>NC_047658.1:130689532-131377032 GCF_011762505.2 Arvicanthis niloticus
GCCTAGGTGACTTTAGACAGCCTCTCTCATGCAGCCCAGAGGCCCATACTGGTACACTCCCAGTATTCTTTCTTGCTTCATTTTCCATCCCACCTCTCTCTATCTCTCTCTGTCCCTCTCTCTCTTCTCTTCTCTTCTCTCTCTCTGAAGATTTATTCATTTATTTATATGAGTACACTGTAGCTGTCTTCAGCTACACCAGAAGAGGACATCAGATCCCATTACAGATGGTTGTGAGCCACCATGTGATTGCTGGGAATTGAACTTAGGACCTCTGGAAGAACAGTCAGTGCTCTTAACCGCTGAGCCATCTCTCCAGCTCTCCATCCCACTTCGTAAAAGCATATCAGATGATTGTTTGTATCCAAGACACATGTAAACTGAAAGAGGAAAATTCAGTGACAAGAGCTAGGAAGAGTTCCAAGGGACAAGACCAAGGTTTATTGAGAGACACAGTGATGGAGTGGAACTAGGTCAATACCTCACCAATGCAACTGTTGAAAGCATCTTCCTGAGAATGTCAATGGAGTGTCTTCATTCTGTAAACCAGCTGACTGGCTGACTGGGTTTGAATTCAGCATTCACTGGTTGAGCAATCATGGGTGAGCTGTTGCTCCTAGCTTTGGTATTTCTCATCTGTTAAAAAGAAGGTAATGATTAAACTCTCCCCTAGAGCTTGATTATAAAGATTTTGTTGATAATAATGTATATGATGTGCCAGACTCAATAAATACCCACTACAGGTTGAGTGGCCTTACCTGGAAGGCTAAGGGCCAGATGTGTTGCAGATTGAGTTTTTATTTTTTTCTTTCAGATCTGGAGTTGTTTGCATAGGTTTCCTAGGTTGAGTAACTCCAACTGGAAAATCCCATCTGTTCCAACATCGAGAATTTCTTGAGCCTTATCATATAGAGTTGTACAACCTGAATTATTACTATCATTTGAATCTAGGGACATCACTAGCAACCCTGCTGAGTTGTACTCAGGACCTCTGGAAGAACAGTCAGTGCTCCTCACCGCTGAGCCATCGCTCCAGCTCTCCATCCCACTTCCTCAAAGCATGTCAGATGATTGTTTGTATCCAAGACAAACTAAAAAACTAAAAGTACATCTATGCAAGAGAGACCTAGGAAACAGGATAAACTCTCCCGCACTGCACTTCAACTTAAGCTCACACTACAGGTTTCTGGTCTCTTCAGAGCAGAGTAGACTGCCAGAAAACACAGCCCCTGAACCCAGTCTCTTTTGAGCTGCAGCTTTGAATAACATCAGTGGTGTGATAGCAACTTAGTGGGACCCAATAAGAATTTTCCTTTTTTTACTGAAATAAAATATAATAGAAAATATTATTGTTGCAGAAGAATCCAGTGGTTCCTGTTTCACAAAGCCTTTTGTTTTCATTACACAAAGGCTAGTGTATGTGTGTTCTGGATATGTATATAAAATTACTTCCACTGTGGCTCATGGTCAGCTAACACAAGAGGTTGACAAGTATCGCCTTCATGCATGTATAGAAGACAGATACCACCATGTCCCATCCAAGTGAAGCATTGGTCTGAAAAAAACAAGTTGGAGGACCAATGGGAAAACCCATCCTGATGGAATTGGATTCTTGCAAAGTATGGTAGTAAAAGCCTGTAATCTCAAGAAGAGGCAAGAGGACCAGTAGTCAATAGCTCAAGATAATCTTTGGCTACATTGAGAATTCAAGGATAGCCTGGGCTACATGAATGAAGAGAGAGAAACTAAAGATGAGTTAGCAGTTAAGCGTACTGTCGTCTACTCTTCTAGAGGGCTAGTGTTCAGTTTCCATGTGGTATCCATACATATGTGCAGGCAAAACACGCATATGCTTAATATAAAATATAATAAAACTTTATATGGAGAAATAGGCTATTTCTTAGCTTTTCTTCCTTGGGTGATCATTAAATACCAGCACCTCTTAAAGTCAACCTTTCTTTTCCCTCTTACATGTGTGTATGTTCCTGATTTCTCTATGCTGCTGAAATTCTGAGTTGCTGTAACTTTTTTTTTTTTTTTTTTTTTTTTTTTTTTTTTTTTGGTTTTTCGAGACAGGGTTTCTCTGTGTAGCCCTGGCTGTCCTGGAACTCACTCTGTGGACCAGGCTGGCCTCAAACTCAGAAATCCGCCTACCTCTGCCTCCCAAGTGCTGGGATTAAAGGTGTGCGACACCACTGCCTGGCATTGTAACTCCTAAGTCCAGGTAAGTCTCTTGAAATCATGAGTGAAGTTCTCTCTGTGAAGGTCCCTTGAACTTCTCCAATTCAGCCTATGTGAATCTCAGTACATTATCTGCTCTTCATAAAAGGAAAAGTCAAAGCCCTCATCCCGTATTCCCTGTATTGGCCCCAAAATTCTGATAGTGTGTTAACAGTGACTTTTTAAAAAATAATAACATAGAGAATCTCTTGGAACTGAAACCATCTCTGAAGTAAAGATATTCTTGTCAAAAATCTCCTTGTTGGCCAGGTTGATGGCAAATGCTGGTGATCTCAGCATTCTGGAGCCTGAAGCAAGAAGATTTCAAGTTAGAGGCCAGCCTGGGCTACATACAGAGTGTGACTATGTGCCTAAATAAGAAGAACAAATAAAAGCTCTCCCTGTTGCCATCTGTGAGTAAAATGCAGAAGCCAGTCATCGGCACCCAGGCTAGGAGAAAGTGACTCAGTGGCTGTGGTCAGACAACCTGCCCATAGGCAAGTCTTTTTTTCTGGTTCTGCCATGGCCAATATTACCTGATTGTTCAATGTGTTTTGCTCTCCCTGTTCTGCATGATTAACATTGTCTTCTTTCACGTCCTGTTTCTAGGCTTTCACCTTTCCTAAAACCATGCTCTACCTCCCAAATATACATGCTGAGTTGTAACATTGACTCAAAATGTCTTCAAGATCAACAAATAAGATGGTACCAGGCATGGTGGCACAAGCCTTTAATCCAAGCACTGAGAAGCTGAGGCAGGTGGATCTCTATAAGTACAAAGCCAACCTGGTCTATGTATCACGTTCCAGTCCATCTATGGCTACACATGGAAATTCTGTTTCAAGAAAAAAAAAAAAAAAAAAGAACAGGGAGAAGGGGGAAAGGAGAGAAGGATGGAGAGAGGGGAGGAGAGAAGAAGGGAGGGATGGAGGGAGGGAGGGAGGAAGTAAAAGGGAGGAACAGAGGATGAGAGGGAGAGAAGTATTTGTGCTTGAACATTTGTACATGAAACCCTGGGGAAGGACTGATAAACCAGAGGAGGTAGTGCATGCCTGCAATCTCAGCAGCTGGGAGTTGGAGGCAGAATGGCCAGGAGTTCAAAATCATCTTCAGCTGCATATGGAGTTCAACACCAGCCTAGGGCTCATGGGATCTTGGCAGAAGGAGAAAAACAACAACAGTGCATGGGAAAGCAAACTCAAGCCAGGACTGACAATGAGTCAGCGCCAGTCTCAACGACTCATCATAACTTCTTGGAATGCTGTTAGGGAGTCTGGAGTTTTGTACAAAACTTAGCAGGAAAAGTTAGTAAAGACATGCAATCTATTTCTCTCTTTCTTTCTCTCTTTCTTTCTTTTTCTTTTTTCTTTTTGCTTTTCTTTCTTTCTTTCTTTCTTTCTTTCTTTTTTTCTTCTTCCTACACACTAGCCTCCACCATTCAGGACTAGAATTGCTTACTACTTCCTGGATGATCCAATGCTTCCTGCGACTCTTTTCACCACCAGCATCACCTGTTCTCATAATTCCTTCCTTTCATCCTCAGCTCTTGGGTCAACTTCCTCAAATGGAAATTTTCACCTGGTCCCAGACATCTTCTATGAGCACAGTTTATTACTTCTTCTGAGGGTACAACATCATCCTCAGTTGTATAGACGTTTGGGTACATATTTCATATCATGTGTGTTCCTACTTCTCCCGCTGGATAATAATATCTTTGAAGATGGTAATCACACCTTGCTCACCTCACAATTCTTAAACCCTCATCACTCATTTAGATATAGCCAGTGTTCAATAGAAGATTGTAAAATAATAAACTATTTGGCCAATATTCTGATAGCATCATGACACATGACTTTTCAAAAAAATATTATCAGAGAATCTCTTGGAACTGAAACCATCTCAGAAGCGAAGGTATTCATATAGAAATCTCCTGATGGTGAAGTGTGATAGCAAGAACCTGTTGTCTCAGCTCTTCAAGCTGCACAATGGGGGAGGGGGGTGTCTCAAGTCAGAGGCAAGCTTGTGCTACATATGTGGTAAAATCTTGTGTTAATAAGTAAATAAATAAATAGGTCAGTTGTGATAGCACACACCTTTATTCCTAGCACTCAGGAAGCACAGAAAGTTGATTTCTGTGAGTTCAAGACCAGCCTGGTGTACACATCCCATTCCAGGACAGCCAAGGCTACACACTAGATAGATAGATAGATAGATAGATAGATAGATAGATAGATGCATACATACATACATACATACATGCATACATAACAAAGTGAGGGGGAGTCAGCTAGGTGATTCAGATACATATAAAAATAAATGATAGATAAAAAAAAAATAACAGAGTATCTTTGCCAACCATGAACAAAAACCATACTATAGAAGCCCCAAACCAGGATGTGACACAACTGTGAATTCAAGAGAAGAATTTCTGTCATTGGTATAGCAGCAAGATAGTGATAGTAAGTATATATGCCAACCTATGACCCTTTCACCAATGAGCCTAGTATACCATCCACCCACTATAACACAAACTCTCAAAAAGAAAATTCAAACCACATCTCACACAAAGCTCTGTGATTTGCCCACTTTTTGTAAATGAAAGTGCAAAGGAAGGAACCTACTCCTATCAAAAACTCATTATTGTGGCCAGGTATAGTGGTGCACACCTATGCTTCTCACACTCAGAAGGCTGAGGGAGAAGAATCTCAGACCAAAAGGCTAGCCTGAGCTACATAGTAAGACCCTGTCTCTCAATAAACAATAACAATGCTAAGAACTGCTATCTTTATTGTTGTTATTAGCAGCAGCAGGAGCCTAGAATGTCCCTGTGCATCTATCATCCCAGCTACCTAGGAAGACTGCAGGAGTCTGGACGTTTAAGCAGCTTAGGTAACAGTAGAATCTCCTCTCTCCAAATTTATTACTATTGCTATTACTATTACTATATCATTGAGTCAGAAAACCACCACACTGAACAGCACCATCTAATCTACAGAAGTTCTGCTCTGAGATAAACCTACAGCCCGGAAGCCATTTGTGACCTCAAACTGCACACTTAACACTGAAATAAGGTGACTATAGTTTGGTAGAGGAACAGCGAGCCACCTTCACACTCAGGGTTCTTCTCATTGCTCATAGAAGCCATTGGCCCAAAGACTTCTCCATTACATACATTCCCCCACCCATAGCAACAAGTCCTAGAACACAATTTATAATATCATGACAGCGTCAACAACCCAGGGAGAAGTCCCAAGCACCAGGGATCTCATCTTTCCTTTATAGGAAACCAACTTTCACTGTTGTTCTTTGAATGCCTAAGAGGAGAAAAATAAATTAAAAAGACAGTGACAGACTTTATAATTTCCAAAGTTGGTGCCAAGTCCTGTCTAAGAGGAAGGACATAACAGGCGTTTCACTCTTCCGGGAAAGCACGGTTTGGAAAAAAAAAATTTTTTTTTTCACGTTAGGCAGTGAAAAGTAAATGGCCTAAGCCCAAAGCCCAAAGAACACCGTGATTTCAACGATTTGGGGATTATCTGCCCTGTCTTTTCCCTCTGTGTCTGTGTGGTTCCTCAAACAAAGTGGGCTGGAAGAGTTCAAGCTTGGTTCACAGCAGAGAACATTCTGTACTCAGCCTGTGCCGGGCTGCGCTGTGTAAAACGAGATCAACAGAATGATCTCAGCCGCAGCGCAGCCCGGCAGCAGCAGGCACCGCCGCCACCCCCAGCCCAGCCTAGCCCAGCCCGGCGTTTGAACGTGTGGGCCCAGAAGCCATCTGCGGACAGTGACCGCAAAAGTGGGCACACACGTGTGCCCCTGGCACTCCAGAGATGCCTTTCTGGTCCTTGCAGTTCAGTTCTCCTGTTTCTCACAGGAAGGTCAAAGGAGTTGTTAGCGTATTTGTATTCGGAGTTTAATTACAACTAAAGCACTTCCAAGGAAACAAGCCCCTGTGTGCACACTTCTGCTTTGGCATCGATTGGAGCTTTTCAATCTGTTTGGATGTTTCTGTGCTCAGATGACAGCGGTAATACTAAATACGCTACGGAGGCCGCGCCTGCGCTACGAGGCGGCGGGGGCAGGGAAAGAGGACAGAAGAGCAAAGCGAACAGTCAAAATCTATTGCCCGGGCTCCACACTGCACCCGCCCCCAACTTTTCCACCTCCTAGAGCCAAAGCTTTTTCATCTTTTGTCTAGAATTTAGCGAACAATTCAACGTATATTTATCCGATGCCGATTTTGTGCACAGGCCTGTTCATAAAACAGTACCTGAAACGAGATTTTTCTAGCAAAATGAAAACCTATCTCCAAACCAGAGGACCGGGGGAGTGGGGGGAGGGGGGAACAGAAAGGAAGAGGAGAGCTGTGTGACCACAGGTGGGAGGGAGAGAGAAGGGATGCTAGGAAGAGAAGACAGCAGACTGAGCTGTGGAAAGGTCCTGAACTCAGGTGGGTGTTTGAAATAAGGCTCTGCAGGCAGACGACGCAGTTGCCTACCAGTCTTCCCAGTTGAATTCATGCCTGTTGCAAAAGGAAGGGGTGACACAAAATGCCAACATCTCCCCGCAGGGGTTGTGGGCTGGGCCTCTCTATGCTTCTTTTCAAGGAAACCCAGTCCTTTTCTGTTGCAGGAAAAAGAGAGCAGGGTTGAAGGTCAGGGAGAAGAACAAAAGGTGTTCTGTGCGGGGTGGTTTTGCATCCTGATCCCTGGACCATCAGGCAAGTTCCTTAGACTTTGTGCTGTTGCCTGAGAATGCGCAGTTATGTAACTGGGAAAAGGCCACCTGATTGCTGAATTTGCTTCTTATGGGGTTCAAGGAAACAGAATGTGCCCAATTAAGTAACTAGTAACCGTGGTTATTATGACTGTAAGTGCAGGTCACTGAGAGCTCTTAGGTGTGGATTAAGAACATCACTACTGTGTCCTCTGAACTGTTTTCTCACCCACATATTTTCAGTGTCCTGACTTGGCAAGTGACTGTTGAGCAGCCTTGCTTGCCTCCATGTTGGTGCCGAGCAGCTGAGCCTTGTCCTGGAGGAGCGTCCTTTCCTTTTGGAGCAAGGGTATCTGATCCAGGCAGCGGTGTGTGGGGCAAGAATCAAATGCCTTCTCAAGGTGGGCCTTCTTGTTATGCTCAGCCTAGTTTCTCATATGTCCTCCAAGACTGATTTCTAAGGCAGAGGCAGCCTATGCCAGAGACAAAGGAGGTACTTGGCGTGCCAGGGAGCTGGGGCTTAGCTAGAACAATGAGACAAAGCATTCTTGAGATTGTACTTGCAGACTGTAAACACCCTTTTCTCACTTCAGAACCAGAGCTCCTGCCAGCACTGGAGAAATTAAGTTACATAACAGCTCTAGGACCTGGACACACCCCCATACTACCCTACTGTTACACAGGGGGGGTAGGAGGAAGACGGCTTCTGGGACTCAGTCATGGTTGTGTGTCCATCTGTAAACCAGTGCTCACTAGAACAGAAGGCCAATAAAGACTCACAAGGCTCTCTGGGTATGGTGACCCAAATTTATAATCCCAACACTTACAAGGCTGAGGAAAGAAATTTACAAGTTCAGGGTCAACCTGGGCTACATAGTGACTTCCAATCTAGCTGGGGCTACTGTATTATGTAGCCGCCTTCGGCCACAAGTCAACTGGGTTCACCTGAAAGGGGGGCTGGGAATGAAAGGGGACGGAGGGCGAGAAGAGATGAAGCCAAGACAAAATTCTCTGATCAAGGCTCAAAGCTTTAATGTTCAGCTCTCAATTTAAAGGGGAAGACCCAACCCACAACCCCTCCTGGTTTCAGATGGGTAGGATAATCCATAGTCCGTTCCAGGTCACAGCCAGAGATGTCTCAAGGCAAGCCCAGGGGCAGTTCTGCTTCTGTGTTCAGGGCAGCCAAGGTGGGTAACTCCACCTAGATCCTATCACCTGGTCTTGTTGTGGTAAACAAGGTCTCTCAGGCCTGCCCATGGTGGGGGGAAGGGAACAGTATTAGTTACTTGTTTGTTGGCTATGATAAAATATCATGAACAAGACTACTCTGGAGCCTATGATTCCAAAGAGATAAAAGCCCCTCCTGGTGGGAAGCACATAGCAAGCATGGCACTTGGAACAAAAATATGAACCAAGGGCTCACATCTTGAACCATAAACACCAAACAGAGAGAGCAAACTCGAAATGCCATGAATATTTAAACTCTCAGAGCCTGCCTACAGTGATCTACATCATTCAGTGCCATAGCTCCTAAATGTCCCAAACACCACCATCCACTGGAGATGAAGGATTCAAACATTTAAGACTATGGGGACATTTCCATTCAACCTATGACACCTACATAGCAAGACCCAATTTCAGGGTTTTCTAACACCCAACAACCCCACAAATAACAAACTTTAAGCCACTCCACAGAGATGGCTACCCAAATAGAGAGTCACTAAAGATAATATCATAGACTTCCCTTCCACTTCAGATGTCATTCTAGAGTTCAAGAGAGAAGCCAATCACAGGCCGTTTAAGTAAAGCCAGGCCCAGGTAGGGTTTCCTTGGAACCAGTCACTGAGACATCCAAGTCCATTCCTCCTATGAAGATCACTTCCCCTCACTTTCCTTGGCTGCACACAACGCACTGAGAACTCTGTTTACAATGTGGCCAAAAGAGAAAGTGCCTCAAACACATGATCTTTCCAGTGGAAACCCTCTGCCAAGGACTGCTGCCCCCTGTAGTCAGTCACAGAGGGAATTTCTGAGAAAATCCAGGGTATGCAGAAAGCAACAAAAGCAGGATCTAACAGGTAAGTCTAGCTAAATAAATTTAGAGGCTAGGCAAGTAGTGGAGATCTCAGAGGGTGTCCAGAAAGGGATGGAGTTCTCCGAGGATACAGTAGGAGGTCACAACGACCCATACACATCTGTTGGGAAGAAAACCCTGTCATCATGACGTTTGTTGACAACCACTTAATATATGGTAAAAGCTTTAAATGTGTTCTCTCGTTTAATTCACACAAGAATCCTATGTGGTGGGTGGCGATAGTATCACTGTTCTAGATGAAGAAACCAAGACTTGGTGGCAACCTTACATACAAGAATGTCAGATGTCTACAGGCGTTGTGTTGCCCATTTTCTTTGGTTATTCAGACTGAAATCACGAGTTGGAGTTCTGATACTAAGTTGCACTTTCTAGCCTTATATCTCATCCACTCCCAGTTTAAATCATCAACCAGAACTTTCCAAATGCCTGAGATATGCCAGGCTCTGTATATTCCTGTACAACACAGAAAGATGGGTTATCTTTACGTGTATCCCTTGAGGAACTTCTAGTCTATCTGCACAGCAGTGATGCTGCAGAAACAGCTAGCTGATGAATGGCTCCACTCAGTGAAGTTTATTTTCTGGACTTGCCATATGCCCCTTTGGGTTTTTACACAAGGGTCTTGGCTAATGGAAAGGTTCCAGATCTTTTAAACACGGTCAATCCTCATTTGAGAAGGAAAGCACAACCAGTCACTAACCAGCTCTTAATCCCGCTTCCTCCAATAGCTTCTTCTTTCCTAGAAGAGTTCATGAAGACGCCTGGAGGAAATGGTGGCAGCAGGCAATAAAAGACGTGGCTCTTGGAATGAATGGACTCTTTTAGTGAGGACTTAAGTTTGGATTCATGGTGTTCAGCATGAGCCTTCAACTTTTCTCCCTTGTGACCATTTTGACAAAGCCTTCATGCCTGAGATGCTTTGGGAGGTGACAAAAGGTCCATGTGGGCCCATGTAGGCAGGTGGGTTGATGTGAACTGTTGACTCTGGCTTCAAAGTGGATGTAGGGAATGAGCAGGGACTCTCTGGAGAACCTGAACGTATTTTGTTGAATAGATATGAGCACTCAAATTTATGTTAAAAAAAAAAAAAAGACTCATCCTAGGAGAACAAGAGCTAGTGAAGATGCCTTCCATAAAAGGGATGAAAGGCCAGAAAACATTCCCATCACAATTGGATGACTATAACACACTCTTATCTAGGCTCTAAGAGCTACTGATCAAATGGCACTGGTTAGACTGACATCTCCAAGCAAATATTGATGAACAAGAATATGGAGGATAGAGCTGGAGAGATGGCTCAGCCATTAAAGGCTACGCTCATAACCAAAAATATCAGAATATGGAGGATAAAATCAGAAAGGATAAGCTCAGTCATCGGACCCAATAATAAGGATTTGTGGAGAAATATATATCCCTTTCAACATCTAGATTATACTTACACTATTTATTAAGTGCCTTAGTTAGGTTTCTATTACCATGATAAACACCTTGACCAAAATTAACTTTGGAGGAAAAGGTTTATCTCTTCTTATAGCTTGTAGTTTGTAATGATAGTGAATCAGGGCAAGAACTCACGGCAAAAACCTAGAGGTAGGAGAGGCCACGGAGAAATGCTGCATGGAGTACTTGTTCCTCATGTCCTGCTCAACCTGCTTGCTTACTTGCCCTTCTTTCTTTCTTCAAGGAGGAGTGTCTCTGTGTAGCCCTGGCTGTCCTGGAACCCCCTCTGTTGACCTGGCTGGCCTCGAACTCAGAGATCAGTCTGCTTCTGCTTCCTGAGTACTGGGATTAAAGGCACACACCACCACTGCCTCAAATCAGCCTGCTTCCTTATACACCCCAGGACCACCCCGCCCATGGATGGCACCATGTCAATCACCAATTTTTTTAAAAATGTCCTACAGACTTGCCTACAGGCAAACCTTACAGAGGCATTTTCTCAGTTCAGAGTCCTTCTTCCCAAATGATGCTAGTCTCTGTCATGTGACATAAAACTAGCCAGGCCACTAACCTTCAAATCCTTCCAAGTTTCATATTTACAAAGGTCGTTTGTTTTGTCTCAGAAGATGTGAAGCCATTGATTTCTTAGCAGCCCATCAATAAACAAAGGTAAAATAAAAAGTGGTGGAGCCAGACTCCAACTTCCCTTGAGGATGTCATGACTTACTTAGACCCACCTTGCCCATACAACATGCCAATATTTGCTTTGCTGCTAAGCACCAAGGCTTCCATGTGCCAAGACCCTTCAGGCAGATGAAGGATTGCCAGAGACAGCACTAAATGGCAGCAGAAAGCCAGTGACTATTAGCACACACTTCTTGACTTATGAATGCAACTGTCAGGTGGGAAGACTCAGCCACGTTGATCAGAGCCAAAATATCCAGCTGTGGAGAATGTGTGCCTGGGAAACCTCTCTGTCAGCGTGCATTTCAATAATCTCAAAAACACTTGCAGTTCTCTTCTCCACAGATTCTTCTGACACAGTTTGAAAATGTTATGTAGGTGGGAAATTTCCGTGGTGGGACAGCAGTAGCGATACTTAACCACTCCCGGTGAGGACATGAGGCTAAGTGCACTTCAGTAGATTGAAGAGTTACTCAGAATGTGAGTGAATTCGGAATATTATTCAAATGCTCACATTTCTCCTAATTTTCTCCTGCTTCTAGATTCAATTCTACAGTTGGCACTGAACTTTGGTCCCCTGGAGCAATTCTGTCATTTTGACCTGAATATGGTTCTTCTCTGTACACTCTGAAGAATGGCAGTGGGTGACAGGCTTATGTCGCTCATGGGGTCTTTATTTTATACATTCCTGGCACAGTTCTTACAGTGGCTCAAAACTACCCAGCAGGTGAGGGAGCACCTGTGAGTGAGTGACCAGAAGGAACCTCACATCACTTGTTCTGGTAAATATTGACTGAGCAATTACTATGTTTATGAAGTCATGGCAGGGTGCTGGAGGTACAGCTACGGACAAAGTAGACATGGCCCTTTACATCCTGGAGCCAGCCATCTGGTTTGGGGAGGATTATTGTTAACTGAGGCATCATGTGAATCATTTCAAACTCAGCACTAGATGTGTGATACGATGTATCACATGTGATATGTATCACATGGAATGACTCTGAGAAAATAACACAGACACTTGACCTTGGCTGTGGGGGGGGTTGCAGGGGATAAGTCATGGAAAGTCAGTGTAAGAGGAAAGGGCAGATGATGAACGACTTAGACAGAGGGGTGTGTGTGTGTGTGTGTGTGTGTGTGTGTGTGTGTGTGTGTGTGTGTGTTCTCCTCGGCTGTACAAAGGACTCTGCTAATAGGGTCTTGTCCAAAAGCAAACTCAAAGGAGAGGACACAGGAAGGCAAGTCATAAGGGCAGGACATATCCCTATATCCCTGAGGAAAGCTAGATAAAAAGTTGGGAAGAGGGACTAGAAAGGAAAAGGGGTCATTCAAGGTTGAGAATCAAACAAAAGCCTCCTGGAGAGGCTTGCAGAAGATGGCTTGAGTCTGCATGGGAGAGAGCTGAGAGTATTTGCTTCCCTGTATCCATTTGTAACAGGTAAAGTCCCCAAACATTTTTTTTTTCTGCCCCTGCTAAGATGTGGAATGCTTCCACTGTTCTGTGTTCCATCAGAGACCTATGCAGGCTGCAAGGAACTCAACAGCAGGTAACCACGACAAGGAGGAAGATTGCAGAAGGATGCAAGGTTATGCAAAAGAGCCAGTTGCTACACAGCACGTGAATTCATGTGAAATTAAACTGTGTATGTAAGGAGCCGAGCCAGGGACCTGACATAGTACTTAAGTGTTCAATCAATATTAGTTCCTGTCGTGGGTGTTTATCACTAGGTATCAACGGGTCTAGGACAGGCTTCACTTTGCCCAGTTGGCTCTGCCCACTCTATCTTCAGGAAACCCTTCCCACCACTCCCTGCCAAGTCTCCCGAGACAAACACACATATAAATAGAGCGATATATATTTTTATTTCTCAGAACTGTCACATTTTGCTGAGCTCACAACAGAACTGAGCAAATTGTGCTGTCATCCTCTGTAATACATCCTATCACTCAGAGCAGCTTCATCTCCCTGTCCTCCCAGGCTCCCAGGACTCAGAAATGAATACACATGCTCTTCTTTCCTTAAATTACATCTGTACTAACCTGATATAATCCCAGTCCTCCCTTCTCTGGGCAACATGGTAGAATTCTTGGGCCAGAGGAATCTCCTTCAACTGCTTACCTTTCTGAGCAATTATTTGCTACTTGAGGGGGGAAAAAAAAGTTAGTGGTTTAAATAAAAAAAAAATAAATAAAAATTAGAAAAAAAATATATGGATAAAAAGACTGTACTAGCCAGGCAGTGATGGCACACGCCTTTAATCCCAGCACTTGGGAGGCAGAGGCAGGTGGATTTTTGAGTTCGAGGCCAGACTGGTCTACAGAGTGAGTTCCAGGACAGCCAGGGCTACACATAGGAACCCTGTCAAAAAAAAAAAAAAAAAAAAAAAAAAAAAACAAAACCAAAAAAACAAAACAAAAAAGATTGTACTAGTTAGTTTTTATTGTCAGCTTGACACAATCTAGAGTTACATGGGAAGAGGAAATCTGAACTGAGGAACTGTCCATGAGAGATTGTCTTGACTGATGATTGATGTGGGAGAATTAAGCCCACTGTGGGCAGCACCATTCTTAGGCAGGAGGATCAGGCTGTAAAATAAATCTACAGTGAGCAAAACAGAAAGCAACACTCCTCCATGGTTTCGTTTCTACTCCCTGTCCTGACTCTCCTCAAACTGGACTATGAGCTGGAACGATAGCTGGACTAGATCCTCTCTTGCCCTAAGATACTTTCGGTTGAGTGTTTTATCATAGCAACAGAAAAGCAAACTAAAACAAGAATGATCTCAATACATTATTCTTAGGGAGAAAGAGGAAAGAAAAACAAAAAAAGCCAAACACAATAGTATATACATGAGGTAAGTCCATATTGTAGAACTTCTAGATCAGAAGAAAATAGTCTGTAGAGACAAAAGGCAGGTCAGTAGGTGTTTGCAGCCAGGGCTAGCACAACTGTGAAGAAGGCATAACAGAACAGTGGCAAGGTGATAGCATTTACACCTCTATAACAGAGGCAGATGCACTACACAATTGTTGAAATTCATAGACCTGTATGCTTCCAATATGTATAGTGTATTATATAAATTACAACATAATAAGGTGATTTTAGAAGACAGGGTTTCATATTGTTACCCTTACTGGCCTCAAACTTGTAGTAACTCTCTTTATCTTCCCAAGTTCAGAATCACAGGTGGACACCACCACACCTGGCAATAAAGAGATTTTTGAACATTGCATTTTGTTACCTGATCAGAAATCAAAAATAAACCCAAGGGGCTAGGGGAGTAGCCCAGTCCATAAAACGCATGCCATGAAAACCTGAAGACCTGAATTCAGTCCCCAGCATCCATATAAGAAGTCAGATACAGTGGGGCACACTAGTGATCACAGCACCGGGGAGACAAAGCTAGTAAGATCCCTAGGGTTCACTAGCCAGCCAGTCTGGCCTCATTGATGCATTCCAAGTCTCAGTAAACAAAGCAGCTGGCCACTAAAGTATGCCTAAGGTGATATTAACCTCTGGTCTCCACACCCACAAGCAAAAACATAAACATGCGCACCTACATAAACACGTCCATGCACACACACACACACACACACACACACACACGCACGCACACACACAATTCAAGAATAATCATGAGAAACCCCAACTAGATCCTTTGGGAAAAAAAAAATCCTATTCCTCTAGTTTTTATTCCAACAGAGAGTTAGTCTTGAGAGTCCAGAAAAAGACAAAATAAAACACAAGCCATTCATATGAAGTTGGCACTGGGGTGTTGTTTGTCACCTGTAAAAAAACTATTGTCTACTTGACATGTCTAAACGCATTTCAAATGAAACGATGAAGGCCCTAACTTGTTGGGGTCCAGGAAGCACCTCACTTTTCTTACCTAGTTGACATTTCTGCTTGCCTCTCACCCAGATATGGGCCTTCCTTCAAACAGACTGTGATGTGTGGTGCTGCCGCCTTTATGGTTTACTTTATAGTATATTACCTTGCACTCCCTTGACAACGGAAGGTGTGCAGATGCTTAAACCCTTGTCAAATGGCTTGTGAGGAAAAGGGGTTTTTGAAAATTAACCAGAATATCCTACTTGCAGGTAATCAAGAAAAGCTGCTACAAAAATCACATTCTTATATTTAGCGTGCGATTAGTGAGTTGCCTCACATTCTCACAGCGTCTCCCGCACTGCACCAGTCCTCAAGCCCTGACACTTCTGAGGTTGCATTCACCTTTTCTCCCATCGCCTACTCTGTACTTTGTCCTGAATGGCACTTACCACGTGGAAGGCAAATGCTTGTTTACTAATTTCAGTCCTGGACCAGACTAAGGGCCCTTTGAGAGCAGAGGCTATGGGTCACTACACTATCCAGCTCCTAGAACAATGGCAGGCTCTTACTAGGTGCTTAATAAAGAACTATGGAGTTGTTACTGTTCTGGACGCATAACAACAGAGTTTATTTAAGGTTTTGAAAATCAACTGCACAAACAGGAAAACCCTGGTGCTTCCAAAGGGAGCTCCACCCAAGGAGCAGTCCAGCAGGAAATACCAAAAAGTCAGTATCTAGCACAGAAGGCACAGGGAATGTGTTTCCAGTCAAATCCTCCAGAGCTGATCTCCAAGAGGCTGTGAAGCTGTCTGGAAAACCTAAGGGTTTAAGAGCAATGAGTTGGAATTCTCCTCCAAGGCAGGTGATAATGTATTGTGAATGCATCAGGAAAGGGAGACACCCTTGGCCCTCCTGACACCTTGGGCCAAATAGCACACCACTGAATTCTTTTCTAACACCCTGGGTTAAACAGAGCACCATGGGATTCCTTTGCAATGAGGGCTATTCTTGGTCACCTGGACTATCAGTATCCCTGCAACTGCCTCCTCAGAAAATATTTGCAATGTTCCATATGAATATTCTCCATCTTTCTCTTTTTTTGCTTTTTTTTTTTTTCTACATGAGGGATTGAATCTGAGGCCTTAATTGCATGCGCTAGGTAAATTTTCTACAAGAGAACTGTCCCCAGCTCTTTTCATTTTTTTCTTTATGTTGAGATAGAACTCTTGCTAAACTGCCCTAGCTAACCGTGAACTAACAAGCCTTCTTCCTTGGCTTTCTCCATAGCTGGGATTATCCGAGTACATTCTTGAAGGCAATGGCACCTTAGTTGCCTGCATTATCAAGAACAATGTAACAGAATACGTCTAAAACAGTGTTTCTTAACCTTCCAAATGCTGAGACCCTTTAATACAGTTCCTTCTGTTTTAGTGACCCTTCAACCATAAAATTATTTTATTACTACTTCATAACTATAATTTTGCTACTGTTATGAATCGTGGTGTCTGATATGCAGAATATCTGGTACACAAGCCCTGTGAAGAGTGATTCAACCCCCCAAAAAGGGGTCATGAGCCACAGGATGAGAATTGCTGGTCTAGAACCTTAAAGGCAACAGCATAAGAGAGGCAAGGATAAGGCACTTCTGAATAACCACCATTCACTTCTTATGGTTCCAACAGTGGCTACTGAGACATGAATAACCCCTGTCCTCCTTTCTTCCATGGCCTGCTGGGTATTCACCTTTGGCCCATTTGCTCAGTGGCGAGTGAAGAGAGCAAAGAGAGCTTAAGTCAACTTCATGTTGCCACATTAGCGATCCTCAAATTGGGAAACAAACTGGCTAAAATGAGCATGTAGAACTCTCTACCTCCAGTTTTCCATGATCCTCCTTGCTTGATGTTCTAGTTATTAATATACCTAGGCTTGACATTGCTTAGTTGATTAATGATGCCTTTCCTTCACTAGACCACATAATTAAGAAATGATCTGGGGACTATCTGGGGACTGACTATTCGGGTGTAGCTCAGTGAGGAAACCCTGCCAGTGATAAAACAGTAACAAAACATTAGATTTTTAATACCACCATCACAATAACAATAATAATAGCTGGGCAGTACTGGTGAACACCTTTAATCCCAGCACTCAGGAACTATAAGACAGGTGGATCTCTGTGAGTTAGAGACCTACAGAGGATGGCCAGTGCTACAAAGAGAAACCCTGTTTAAAAAAACAAACAACCCACCCCCCCCCCCAAAAAAAAAAGTCAAAAAGTGCTGGGCGGTGGTAGAGCACGCCTTTAATCCCAGCATTTAGGAAGCAGAGGCAGGTGGATTTCTGAATTCGAGGCTAGCCTGGTCTATAGAGTGAGTTCCAGGATAGCCAGGGCTATACAGAGAAATCTTGTCTCAAAAAACCAATATATACATACATATATATATGAAAAGAGAAAGAAGCCATCTGGTGAACTTAATATTCCTGTCATGTATACATTTGTCATCAAACAAATCACCTACCTCGAATTTAAATAGTGAATCCTGACAACATACTAACATGTTCTGACAATCTCTCTAAGATCACCTCCTGGAGATACTTCAGTGTATACCCCCCACTGTGATATCACCAGAAACTCATGCCTTAGATATTGTTTCAACCAAAGAGCAAAACTCTGGAATCACCTTTGAATCTTTTTACCTTCTACTAGGGGCACAACTAGTCAAACTGCATGTCCTTTCTTTTCTAGATTATAGTCACAATTCCTTCACTGGGGTTAAAATTTATCAGGGAATACATTTTTTTATGGTGCAGTGCCTGTCTATGTAGCCCTAACTGTCCTAGAGCCTACTATGGAGATCAGGCTGTTCTCGAACTCACAGAGATCACTTGCTTCTGCCTCTCCAATGCTGGCATCAAAGGCCACCACACCCATCATAAGTGAGGAGTTTTGTTTTGTTTTGTTTTGTTTTGTTTTGTTTTGTTTTGTTTTTTTCCGAGACAGGGTTTCTCTGTGTAAGCCTGGCTGTCCTGAAACTCACTCTGTAGACCAGGCTGGCATCGAACTCAGAAATCCACCTGCTTCTACCACCCAAGTGCTGGGATTTAAGGCTTGTGCCACCACCGCCCGGCCAGTGAAGACTTTTAATTATTGATAGTAACAATAATAACAACTGTTACCCAGGGCCTCATGTGTATTCCAGAGACCTACACTCATTTTGTTTTCTTCTTCAAGAATACCCAATGACATCTGGGACAGAGCACAGCTGTTCATTTGAAATGTTCTTTCCAGACCAAGAGCTATTGCAAATATGATGGTCCTCATGCCCATATCCCCAAGTAAAGACAAGTTTAGACGGTAACAGAAATAGTATACAATATTACACAAGGCAGACTTCATAAACTGCTATGCTCCATTAGACCACACCATCAGCCTGCCTTGAGAGGTAAAGAAAAGCTTTTATGAGTAGGAACTAAATATAAAGAAAAACACTAAGGTAAATACATATTAAGGTAAATACATATTAAGCACAACTGAAGAGCCTCAGGCCCCATCTTCATAGCTTGCAGCTGTAGCGAATATGACTGTCTTCTAAACACGGCTCTCCCTAGCCATAGTTCCAGTACACTGTTTTGCAAACACTACAGTGGATGTCAATATAGCCAATAAATATTTATTATGTCTTCCCTGAAATAGGCGAGGTAAGAGAGCCAACCTAACGCTTGCATGTTCCTCCTCTTCCTGAAGCAACTTGGCAAATGTTTAATGACGTGAAGAGATTGTTCCATAAACTAGAACATTTATCAGCAGTCTGTCGTTTGACCTGTCCCAATCTGGAGCAGTTTCTCTGGAGTCTGCACCTTAGAGCTTTGCCAAAGAGGTCAAATACCCGGGAAGGGTGTTTGACTGGTCAACTGTACTCCTCACAGGGTCCAACAAAGCACATGTTGTACATGTTGTATGTGCTCAGCTTTCAGCAATAGCCACTGACCTCTAGGGAGAGGACAAGGGGATAGGAATCAGGTTCCAGCTGGGCGGTGGTGGCGCACGCCTTTAATCCCAGCACTTGGGAGGCAGAGGCAGGCGGATTTCTGAGTTCGAGGCCAGCCTGGTCTATAGAGTGAGCTCCAGGACAGCCAGGGCTACACAGAGAAACCCTGTCTCAAAAAACAAAACAAACAAACAAAAAAAGGGAACCAGGTTCCACAAACTTTGCTCCTCAACTATAAGATTCAAGTGGGTGACTGAACTTGAACTTCTGGACACCCTGAGTGACAGCACCCTGTGGAAGACATGGAAGCGTTATGCCTCTTCCTCCATAACTTTTCTGGGGGTTTTGTAGCTTTAAAAAAAAAAAGATTTATTTATTTATTGTGAAGAAAGCATCAAATCCAATTACAGGTGGTTGTGAGCCACCATGTGGTTGCTGGGAATTGAACTCATGACCTCTAGAAGAGCAGGGAGTGTGCTCTTAACCGCGGAGCCATCTCTCCAGCCCAGTTTTGTAGCTTTATTTTTACAGATAAATTATAAATATAAAGCCAATGCCTGTGTTTTCCTTAGTTTTTCAAGCCCAAAAAAGGACAGTAAAAATCCTAATTTAAAGTAAGTTAGCCAAAAGTTATAGGAGGCTACTTACTACTGAAAGAGAGATCTGAAGTAGAGGAATCTGCTTAGTGAGGATCTATTACTGTCTCCAAATAGATTCAGTGTTGGCACTGAAGTGGATTATGGGACACTTAAATGAGCTATGCTAGAGACCTGTGTGGTAAGTAAGAAAACCACACACATACACTGTGCTGTGTTGAGTGTTAAGTGAGAAAGGGAGAGATTATTGTTTAACTTTAGAGAAAACAAAGGAGCCAACCCTAGAAGGATTCGCAAAGCTCAGCCCTCTCCAGGAATATTTGCTCGTCCATTCATCCAACATACATCTTCATTGGATACCTACAAGGTAGGGGACCTATCAGGTGCTGAAATACAATCTCAGCTTTAATGGGGTTTATAAGAATCCATTAATCAGCCGGGCAGTGGTGGCACATGCCTTTAATCCCAGCACTTGGGAGGCAGAGGCAGGTGGATTTCTGAGTTTGAGGCTAGCCTGGCCTACAGAGTGAGTTCCAGGACAGCCAGGGCTACACAGAGAAACCCTGTCTCAAGAAACCTTAAAAAAAAAAAAAAAAAAATCCATTAATCAAAGAAGAATTGGTTGAGCATCTACCACACTGCCCATGTACCACTGCTTGTTAACACCCATGAAACTGGCCCCTCCAACCTGCTGGATGCTGAAGAGGAGAAGACTGAAGACTGGTGCCATTACCACCTGCAAGCCTATTGCCTCAACTTGACTTCACACATTGCCTGGAGTGACGAGGACACTGTGGGGAAGTAAAATAAATGGCTGACACAGTTGGCCAAAATTCCCTGTCTCTCATGGGAAACCATGAGATGAAGACACAGATTCTGAAGGTTTGGTGGTAAGCATAACCAAACCAAAAAAATAAAATAAAATAACATTCAGTGGCCTTCAAAATGATAACAGGGAGACCGTAGTTGCTGTCTTTGTGGGGCATGACTGCTGACACCCAGCAGCTTCTAGAGAGATAAGGCTGTCCATTTTTAGACAGCATAGAAAGATTTATTTCTGCCCGGGCCTCTTCAGAGCATTGTACATTTTTATAAAATTTTAAAACAACACAGCAGGCAAAAGAATAAAGGTTTTCCTTTTCTTTTATCTCAATATAACTGTGTATGAAGGGCAGAGAGCCAAAAAGTTCATGTCCAGAGACTCCAGTGCTATTTGTAGCAGCTTAATGAGCAAAACTTTTCTGGGCATTTACTCATCCATTCATCTTGATATCTGATAACCCCAAGAACTCGAGCGTAGGCACATAGTAGGTGCTCAGCAAGGTTTTGCTAAACAGAATAAGTGAATAAATGAATAAACCTAATGAATGAAATATCTAGATCAACCCACAATCCAGCCAGCTTCCGGAGAGCCTAGTGAGGCTCCAGCATTTGTCATCAGTAACTGCCATGTATATTCTCCACCAGCGACTGGAAGTAGAGAGGCTAGTAAGTTCTGACTCCCAGGAGGAAGAAAGTGGAGAAAATAAGGTAGAGATACTGAAAAAGATGACTCAAGGAAGTGTGGCATACCTGTAATCTATACCAGTAATCCTTGGTAGGTGAACACAGGAGGATCAAGAGTTAGAGAACATGGATGGGAGAGATGGCTCAGGGCAGGGGTCAAGAGCATGACTGCTCTTGGTTCCCAGCACCCACATCATGCAGCTCACAGCCACTTGTGAGCCATCATGTTCAAATGCTGAGAGAGAGAGAGAGACAGAGAGAGAGACAGAGACAGAGACAGAGCGAATAACTTGTTTTGAAGAGACCAGCATGAGCTACATAAGAACGAGAGACGGGGGGAGGGGGGGAGGCTCAAAGAAACAGTTTGTGGGGGCTGGAGAGATTGCTCAGCAGTTAAGAGCACTGATGGCTCTTCCAGAGATCCCGAGTTCAATTCCCAGCAACTATATGGTGGCTCACAACAATCTGTAATGGGATCTGATGCCCTCCTCTGGTGTGTCTGAAGACAGCTATAGTATACTAGTATACTCACATACATTAAATAAGTAATATTTAAAAAAAAAAAAAAAAGGAAGGGAGGGAGGAAGGGAGAGAGAGAGAGAGAAAGAGAGAGATTGTGATGGTTTGAATAGGGTTGGCCCCCATAGACTCATGTGTTTGAATGCTTAGCCCATAGGGAGTGGTACTGTTAAGAGGTGTGGCCTTATTGGACGTATGTCACTGTTAGAGTGGACTTTGAAGTCTCTTATGCTTAAGCTCCACCCAGTGTGGAATTTTAGTCTCCTTCTGGTTGCCTTCAGATATAACTCTTGGCTCCTCCAATACCAAGTCTGCCTGCCTGCTGCCATCCTTCCTGCCATGGTGATAGTGGACTGAACCTCTGAACTTGTCATCCAGCCCCAATTAAATGTTTGCCTTTATAAAAGTTGCAATGGCCATGGTGTCTCTTCATATCAATAAAAATCTAAACTAAGACACAGTACTAGAGAGAGGTGACAGTCCTTAGTTCCTTAGACTTGCCCAGATCGCCTAACTGAATCACAAACGCACACTAAGCTTTTGCTGTGTACCTTGAGCTGTGGGTGCCCACTGAGTCAGAGCATGCCCTCCAGCTCTTCCAGCTTGCTTACTTTGATTCTCACCATGGACCACCATCTTGTCTCTTACCAACTGCCTACTTCTCTTTCATCTGTCTCTGAGTTTATAGCCCTAGACCAACCCTTGCCCAGGTCTGTGATCTCTCATCTGGACCACTAAAACTGTCTCTGAGCTGGTCTCTCTTTTAGGCTTGCCTGCTTCTGATTTGTTGATTTGTTCACTGGGAAGAAGAAGAAGAAGAAGAAGAAGAAGAAGAAGAAGAAGAAGAAGAAGAAGAAGAAGAAGAAGAAGAAGAAGAAGAAGAAGAAGAAGAAGAGGAGGAGGAGGAGGAGGAGGAGGAGGAGGAGGAGGAGGAGGAGGAGGAGGAGGAGGAGGAGGAGGAGGAGGAGGAGGAGGAGGAGGAGGAGGAGGAGGAGGAGGAAGAAGAAGAGGAAGAAGAGGAAGAAGAGGAAGAAGAAGAAGAAGAAGAAGAAGAAGAAGAAGAAGAAGAAGAAGAAGAAGAAGACTACGACAAGGAGGAGGAAGAGGAGGAGGAAAAACTATTAACCCCTCACCTGAATTGCAGCCTTTATGTCCCTACCCTTAGGATTCACCTTTCAACCACCAGAACTCAGGACGTGACTCCTGTTGTTACCTTCTGGTTTTCTCTGGTTATGAAGCTGTTTTGCCTACTTTTAGTAGAAGAAACTTGTATAGAAACTTGTGCACGCCTTTAATCCCAGCACTTGGGAGGCAGAGGCAGGCGGATTTCTGAGTTCGAGGCCAGCCTGGTCTACAGAGTGAGCTCCAGGACAGCCAGGGCTACACAGAGAAACCCTGTCTCAAAAAACAAAAAAACAAAAAAAGAAAGAAAGAAAGAAAGAAAGAAAGAAAGAAAGAAAGAAAGAAAGAAAGAAACTTTGTGCTTTCATAAAAAATTGTTACTTGAATTTGTGAATAAATAAAATACAATAGACAAATTGTACTCAGATGGGAAATGCTCACAATAGCAACAGGAAGAAGCAGGATTCAATGGTGTGTTATGATGCACGGGGTGAAATGTCAAACACAGAGCACTAAAGATAAAACAGAAGTAGGCAAAGGTCTTCAGGCATCATCCTCTGACATTCTCTTTGTCTTTCTATAAAGTCCAAGAATTGTAAAAACGAAGTATAGTACATTTAGAGTCAACAACAGTAAACTTCGTTTTTCAAAAGAGAAACAACTTATAAATCTGGCCAAGAATTCTTTCATGAATGAAATACTTTTCCTACTTTTTTCTCTTAGAGTTCATTGTCCTTTAGCTTATTTACATAAGATTTACATATGTTTACATAGATTTACATATGTTGAACCAACCTTCCATCTCTGGGATGAAGCTCACTTGGTCGTGATGTAGGATGGCCTTAATGTGTTCCTGAATTAGGGTTGCAAGTATTTGGCTGAGAATTTCTGCATCTATGTTCATCAGAGAAATTGGCCTGTAGTTTTTGTTGTTCTATCTTTACTTGGTTCTGGTACCGAGATAGTACCAGCTTTATAGAATGAATTTGGCAATGTTCCTTCTCTTTCTATTTTGTGGAACCAATTAAGGGTCAGTAGGAGATCTTCCCTTAACATTTATCAGAATTTAGCAGTGGTCCTAAGCTTTCCTTTGTGAGGAAAAATTTTTTTTTCTATTATGGCCAAGAATTCAAGAAATCAAAAGAAAACTAACACACCAACATTGACATGTTCTTTGAAATAATGACAAGCTAGAAAAAATACATATATATAGTAAAGACAAACCAGGAAAATATATAGTACATTCCAGTACTATTTCTTCCCCTATAAAGTTCTATTTCTAAAGTGGCTTACATATTATTCAGTTGATTTTAACATAATTTATCATATTTTTTAAAATGAGACATTGGACTTGGAAGATGGCTCACACATGCACACACTCAACTAGTGAACAGGTACACATACACATGTGTTTAGATTAAAAATTAAAATGAAGTATCTGTTCTAACAAACAAACTACAAGTTATCCAAGGTCCTGGGTTTTTTTTTTTTTTTTTTTTTTTTTTTTTTAGTAAATTATTTATTTTTATTTTAAGTGCATTGGCATTTTGCCTGCATGTAAGTCTGTGTGAGAGTATCAGATCTTGGAGTTACAGACAGTTATGAACCATCATGTGAATCCTGGGAACTGAACCTGGGTCCTCTGGAAGAGCAGCCAGTGCTCCAACTGCCAAGCCAGCTCTCTATCCCCAGGTTTTGTTTTTTAAGAATGGAAAAAATAAATAAATAAATAAATAAATAAATAAATAAATAAATAAAGCTGACATGATACTGCAGCCTTAATTCCAGTAAGGCAAAGCAGGTAGATCTTTGTGAGTTCTAGGCCAGCCTGGTCTACATAGCTAGTTCCAGGACATTTAAGGCTACAGCTACACAGAGAAAACCTCTGCTCAAATAAAGAAACAAATGAATAAAGAGAACTGAATATTGAGAATTGACTAGGATGAGTGACTTCCAGCAACCCCGCCTCTTACATCCTTATGGACACCCCTTTGAGAATATATATACCAGACTGAAGATAACCAATAAAGCTGCTTTGCCCAGCCTTGAGGGGAAGTCCCAAGATGTGAGATTTTTGTCCTAATCACAGGAAAGTCCTGGGGGAAGGGATATGAGTTGATCACCAAGGAAGATTTAATGACTCCCTTCTCAACATTGGAATATGACAGAGAAGAGGAATACTCACTTCCAAAGTTGTGACAGTACTCAGGCTTCTGTGTGATGCTCTCAGCTAGGCCTTTGGCTCTGGAAGAAGCCATGGGCCATGAGCAGCACCATGAAGAGGCTCACATGAGAGAATTTAGAAGCACATTTGAGGCCTGCTGCTGGTCACGAGGATGAAATCTGAGGTACACATTCTCCCAATTTGAGCCCCCAGATAAATACATCTTCAGACTACACCTCAATTGAAGCTTTGTGAGACACTTGACCAGAAGATCCCACTAAGCCACACCCAGGTTCTTGATGCTTACTGTTTATTTTTGGAGGAAGTAATTTTTGTTCCTTATAGTATGGGAGAGTACCTAAGATTGACACTATTGTGAATCAGGAATCATGGAGAAATGAATGCTTATCTCTCTTTCCTCCTTTCCCTTTCCATTCATTCTGAGCCTCTTACCCATGGGATGATATCACCCACTTAAGGGCAGGCCTCCCCTCCTAGGTTAGTTGTTTTAGAAAATGTCCCCATAGAAAAACCTAAATATATGCCTCACTAATGCTCTGGGTACGAGTAAATCCAGTCAAGTTGACAAAAATTAACCATCACAAATTCACCTTTGAGCCAACAGTGGTGACACATGACTTTAATCCCATTACAGAGGCAGGTGGACCACTGTGAGTTTGAGGCTAGTCTGAACCACATAGCAGGTTCCAGGGCTACATTGTGAGACCCTGTCTCAAAAATAAATACATACATATGTAGGGGTGGTCCTGATGCTAAGGTCCTGTTCCCCAATTGGTTCTTGTTCCACCAATAAAGATGCTAGTGGCCAATGAGCCTGTGAGTGGGGGTGAGTGGGGGAGGGGGGTTGGGGGTGTGGAGAGAAGGAGGTAGTGACTGCAGGAAATAAAGCCAACCAGCCATGTGAGTTTTTGGTTAAAGTGGCCAATGAAACTTATGCAGATTATGTAGCTCTATGTCCAGCATCTAAGTTCTTAGGAGCATCATAGAGACTCAAACGGCCTTTGTGGCCCCACTCTCAAGCTCTGTAGCCTCTCTTCAGATCCTGTTTCCTTGGTAGCTGCAGTTTTCAGCAAATACCCCATGTTTCTGACATCCCCATCAGCCTGGGGATGTCTCCACTGTATCTTAGACTTCATCTTTACATACAGCTCTAAGCACTAACTTTTCAGGGCCTCAATGTAGGGAATCCAACCCCACTATACATTGCCTGGCTTTGGCAGCTTTCTTGAAGTTTCATGCAAGCCTCCATGAGCCCTTCATTTTTGAATCCTGAGTTCTTGCAGAATCAACAGCACATGGGTAAATCAAAGTTCTGCCCTCAGCTTAAGCTATAACCTGGGTCCCTTGTGTCACAGCTGTTGGGCCTCTGTATCCTTTCAAGAATTAACCTGAGGAATCACTCACCTGGGCAGCCACATTCCAGCAGACTTTCTTTCCAGCTCTTTCTTTTCAGGAACACTCCTTTCAAATGAATTTGCATTACACTTAGCAGCTCCATGGGTGGGCTCTTACCCTCCAGGCCTGCTTCTTCGTGTCCCAGAGTGTCTCTTTTATTCAATGGCACTTATCTCTTTAACCATCACAGACACTTTCTCTGCACCTGCCTTGTTCTTGTTTTGTTTTGTTTTGTTTTGTTTTGTTTTGTTTTGTATTGTTTTGTTTTTCGAGACAGGGTTTCTCTGTGTAGTCCTGGCTGTCCTGGAACTCACTCTGTAGACCAGGCTGGCCTCGAACTCAGAAATCCGCCTGCCTCTGCCTCCCAAGTGCTGGGATTAAAGGTCCTGCCTTGTTCTTAACTTTAAACTTATCCTTACTCTTTACCTAGCTGGACATTTATCTGTTTTTTCTTCATTTACTGCTCTCTCAGTGAACCTGCATCTGTATGTGAGCAACAATCATGGCATTGCATTACCGATCTCGAGATTTCCTCCAAATGACTTAGTCCATTCCTTTTAAATCAGCCTCATGCAGGTTCTAGGACACGGCAGGATGCAGACAAATTCTTGGCCAGAATGTAACCTGGATGGCTTTTAGTCCAGTTTCTGGTACAGTCCTTGCTCTGTTCTTCCGAAATCTCTTGTCTGCATCTCCACATCACCACTGGCACTCTGGTATTCGAGATGCCCACCAAAATGTTCCATTATGCTTTCCTTGCATCACTCTGGGTCTTCATTCACCTGCAACTCCAAATTTATGCACATTCCTTCTACAAACTAACTAGTCGAAAGGCCCATGAGCCATATGGTCAGGCTTAGCACAGTGATGACTCTCTTGCATATCAGTTTTCTGTATCCATTTTTTTATCTTTTCTCTTTTGCTGTGACAAACTATTTGACAGAAAGCAGCTTAAGAAAGGAGCTGTTTACCGGGCGGTGGTGGCACACGCCTTTAATCCCAGCACTTGGGAGGCAGAGGCAGGCGGATTTCTGAGTTCAAGACCAGTCTGGTCTACAGAGTGAGTTCCAGGACAGCCAGGGCTACACAGAGAAATCCTGTCTCGAAAAACAACAACAAAAAACAAACAAACAAAACAAACAAAAAAACAAAACAAAACAAAAAAAAAGAGAAAGGAGCGGTTTAGTTTTGCTTCCAGATTGAAAGGTTATATTTCAAAAGGGTGAAGAGGGCATGGAGATAGAAGATTAAAGCTGCTTATATCTGGGCAGACCAGAAAGCAGAAGTAAGGCTGGCATTCATGGGATTTTTATCCTCTAAACTTTAGGGTTATTTGTTATATAGCATGAATACCTAATATTACATTAGATATAATTATGTTAGATACAAGTAATAAGAAGTTTGCCCTAAGGCATGGACTATTTTTGAGGCTATGACATAGATTCTCTAAAATGAGCCTTACTACAAAGACCATAACTACTTCCCATGCACATTTATAAAGAACCAGAGATACAACCTTCTGTCATTCCACATCCCCCATGCTCATAAATATTCAGTTCCCATTCTTGCTTTTATGATAAGTAAAAAGTTCAGCAAATGGTCCCTTACTTTTCAGCCTCTCTCCAAGCCCACTATGGAACCATTACTGGTGATTATGTCCAACACAGTAGTTGATCACAATTTTACAAAATTATGACAAGCAAAGATCATAGGATTAAAGAGGTTTGGTTCAATGAGATTCCTCTGGCCATAAACTTAATAGGGGTTAAAAAAAAAATGTATGTTCCACTTGAGAGGAAGTCCTCCACATCTTTTCCCTTCCCTACCAAAAAATTCAAAATAAAAACCCTACCATAGGTAAGAACCCATTGTGATCGTTCATTTTCAGCATTGCAAATAGAACTCTCTACCACAGAGACACGGGGACATACACTGAGCCCACTGTGTTTGCATGTCAGCATCTTCAACAATATTCATTCATTCTGAACCTTTGGGTTATCATTTCACCCATAAAAGCCTCATCCATAAAATATAGCTCTAAGAGGTAGCTCCTCTTAAAAGCAACCACAATACTCCCCACCCCCATACATGGTCATCGTCTTTAGACAAGGCATAAACACAAATGGGGACACAAACTTGGTCTGGGATCTTGGCTGTGGGAGGCCAAGCTATAACAAACACAAAGGAACCCAACAAAGCTAGTTATCAGATTGGGTCTTGAACTTGGAAATATGAGAATGGAGACCTTGGGAATAGGAACAGCAGGAATCAAGCTATGAGAACAGCCTGGGTGGCCTGGAGAGAAGGGCATGTGGCCATTCACCTGTGCCAAGGCACTTGGTTCAGCCTCCTGCTCCTCTGTGAGAGTCAATGCTTAATCTCTGCTTGCAATAGCCCAGAGGCTGGATCTGGTTAAGCCTCTGGAAGAAGGTTTTACTAAACTCCTAATTGCTGGTCTTCTGGGGGAAACATGCAGTCCCTGGTGCTGGAGTCAGCGAGGATTCTCCCAGCAGCCAGGTGGAGGTGGGGCCCATTCCCACAACCTCCATTATTCTCTGCCACCATGACTTTATGACAAGGTAGAAGAAGCCACCTTATTAAAAGGGCACCAACCATAAAGCTGACACCCACAAATGCCTGGTACTTTTGTCTGAGCCCATTCAGTTGGCTATTAGCCACCTAAGAGTTAAACCATACAGAGCTGAGAAATACACATCTTCAAGGACTGTGGAGCTCCAACCAGCCCGCCAAGCCACCTAAACACATGTAGCTATCTCCTGGTATGACACATGAGCCTGCCAGCTCCAGAGGACTAATCACTGTCACAATGCCCATGGAGGCTCACACACCAACCACTGTGGATATACAGAGGTCAGGGCTTGACCACATAGGAAGGCTTTGAGTTTGTAATAGGTTTTGAGTTTGCCATGGGTGGTGAAATATTTGGCAATAGCTGACAATATCTTTACCAGGGTATGTAGAAGACTGTTCACAGGGTCCTGGTGCCCCTGTGCCTCATGCTCTTCACAAAGGTAATTAATGGTGTCAGTGAAGCTGGTAGGATACTGTGATGGTTTGCATATGCCTGTCCTAGGGAGTGGCACTATTAGAAGGTATGGCCTTTTTGGAGGAAGTGTGTCACTGTGGGGGTGGGCTTGGAGATCTTCCTCCTGGCTACCTGAGGATGCCCAGTCTGTTCCTGACTTCCTTCAGATGAAGATGTTGAGCTCTCAGCAACTCTTGCACCATGCTTGTCTGGATGATGCATTGCCTTGGTGACAATGGACTGAACCTCTGAACCTGTAAGCCAGTCCCAATTAAATGTTGTCATTTATAAGACTTGCCTTGGTCATGGTGTCTGCTTATAGCAGTAAAACCCTAACTAAGACAGATATTAAAACAGATGGCACAGGAGGCAATATCTGGGCACAGATGTGGAGACTTCAGGACACCACTGCAATATAGGTAGTGGTTCTAGAATCTGGCAGGAGGTGTCAGCTCTCTAGCAACTGAGAACCTCTGAGACTTCAGGCAGACCATCACCATATCCAGTGATATCACAAAGAGGGAAATGGCCCAGCCTCTGAGCCACCATTTGTTGAAGGGCTTTCACGCCCTCAGGATTCTGATCATCATCAGCCATTCTGGAGCGTCAATCCTGGCTCTAAGTCTATGCTTTTCCAGTCCCTATCTGAGTCCTGATGGGTCCAGAGCTGTTCTGTGGCTATTACAAGGTCTACATTATAATATTTAAATTAAAAATAACAATAATTATTATTTCTTACTGTCAGCAAATGCCCAGTATTCTCATCTCCTCAATTGTTCCATGTTTTGATATTTTCTTGGAATATGGAACTGATATGCCTCTTTTTAAATTTTAGTTTTACTTTTTATTTTATGCAGTGGATATTTTGTCTACATATCTGTCTGTGTACTATATATGTGCCTGACGCCCACAGATACTAGAAGAGGGAATCTGAACCTGTGGGACTGGGGTTATAAATGGGTCCTCTGGAAAAGCAGCCAGTGCTCTTAACCACTGAGCCATTTCTCCAGCTCCTAGATGATCCAAAAGGGAAGGTGGGAAGAATGAATAGTATGAGCAAAGTACAATGTGTGTGTGTGTGTGTGTGTGTGTGTGTGTGTGTGTGTGTGTGTAGTGAGTACAAGCAAAGTACAATTTGTGTGTGTGTATGTGTGTGCATTCGTGCACACACGTCTGCATGTGCACGTACACATGCGCATGTGTGTATGTGTATAGTGTATATATGTGTGTGTAATTGTGTTTTAGCTTTTGTTTTCATGGTTTTGGAGTTTTTGTTTTTTTAGTTGGTTGGATTTTGGTTTTTCGAGATAGGGTTTCTCTGTGTAGCTCTGGCTGTCCTGGAATTTACTCTGTAGACCAGGCTAGCCTCAAACTCAGAGATTTGTTTGCCTCTGGTTCCTAAGTGTTAAGATCAAAGATGTGTGCCACCACCACTCAAATGTATGTGTGTGTGTGTGTGTGTGATATATATATGTGCATATATGTATATGACATGTGTGTGACATATATGTGTGTGCATGACATGTGTGTGTCATATGTGTGTGACATATGTGTGTGCACATGTGTATGGCATATATGTGTGTGTGTGTATGTGTGCATGTGTTTTAGTAAGAGCTGAAGAGATGGCTTAAATTCCGCTCTTCTAGAGGACACCATTTCAGTTCCCAGCGTCTATACTGGGATGCTCACAACAGCCTATAATTTCAATTCCAATTCTGGAAAATCCAACACCTTCTTCTGTAGGCACCCACACACATGGCATACAGTTACGGAGACATAAATAAAAATAAAAACAAATCTATTTTAAATGACTTTTTAAAAGGTCTTAATAAATCTATTGCTTTGTATGATAGCTAAGAAAAATTTCAAAGAATGTTTAAAATTAAAACCAAATATAAAAATTCAGAAGACAGTATGACGCTATTTTCATTAGCAGAGGAATAGTATTCATTTCAACTCTGGGCTTGTGAGCTTGCCAAACATAGCTTCTTGGTCAGATTTACAGTACTCAACATGCTTTTCCACCTATGGAATGATTCTTAAATCCAATTAGAAGCTGGTTGGTTAGAGCTCCCAGGGTCTAAAACCACCAGCTTGGGAACACACACGGAGGGACCCATGGCTCCAGCATACATGTAGTGTATGCCTTGTCGGGCATCTGTGGGAGAGGAGGCCCTAGGTCCTGTGAAGGCTGGATGCCCCAGTATGGGAGAATGCAAGAGTGCAGAGGCAGGAGTGGGTGGGTGGGGGAGTACCCTCATAGAAGCAGGAGGAGAGGAATGGGATAGGGAGTTTCTGGGGGGAAATAGGGAAAGGAAGTAATATCTGAAATGTAAATAAATAAAATATCCAATTAAAAAAGGGAAAAAAGAAAAAAAAAAGAAACTGGTTGGCTACACCCATAACATCTGTGACATTATTGCTATGTCTGTGGATTGGTACAGCTCTCAGACTCTGTCAGAGAAGCTTCCTGTGCAGTGGACAGGGGTTAGACACAGAGACTTAGAACTGGTCTGGTGCGAGAATTTTTTTGGAGCTCAGCCACAGGCAGGATATCTATATCACACCCACCCCACCCCACCCCCAGGCACCTCAGGTAGAGGTGACAACTCCTGAGCCCCTCCTCCTCCCGTGCTGGAATGTTGACTGACTTGGTCTTGGGCAGGCAGTCACAATTACTGTGGGTTCATGAGTACAGCGATCCCTTTATGTACAGAAACAGTTCGCCCTCATCCTCCCAGCCTTAGGACCTTACAATCTTTCTGCCTCCTTTCCCACTGTCTTCCCTGAGCAAACATAAAATTAAAAAACAAAAAAAAAAAAACAAAAAACAACCCTCTAATGTCATGACTTCCTGTCCACCATCACCTCTCCATAGCATTCTGTACTCCCTCAACCACACCCTACACGGGGGCTACTTTAAAGTCTTTCCAAACCTTGTGAACATGCTGTTTTCTGATTTCCAGTTAGGATTCAGGTCTCCTGTTGAACAAATAAAACACTAGAACCCTGATTTTATTTACCTTAACTCCTTTTAGACTGAGATGAAAGACCCATAGTTTGGAGGGTGCAGAGTAAGATCTAGACCCCTGTTTTTAAATAACTTTAATGCTTAGATGCAGATCCATTTTAGGAGAGAGAGGGAGGGAGGGAGGGAGGAAGGAGGGAGGGAAGGAGAGAGAGAGAGAGAGAGAGAGAGAGAGAGAGAGAGAGAGAGAGCTTTATATCTTGTATGAAGAAGATGGGAACTAATTTCACACAACAGTTGATTTAAAAATTCTGCTACTGGGGAATGTTCAGTGACAGACAGTAAATACTTGGTTCTACTAACACTGCCTTTGCTATGGCCTCTTAGCAATAGCAAAAGAAATATTTAAAATTTAGTTTACAAGAACAGCAATAGACAGCGGTTATACCCCGTTGAAGGCAGCCTCCTCCTGGTTTTCCTCGGATTGCTTTCACATTCTTTCTGTAAAGTGAGGTAAAACTAATAGCTTCATAGAAAAGAAAAAAAAAAATCACTGAGATTTTAGGTCAAGCTCCACTCAAGCTAAGCATGGATCTTTGGGGTTGGCGTGAAGTGAGAACACAGGGGGTCACAGATACCTGTGAATTCATTTGGGTCATTGAGAGGCTATTAACTCCAGGGCTCTGGAGGAACTGCTGAGGAGCCTCCTCCCACATAGCCTCCACCCAGGAGGAATGACATTCTCAGGATTGGCTTCCTCCTTAGACCTGGTTCCTTTGGGCTCACACCTTACCTCTGCACTTAACACTTGGCCAGGCTAGTTCTCCACTGGAAACCGGAGGTGTGAACCTCATTACTGCTTTTCTTATGGTGCCTGCCTGGGATTTATCTGGCTCGAAGTAGGAAGGAGACCAAAGCAGGCTTGATGTCTCCTTTTCCTGATCTGAGTCCATTAATGAGACAGTCCAAGCTGGCCTAGAGGATCTGGCTGCCCGAAAATCCCCTGAGCAACAGCTGGAATAAAACTAATAAAAACAACTACAGAGCAATTTGTGGAAATGTCAAGTGCAGCACAAACACACTGACCCTCATAAACCTCACCATGAACTTGGGGAGGGTAGGCCCCGCCTGCCCTCAGTAATGGCAGAAGCCAGTGGCTACTGCCTACTTGCCAATGCTCTGGTCTTTCCAAAGACTTCCTCATACCTTGTTCCGCTGGCCAGCCAACCTCCCCTGTGGCCCACTGTGCTTGCTCCTCACTGTCAGATATTCATTCATGTAAACAAATCTTTTCTCCACAGAACTTCCTTCTTCAATAAGTATCAGAGGGTACCAGGGCCAGCAAGTCTAACCACAGATTTAAATGTGGTAGCTTTGGAAAGAAGGAACACCAAACAAATTTTTAAGCCAGTTAAAGATGTCTAGATCCCACATAAGTCGATTCTAAGTTACCAGACTCAACAATTTACCCCTTTCTGCCTGTCTTTTTAATGGTCCCAAAAGTACTTGTTCCTGTTTATGTAAAAACAGAGGCTTCTCTTATGATGGAAAACAAGCTACAGAAAGACACAGAGGTGATTAATTAATGAATGGCCACAGCTTAACTTACAATTTTACTACCGTGTACATTGAGGGGCTGGAGACACGACTTAGAATGTATACTCTCTTCTATAGCTGAGTCCAGTTCCCCAAAACCATGTTGTTTGGCTCAGAATGGTAATCCCAGCTCCAGGGAATCTCTCATCCTTTTATGGCCTCTGAGGGTACCTGAGGTTGACATATACTTACATATGCACATAGGTAAAAATAGGTAACTATTGTACATGATGAACCATATACATTATGGTTTCTAGTGTCTAGGAAGGGTGTCGAGTATATCTGAAATTGGGTAGGGGAGAGTACAAGATTTGTTTTTCTTTCATAGTCACTTAATTGTTTTTTACATCTTTACTTGGGGGGGGGGGGCATACATGTGAGTGGAGGTCAAAGGACAGTCGGTTCTCTTTCCCCTGTAGGAGACTGAACTCACTGTTAGGATGGCAGGAAGTGCTTTTATCCAATGGACCAGCTCTTTGGTCTTGAAAAACTTTTAAAGTGCTTTAGTTTGGAGGAAGAATAGCTGTTCTTATATGGGTAGGGGAGGACTGGGTAGGATAGAAATGCCAGCAAGGGGACATGAGGACTTCCAGGGCTATATGGGTGTTTGCTTTATGGCCCATCCCTGAGCCGTGCATTCTGTCTTGTGCAGTTTCCAGTGCATGAGCAATGCTGCACAATCTTATATACATGCACACTTCCTAAAGCTTGACAGCCGGTCTCTAAATAATATGCAATTCCTAAAGAAGATTTTAAAAATATTGCTCTTTTGTTTTGTTTCTGTTTGTTTGTTCAAGACAGGGTTTCTTTGTGCAGCACTGGCTGTCCTGAAACTCATTCTATAGACTGTCCTCAAATTCAGAGATCCAACTGCTTCTGCCTCCCATGTGCTGGAATTAAAGGTGTTCACCATGACTACCTGGCTCAGAATCTTCCTCTTCTTCCTCTCCCTCCCCCTCCCCCCTCTCTTCTTCCTCCCCCTTCTCCTCTTCTTTTGTTTGGTTTTTGAGACAGGGTTTCTCTGTGTAGCCCTGGTTGTACTGAAACTCACTCTGTAGACCAGGTTGTCCTTGAACTCAGAGATCCACCAGCCTCTGCCTCCCAAGTGCTGAGATTTTTGCATATGCCACCACCGCCTAACCTAAGAGTATTATTCTTAAATATTCATCAAGACCGAAAACCCCCTTTGATCCAAAACCTCTCAAAACAGTGCCACCAGGCAGTAGCCAGATATTCAAAACATATGACCTTGGGAAGACATTTCCCCTTCAAACCATAGCACAGGACTTAGAAAAGCTGTTAGGTGGGTCCTACCTTAACCAACTCAGTAAGAGAAATGGGGAAAGGCGAGGGGTGTTGATGCATGGATCTTTCCCAGACCAGAAAAATAAGAATGTTACTTGCTTCCTCTTGTAGTGTTGCCTCCAGAGAGCCATCAGGAGCATTTTGTGATGGCCCGTGGAAACCATGGTCCGATTCCTCTGCCAGGACCTTCTCAGATCTCCTCATTTTTGTCGTGGTTCTGCTCTTGCCCTCTGTCCACATGCCCTCCACTGTTCTTCCAGGCTAAACGGTGACTGTGACTAGTTGACTGGAGCCTCCTTCACTGCCCTGCTTCACCCACATACTCTTCAGCAAGGTCAAGAATTTTCCCTGGTCAGGGAGCATCCCTCAGTCCTTGGGATAAGTCCCTTGCTTTCTGTCTCTCAGACAGGGCATACTTACTGTCATTGTTGTCTGCACATTTCTTGTCTTTTCTTATTTCATCTCTTCTGCCTGGAATGCTTCTCCACTCCCTTTCTTTCTGGCAAATCCTGCTCAAATTCCAGACTAAGCCTACCCCAGAGGATCGCTCATTTGTCTGTCTTCTCCATTACAGGCTCTTTTCCTTGCTATAGTGTCCTCAGTAGAATGAATGAGTCTTGGTTTTGTTTTTAAGATTATTATTTGTGTGTGTGTGTGTGTGTGTGTCTCCAAAAGAGGATGTCAGATCACACCACCTTGGGGCTGGAGTTGCAGATGGTTTAAACTATGTGATATGGGTGATAAGAACCAAACTCAATTCCTCTGCAAATGCAGTAAGGAGTCTTAATTGCTGAGCAATCTCTCCAGCACCCCAAGTCTGGTTTTGTTTGTTTGTTTGTTTGTTTGTTTGTTTGTTTGTTTTCCAAGACAGGATTTCTCTGTGTAACAGCCTTGGCTGTCCTGGAATTCACTTTATAGACAAGTCTGGCCTTGAACTCACAGATATCAGCCTGCTTCTGTCCCCTGAGTGTTGAGATTAAAAGCAGGTGCCACCGCCCAGATCTTAGGGAGAACTGCCAGTTAAACTTGTCAACACTAAAGAAAACAAACTAAAACCAGTTTTTTGTCTGTGCAGATTCTCATTGAGAGGTACTGAATAAATATGTCCTCCTTTGACCTTGACTCCAGCAAAACTAAGAAGTAAAATAAAGGAAAATCCATTGCTTGGCTCCTTGATATGGGCTCTCCTATCTAGACTGTTGTCTACTGGATCTCAGCCAGTGACCTGAGCACTTGGTCTTCTCTGGCCACAGAGCTGCTGTTGCAAGCGCTCTCTCTTCTTCTCACTGGCCAGGCTTGGGCCTGACAAACCAGTACTGGTGCTGGTAACATTAACCAAACACACTCTTCCTGCTGTGACCCAGGAGCAAGGTGAGCACAATAACAGCAGAACATTTCATCCCTGCCAGTTGCTGGAGCCTTCTATGGTCACCTTTGGAAATGGCAAGCAGCAGATTGAATTACCCTGGCCCAGAGCAGGCATGTCTGGTGGGACACTTAACCCTCTCCAGACCAAACCAGACTATCTTTTCTTCCAAACCATTTTTCATTCCAGACTTCTACTCCCTCTCCCCTGGACCTTGTCTTTTTGGAGGCTAGTTTTCACTCCTGGATTTCTTTTTCAGGCTGAGATAGAACAGAATCATCTTGGGATAATTTGAGTTTCCTGGGTAACTACACTGACTTGGAGAATAAGCCCAGCATCCTCGCTGCTAGGAGTGGCCTAAGGCTGAAAACAGACTCAACAGGAAAATACTAGGTTTTACAAAACCTAATTTAAAAAAGAAAGGAAGGAAAACAACAACAACAACAAAAAGCCAAAATGAAAACAAACAAACAAACAAAACCCCCAGCCTTTCTGAGTATACTGGGTTTGCATCAAAACTATATAAAAGTAACTGAAGAGAGAGATAAAGTCTACCTTGTGCTGGGCTTGGTAGCACACACCTTTGATTCCAGCAGAGGCGGGAGACTCACCTTGGGTTTGAGGCCAGCCCAAGCTACACAGTGAGTTCCAGGTAAGCTAGGGCTACATATCAAGACCCTGTATCAAAAAGAAAGCTTATCTTGCAACCAGAGGAGTAAACTGAGGCCCAGAAGTAGGTAAACGGCTAGTTCTGGACAGTTGGTAGACAGACACAGAGCTCCACTCTCCACAGGGTTCTTTCTATCTTCCGTTCTAGGTTCTAAGACTCATTGACCAATCTGAGAGGTGCAGGGGTTTGCAACAGCAACATTCACCATTTCCCATTCACACATTGCTTTGAAGGGAGTTAGATTTCTGAGTCCATCACCTATTAATTTACATTGTACCTTTGACCCCCTCATCAGCCATGAATATTCTGTCTCTTGAACTTGCAACAGTTCCATATAAGCATAGGTTTTAAACCTACCTAGGGCACACAAAGGCACTTTTAAAGCACAGATTCCTGTTTTTATTTCGATGTTTTTCATTCCTGTAGGTAAAGGTGGGGCTCTAGAATCTCTGTTCTTGTAATTCCTTCAGGAATTTTTCTTTGAAGAAAGAGTAAGCCAGTTGACGTTTTCAGACATCTTTTTGTTTATTTGACTTATTTTCCCTCTTTTGATCTTTTGAGATAACTTCTCTTCATCTAGCCCAGGCTGACCTCCAACTCATACGTTAAATCAGACCAGCTTCAAATTCTCAAACCTCCTCTCTCAGCCTTCTGAGTTCTGGAATCACAGGCATGTGCCACCGCCCCCAGCTTTCCAACCTGGAGCTTCTAGGCTTCTACATAAGGTGGAATCCCTTGCTTCTGACTCACTGGTGTGATTCATCACTGTGGATTTTAAAAAGAAAATGAAAGCAGGATATAGCCAGAAGTATGGGTTTTCCATCTAGAGTTAAAGCAAGAAATCAGGCATCCAGAAAGAGTGTGGAGTCACTCAAGGTCAGCAGCAGATTGCCTTCATCAGCAGAGCCACCCAGAGATTTTTTTTTTTAACTCGAAGGCCACAAGGTGCTGCTGTCCTGTAGAATAAGTAGTAAACAGAGACCTGTGACCCTAAATGACTCAGCTCTACTAGGTGAAAGTCAGTTAATGTCCAAGTACCATGTCTCCACCCATGATAAAGCTTGCCCCATCTCAGGCGAGGGAGACACATAAAACACTGAAATGTTGAAACAACAACGGGAAGACAGAGCTAAAATAACTTACCCAGGATACTTCCTCTTAAGGGTAAAGTTCTCATTTACACAGAGTATGGGCATATGAAGAACAAGAACACTGACATCTTAAACCTCTGTTCACTTAACTTGGGCTAAATGAGTGGCCTCCTTCAGTGTAGCTAATTCAATTTATAATTAATTGAAAGTAGTCTAACACCAGCACACAACTCCTCAGGTCATTAGATTCTCTTAGTTTCTACCAAATCCTAAATGCAGCACAGACTTTGTGATAAGGAGCAAGCTCCTGTAGGGAAAGTTCTAATCCTCTTGAATTGCAAACACACTGGGCTCCAGGGGCTGGAGGTTGTGGACTTAACTGAAAAACACTGAGGAATATTCCAAGGATTATCACAGACCCCTGAAAACTCTAATACTGTCATGTCCCAAGTCCCATGAATCTTTGAGCCAATAGGCTAGAGATCTTGGTGAGAACGCTACAGATAAAACCAGAAGCTTCAGAGCGACTGAAATATGCCAGGTGTGAGGATGGTACCCAGTTGCCCTCTGGAAGTAGGAACAGGATGATAGCAAGTTGAAGGCTGCCCTAGTCTGCACAATAAATGGAAGCCCAACCTGGAAAGACATTGTCTCAAACAACAAAACAAAGCAAGTCTAAAATAATATTCCACTAAAGACATATGAGATTTAAATAGCTACCATCATCTGGGATTTCAGATCCTGTAATGCTAAGGCTGCTTGGCAACCTATGCTCTTCTGCCTCCATCCTTACAACTCTCAGTATTCGATGTAATTCACTGTTGGCCGGCAGGATGGGAAGCTCTCGCTGATCCTCATGTGGCAAGCCACAGAGCAGACAAGTGAGCAGAAATACAGAGGAAGGATAGAGATAGCAGGAAAGGGAGCAACAGATCAGAGACAGAGACGCACAGGATGGACAATAATCTCAGAATAGAAAACCAGAGAAGCAAGTGGTAAAAATAAGAAGTGATGGACCAGACAGAGAACCCAGAAGGTAAACCACGTTCTATGCAAACCTGAAAACCTGAGTTCCATCCCTGGAACCTGCATAATACTAGGAGGAGAAAAGTTATCCTTTCTCCAAATGAGTACCATGGAGCATATGCTGCACCCTCAATAGTTAAAATTTTAAAAGAAGAAAAAGACGAGAAGGCCAGTGAGATCCTTCCTTTTAGTGTGGGTGGTAAAGGCAAGAAATGTTCTTTAGTTCCAGACTGTTCTGAGTTGGGGCAGTAGGAAAAGAGGAATGGAATTTATGCTTATATGGTGGCTTAAATGTAGAATGTCCCCCACAGGCTCATGTGTTTGAACACTTGGCTTTTAGCTGGTGGTGCTGTTTCAGAAGGTTTGGAGCTTGCAGGAGGTAGAGCCAGGCTGGAAGCAATAGGTCAGTGCAAGCAGATCTTGAGGCTTTATAACCTGACCCCACTTCCAATTTACTGTTTCCTGAGTGTATATGCAATGTAAGCAACCAGCTTCTTTGCTCCTGCTGGCATGCTTTCCTTGCCATGATGGACTGTATCCTTCTGTGAGTCAACACAAACACTTTCTCCCCTGAGCTGCTTTTGTCAGAGTATTTTATCACAACAATGAGAAAGAATTTAAAACAATTTGCGAGCTAAAATGGAGCAGAAACTTGGGTCAGTTGTCTAGAACCAGGTTAGGGCAGGCTGGCCTGACAGACAGTCATGGCTCTGTTTCATTCTGGTTTCTAACAGGATGCTAACTAAGCACAGCCTGCCTTAGAGGAGGATGGAGACTTCTCAGTGGACAAAACAAATGGAGAGTATCCCTCTGAGTTGACTGGAGAGTTGAAAGATGTGTTGGCATACAAAGTAAGCCTCTAGAGTGGGAACACAGGGCCATGTGCCTTACCCTATAAAGGGATTCAAAGTCTCTGCAAGGAAGCTGACCGTGGGAAGCCATAGGTGCCTACTAGCAAATGACATAGACTGGGTGGCTGAAACAGAAACTTTCTCTCCACAGTTTTAGAGGCTGGAAGTCCAAGATCAAGGTTCAGTTGTGTCTTCCCATAGCTGAGAAGGAAAGATAATTTCTTTATGGATCTTCTCATAATGGCACTAATCCAGTTCTTGAGGGCTCCATCCTTGGGAATCCAATCACTCCCCAAATTCCCCATCCAAATACCATCACACTGTGGACGAGGGTTGCAACTAAAGAGGGTGTATGCTGGCACATCTCACCCCTCCAATCCACTCCTCTCTCCTTCTCCTTTCTCCCCCTTAAGACACGATTCCATTTTGTAGACCAGCTGGCCCAGTCTCAAAATCTCCTGCTTCTCCAGCAACAGGATTTTAGGAACATGTCATCATTCCCAGGTTTTCTTTTTATCATATTCTGAAAACCTGTCAATTACAGCTGTGAATGCTTATGCCTATTAATCCCAGCTATAGGGATTTTTGGACCAGTCTAAGCTGCATAACAAAAAATAAAAGTCAGCTAACAAATGTAAGTATTTTGCCAAATAGACTTGTATCTTTTTAAGAAATTCCTTCTTTAAGAATTTCCACTCCCACTCCTCCCCTAACTCCTCCACCATCCACTCCCACCTCCAACTCCTTACCACTGCAAGGTTATCACTTTTTCTCTCTAAATAACCCTTCAAGTTCAGTTTGTACTGTCTACATTCCTGGGGGTGGAGCCATGAGCCGGGGAATGGCCAACCCTCCAGGGGCCAGAGCTTTAAAGAAAACTGTCTCCGCAGAAATCAATGGCTCCTCAGCTAGGAGTGAGGGCAGGTGAACCCATCCCCATCTCCCCATCTCCCCACCCCCACCCTGTGCTAGAATGTTACTTGGTTTGATGTTATGTAGGCAGCCACAGCTGCCATGAGTTCATAAGTGCAGTGGTCCTGCCACAACCTGAAATCGCTGTTTGTTCCCCAACCTCTGGCTCTTACAGTCTTTCTAGACCCTCTTCTGCAATGGTCCATAACCATCCTGGGTCGGGGGTGGGCAGTGATAGAGATTCTCCTTTGTGGCTGAGCATTCCACTGGTGCTCACTCTCTGCATACTGACCAGATGTGAGTGTCTGCACTGGCCACTAGTCACTACACACAGATGCTTCTCTGATGAGGTCTGAGAGATGCATCAGTTTAGGCTTGGATATTTATTCTGAATGCTGAATCAACACTTGAACCTTTTGTGGGCCCTTAAACACAACCATGAAAACTGTGTTTACTTTTAAGTTAATTTTTTAATATGTATATGTGTCCATAAACATTAACTATCATTCTATCATTATTTCTAGTTAATCTTATAATTTTGTTTTTGTTTTTGTTTTTTTTGAGACAGGGTTTCTCTGTGTAGCCCTGGCTGTCCTGGAACTCACTCTGTAGACCAGGCTGGCCTCCAACTCAGAAATCCGCCTGCCTCTGCCTCCCAAGTGCTAGGATTATAGGCATGCGCCACCACTGCCCGGCTTAATCTTATAATTTGATTAAAAGATAATAATGCATTTCCTGAAACTTGCCTTTTAAATGTTAAATATTCTTGTATTCTAGTTTATCTTGATTCTACTCACAGATAAAATTCATTCATTTAATTGTATATTTTTCTTTTAGATAATAGTCCTGAACTTATTTATCCTGTCTCCTTTTGATAAACATTTATTTTTCATTTTTACCATTTCAAAGCTCTAATGACAACCTTGTACGAATTACTCTAGGACATAACAATCTGTAAAAAAGACACATACACCTTCAGCTCTCACAGATGGTACCAAGTTGTCCATATAATGGCTCTCCCAGTGTATGCTTACCAACTATTTGTTTGAGTTACTGTTACTGTGATAAAACACCATAATTCAAAAAGCAACTTGAGGAGGAAAGAGTTTTCTTGGCTTACACTTCCATATCACTATTCATTATTGAAGAAAGTTGGGGCAGGAACATAAGCAAGGCAGAAACCTGGAGGCAAAAGTTGATAAAGAAGCCATGGTGCTGCTTACTGGCTTGCTCCTAATAGATTTTTCAGCCTGCTTTAGAGAATCCAGGACCACCAGCCCAGGAGTGGTAACACTCATAGTGATTTGAGCTCTCCTCCATCAATCAATAATTAAGAAAATGCCCTACAGGCTTGCCTACATCCAGATCTTTTGGAGACATGTTCTCAATTCAGGTCCCCTCCTCTCTGATAACTTTACCTCCTGTCAAGTTGACATAAACTACCCAGCACACGAACAGTGTATGTTTTCCTGTTTTGTATCCTCCACATCCTCACCAAATGTTAGTTCTCATTAATCTAGTAAGTATGGATGAACACTTTTGATTTCATTTTTATGATTATTTGTTAGATTAGCATTTATACCTATTTTTGCCCTCTGTGAGTTGCCTTTTTGATTTTTTTCATTTTCCTTCCCTTCTTTTCTTGTTTGTGAGTTGATTATTTATCAGTTCTTTGCAGATGTTCTTTACATCATCTGGATGTCAAGCCTTTGAGGATTAAAGATATCAGAAAGTGTAATTTGTATCTTAATTCCTGGCTTGGTGCTTTTTCTTCATTCAAGAGTTTTATTCTTCCTCATCATCTAGTCAAGTATGCCAGATTTTCATTTATAATTGCAGTTTTGGTGTTTTGCATATAAACTCTTCTCTATCCTCAGTGATAGTCTCCTATAATTCATTTTAGATAGTGGTTTTTCTTATTTAGAACTTGGGTTTTCCAAAACACATTTTCATTATATGATAAGATATAAGTATATAAATTATTTTTTTCTAGTATAGATACCCAGTTACCCCTGCCCTATTTACTGACTACTCCATCAGTTTCCCTAATGATTTATAATGCCCCTTCCTTTACACATATCTCTGCTGACCAAGCTAGCTCAGACAGTCAACTTGGTCTCAAGGGAGGAAGTGAGGATTAAAGAAAGAAAAGACAATTAGACAATATTATAACATGACTCCAGCCAGTTCTGTATCTGAAGCAGGTTTTTATTTTTTCCTAGTCTGTTTTTATATCATTCTGGGTATATACAAAGAATATGGTCAGTCCTAAGGCATAAACAGAGTAGTTAAGGAACAAACAAAGCATAAACAAAGGTCCCTTGATTACTGTATTCAGAGTCTTTTTTTTTTTTTTTTTTTTGGTTTTGTTTTTTTTTTTTGTTTGTTTTTTTTTTTTTTTTTTTTGTTTTTTGAGACAGGGTTTCTCAGTGTAGTCCTGGCTGTCCTGGAACTCACTCTGTAGACCAGGCTGGCCTCAAACTCAGAAATCCACCTGCCTCTGCCTCCCAAGTGCTGGGATTAAAGGCGTGTGCCACCACTGCCTGACCTGTATTCAGAGTCTTAACAAGACTCATCAAGATACAAAGAACAGATGCCTCAGCTGTATACATTTAGAGCCTACTTTCTTGTCCTAGCCCAATGTTAAATTCCTGCCAAATTCCTAGAAGGTAACCACAAAAGCTCTCCACACTCTGCATTTGTTTGGAAGGTATTGTCTTCTTATCATCTTCCTGCTTTATAATCTGCTGGCATTATACCATCTCTAACTAAACAGCTGATAAAGTCTTGCTAGCTGTCACACAAGACTTCCTCATCCTCTCCTTTTTCACTTCACTCCCCCCCCCCCCATCCCCAAACTCTCTTAGCTTATTCATAGCCTCTTTATCTCCCAAATTAACTTGGGGACAAGCCTGTCAATTGCTATGTAATGCCTATTTTGGATGATGTTCACTGGGCAATGACCCAAAACATAGCACTATTCTGAATGATAAAAATTAAAGGGCTTTTCTGGTGTCAAATGGGAATCCAGTGTGAATAACAAAGAAAGAAGATGAATGAGAGATTACAGAAATAATTAAATAGGAACCCAGAAAGGTAAACCTAGGTCATGTTGTCATTGAACTAACTTTGTTGATAGAATGGATAATTTTGAGGGCAAGTGAACACCCTTCATCACAGAGGAACCACACAGTTGATACAGTTATTACTGAATTTGTTGGAACAGAGCCTAGCACTATACTATATTGAACTCCAGAACCCCAAAATAGTTCCTGATTTGCTTCCATGTTCTAATCATTGCTCATAATTTTCTTAGAGCTCACCCTAAGCCACAACCACCCAATGAATGGAAATCTGGGTACCAGAGTCTCTAACTAGCTAAACTGCTGCTTCTCAAAGGTATCTCAGAGGTTTTAGTTGGTATAGCTTAAATTATAGAAAAATATTGTTGAGGTTTGGTCTTTTACTATATATTTTAATGTTAAATACTAGCCCCCAATACCTGACTGCCCCCAGGAACAAGAGAACCTGCACATACACAAGTGATCCTATGTAACCTTGTTCCCCAAGTTACTCCTGATTGGTGAATAAAGAAGCCTACAGCCTATAGCTGGGCAGAATTGACATAGGCAGAGTTTGGATTCCCAGGCTTGAGGTCAGAGGAGAACCACGAGAAAGGAGAGAGAGAGAGAGAAGAGGGAGAGAAGACAAGCTGACATGGGGTAAGAATCATGAAAACATGGCCATGAGGGCTGGCCAATTGGAGTTAAGAGCTGCCCAAATGGAACATAGCAAGTTATAACTTGGGTTATTGATTGAAAAGTAAAGCCGGGTGTTGGTGGCGCACGCCTTTAATCCCAGCACTTGGGAGGCAGAGGCAGGTGGATTTCTGAGTTTGAGGCCAGCCTGGTCTACAGAGTGAGTTCCAGGACAGCCAGGGCTACACAGAGAAACCCTGTCTTGAAAAACAAGACAAAACAAAAAAAACAAAAAAACAAAAAACAAAAAAAAACAAAAAAAAAAAAAGAAAAAGAAAAGTAAATTCTAATAGGTTAGAGGGTAGATATCTGCCCAGCTCTAGTGCATTAAAGATTTATTATAAATATAAAAGTTGTGTGTCTTTTATCTGGAAACTGAATGACCAAAGGCTGGGTAGAAACCTCTGATTGAGATTAAATAAATTTGACAGCACAATATCAATTACTTTATATCTTTAAAGTATTAATTTCTTCCATCTGTGACATTAGCTTAAGTCTTTTTTCTTCATATTTATCTTGAATTAAAAAAAATCTTCAGAAAATTTTGCACCTATTCTAAACTTAAATACATCTTTTGACTGTATGTTTTGAGACAGGGTCTTTCTATACTTCTCTGAATAGCCTGGTACATAAGATGTAGCCCACACTGGTCTTGAACTCTTGGTAGTTCTCTGCTTTGGCCTCTTAAATGCTGGAAATATAGACATGTTCCCCTACACCTGGCTTCTAATAAGTTGCTAATGGTTGACAACAAAGACTTTATTTTTATAAATCTGCTGAAAGATCTAAGATTTTGAAGTATCATTAGTTCTAATTGTTTTAAGATAGTTATATTTATTTATTGTGTGTACATGTAGGAAGGTATGTTTGTCATAGTGCATATGTAATGGTCAGAGGACAATTTGAGAGAGTTGTTTCTTTCTTTCCACCAAATGTGTCCTGCAGATTGAAGTTAGTCAAGTTTGGCAGGAAGTACCCCCTGTGCCACCTTACCAGCCTAATTCAAATTATTTATATGCTTGACTTTTTTTCTATTTATAACATACTATCATCTGTAATTATGATCAAATCTGCCTTTTTTCTCTCAATCCTATGTCTTTGTTTCTTTTTCTTATCTTATTGCATTGGACAGGTATAACGGCTTAAATGAGAATGTTCCCTATTAACTCATGCATTTAAACACTCAGTTCCAACTGTTGACTGTCTTTGCCATATAGCACTTAGCTAATATATTTTCAAATTTTATTGGTATCTAGTAAATCAGGAGTATGCAGTAATTTATTTTTTCGTTGTTTTGTTTGTTGTTGTTTTTCAAGAGAGGGTTTCTCTATGTAGTCCTGGCTGTCCTCGAACTCACTCTGTAGACCAGGCTAGCCTCGAACTCAGAAATCCACCTGCCTCTGCCTCGCTGGGATTAAAGGCGTGCACCACCACTGCCTGGCGTATGCAGTAATTTCAGTGCAAGTTTCAGACTAGTTAGATCCTAATGTCTTCTATTTCACAATTTCTTCTATCAAGTCAATATTTCCATTTTCTTTATAATTTTTTAAGCTTTCTATTAGCATATATTAATTATATATACAATAGGTTTCATACATTATATATATATATAATATAATTGTGTTCAAATATATATATATATATAATATATTTGAACACAATTATTCCCCATTACCCTCTCTTGTTCCCTTCCCATTCTCTAAGACCCCCCTTCTAGTTTCATGACTGGTTTTTGTTTGTTTTCATAAACAGGTGACTTCATTAGGGTAATTTATATGAGCCTAGGTAGTGGGTTAGTTACAGGAACATGGGTAAGTTACCAAGGGCTACACACTGGAGAGAATGTTTGTTTCCCTCCTGGCAACCATTAACATCCTAAAGATCATAATCAAGCAAAGGTGGGGCCTTCTGGGACCATTTCTCTCATCTTGATAGAATGTTGACTGGTCAATATTGTTCAGATCGTGTGCAGGTAGTTACAGCTGCACAGTGGCTACATCACAACCAGCAGACAGCATCCCATAACAATCTACCTCTTCTTCCAACTCTTATATTCTTTCGGCCCCTCTTCCATGATGTTCTCTTAGCCTTGAAGAGAATGATATGGCAGTCTCATTTAGGGCTAAGTGTTCACCACTTATTCTCAGCATTTTGGTCAAATTTGAAGTCATCACCGCCCACTTGTAAAAAGCAGGGTCTTTAATCAAAGCTGATGGCAACACTAAGATATGGGCATAAACATAAATATTTAAACCACAATTTGGCTAGTACATTATGTCCATTTAGCAAAGCAACAACATTAGTTTTCCCATTACGGCTTACAATTTTCCCACTCACAGCCTTTGACCAGGCTTATAAGAATCTGACATGAATTCTTTTCTGTTGGTTGGGCCTCAAATCCAGTGAGCATGTGGCTAGTCCAGTTCATAACAGGCATGCCACTATTGCACTTGCAGACTGCATAGCTTCTTTAATCAGTTAATCAAGTTATATTTTTTGAAACCGGATATTATTCTATATGGCCGAGGCTGGCCTCAAACTTTCAGTAATCCTCCTGCCTCAGGCTTTTGGGTTTTAGAATTATTGGTCTGAGCCATTGCAGCCTGTCAAGTATCTTAAGCATACTTAGTTTAAGTTGTTTTCAGATTAATTTCTTCGTTGTTGTTTTTGTCTTCCTTAAATTTTAGGTTTCAAGCTATGTATGTGAGCCTATACTCTTCCTTCAATATTGCTAGTCTAAAAATATTTTGCTCACCAATCTTCAACCCAGACCTGTAGGGCTTCTAAACCATAATTAGATTTTGTAATTTACAGTTCATGGCAGATAGCCTAGGATAATAACTGCATTCTTGCTATAAGCAGCTTGATTTAGATACTGGCCAAGAGAGTCTGTTTGCTTTTGTCTGCTGCCTTCTTTTTTCTGCCCTGTGTGAGCTCGGCAGTGGTCAGTTTATTTTTTTCCTGGTCTGCCTTCCAAAGATATAGAGAGGGGATGAGGCCTCTTCTCTGGACCCCAGCTTTAAGCTGTGAAAGTAGCTCTGACTCCTTGACTTGCCTGAACTCCTTGAGGTTCTGTTTCAAGCAAGAACTTATTTGCCATCTGCTTTTGTATGATTATTAGACTCAGAAGGCCAGCTGTTTCCATTCTCTTTGCTACTCGTTTTTCTGCTCCATCTCTGAATGGCAAATGCTTATCCTGTTTTTTTAGCATGTGTGTGTGTGTGTGTGTGTGTGTGTGTGTGTGTGTGTGTGTGTGTATGTGTGTGTGTATGTGTGTGTGTGTATGTGTGTGTGTGTATGTGTGTGTGTATGTGTGTGTGTGTGTGTGTGTATGTTGTGTATATATTTTGTTTCCTCACTTTTATTTTGTCTATCATTGGTACCTTAGAGCAAAGATAGTAACTGGGGCATAAACTTACAGTGCATTCCTGATGGGAGTCTTATGCTAATTCTACTGGGTTTCATGTAGAAATCTTTGTCTGTGTGGAAAATTTTAACATTTGTGGAAGGAGCAAGAATGAACCTGATGTTCATTCAAAGCCTGGGGTTTGTAGGCTATAGCATTCTGTCCACACCATCTCCCTAAGTAGGAGACTGGTTTTGTTTGTTTGTTTGTTTGTTTGTTTCTTGGCCTTGTTTCTAATTATGTGCTCTACCAAAGGGAGGGGTAGTGGCAAGCTACCATCCATCATCACAGGGTGACCCATTGCCTAATTGCAGAGATGATAACAACAACAACAACACACTTAAAATGTTAAAACAAAGTTTGTGGGTCAATTTACCTTTTGAATTTGTCAAGGTATGAATCTTAAATTATGAGTATGTGGTAATATGGCAATAATGGAGATGAGAGCTAACTCGAAAGACACCATACACACCATATCCACACACACCATATCTACACACACCATATCCACACATACCATATTCACACACACCATAATTCACACACACCATAATTCACACACACCACATTCAGCAAGTCTTCTTACAATGACAATATGATTAATAATTTGGGGTGATAAAATTGTTTTTACTTTAAATGTATATGTGTGTGTGTATATGTGTGTATACTTTAAATGTATATATGTGTGTATACTCACATGTATATATCAATAATATTAATTTAAATGAATATATAACACTTCATCAGAGAAATTACTGTGTTCTTTGAGTCAAGTCCTTTGACCTTAAGAAGTTCAGGCTCCTGACTGCTCAGGTACTTTAGTAAACAATATGCATCAATAATCATGAATGAGTGAAGGAAGGCGACAGAATGAAAATGGTCATTACCTATCTGTTCGCACGCTTCACTTTCTGATTATCTCCTTTGTAACTGGGGGGCTCACCTCAAAGCCCCCAGTTTTGGAACTCTGGAAAGCATGAGGATTTAGTCTTTGCCTCAAACATTTTTTTTAAAGATTTATTTATTTTATTTATATGAATACATTGTACCTGTCTTCAGACACAACAGAAGACAGCATCAGATCCCATTACAGATGGTTGTGAGCCACCATGTGGTTGCTGGGAATTGAACTCAGGACCTCTGGAAGAGCGGTCAGTGCCCTTAACCACGGAGCCATCTCTCCAGCCCAATTTTTTTTTTTTCTTGAAAAGCTGTGCAAAGCTGTAAGTATACCCCCAGTTTCTGCTCAAAGTACAACAGCCCCAACCACTAACTGTTCTTTCTATCCCAGCCCAAGTCTCTGTAGTCTTTCTGTGACCACTATAGTCTCCAAACTAAACACATATCTGACCAGATGATGAAACCGAATCTTGAAAATTAAGGCCATCCTGTAAAACACATGATGCATATTCTGTAGACGTATTCCATCAGAGGGTTAATGATGGAGAGACAGCTGCGTCTGACCTTAGACAAGGGCCTTTCCTCCTAAGCAGGAAAATGGGGTCTCAGAGGAGCCAGTCTCATCAATAGCCCTGGTAGTGAAGCTGGGATGTTCTCATACTGACGTTCTCAGAACTTGGCTTCCTTTTTCCATCATCTCTTTCATCATGACACGCTTCCTTGACTCCTGGTCTTCTCTCACAGGACTATGCTTCCTACTGACAGAGAATCCTATTAATTATTTGTTTGTTCAGTCTCCCAGTCCTGTACCCATCTCTCCTCATTCATCTTTTCTTTATATTTTCTTGTACATTGGCAACTCTTCAATATAACAGCACTTGGAAATCTATGCCACCTTATTTTCAGTTTCCTCTCCTTTCTTTTATCCTTTCACCGTGTGTTTATTTTGACATATTTTGGCATAGTAGTCTTCCCGCTCTAATATTCACCAAAGTTGTGAACAAGAAGTAACATGTCTTCACTGAACTTCCAAGCCCCTCCCCACCCAAAAATCACCATTTGGGTCTGGAGAGATGACTCAGCAGTTAGGACCACTGGCTGTTCTTCCAGAGGATCAGGATTCAAATCCCAACACCCATACAGCAGCTAACAACTGCTTGTAACTTCAGTCCCAGGGAATCAAACCTCTTCTTCTAGCCTCTGCAAGCTTTCATATGCACATGGTACAGGACATACATGCAGGCAAACCACTCATACACAGAAACCAAAAATAAATAAAATCTAAAAAAGCGAACAACAAACAAACAAAACCCACCACCAATTTTAACAAGCATCTAACTGATGGAAATGTTATTTGGTACATTATAAACTGTGAACCATGTTTTGTTCAATACCAAACATTTTATGTCATGAACATCTATGCCAAAACAAAGGGCTGAGGCAACCAAACCATCATCTATGGGTTTTATGTCATTATTGAGGCAAGCACAAAATGGGCTCAAGGCATCTTTCATCAGCCTGTGAAGTAGCTGAGACTACACACACACACACACACACACACTCATGCCTAGCCTAGTGGCTCATTCATTTCCCACAAAACATGCTCTGTCTCTCTCCAAATATTATTGTTTCTTTGTGTCCCTTCTCCTATCCCCCTCCCTTCTCCCTGTACCTCCTCTGTTCTTTTTTGATTCTCTAAATGTGACCTATAATCTCTGAGTAATAAGATTATGGCTTGTTTATCTGCCTGTTTTGTGGCAGTAGGGACTGGACCTTGTCTATGCTAAGCAAGAGCTCTGTAACTAGTTACAGCCACAACCCTTTGCATTTCAAAGCCTCACATGTTTAGCTTTTATGTTGACCTAGAGGTATTTTTCTCTGCTCTGATTCTATTTTTAGTTCAGTGTGAATGTAAACGTCACCAAGAGGTTAAAAAAAAAATGAAAAAGGGGGAAAGAACAAAATTTTAATGTTACAGTTTATTTGAAAAAAAAAAAAAAAGCCAGACTGCATTTAACTTTCAAGTTGCTATTTGTTATTTAAATTGGTTTTTAAAGCCTGACCTGCCCAGCACTTGGAAGGCAGAGGCTGGCAGATATATGTGATTTTTGTGGGCAGCCCAGTCTATATATCAAGTTGTAGGACAGTCAGGGCCACACATTAAGATCCCGTCTACAAACAAAAAGACAAATTTAAAAAATTAAATTTGTTTTTTTTTTTTTACCATTTAATTCACATATTTTGTTTATGCAAAAAAATTCTCAACTGAGGAAACTCGAATGGCCAAGAAGCACCTAAAGAAATGTCCAACACCAACATCCTTGGTCAGCAGGGAAATGCAAATTAAAACAACCCTGAGATTTCACCTCACACCAGTCAGAATGGCTAAGATCACAAACTCAGGTGACAGCAGATGCTGGCGAGGATGTGGAGAAAGAGGAACACTCCTCCATTGCTGTTGGGATTGCAAGCTGGTGCAACCACTCTGGAAATCAGTCTGGAGGTTCCTCAGAAAATTGGACATAGTACTTCCGGAGGACCCGGCTATACCACTCCTGAGAGTATACCCAGAAGATACTCCAATATGTATTAAGGACATATGCTCCACTATGTTCATAGCAGCCTTATTTACAATAGCCAGAAGCTGTAAAGAAGGAACCCAGATGTCCTTCAACAGAGATATGGATACAGAAAATGTGGTACATTTACACAATGGAGCACTACTCAGCTATTAAAAACAATGACTTCATGAAATTTGCAGACAAATGGATGGAACTTGAAAATATCACCCTGAGTGAGGTAACTCAGTCACAAAAGAACACACATGGTAGGTACTCACTGGTAAGTGAATATTAGCCCAAAAGCTCAGAATACCCAAGATACAATTCACAGAAGCCCAAGAAGAAGGAAGACCAAAGTGTGGATGCTTCAGTGATTCTTAGAAGGGGAAACAAAATACTCACTAGAGAAAATATGGAGACAAAGCATGGAGCAGAGACTGAAGGAAAGGCCATCCAGAGACTACCCCACCTGGGATCCATCCCATATACAGTCACCAAACCCTGAAGCAATTGTGGATACTGGGAAGTGCTAGCTGACAGGAGCCTGATATGGCTGTCTCCTGAGAGGCTCTGCCAGAGCTTGACAAATACAGAGGCGGTTGCCAACCATTGGACTTAGCATGGGGTCCCCAATGGAGGAGTTGGAGAAGGGATTGAAGGAGTTGAGGGGATTTGCAGCCCTGTAGGGGGAGCAATAATGTCACCCAGCCAGACCCTCCCCCCGGGCTCCCGGGGACTGGACCACCAACCAAAGAGTACACATGGATGGACCCATGGCTCTGGCTGCATGTGTGACAGAGGACAGCCTTGTTGGACATCAGTGGGAGGAGTGGCCCTTGGGCCTGAGGGGGTTCTATGCACCAGTGTAGGGGAATGCCAGGGCGGGAAGACTGGACTGGGTGAGTGGGTGGGTGGGCAGGGAAGCACCCTCATAGAGGCGGGGGGGGGGGGGGATGAGAAAGGGGGTTTCTGAAGGGGAGACCTGGAAAGGGGAAAACAATTGAAATGTAAATAAAGAAAATATCCAATAAAAAATTAAATGTGTTTTTATTTAATTTACATATTTTGTTTATGAAAAAATACTGGCTATCTTTAAAATGTGTGGTTATGTTAATTTCCTTTAGATTCAGCTGATGAATTTTAAGATACAAATTAAAACCATTCAGTAAAGATGGGGGTGTTGTGTTCAGGGAATCCTATAAAACACTGGGGATCTAACGATGAAATAGCTCAGATCTGCCTCAAGCTCATAACCTATTGTACTCTAATTTTTAAACTTGGGAAATAGACAACTCATGAAGCAAGGAGAAAAATGCTAAAGACACAGGCGAGAGGCGGGGTGGGGGGTGGGGGTGAGGGGGGGAGGGCTTTCCCTGCAGCTGGGAGGATTTCAGATGGATATGGGAATTTGGTGGGAAAGATGGTCCAAGCCATTGCTTAGTCTCTCCTGAAGCAAAAAACAAAGGAATTTGTGTTTGATTCCTTTAAGATCTGCAAAGTAACTAGCTTGCTAAGCTCCCTGAAGTAATTTAAGGTTCTCAGTTAGTGGCTAATAATTAATATCTTTCTACTAGAGAACTCCACTCGACCCACCCACAGAGACCTCAAACTCAACTTATTCGAATAAAAGGCAATTCTCCATGCTTGCCTTAAAACCTCTCTCACTACATTTTACAAGGCGTTTTCCAGTCTGACTTGGAATTCCCAATCCTCCTGTCTCAGCTTCCCGAGTATTGGGATCACAGCACAAATGAACACGCTTCCCTTCTGTCTTTTTCCTGAGACTGAAGACCTGAATCATTTGTCATTGCCTTTAAGTAAAGGTCATGGGAATTCAAAGAACTATCTTGAACTGAGGTCAGTTTTTTCCTCTTTCCTTTTATTCCTTGCTGTATTCGAGATCAACCTAGAGTGCATATGTGCGTGTGACAGGCAAGCAAACTTAAAGGCTGGTCCTTTAAGGTCTAACCTGTGCCTGCCTTCTCAGCCTCCCCAGCTCCATTGCTATCTCTCCACCTATGTTTTCTTCAATTTTTACATCAAAGTAAGCTGTTGCCTAGGGAACCTTGTACTGGGTGCTTCCATTTCCTAGAATGTCACCCTCCACCCCATCTTTCCCTTCCAGCTTGGCTTAATGCTACCGGACTGCTCTCCCAGTCTCTCCCTGATGTTTTAACAAGGTGTTATGTTTTCTTTAAGCACCCTTCCCCTCTCCTGCCACAGTACTATCTATGCCATATTGCTCTTGGTTAGTTTCCTCCCTTTTCAGGCTATAGGTGTGAGAAGACTGGGGTCGTTCCTGTGCTATTTTCCAGTCTATCCTTAGGAGCTGAAACTAGCATGTCTAACTCCAGCCAGACACACACTGGCAAATAGCAGGGATTTGAAAATTATTCAAAAAAAAAAAAAAAAAAAAAAAAAGAAAGAAAGAAAGAAAATGAGTCTCTTCTTTTACAAGCTAGATCTGAGCTCTGTGGTTTAATTCAAAGAAACAGAGTGTCAAGAAGCACCTTTTAGTTAACCGGTAGTTGTATCTGAACTTTGCATATCCATCTCAAAGTGAGTTGTTCTTGATTCTTTAAAGGCTGAAGGAGCAGCACTCAGAGTTTCCTTATGAGCTTCCTCTATTTCCCCTCCTGGTCACCTCCCCACTCCCTTCTATGAGGTGACTGTGCTCTGGTCCCCGCAATAGCTAAGCCACTTTCCCAAGATTGTGAAATTCCTCTGCATCTTCCCTTGCCCTGCTGTTGCTGGGTAACTTGAAGCCAATCAAGGACTGTCTTCTTCCAGAAGCTATGATGGGATTCACATCTGCTGTGTCTCACAGACTCCAAGTGCTAGTGAGTATCTGACCCACAATGTTCTTTACCCCAATATGCTAGAGAACCAGGGACTCTAACAGATACATATGATGGATGTAAATACCACCAGCTATAGAAGAGCAAGATGATGCTATATGGATTTCTTTAGAACCAGTAGACTCCCAGCTAGGTCTCTTTCGAAAGGAGTGAGACCAGAAAATGACTCATGAAAACCTTATAACCCAGCTCTCTAAGTTGAAGACCTAAGAGCCAGCTTGTTGGTGTCTCTGCCGCCGCTTTCAGAACTATTACACGCAGTGTGGGGGGAAAAAAAATCTTAGAAACTTGTCTATCAGCACCAAAATCCATTTATGGTTTCCCAGGCAACTCTCTACATGGCTAAGACATTCAAGTTGTTATAAACTTTGAGGATAGCAATTGGCACACGCCGGCTCTGGCATTTTCTTCTTGGCTGTCTGCTTCATTCATGTCCCTCCGTGTTCCAGTCTGTGAGACCAGCCACATAATTTTGCAGGGTGAGTGCAAAATAAAAGTGTGAGACTCTGCTTTTAAATTGAAATTTCAAGGCAAGTGACAAGGGAGCATGAAACCAAGCGCAGGGCTCTTTTAAGGGTGGAGTCCTGGGTGAGTGCATAACTAGCATGGCCATGGCAGTGGTCCTGTTCTCAACATTTGGGGAAGCAAATGTTGAGAATGTTCTCAACATTTGGCCGGCAAACACCTTTATATGCTCCTCTGCTCTTTGCTTCTGTTTCTGCCCATTGGGTAGGAGACACTGACAGAGCTGACTAGAGGGCAAAAAGGAAGAAACAGGCATTTTATTCCTCTGCCACTGCAGCTGTCACCGAAGCTTCCCACAATGGCAGAGCATCCTTTCACAGATACCACAACTGCAGCAGCTGGCGACTCTGGGTCCAACATCCTACAGGGATTTTAAGCAGACTTCTGTAGTTTTTACAAGGGAGACACAGTCTCAGAGCTCGTTAGCTGGTTTTGTCCTTGCGAAAACATCATACAATGTTCTTATACAAACATAGACAGTATAGCATTCTCCATACCTAGACCATGTGGGACTCACGTGTGGCATAGCCTATTGTTCCTAAGGGTACAGTAGACAAAAGCCTAGATTAAATCAAGCAAGAGAGAAGGTGACAGAGTCAAGGGACAGTAAACCCAAGATGTACGAAGCTGTTGCTGCATGAAACTGGTTTACAGTAAATATTTTTAGATTGGGTTAAGACAGTTCCCCTATGTATCCCTGTGTTGTAGAACACTGTATTATGAGAACAATAGTGTGATTACTGATGTATGATGACTCCCCAGGAGCTGTTCAACAAGGACAGGATGTTCATATTCCCTCATAGAAGGAGAGATTAGAGGGCTGGAGAGATGGCTCAGCAGTTAAGAGCACTGCCTGCTCTTCCAGAGGTCCTGAGTTCAATTCCCAGAAATCACATGGTGGCTCACAACCATCTGTAATGGGATCTGATGCCCTCACCTGGTGTGTCTGAAGACAGCTACAGTGAACTCATATACATAAAATAAATAAAGAAATTTGGAAGGATTAGAGATGGCCATTACCCTCACCTGAGACTCTATCCACTCCCTCCTGAACTGCCCTCCTGAACCTCCTTCCCAGATGAAAAGGATTCTTCCTCTGTGCTAGAATGTGCAGAACATGGAGGGGTAACTGAGGGAGGACCACCAGAAAGTGATCCTCCATGCTTGAATAGGACTTTCACTGATTGGCTGCTGGGGTCACCCATATTTCTGTAAGTAAATCCAATAAATGTAATGGTTTGCCAAGCAGGACTTGACTGGAATCACTTCTTTGAACCATTATTGGCACCTGATCTGGGACGAGAAGACCTTTGATCCAAGTAGACTATATCCAAGGCAGATATTAAACTCATGATGTTCCTGCTACCTCTACAGTGCTCAGATTATAAACATCTACTACCATGGATTACTAACAATTTAAAAATTGTTATGTATATGAATATTTTGCCTGTACATACATCTGTGCACTTTGTGTATGCCTGGTGCCCACAGAGGCCATAGGACATCATTAGACCCCTAGAATTGGAGTTACTGGTAATTGCAGCTTCCATGTGGTACTGGCAACCAAACCTAGGCCCTCTTTAAGTGTCAAGTGCTCTTAACTGCTGAGCTATTTTTCCAGCTCCAACAGTAAAAATGCTTTATAAGAGAAACCCACTCTCAGGCTGGAGAGATGGCTCAGCAGTTAAGAGCACTGTTCTTCCAGAGGTCCTGAGTTCCATTCCCAGCAACCACATGGTGGCTCACAACCATCTGTAAAGTACTCACATACATAAAATAAATGTCTTAAAAATTATTTAAGAAAAGAAAAGCCCACTCTCTAGTAATGACTAGACTACTGTATAACAAATACAAAGACCACCAGTGTCTTCATTTATCACCATGATCAAGTGGTACATGGTATTCTTGTATAGCACTGGCCACACAGTATGTGTGCTTACGCAAGAATCATCACAGGGAGAAATTCATTGTCCTGTACTCATGTTCTTATATTTAGATAGGCACCAAGTATAAGGTGGTTTCACCTTTTTAGAATCTTTGGGACCCTGGCATATGTACAGTCCAGTGTTGATCATAAGGTCCTTATGCAGGTGCCACCATGAAGTGTACATTGCCATTGGTCCCAGCAGCAGGCCCTGTCTTCATCAGGAACAACAAAGAGTGCTTTTGGGCTCTAGTAAAACTATCTTCTCCTTAGTCCTATAGTTGTAAGGTTAATAACAGTTTCCTGAAATCATTGCCCTCTGCTTAGTTATCTTCCCATTTTGCTCCTTCAGCTTTTCCAACAATAGCAATTATTCCTTAAATTAAGTCCCCTGATTAAAGCAATCAGTACCATTTCTATTTTCCTGATGAGGCATCAGCTGACAAAATGGCTGGGTCCTTAACATTATGTTTCCCCACTGACCCAGGTACTAAATTTACAAGGATGCATCTTCTGGATGTGACTGTGTGGTGGGAAGAGATAGAACTAAACTGATACTGCATCTAGTCTCCCATACCTTGCTGGAATAGCAGAGCCTGGAAGCAGCCTGATTCCTAAGACCCAACGATGCACTTGCTGTAAGATAGGGAAGACAAATTCCAATGGGACAAAGTGAAACACGAAGCCCAGATATGGGAATTTAGTATATAATTAGAGTGGTCTTTCAAGTCAATATGTGGCAAGGACAGGAGAAGAAAATTATAGACCAATATCTCTCATGGACAAAACATAAAATTTATTAACAAAGAATTGGCAAATAGAATCGACAAAACCATTAAAAAAGACAATGAATCATGTGACCTGTGGGAAATGAATGAAGTCCTGAGTAGATGTATGTTGTTGTCATGAGCACAACCATGTCAAGGAACAGAGCCTCAGACCCATGAGAACAACAAAGCCTTCCACAGGTCAGGCTCAGGGAAATAGCAAAGCCTTCCTCTACTCTCAGTATAGACATTTATGGACTATTAACCTTTACCTATAATCAGTGAATGCAGAAACCATTAGCCACAGTTTTCTCCTTCTGGATGACTGCAACCTGGTACTGCTCCTTATATAGCCCTCCTACCGAGAGAAGCTAACCTGCCTCCTTCCTGTTCACACTCACAGCCCATTTACTCCCACTTTTTTTTTTTTTTTTTTTTTTTTTTTAATATTTGTCTATTTTGTTCTCTGTTGTCCCTGTTAGGTCAAGCCTTCAACCTTGAAGGTCTTGGCAATGGCAGCGGAGCTTTCTTCCCAAAACAAATTCATAGTTAAAAGGAAACACTGCCGGGTATAGTGGCACATTCATTTAGTGCCAGTATTTGGGAGGCAGAGGCAGGCAGATTTCTGAGTTCGAAGCTAGTCTGGTCTACACAACAAGTTCCAGGACAGCCAGAGCTGCCCAGAGAAATTCTGTCTCAATCTCAAAAAACCAAAAAAAGGCCAGGCGGTGGTGGCGCACGCCTTTAATCCTAGCACTTGGGAGGCAGAGGCAGGCAGATTTCTGAGTTCGAGGCCAGCCTGGTCTATGGAATGAGTTCAAAGACAGCCAGGGCTACACAGAGAAACCCTGTCTCAAAAAACAAAAACAAACAAACAAACAAAAAAAACCCCAAAAAAAGGAAAGACAAAAACCACTGAGTGCGGCATTATATGCCTATAATTCCAACACTCAGGAGGCCAAGGTAAGAGGATCTTGCGCTGAAGGACAATGTGTCCAAATAATGAGTTCCTGGCCACCCTGAGCAATATGGCAAGACCTTGTCTCAAGAAGATCAGAGAAATAAATAAAGAAAAACTGCATTAACAGGACAAAGGTCAAACGAGATGATTTCTACAGATAAGGGAAAATCACTTGTCAAAACTGATGACAAATGCTCTCAACAAGCTAATAAGAGGAGAGAACATTCTCAATATTATTGATAAAGGGCATCTGCAAAAAAAAAAAAAAAAAACCCACAGCTAAGCTAATGATTACTATTTATATTTTCCTAGGCAACGCATATTCTGAAGAATGGTTCAGGTTGGAAAAGACAAAAAACAACAACAAAACCATTGTGCATAACATTCTGAAAACACGTAGCTGGGGTCTGGGAGATGGCTCAGCCAGTAAAAGTGCTTGCTACTGTGCCTGAGGTCCTGAGAGAACAGACTCCTGCAAGTTGTTCTTTGACCTTCACATGTACACAAAAGCAAACACATATATACAATAAATAGATGGTAGATAGATAGATAGATGCATAGATAGATAGATAGATAGACAGACAGACAGAAAAACAAATAAGGAAAACCCTCATAGGCAGTCAGTCGTTGTTCACAGTTTAGGTAGAAAACAAGGCACAATGCCCACTACCTCTCTACCAGTCAACATTTTACTGGAGTTGTAGCAAAGGAAAGAAAAATAAAAAGGACAAAGGTCAGAAGAGCTGTCCTTACAGAGCTGATGTGGTCATATACAAGAAAAGTAAAATCAAACACGGGAACAATCGGAGATCAACCAGAGAACAGTAAGGTACACACCTCACACATTACACCAGAAAATGTTTTTAAATTAGAGAAAGTTAAAGCGGCTAAGGAGCATCATGCAACAGCTGCCACCTGAAGATGGAAGGCATTCTTGTTATAAAATAACATCTACAAGTATAATAGGCTAGTGAACACAAATATTGTGCACTGGCTGGTTTTGTGTGTCAGCTTGACTCAAGCTGGAGTTATCACAGAGAAAGGAGCCTCCTTTGAGAAAATGTCTCAATGAGATCCAGCTGTAAGGCATTTTCTCAATTAGCGATCAAGAGGGGAGGGTCCAGCCCATGGTGGATGGTGCCATCCCTGGGCTGGTAGTGCTGGGTTGTATAAGAAAGCAAGCTGAGCAAGCCAGGGAAAGCAACCTAGTAAGCCGAACCCCTCCATGGTCTCTGCATCGGTGCTTGCCTTCTAGTTCCTGCACTGTGTGAGTTCCTGTCCTGACTTCCTTTGGTGATGAACAGCAATGTGGAAGTGTAAGTTGAATAAACCCTTTCCTCCCAATTTACTTCTGGGTCATGATGTCTTCTGCAGGAATAGAAACCCTAACTAAGACATACTATAACAAAAATTTTTGTAAAAATCTGTTGACTTTTGTTTATTTTATATGTATGGATATTTTGCCTGCATGTATGTCTGTACACCACATGCATGCCTGTTACCTACAGAGATCAGAACAGTGTCATGCCGGGCGGTGGTGGCGCACGCCTTTAATCCCAGCACTTGGGAGGCAGAGGCAGGCAGATTTTTGAGTTCGAGGCCAGCCTGGTCTACAGAGTGAGTTCCAGGACAACCAGGACTACACAGAGAAACCTTGTCTCGAAACCACCCCCCCCCCCCCAAAAAAAAAAAGAGAACAGTGTCAGATCCCACAGCACTGGAGTTCTGTAGCTCACAATCATCTGTAACTGGAGTTACAGATGATTGTGAGCTACCATGTGGATTCTAGAAACCAAACCTGGGTCCTCTACGAGAACAACAAGTAAGTGCTTTTAACCGCTGGGCCACCTCTTCTGACCCTGGAACAAAGATTTTTTTTTTTAAACTCCTGGATGGCTAGAATACAAAAATACAAAGTTAAAGGGCAAATAAGCTGGAAAAAAATATTTGTGATTCCTGTCATAGACAAAGGGCTATTATGCTGATATAGAAGGACTCTGGAGAGGAAACGTCTATACAATCTGAGAAAAATGGGAAAGAAATGGATTAAAGAGGAAATAAGAACTCTCAAACACAGTCCTCAACCTCCCCATAGGGAAAAGATGCCAAATAAAAGCACCTCAAAAACATCATTTTTTTTTTTTTTATCAATCGAACTAACAAAAGTCAAACACAGTTTTAAAACACTCACTGAAGAGGAAATAGGCTTAGCAGGATATAGGGTGGGATAATGGTAGACAACTAGACAACGTGATCAAGCATGTTATGTGTCTGTGTGGAAACATCACAATTAAACCCATGGGTTTGAACAATCCATACACGCAAGGAAAGAAAACAGCATCTCAAAGTGCAAAAACAACATCAACTGATACAAACCCTAAGGAAGGCAACATTTACTAAGATTACAAATGTGGTCTGGGCAAGGTGGTATACCAGCAATCTCAACGCTCTGGAAGCTGAGGCTGGAGGATGGCTAGTTTGAAGCCAACTTGGCTTTCATTCAGTTTGTCTCAAAACAATACCAACGTATGTTCCCTTTAACTCAGCAGCTGAGTTTCTAGAATTTTTATCCTACAGTTATATTGCCGCAGTGTGTTAGATTGTTTGTTGTCATAGTCTTTGAAATTCCAAGATGCTCAATATGGCCTCAATGCTACACAAGAGAGAATATGTTAAATAAAGTAATGTACATTTCTATTGGGATTCTATGGCAGCCCTTAAACCTGGGCAAACTATATATCAAAGATCAGTATATAGTTGAACTTCATATAGTAAGTCTTCAAGATTTATTATCACTAGAAACCTTTATAATACCCTTATAACAGTGGCCATCTGTATACAATTGGGAGGGTGTGTGTATTGACTTAGATATCCGCCAAATATCTTGAGCAGGATTAAAGGTGAACACAAGAAGGGAGAGGGCTTTAAGGGAGGAATAGGGACAGAAGTTAAATGGGACATGGGGAAGAGAAAGGACTCCTGGAAAGAAGGGCACACAAATGAGTGTGGAGGGGCGTATGGAAGAAGTGTGCGAGGGGAGGGGGGACACGCACAAAACTTATGAAGATGACATTATGACCTCATGACTCTGGATGTTAATCAAGAACAAGCAAGCTTCCTTTTCCAGTGTCCTAGTTTGTTTTCTATTGTTGCTGTGGCAAATACAACCAACTTAGACTTAGAGAGGAGAGGGTTTAGTTGACTTGCATGCCCAGTAGTGAGGGAGGTTAGGCAGGAACTCAAGCAGAACAGAAGCAGGAACCATGGAGGAATGATACTTACTGGCTTGCTTTCCCTGGTCTGCTCAGCTTGCTTTCTTATACAACCCAGGACTGCCTGCCCAGTGGTGGCACCACATATAATGGCATGGGTCTTTCTACACATGTGCCCATAAACACACACACACACACACACACACACTCGTGCCTATGAATGCATATATACAGTACACAAAATAAATTAATTTTAAAATTAATTTAAGTTTCCTTTCTCAGGGAGACAGCTGCTGCTAAACAACCCTCATGTTTAGTGACACAGTCATCTGTATTCATGGGATCCAACTGTGGATCAAGAAGGTGTATGATGGGGATTCTGTGTGTACGGAACATACACACACTTTTTGAGTTATTAATTCCTTAAACAATACAGCTTAATAATAACCATTTGCAGAGATTTATGTGGTATTTGGTATCTTAGGTAGTCTATAGATGATTTAAAATGATGTGCAAAGGTCATATGTCAATAGTATGCCACTTCATGCATGAAACATGAACATCTAGATGCTGGTATTAGCAGGGTGTTCTGGAACCAGTTCCCTATGCATATCATAGTGTCAACTCACTATTTCCATAGACAGAACCCGCCAGATCCTGAGCACAGGTCACATGTCAGTCAGGTAGTGATGCAAAGTCTTGTCCCCATCATAGTGCCTCTGACACACACACACACACACACACACACACACACACACACACACACAAAGACACACCTTACATCAACTACCTCCTTCTGTTTAATAGAGAAAACAAATCCCACCAGCAGTGAATTCGGAGCCTTTTTAATCTTCTCCATCTCCAGACTTCTCCCATTTCTAGACAGGCTCAGTTTCCTCCTGCTTCAGGAGACTGTGTGGTCTTCCTTTTCTTTCTCAAGCACTTGAAGTCCCTTCTGTACTTTAATCAATAATCTCTTTTATGTCTATATCTTTGATTTCTTCCATTGCCTTTCCTTTGTCTTATTTGATACCAGCCCCCAGAGTCGGGGACTTCAGCCTTGTTACGTCCCTCTCAGTACTCTCATCTTTCCTGAGCCCCTTATTGCTGCTTCCTGACCACCTTCCCAGCACATCCTCACCCCTGCCCTGACCCCTGTTCAGGCTCTCACGTCTTTAATCAAGATTTCTTGTAATTTGCTTCTGGCTTGCTGGCTCTGTCTGCCTCACTTTATCTTCCATCTTATTCCAAAGCAATTTCTCCCATGAGGCCTGCTATGGACCACATGCCCTCAAAATTCACACATTGTATCTAAGCGATGATATTAAGATAAGAGACTTTTGGAAAGTCACAGTCAGAAAGCTGAGCCTTTGGGAACTGGATTAGGATGCTTACAAAAGGACTTGAGGGAGGGAGTAGATCTGCATTATTTCTTTCTTCTATTCCTTCATCTATGTGAGAACACAACATCCAGGGTACCAGCTTGGGAACAGAGGTGCAGATCCACCTGCACCTTGGTCATCTACTTTCTAGACTTCCTTTGATAAAGACTCAATCTATGACACTTTGCTATGGCAGCACCTGGACCAATACAAGGCCCTTCTTATTATTATTCTTATTCACGCTTAGAAGGTAAACCCAGAGACTATTGCATACATTAAATGTATATGGCACTGTCTGCTTCCCTTCTGCGTTTGGCCACTCACAAGACATCTTTTTCTAGTCTTCCCATTGCCCTTCACAATACAGCACTACTGTAATCTCCAGGATGAAGCTTTCTGAGAAGAGCTGTCTTGTGATGGTCTGAACTTCATCTTCCCTTGTCAATCCATACACAGAAATCCAGCTGACATGAAGGTTTGTTTGTTTGTTTGTTTCAGTCCTATAAGATACCATCGTTGCTTCTGATGGGAAATCCGAGCTACTCAGATTCTATTCCTGTGGCTACCAGATGACTGACTACAATTCTGACAGCTTGAAAATTCTCACTTTATCGTCACACTTCCAGAGTTTGCCTGTGATATGCCTGCTTATTGTTTTCTTTGTATTAATCCTGCTTAACTTTCACTGAGATTTTCTTTTTGCATCTGTCAATGTATGTTTTACTATATTGTTCCCCCTCATCTCCAGGGGGTATATTCCAAGACTCCCGGGAGATGCTTGAAACCACAGATAGCACCAAGTCATACATAGAATATAGCTGCATTTTGTTGTTTATACAGATAATGTTTTGTGTGTTTATATCTATCTATGATAAGGATTGATTCATTAAGAGATCAGCAGCAATAACTAAACGCTAGAAATGGAGCCGAGAAGCAAAATGATTGCTTAATAATAACTAATTATATAATTGAATATTCATGGGCTGTAGATGCAGCTTAGTGATAGAGATCTTGCCTAGCTAATTATGGGTTTGGTCCTCTGGACCTCAGAAAATTATAACAATGTACCGTAATAACAACTATATGAGCTAAACGTGGTGGTTTTTTTAAATCCCAACACTCAGGAGGCAGAGGCAGGTGGATCTCTGTGAGTTCAAGGCTAGCCTCATCTACAAAGTGAGTTCAGGACAGCCAGGGAGATTAACAGAAAAGCACTGTCTCACAAAGCAAAAAAAAAAAAAAAAAAAAAAAAAAAAAAAGAATTATGATTTATATGAGTTCTCAGTCTTTCATTCCTTCTCCTACCACTCTTAAAATATCTTGTGCTGACCTAGATGTGGTATTGCACACCTGTCATGTAAGTACTTGGAAGGTCAAAGTAGGTGTCCAGCCTAGGGTACATAGCAAGACTCTCTCAAATATATAGGGTTCTCAAGATGGCTCAGGGGGTAAAGGAACTTGTTGCCAAGTCTAACAACCCCAGGATGCACACTGTTGAAGGAGGGAACTGACTCTGATCTCCACATAAATGCCATAGTATACATGCCCCACAACAGATGAATAAATGAATATGTGTAATTTAAAATATATAAACAAGCCAGGCAGTGGTGGCACATGCCTTTAATCCCAGCACTTGGGAGGCAGAGGCAGGTGGATTTCTGAGTTCGAGGCCAGCCTGGTCTACAGAGTGAATTCCAGGACAGCCAGAGCTACACAGAGAAACTCTGTCTCAAAAAAACAAAAAATAAATAAATAATATATATGTATACATATATATATATAATATATGTATACATATATATATTATATATATGTGTGTACATATATACATATATATGTATATATACATATATATATACATACACACACACACAAAATCTTATTGTATTGTGTTAATGTTTCTTACCTGTGGCTAACAGTGGGTAATACAGCTGGGTATATGTGTTCAAATACACTACTTGGCTCAGGCACGCCTGCATAATGATGTCTCATCCCACACAGCACATGTGTTAGGTTTTCTGATGCCACCCAGTTCCCAGGACTTGTTCTTTGTTTTGTTTTCCTTTCAAGATTTTTTTCTCTCTGCTCCTCTGCATAATTTCAACTGGTCTATCACCAAGTTTATTGAATCTCTGTTAATCACCATCTGATGTTAAGTCTATACTGTGACTACTTCATTCCTCTCTCCCTCTCCCTCCTTCACTCCCATCCTTCCTTTCTATTGCTCCTTCTTTCCATGTGGTTCTGGGAATTGAACCCAGAGCCTATGCCTGCTATGAAAGTACTCTACCACTGACCTACATCTCTAGGCCCCTCACATATGTTTTCAAATTCTAGAACTTCCATTTGAGTTTCACTTCTCTGCTGAGGTTTCTTTTTCTTTCTTTCTTTCTTTCTTTCTTTCTTTCTTTTTTTGAGAGACACTTTTCCTTTAAAAAAAAAAGATTTTATTTATTTTATGTATATGAATATATTGTAGTTATCTTCAGACACACCAGAAGAGGTTGTGAGCCACCATGTGGTTCTTGGGAATTGAACTCATGACCTCTTGAAGAGCAGTTAGTGCTCTTAACCACAGAGCCATCTCTCCAGCCCCCTGCTGAGGTTTCCTATCCATTCATCAGGAGTAGATTCTTGCCTTCCATCTATATATACAATAGCTGCTTTAGAAGCCCTAGCTCCAGTATCCAACATCTGTTCAACCTCTATTGATGACCGTCTTCTCTGGTGATAATGGGCTGTGATTCTCTGTCCACATGCTAAGTTTAAAATCTGTTCTGGACATCGTGAGTAATGCCTCTGCCACAGGCTAGTTCCTCCTTTGCAGCTCAGGCTAGTTCCTCCTCTGTAGTCCTCACTTATCTGGAATCTTTTCTTTAGCTTTTCATCAACTAAGGGTGCCTCAGACTTTGTCCCCTGACTCTGAAGACTCTGTGTGCTGCCTTGGGCCTATAATCCCAGACTTTGGGAGGCAGAGTCAGGAGGATTTCTGTGTGTTCATGGTTAGCCTAAGCTACAGAGTAAAACCCTGTCTCAAGAGAAAGAAGTGGGAAAGGGGGAGAAACAAGATTATTTGTGTACACACATCCTGTTTGCATGTTAGCCGCTTTAAGTGGCACAGATTGGTACTGTCCTCCTTGGCTTTCTATTGCTGTGATAACATGACCAAAAGCAACGGTGAAAGAAAGGGTTTATTTCTTCTTACAATTCCCAGGTCACTGTCTATTACTGAACAAGTCAGAGCATCAGGGCAGGACCCTTGAGTTCCTGAAGCCGAAACCACGGAGAAAGGAGGAACTTGCTCCTCCTCCAGGCTGCTCTTCTGTACAACACCGGACCACCTCTTCCCAGGTGACCCCTGCTCATGTCAAGTTGACGAATACCCATCCTAGGGGTCTATGCTCACTCTCAAAGCTGTTATCATCGAGACCTTGTCTCTTTTGAAATTCCTGCATTTTTAATTAATTTTTTGTGATATCAGGGATAAAAATCCAGAAACTCACCAAGCCACACTGTGAATCCCTAAATTTGTAGATATGTGATTAACAAATAAAGATTATATATGCATCATGATAGCAATGACTACTCACCACAACCAAAAGAATTAACATACCTGCCACCTTAGATATCACAACTTATTGGACTTACAAGTGAAGTTGAGTGCCTTTAATCAATGTCTTTTTTCCTCTCTCTCTCTCTCTCTCTCTCTCTCTCTCTCTCTCTCTCTCTCTCTCTTCCCCCCCCCCACCCCCCAGGTAAGCCTCTTCATTGTCATTTAAAATATAAACTCTCTTCTACTGCCTGCTCTGCTTGTCTTCCAGGGGCTGCGTAGCTGGATTTTTGGTTTTTGTTTTTGTTTTGTTTGTTTTTCCATTTCATTTAGAATTTTGTTTTACACAGGTATATAAATTGTGTGTATGTGTGTGTGTTTCTTGTTTTTTGGTCTTGTTTTATATTTTGTTTTGTTTGTTTTTCCATTCTATTTTTTAAAAAAATTTTTTTAGAGAGATATATGTTGTTTTGTTTTGTTTGAGGCTGGCCTCAAACTGGCAATCCTCCTGCCTCAGCCTCCTTTGTGTTGACATTATAGACTTGTACCACACAACAAGTTTATTTTTATATTTTATCCAGAGTGTTTTCTTCTATCTAGATGAATATACACCAGAAGCTTACTCAGCTATGCTAGATATAGGCCTGACAACTATTTTCATCTCTCTGCCTTCTGGACATGTGGATGAATCGTGCTTTCTATTCCTTGAGGGTGGGATGACAACATATGAGATGTGATTGAAAGTTCTGCCTTTAGTGTTCCAGATGGTGGCTCTTCCCTCAACCTGGGTCCTGAGTTGACAGACGCACCACCCAATCTTTGTTTTAAATGTATTCTGAACAATAAAGAAGCCATTTTTTTTTTTTAATTTAAGCAACTAGCAAGGCGAGTCATATGTTACCATAGCTTCATCATCTAACCTATTCTGAACGGATCCACGCCTCATTTTCTTCTCATTTGCATCAATTCCTGGGGCTGCTGGGACAATGGACCACAATTTTACTGGATTAAAAATCACAAAACTATATCAGCTTTGAGAATCAGCAAGTGTAAAATCTACCTGTAAGGCTGCATTCCTTCAGAGTCTCCTGAGAAAATATCACCTTAACTTTTGGGCTTCTGAAAGCTGCCTAATTTTTCCTCCATCTCTCCAGCCTCCTCTCTCTTAAGATCCCTGAGATTATGCCATGTCTACTCTGTTAATCCACGATAAACGTCCTATTTCAAGATCCTCGTCTGAAAACTTCCTTTTGCTGTGTAAGGTCTTTGCTGTGTAAGGTCATGGATTCAAAGGCTGAGAATCCAAATGTGGACGTTTTGAGGAGACTAATATTCAGCCTACCAAACAAAATGCCAGTAGTCTCTCTAACACAGTAACTCAGATAGAGGAGGTGCTTGCTAACTGTGCATTAATTAAACAAAATTCTTGCTATTAGCATTAGCACCGCTGGGGAGCTCGTTAAAATGTAGCACTCTGGCCCACCCCAAACCTACTGAACCCAAATCTTCATTTTAACAAGCTCCCCAGGTGGGCCTCTCTACAGTGCGGCGTGAGGTGTGCAGGTGTGAGTCATCTAATCTAATAACAATGGCTAACACCGACTGAGACTCTGCAATGCGAGCTCTGAGTGTCCTGCCTCACACGGTCATGACCCACCTCTAACCTCAGCCGCGCCAAACATTTCTGTGGAGTGCAAATTTGGGGCTAATTCCTGAATACTCTCTGCCCTCCGCCCCCAGAGCTGTCTTCAAAGTTGAGGAACCCAGAAATGGAGGGGTTGATAAACCTGAAAGAGACTCTCATGAGAGAGAATGTGGTGCTGGTGGGCGAGTCTCTTTGCTTCCCGTCCTTGGAATGGAATAATTGTAAGGTTTCCCATAGGAGGGATCTCAGTTGTGCTCCCAAATGCTGGCTCTTCTTTCCTAGCATCCGCTGCAGAGAAGCTAATCTGTCTTCAGGTTCTTTCTACAGCAAACACCAAGGTGGTACTTACTCAGCACCAGGTCTTCAGCTGAACGCTGTTTATAGCATGTTATACTTGTAGCAGTTCTGTGAAGAGGCACTATTTTTATTACAGTTTTTTTGTTTGTTTGTTTGTTTGTCTTGGTTGTTTTGTTTTTTTGAGACAGGGTTTCTCTGTGTAGCTCTTGATCTGTAGTCCAGGCTGGCCTCAGACTCACAGAAATCCACCTGCCTCTGCCTCCCAAGTACTGGGATTAAAGGAGTGGGTCACTAAATCCAGCATCATTTTTATCCCTTTTTAGATGAAATTGTAAGTGCCACAAGCCACATGTTATGATGCATGATTATAATCACAGTCATACCGAGATAATAGAGAGCTGTCAAGAATATGAGGTCAGCCTGGGCTACATAGTGAGAATCCACCCCCCCCCCAAAAAAAAAAATTACACACAAACAAAGCCAATGTGGCACCGTATGCCACAAATCCCAGCACTCAGGAGCTGGAGACGGGAAGATCTGATGTTCAAGGTCATTCTCAGGTATATAGCCAGTTCTAGGCTAACTTGGGCTATATGAGGCCTCATCTAAAAAAAAAAAAAAAAAAACCCAAACAAACAAACAACAACAACAACAAAAAAAACAAACCAACATGCCCCCCAAATCCATGAAATTCTGAAAGATATAACACAATTCTCCCAACTTCAAAGAAGTCATGAGTGGTAGTGTCCACTGATAATGTCTCACTGGTTTGACCTTAGCCTGACACTCAGTGTATTATACCTGCTCAAGTTATGGTCTGGTTCTGCCTTCTTGCCCCATGCTCCCAGAAATAAGAAATAATATATTTACTAACAATTTGACCATATAGCTAGGCTTTTTTTCTAACTAGAATCCTAACTTAAGATAACCCATTTATTTTAATTTATAGTCTGCCACATGGCTGGTTACCTATAGCACCGCTCCAGAAAGAACACACGATAGCTTCCATTGTATAACTTTTATCATATTAAGACTGAAAACAAATGGGGCCTGGTGCATATACCTTAACCCAGTTCTCAGCAGCTTAAAGTAGGCAGACCCTCACAAGTCTAAGGCCAGCCATAGCTACACGAGGAGACCCTGTCTCAAAAGGAGGCCAGCAAGATGGCTCAGCAAATTAAGATGCATGCCTGGTGATCTCAGCTGTATCACTGGCACCCACATAAGACAGAAGGGGAGAACCAACTCCACAGAGTTGCCCTCTGACCTCCAACCATGCCCATCATGTATACATCATGTATACATCATGTATAATCATAAGTAAAACTTTAAAACTACAAGCAAAAAGAATTAAATAATCAAGACAGAAAGGAGTCGGACCTGGGAGGTGGGCCTGTAACCTCAGTTACTCAGAAGGCTGACGGGAGGATGGAGAGTTCCAGGACAATGACAGCCTGCTCAACTTAGTGAGAGCTATCTCAAAACAGGGTCAATCCCGCTGTGGGGATGAGACAACTGCTCAACTGGTAAAGTTTCATCCTTCCTTCCTAACAACATCCCAAATGCCACACCTCCCCCCGTTGGGACCCTAGTCCTCAGCAAGAAAAATCCACTTCTAAATCCAAAAGTACAATCTAACCAATTCTAGTGTTCCCACCCACTTCTCTTCTCTCCCTTCCTCCCTCCCTTCTTCCCTCCCTTTCCCTCTCCCACTCTCTCTCCTTTCTCCCTACCTCTTCCTTCCTTCCTTTCCTTTCTTTCTTTCTTTCTTTCTTTCTTTCTTTCTTTCTTTCTTTCTTTCTTTCTTTCTTTCTTTCTTTTTAAGACAGGGTCTTGAATTAGCAATCCTCTTGTCTCTGCCTCCCAATCACTGGGGTGACAGGTCTGAGCCAATGTATCCTACTTTGCAGTGCTTCTCAAAGGAGTCAGCAAAACTGTCTTGAACATTGCCGATGCTATCTCTTTTTTTTTTCCTTGCTGTAAAATTAATTCCCAGCCAATGAAAGGCTTGTCATTTTGGCACTCATTAGCTTTTTTGTTTTTTAAATATATTTTCCAAAACCTTCTAGAAAGGACTGGTGAATCTCTAAAAATCATCAAGTATCCCCCAGCCTCTGGAACAGGTCCATGGAAGTAATTTAAGTTAGTTAGCTCAATCACGTTGACAGAAAGACTTGTATAAGCCATGGGTGTCTTCCTGGTTTTTAGGGTGAGTGTGAACAAGGAGGCACATTATACCACTGTTCCTGGCTGGCATTGTCTGCAGTGTGAGGAATTGGCCCAGGAGAAAGATGGCACTGTAATGGCAGAGTGAAGTGGGGGGGGGGGGAGAGAGAGAGAGAGAGAGAGAGAGAGAGAGAGAGCAAGTGCAGGTGCCATTGATGCTAGGATAGTAGACTGTAAAGATGAAAGAGATGTTGTGCTATGATCACACTGTCTGTGGGCCCTTGGGGGTCAGAAACTTTCCCCACCACATTATGATGTCTTTACACAAATCTGCTCAGCATCTTCATGAGGAATCAGATACTCCAGCCAAGACACACAGCCACACCCTCACTCTGCACAGCGCACTCATTCTTCAATGTTTGTGTCTGGAGTAGGAGAAATGGCCCCTGTGACACACTCTGCTCCCCCACACATACAGAGGACATCTGGAAATGCCATTGTGTGTTTCTGCAGCTGACTGCAGCCACAGCAGGAAGAACTTGTTTACAGTTTTTTTTCCCCCTTTACAGGCAGAGGCAGGACAACAGAGTGCTCAAAAACATGGCTCTGGATGCAGGGTCGGTCCTGAGAGAAAATCCCAGCTTTGCCCCTGTGTGACCTTGGGTTTGAACCTTGATTTCCTTATCAATAAACATGGAGTGTCCAAATCACAAAGTACATAATTTAATGGCGTCTGGAAAACATGAGAGTTTAAATGTTCCAGGCTTTTATCCTCTGATTTGGGCATTTGACAAAATTTACTGGGAATGTATTATCTTCCAGGCATTGTTGTAGGAATGAAGAACATGTCAATGAGCAGAATAGCTTGTATTCCAGCAAGAGAGAGACCCAGAATTAACAATTCATATGAAATAAGAAAACAAAGCCATGGAGAAAAAAAAAAGACAACAAATGTTTTCTTTGGAAAAGAAAATATAAAACACAGCCAGGGGCAATAGGAAGCTGCAGTGTTTGTAAGGATAAACTGGCTGGGGCAGCCTTCTCTTGGGAGGGGAAAGCTGAGTATAGTTTTCGTGCCTATAATCACATCACACGGGAGGTGGGGGCAGGGAAATCAGGAGGTCAAGGCTAGCCTTGGCCATATAGAGAATGAGGCCAATCTGAGACGCTGTCTCAAACAAATAAATAATGAATAGATGAACAAATGAATGAATGAATAAATAAATAAATGAGTGAATAAATGAATGAATGAATGAATATGAAAGAAAATAAGGATTAGGAAAGAAAATAAGGATTGGGAGAAGGGAGCCATGTAGGATGGGGAGAAGGGGGTTCCAGGATAAAGAAATGCACCTCTGTGAAGGATTCTAAGGCTGGAAAGCAGTTGGTTAGCTCCCATGAAAGGAAGGTGAGCAGAAGGTTGGAATGGACTGAGGAAAAGCAACACAGTAGAAGAGGGGCCCAGAATGTTCAGGAGGCTAGACCAGGCCCTCCCCTGTAGGGGTTTGATCCCACTGTGCAGACTGCAGCAGGTTCTCCGTGGGACATGCAAGGTTTTTACAAAGAGAAGTCCTGTAACCCGGTGTATTAAGGAATCTCCAGGAGTTGTGTGAGAAGAGAAACCAGGGTCAGGTTGGAAGCAAGAAGACAAAGGTGGCAGCAGTTGAGGTCATGGGAAGGGTTGGGTTGTGAAGACATCAAGGGAACTTAACTTAACATTTCTATAGGGCATAAAGACAGGGATAGCAATGATGCACACACACAACCCCAGCAGGCCAGAGGTGGAAACAGGAAGATTACTGTGGGTTCTCCAGTAGCCAGAGCTACACAGTGAGGTCCTGTCTCTAAACAGACATCTATCACATCAGCTTTTGACCTGAGCCACCAAACAATACAGGAAGGCACCAAACAGAAGGCATGAACTCTTAAGGGCTTATGAAGTCACCAATGGAATGGGGAAGCTGTAGGCAGAGCTCTGGGGTTACTCAGCTCTGAGAGAGTTAGAAGAAGGCTAGAGAAATGACTAAGCAGGTAAAAGCATTTACCACACAAGTCTAACACACCGAGTTTTATTCCTGGAACTCACAAAGTTGAAGAAGGGAACGGACTACCAAAACTTGTCCTCTAACTCCACAGACAGCATGATGCTCACACAATAATACTTATTCCCCCCTCCCTCCCTCCCTCCCTCCTTCCCTCCCTCCCTGCTCTCCTTCCTTCCTCCCTCTCTTCCTCCCTCTCTTCCTCCCTCTCTTACTCCCTCTCTTCCTTCCTCCCTCCCTCCCTCCCTTCCTTCCTTCTTTCCTTTTTTATGACACAAGATCTCACTATATAGTCTTGGCTGGCTTGTAACTTGCTACCTGCACACCAAGCTAGCCTCAAACTCAGGGAGAGCCACCTGTTTCTATCTCCTAAGTACTATGAATAAAGGTATGTCTGGCCTGTCTTGTGGTTTTATTTCAATTTTATCTTATGTGTATGGTTGTTTTGCTGCACACATGTCTGTTGTACCAGATTCGTGGCCCCAGAGGCCAAGAGACCCAGGGTGTCAGATCCCCCTGGAACTGGATTTACAGGTGGTTGTGAGCTGTCATGTGGTGTTGGGAATCAGGAGTCCTCTGGAAGAGCAGCAAGTGATCTTAACTGCAAAACTATCTCTCTAGTTTCTTCTTCTTCTCTTCTTCTTCTTCTTCTTCTTCTTCTTCTTCTTCTTCTTCTTCTTCTTCTTCTTTTCTCTCTCTCTTTCTCTCTCTCTCTCTTTTTTTTTTTTTTTTTGTTTTTTTTGAGACAGGGTTTCTCTGTGTAGTCCTGGCTGTCCTGGAACTCACTCTGTAGACCAGGCTGGCCTCGAACTCAGAAATCTGCCTGCCTCTGCTTCCAAAGTGCTGGGATTAAAGGCATGCACCACCACCGCCCAGCTCTCTAGTTTCTTATAAATAAACCTTTTTTAAAGAGAGAGAGAGATGGTCTCGAAAAACCAAAGAGAGAGAGAAAGAGAGAGAGAGACAGAGAGAGAGAGAGAGAGAGAGAGAGAGAGAGAGAGAGATATGAATGGAGGGCATTGGAGGTACAACTGAAGAACCAGCCTCTCTGTGCCTTGGCTTCTAGGATATCAGAATCTGTTCTCTCTGTGATTCTTCACTGCCTGTTCCTTGTCTTCTTTGCTGTGCGGAGAGAAATAACTTGTAGGGATTTTGCAGGGTGAGAGTCATTTATGACCTTGACAAGTGTAGGTCTGGCGTAGAGATAGGGGTGAAAGTGTGACTGGTGTCAGATGGAGAATGTATAGGAGGTGCATGCAGACCGTGAATGCCACCGACCCAAAGTGTGTGCAGGAGTTGTGTGTAGACTGTCAGTGCACCAGCCGGGGTGTGTGCAGCCAAGGAAAACCAGTAAGTAAAGATTACAGAGAGTACAAGATCCTTGAAAAATACTCATGCACATGTATACGCATGTCTAAGGAGACGGGAGAGTATGTAGCAAACCTCCACACCTTAACACAATGGATACTATGTTAGAGGTACCAAGGCACTATTTTGACTTAAGAACCCAGCACATAGACTACAACACCTCCCCCACAAAAACAAGAATAAAGGTCATAGTTCATAGCTCTGAGAAAGTCCTTGTGTATACTAACCTTGCTTTTTAGCTTCTATAGTTCTAATCAACTAGAATATGATTTCTGTGTGTAAAAACCAAGAACGGTAGTTAGTAGCTACACAGTATGGGAGAGTTCCCCATGTAGCCCATTGGTAGGCAAATAGACTTTCTACTGGCTTTAAGAGTCTGTGTTTTATGAAGGTACCTCATAACAAGTGAATACATTTCTGCACTAAGGTAAATTACTCAGATGATGAGCATGAGGTGGGGCTAAGTTCAGAAGTTATTAATAGATGGCTCTGGTATAAGTGCTTGCCTCTAAAGCCTACTCAGGAAAGTTCTCTCTCTCTCTCTCTCTCTCACACACACACACACAGAGAGAGAGAGAGAGAGAGAGAGAGAGAGAGAGAGAGAGAGAGAGAGAGAGAGAGACAGGTTCTCATGAACCCACAGTTATCTACATACAATATGCATATACATAATAACAGTGCAAATGTTTGCCTCTTTTTTTTTTTTTTTTTTTTTTTTTGGTTTTTCAAGACAGGGTTTCTCTGTATAGCCCTGGCTGTCCTGAAACTCACTCTGTAGACCAGGCTGGCCTCGAACTCAGAAATCCACCTGCCTCTGCCTCCCAAGTGCTGGGATTAAAGGTGTGCACCACCACTGCCCGGCAACCATGCAAATGTTAAAAGCTGTTTTGCCTGTTATACTTATTTTATTATTTCATTAATATCTCATTATTAATAAAAAATCATTTCATTAATTTTTTAATAAATAAAAATTGCTGTGAAGAGACACCGTGACCACAGCACTTCTTATGAAGGAAAACATTTCATTGAGGCTGGCTTACAGTTTCAGAGGTTTAGTCCATTATCATCATGGCATCATGATGCCATGGTGCATCTTCTCCTATTGAGGCTAGACAAGGTAGTTAGGAGAAAGGTACCCAAAGGCAGACAGCACAGTCAGCAACAGCCCCTGTTCCTGCTGTTAGGGGACCTACATGAAGACCAAACTGCATGTCTGTTACATATGTGTAAGGGGCCTAGGTCTGTCCTATGCATGCTCTCTGGTTGGTGGTTCAATCTCTGTTAGCCCCTGTGGGCCCAGGTTAGTTGATTCTGTAGGTTTTCTCCTGGTGTTCTTAACCTCTCTGGCTCCTTCAATCCTTCTTCCTCCTCTTCCATAAGATTCCCTGAGCTCCACCTAATGTTTGGCTGCTGTTCTTTGCATCTGTTTCCATCAGTTGCTGGGTGAAGCCTCTCTGATGATGGGTATGCTAGGCTCCTGTCTGCAAGTATAGCAGAATATTATTAATACTATCAGGGATGGGCTCTCTTTCATGGCATGAGTCTCAAGCTGGGACAGTCATTGGTTGGCCATTTCCTCAATGTCTGCTTCATCTTTATCCCTGCACATGTTGTAGGCAGGACAAATTGCAGGCTGAAGGTTCTGTGGCGGGGTTGGTGTCCCCATCCCTCCGTTGGAAGCCTTGCCTGGTTACAGGCCATTTCACGTTCTATAACCTCTATTGCTAGGAGTCTTAGCTAGGGTCACCCTCATAGATTCCTGGGAGTTTCCATTGTCCTAGGTTTCTAGCTCATCCCAGAGATAACCCCCGCTCCCACCCCCATGCACTGATCCCAGTTTTCTGGAGAATTCAAGTCTAGGGAGGACAGAGAGTGAAAGAGAACAAGAGAGAGAGAGAGAGAGAGAGAGAGAGAGAGAGAGAGAGAGAGAGAGAGAGAGAACTGGGAGAGAAACACACCTCTTAATTGTGCCATTCCCTATGGACCAAGCATTCAAACTCATTAATTTATGTAGGCTATTCCTATTCAAACCACCACAATTACTATAACAAAATAAGGCAGAGTGCGTTAAAAAGAAAGGCATGGTTTAGCTCATGGTTCTAGAGATACCTAGGAAGGCAGTCTTGAAGACATAGGGCATCACCTGGCAAGAGACAAGGATACTAGAATCTGCCAAGGACTGTCCTCTGAGCCAAACAACTGCTCTTTTGGGGAGTTCAGCTATACCCCCTTGCCAAAAGATTATCCCAGTTGTACTATCTGGGTGTTTACACCCTCACATAGAGAGGTAGGATGGCCAGGGAGACCCTCACAGGAGTATCTAGCTCTCTCTACCATCTCTTGTATGCAATTCTTCCTTAATCGTGAGTGACCTCGGGGATGAGTTACAGTAGACAGGCCTGAGAAATACATAAGGAGGGGGCTCAATCTATATGGCTGTATGTAAAGAACCTCCCATCCTGGCTGGGTAAAGGCTTTCCTGGTGTGACCTGTTGAAAGAGGAGCTCCCACACTCCTGTAAGTAACCACTTACTTCTGCTTTATAAGGAAGCACAATACACTCTGGTTACTCAGAGTGAACTCAGGCAGAAGCCTGCCTTGGTGCCTTGGCTAGTTGTTGGGATCTTAGTAGAAGGGAAACCGTAGGTCAACAAGAATTTACACAGCTTCTAGGGACCAACCTAATGTCCTCTTGCTCGTTCAGCAAGCACAAGGCATAAGGAACCTTAAACTCCCAGATTAAATGATATTCTCATGCACTACCAATTGATGGATCCTGGCCTACTCTTTTACAATCTCACAATAGGGATTAAACTTTAACACATGAAGCCCTGGGATCAAACAATATCCTACCCATAGCAACAGACAATGGGGAGACACCCTGGGGAGGCATCCTGGTATTGTGTGTGAAATATGAATGGGTATCCAAGGGACAGAAGTGTAGGCAGCACCTGAACAGAAAGACAGAGAGCATGGGGGTGCAGTAGGTGGAAGTAAGGGGTTTTGTCAAATTGCCTTTATTTTCTCAGTGAAATAAGCAGCAGGGATTTTGTTTCAGAATGTGTTTGGAACGATGAGGAGGGTGTCTGAGGACAGAAGGTGCAATTTAGTTATTTCAGAGTGTGGGAAAGGTAAGTCCCTGGAGAGATGCAAAAGGACAGTGTTGAGAGCCCACTAGAGACTCGTGATCATAAATTTAGAGTGGCAACACTTAGCCTTGATATTCTAGTTCAGCATGGCAAGTTAGAGAGAAACTGTATCTTGTCAAGAGGTTCCAGGAACCAGATGAGGGGTGCACACATAGAGAGTACGATGTCATAGCTAAGTAGGAAGGACGTAAGGACAAGATTGAACATTGAAAAAGGAGATTGGAGGCCACAACCAAGTTGAAGAATTGTTCAAGTATGATTATTTGAGTCAAATAAACTAGAGAAAGATGTGTTGGTTGGTGTCTTAGTCAGGGGTTCTATTCCTGCACATGACCAAGAAGCAAGTTGGGGAGGAAAGGATTTATTCAGCTTACATTCACATGGCTGTTCATCACCAAAGGAAGTCAGGACTGGAACTCAAGCAGGTCAGGAAGCAGAGCTGATACAGAGGCCATGGAGGGATGTTACTTACTGGCTTGCTTCCCCTGCTTGCTTTCTTATAGAACCCAAGACTACCAGTCCAGGGATGGCACCATCCACAAAGGACCCTCCCATCCTTGATCACTAATTGAGAAAATGCCTTACAGCTGGATCTCATGGAGACATTTCCTCAAGGGAGGCTCCTTTCTCTGTGATAACTCCAGCTTGTGCCAAGTTGACACACAAAACCAGCCAGTCCAGCTGAGAAGTAGGATGCAGGGTAAGAGTTCAGAAATGAAGGTAGCATCTGGTGTTGCAAAGGTCTAAGGTACCGGAATAACAATGGAGTGTTTCAGAGATGAGGAACTCACTCAGATGGGCCATTTACCTACTTGAATGCTAACCCCACAAACAGTGTTAGCAGCTGAGAGGGAAGGCTGTAAGTCAAGTGTGTGGGGCTCGCAGAGCATGAAGGTGAGCGGAAAGTCAGAAGACTCACCACAAGGCTCCTGGTTAAGTTAGCTTAGCCTGGGGACAAGGTCTAAAGCTGCAGAGAGGAAGGAAGTGGCAGACTAACCGTGAACAGCACTAATGCTGACAACCAACAGGTGCTGAATCCCACTCCGTAGGCCTCATAAACTTCATCCTTTCCTTGGGGGCTAAGAGGCCACCCAAGGTAAAAGATTTATTCAGGGTCCTGGACTCTGGAAGGAAACAAGAAACAGCCAGACCTTTTATTTTCCTTTCTCTGTTGCCCAAATGCCAACGCAGTGTTTTGGATATTTAAAAGAACACTTAAAATGCCCTCGTTTGTTTCTACCAATGCCGCTCAAGGACAGGGCGCTGGTAACCATGGCAGTGAACAGAGGGTGGTGTAGAGGTGGTTTTTAAAATGGGGTGAACCTCAGACAGGCGGCAAACAGAGCTGGAACCTCTTGTCCTCCTTGGGGGGCCTTTTGTTTATTCAGCTTAACTGTAAGGAAAAGCTGAATTCTTCCCTGCAGAGAAGCAAGCTTAAAAGAGAAGGGTTTGCCTCTCTCGAGGTGTGTCCCTGGGAATAGATTTCGGGGGTGGGGTTAGAAAAATTTGGGGCAGCTGGCACAAACAGGGCCCACACAGGACAGTCTGTGATGGCAAAGAAACTAGCTCTCTTGCTTCCTGGGTGCCGAGTTCTTAGGATCTGTCAGCTCTCTCGCCACCTCTCCCCAGACAGGTGGCCGCTCATGGGGGTGGCCCAGTATTCCGGCCAAAAAGCCTGCCGGGCCCAGCCTTTGCAGGAAAGTATATGGTGGGGGGAAGGGTAGAGGAGACCAGAGAAGGAGAGAGCTGACGCACTGCTAGATTAGACGCCTTAAGAGTCTTCCTTTCCAGGACGAAGACGCGCCCCAAGCGGTCACAGGGCAGGGCAGGGTAGGACAGGGCAAACTAGAGACACATGGGTGCAGGAAAGTCCCATGACTGCAGTGTTTTGCGGCAGGTTTCCCAGCTGCTCTAGGCAGGAGGGAGGCAGCCCCGGGTGATGGGCGAAAGGAGGGAGAGGGAAGAGGAGGCAAATAAACAGGAGACCACGGAGAGAGCCAGTTCCCGGTGTTCAGAGAACACCAGCCGCCTCCGGTCCCGGTGGGTGGCTGTACGTGTGGAAATGAAGCAGGGAGTGGGAGGGAGAGTGAAGAACAAGCACACACTTTTTTGCCTGTCATCCACTCACCTCGTCTTCCCGACCCTGCAGCCCACGTCCCTACTGGGGTAGGGGTGGCAGGAGGTGGGAAGAAGACAGCTCGCCAGGCACCCACCCCTAAGTACAAGCAACTGTCGCTGAATCAAAACTGTCTCAGCCGCCTGTCACCTGCGCTCGCTCGGGAGGGGCACATGGCATCAGACTTGGGACTTGCGACTAGAGGGGGTGGAGGACGCAGCAACCGGCCAGAGCGTGGGGTGTCTCCGGGGACTGGGAAAGCGGGAATGTTTACCTCCAAACAACTAGGGGACATCGGAGAGAACGGGTGGGACCAGGGTCTTGAGGGGACTTGGAAGTACGGGGGGGTGGGGGGGTGGGGGGTGGGGATGAGAGAAGGTGGGAGTGTCCTGCAGTGGGAAGCACCGGGGAGCGGCGCCGGGGCTGAGGGGCGGCTGCTGCTGCCGCCAGTGCGCGGGGTTATGTGAGGTAACCGAGCCTGGAGGAGGAGGGAGGCGGCGTGGGCCGCGGGCCGGGGTGTCTGGCGCTCGTTGGACAAAGAGATGATGAAACGTGAGCGCTATATTTACCAAGGGGGTGGAGACCGGTGGGAGGGGAGTAAAAAGGACAAACTGTTCCACAACAACCACAGGAAACACAGCCCTTCTGACTCACCCAGAGGGCCCCGCCGACCCCAGCGCAGCCGTAGCCCCGAGGCAGAACCAGAGCCGGGGGGCGCCTGCACAGGGCCGATCCTGGGTGCCCGGGCTGGGGATAGATTGGCTTATAAATGAAAGGAACACCGAGTCGAAAGACTGCATGACTGTGGGGTAGGGGAGAGCAAGGAACGACATTAATGGTTTTTTTTTTTTGTTTTTTGTTTTTGTTTTTGTTTTTTTTTTTGCCGGGTGGCTGGGTCATCGCAGGAAAGATGTGGCTGCAGTTAAGCACGATTCCTGCAAAGTCATCTCCACCCGCACAGCCTGGCCGGCCAGCTCGCCCCGCCCAGGGACAGCAGCACCAGCCACCCCACCTCTCTTCTCCTCCCCCACCCCCGCGCCTTGCCCAGCGAGGCCCAGAGTTGGGGTGCGGTGCGGACTATGTTTAGAAGCTGATGTCATCGCGACACCCTACTCTGCAGTGTTCCCGGGGGGACCGCAGGGCAGGTTTTCCTGATCTTCAAGGATGTGGGGGTGGAAAGTGGCCTGCCTTCTCAGCACACCACCCATGGTACCCCAGAGATTATTTAAAAAAAAAAAAAAAAAATCTCGCTAGAGTTACGAAACAGGAAGGTGCGCTCACGTGGCGCGAACAAGCCCAGTGGCTAGCGCCCCAGGGGCCAGCAACCTTCCCTGTCGCTCCACCTCCACCTCAGGTGTGGGGGCTAATTTCAAGGTTAGCTCACGTGGGCGCGGGCGCCCGGGGCTCCTTGCACGAGTTTGGGGCGGGTTCCTCGTCCCCCAATCTAGGGCAGTTTGTTCAACTGCAGCAAAGGGAGCTTGATGTTCCAGCAGGAAAGGGATTTCTGAGAACTGGGACTGTCCTCAGATGAACCTGCCTCCTCCGGCTGCTGCGGCGGCGGCCGCCTGCGGAAGACTTTTTAAAAGGGCGATGCCAGGCCCAGACGCTCGGCGCGCAAGTGGCTGAACCGCCCGCCACTCTGCGGCCGGAGCCGAGCACCCGCCCCGAGCGCCACGCGGGGCTGCTCTGAGCTTAGGGGGCTGCCGGCTAAACTTATCCTCCTGCATATGCATGAACGGATGGCCTTTCCGCTCTGCAATAGGCCTGGGGTTTTGCGGTAGGCTGCTTAGTGGAGCGAGAGTAAAGTAGGGCGTCGTGGAAGTTTTCGCGCTTGCCGGAGCTCCCCGGCCCCTCCAGACACTGGGTGTTAACTCAACCTGGCTACAATCGGTTCGCCCGATCCGGCTTTATCGGATTGTGTTTCAAATCCAGGGACGTCGCTATAGAGGAGAGCCCACCCTCTCATTCCTGCCTATATTTTTTTCCTAAACCCACCACTTTTGAGCAAAAGGAACACAGCTTTCCCCAGTAGGCCCTTTATGTGCTTTGGGTGAGATCGCTAAAGCTGCCGAGTCCAGGCCGGGAGGTGAGGATCCATCCCAATGTGAGGTCTGACACGTGATCCCCTACCCCCAGCGGGCCATCTGTTCTTCTTCCTTCCCGCCGGGAGACTGGCAACTTTGTCCAGGCACTGTCCACGCCGCTCAGCAGGAAAAGACTGAGAAAAGCCAGAATCGGCAGAAACCTGTATCTACAGCATGTGACTTGAGGCTGAACTTCGGGCCTAGAGCAGAGACCATACTTGGCCATCTGTGTTTTAAACTAAGTGCCAGGTGATTAGCCTCACCCAACAAGATGGGGAAACCCTGCTTCAGGCTTAGTCTAAATATGTCTTCGGGGAGGGGCCCTAGAATCGACAGCGTTAGCCTGGGAACACCGTATTGGGGCTTACCTAGGAAAAAGAACAGATTCTAAGCTTCTAGACCACTTCCTACAGAGCAGTGTAAGAAGGAGATAGAGGTGAGATTATGAATTAGAAAAAAAAAAAAGGTATGTTAACAAGCTTTTGGGAGGTGGAGGCAGGAAAATCTAGAGTTGGAGGCTAGCCTAGGCCCTGTCTTTAAAAAATAAAATTTAAGTACTGGCTTGAAATTCCCAAACCTTCACTGTAAAGTGATGCAACCAGATAAGGCAGTGTTCCGAGAGAGCAAATCTTACTCTAGTGCTTCCGGTCCTCCAAATCTGTTTAAGCCAGAGTCTCATATACTTCACTCCTCTCCTCTCTTCCCCCCCCCCACCCCCGCTCACCCCCAGTGCTGTGTTTTAAGGTATTACAGGTGTGTCATTCCACAGCCCACCCAGTCCTCTAGGAATTTTTACAGACTCCTGCATCACGGGAGTTTTAAAAAGACTGCAACTGTGTTAATCTAATCCTCTCAGTCCTCAGATAAGAAAACGGCTCGGGGAGGTGTGGTGAGGTCACCGATCTCATTTTAGGCCTAGGGCCTTCAGGTACTACCTTGTACTAGATCACATAACGTTAATTATATTAGGAAGCGTTGTAAACAAGGCTCACAGTTCTAGCTACAGGCTAATAAGCCGTAGCCACGGGAACTTGGAAAATAGAGCCTAGGCGTAGGGAGACTGTAGAAAGGAAAATAACATGTACTAGAAACAGTTACCATCTTTGGGTTCTCTTGTTCCTCTGGGTGGGGGATATTTGGAGTAGAAATGTATAAAGACTAACTTGGGAAAGCAGACCTCTTAGATTTATACAGCATAATATTAACAAGATATTTTTGCCAAAATTTAATTGAGACAACCACATGCTGGCTAAATAGCATAAGCTGGTTTTAGTCATAAAACTATTATAGTACATTCCAATACAGCAAGGGAAATCTTGTTTAAAATACAAGGAAAAAACCATGATATAGGAACTGTCACTTCCTGTGCTCTGTGCTTCCAAACACATTGCATGATTCTTAACATGCACATGTACCTCTCATCTTACGGGGACCAACTCCCTTTGTATAACTGTATTCCCTCACGCCTAGTTCATTAGCAAGAATGTAAATATCTGAGAACAAATGGTCGGAGAAGGGGAGGATGGTGTGCAATGCTAGAATTGCCAAATTTGAAAGGATTCTCTAAACCAAGTCGTAATTGTGCTTGCAAATCCGTAAGAGAAATTCACACTGATGAAGTCTGCTTTTTTGTTTGTTTTTTTTTGAGACAGGGTTTCTCTGTATAGTCCTGGCTGTCCTGGAACTCACTCTGTAGACTCAGAAATCCGCCTGCCTCTGCCTCCCAAGTGCTGGGATTAAAGGCGTGCACCACCACCCGGCAGAAGTCTGCTTTCTTGATCTTCTTTATAACTGAATCGAGAGTGTTGAGAGTGCGGTCAGGATCGTGTGAAATTAAAGAGCACTAGAAAGAAGGCAGCTAGAAGTAAGGGAAGTTAAAGTTTACATTTAAAAAACCCCCGGACATTACTATTTTCAAATTCAGAATCATAATCTTTAAGGAAAGATACAGGCTTCTCATCCTGATGTTAATCTTAGGTAACCACTCAGACCTAGACCTGAGGAGATTTCATGAGTGTAAGTAATGCCAGTGGAAATATAAGTCTGGGAGGCTGTGTAGGCCTTGACCATGGGGCTCCCTGACTGATCCCTCTGGTTATCTGTGCTGTGCCCTAGGGAGGCAGGTGTACATGCAAATTTTAAGACTCATGTATCCTAAGGACAGACTTTATTCTAGGGGAAAAAAAAAAGATCACAAATTAGGCAGAACCAATCCTTCTGTTTCCTCCTTTTCTTTCTTCCTTCATTTTCCCCCTCTCCCCCTTTTTGAGACAGGATCTCACTCTGTAGCCTCCTCAAATGCCTCAAACGTTCCATCCTGCCTCAGCCTCCTGAGTGCTGGGACTTCCAGTCTTCACTGTCATGGCCAGCTCCAGTGAATTACTTTCTGAAATTAAGGTTATTAGAATGCAAGACTTCCAAGATGGCTTCTCTGTTACACACTATTACACACACACACACACACACACACACACATCTCACATGTATGTATGTATGTATGTTATAAGGGTCTTTGGGCCTGGGCCTGGCACAAAGCGTGTTCTCTGGTGCTCTTGTGATGTGATGGCAGTGATATCTTCTCCATGGGTTAGCATTTCCTTTCTACATGCTCTTTTCCCAGCAAATGACTTTGTGTGGTGTCTTTCCTGTATAACTTTAAAAGTCAAAATAATTTACCCTAAACTTCAAACTGGAAGGATCCTTCTGAGATTCCCAAAGAACCTTGTAGAAGTATCGGAAACATTTAAAGATCAACCACTCGTGGGAATCGGGGTGTTAGTGCCTCATAGAAACAAGAAAGAGCCTTTCATACTCAGGATAAATGGATGGATTTTAAATCAGCAGCGTTGACTGTATACCCCTGCTGTAGATTCTTTGCTCAGCTATCAAGATGGAAAACAACCCCAGCATTCATCACAGGAAGAAGCACACTGAGTTAATCAGACTCCAAACCCACACTAATTGTTGACCAAGTAATGCCACAAGATTCAGTTGTTAAGGGTCTCTGCCTGATCCCAGTTCTTAAGACTATTTAACACAGTTAATATTTCACAGAGGTGGTTCTTCTAAAGCAGAGTCAGGAATCAGGAACCCTGCAGTTTCGAGTTCTGCCACTGTCTACCTGATAAGATAGACTAGTATTTTTCTCCACCGTTGTGAAGCAAGAGGAAGGAAATTGTGCCCTGCAGGAATTGGGAGGAGCCCCTAAAAAGAAAAGGATTTTTTTAAGTTATGCAAATGAGGAGTTTTAATGGTCTCCGTTTATGGCTTCAAAGATAACTTCAAAACAGATTTAACTTAGAGTAAATGGCACCCAAGGAAGTAGGAACCTTGAAGTTTAGCAAATTACCAAGATGGTGGTGCTTCTGTGTAAGGACCATTGAATACGAAAACAGATCTTTTGATAGTTGTGAGATTTTTTTAGATGAATTTCTCTCGGTTAATGTGTAGGGTGAAAGAACTTTTAAACATCTCCAAAGTGCTGCATTCCAAACAAGAACAAATTGATACTGTCTCATCCGAGTTTGTCCTTGGACAACGTGGCCTACCATATCGAGGGTTTGTTTAATATATTCACACTGCGTTTATTAATAAGCACCACGTCCTTCCATCTATATTCTAGGGTTACCATCATCAACACAATATGAAAAGATGCGTCTGATTTCACTACTGCGCCGCAGGTTTACAAGTGTCGAGCGCTTCCTTTTGGAACGCTCTTCTGATTGGCTGAGCCAATGCCAGTGACATCAACCAACTTACTTTTGATTGGAAGGCTGGTTGCTGGGACTGTAGCGTTTGCGGGAAGTCATTTAACTGTTTGTGGGCTGGGAACCCGAAGGTGAAATTTTGTTTCGTCCCTAGGGATGGGTGTAACTGCCTAGGGGAGATGCGTTCCCAAGCCACGCCAGCTGGCACGTGGGCCGGGAGGCGTGGGCGCGCGCGCGGTCTGGGCGGCATCTGCGGGGATGCGCAGCCGCTGGTTGCCGGGCTCCGAGCAGTTTCCCTTTTAAATGTCAGCGTTCGGGGCTGGAGGGGCAGCACGCGGCGGCGGAACGGAACGGTCGGATTGGCCGCGCGCCGTAGTTCTAGACGCACCTCTCCACCGAAGGGCCCTTCTGACTGGCAGGGGGAGAAAGTAAACAGAGTTGAATCACCCTCCCCACTGGCCAATTGGAGGGGGCCTGGATTGTGACGTGATGGGATTCTGCGAAATTGTTACTGAGCTGGAGAATGCCGGAGCGGCGCGGCGCGGCAGGACCAGGGGCTCGGCGGCCGTCGGCGGACGCGGGAAGAAGTGTCTTGTAGGCGCGGCGCCCCACTCAGCCCCGGCCCCCCTCGTCCGCGTACTCGGCTGATGCCCCGGGGCGTCAGCTCGGCGGAGAGGCGGTCGAGGGCGTGCGCCTGGCTCGCAGTTGGCTTTCCCCGTGACTCGGACACGTTTGCAGTCGAATAAACTTGCGACCGCCACGTGTGGCATCTCTCCAAGGAACCGGCTCAGGAGGAGGGCGCGCCCATCGTGGGATCGCGCGGGGCGCCGGGCAGGGCGGCGGCGACAGCGGCGGAGCCGGCCGCGGCTGCTGCGTGCGGAGGCGCTGCCGGTTACGTAAAGATGAGGGGCTGAGGTCGCCTCGGCGCTCCCGCGAGTCGCAAGCTCCCGCGCCCCCGCCCCCTCGGCCGCGCCGCACCGCGCTCGTCGTCCGAGGCCAGGGCAGGGCTAGCCGAAGCTCCGCAACCACCGTCAAGTTTGGCCGCACCGCCCGGGCTGCCGTCGCCCGCACCATGTCCGCGGCCGCCTACATGGACTTCGTGGCTGCCCAGTGTCTGGTTTCCATTTCCAACCGCGCCGCCGTGCCGGAGCACGGGGGCGCTCCGGACGCCGAGCGGCTGCGACTACCTGAGCGCGAGGTGACCAAGGAACACGGTGACCCGGGGGACACCTGGAAGGATTATTGCACACTGGTCACCATCGCCAAGAGCCTGTTGGACCTGAACAAATACCGACCCATCCAGACCCCCTCGGTGTGCAGCGACAGTCTGGAGAGTCCCGATGAGGATATAGGATCCGACAGCGACGTGACCACCGAATCTGGGTCGAGTCCTTCCCACAGCCCGGAGGAGAGACAGGATTCTGGCAGCGCGCCCAGCCCGCTCTCCCTCCTCCACTCTGGAGTGGCTTCGAAGGGGAAACACGCCTCCGAAAAGAGGCACAAGTGCCCCTACAGTGGCTGTGGGAAAGTCTATGGAAAATCCTCCCATCTTAAAGCCCATTACAGAGTGCATACAGGTTAGCGGCGTCGCCTCTTCCCCTACTCCGGGCTTAGCTAACCTTTGGCTGGCGGGTGTTTCTGGGCGCCCAGGACACCGCACTCGGCCTAGAGGCTGCAAACATTTTGGAGAAGATGCTGCTTAACTCTTGCACTCTCTCCTTACTTGGCCCCAACCTTTAGAAGCCACCCGACCACCCCCCACCCCCACCCGACTGCAGCGCTAAGCAAGTGGCTTGCGTGGCTCGGCCTGGAGCCGGCCCGCCCCTCCCTTACCCGCCCCGCCCCCGCGACTCCGTACCCCGCTGTTGCGGGGCCGCCCCACCTGGGGAGACGGTGCCCGCAGGGTAGTCAGATGGCGCAGCTTTTATTCCTTTCCCTGGTGTGGTTGCGGCGGAGGGGTCGGCATGGGGGGGCGGTGGGGAGAGAAGCCGCACTCTGCGAGAATCCTTTTAGGGATGACTAAGGACACATTTAGCTGGATGGCGGGCTACTTTTCAGGGCTTGCCAAGGTGGTTTTAAATTTGGCTAAGAGTCCCCTGAGAGGTTTAAAATAAAACTGCTTCAGGCTGCAGGGGAGACTGATGAAGGAATGGATGGTGGATTAACTTCTTGACTAGTTAGCTTTCCTAAGAAACGTGATTCAGTGCTGATCTGTTCCCTTGTGACTTATTTGGTCTCATGCCTGAAGCCTAAGGAAAGAGGTGTGGTCTTTGCTGGAGTTCAAGGCCTCTGGGATGAATGTGAGGGCGTTTCTGTTAGCTGGAGGCCAAGCAGCACACCAATGTGGCTGTAAAGCCATATGCTGTATGGAACGGGCTTTAGGGGCTTAGAAGGACGCTGGTCAGCCAGCTCTGGTGGTTCTAGTTAAACATGCATAGGAAAAGGTGAAAAGCGTTCACAAATGGAGAAGTGTTGTGGTCAGCTAGGTCGTTTGAAATTGTTATTATGATCAGGCAATGGGCCTTACCGTGTCCTGAGACAGCATGTTCCAGAGGTGGTTGGCATTGTGTACAAAGGTGTTGAGGGTTTTGGTGTGATGTTTGGTATTTTGTAGAAGAGGTCCTGAACCTTTGGTTTCAAAATGATACTCGTTGGGATTTTCGGTTTTGTTTGCTTTTGAAAAGACAATGTAGCCACCTCTCCTTCTTATATCCTTCTCTTGAAGGCGGCTGCCTGCACCAGAATAAATCTTAAATTTCCTAGTAATAATGAAAAACTAGCTGCTGTTTGGGACCCACGTCTAGGTTGCCATATGAAACAGCACCTTTGTAAGTTTGAATCTATAAACCAGTCAGACAGGCCTGTACCCTCAGTGGGGGGGTGTGACCTTTAGTAGGGCTCTGGGAGGGTGAACAGTGGTATATTAACTCAGCGTGTTCCTCTCCACAGCTGTTGGGCGGGCCTGGCCATGTCAGCCATGTTCCCAGGATTCAGTGGCTCACATGGACACCCCCTGCCACCTTGAGCAAAGGCATTTTCTCCTTCAGGAGGGCTGCCCAGTGAATGGTGCAGGTGGGGAGGCCCGCAGTGCCTTCTGGGGCTCAGCAGAAGATACCCAGCATTCTGGGCCATTTCGGCTGAGTGCTTTTCTCGGGCATTTATAGAAATGGCTGCTCATGTGTGCGTGCATGCGTGCTGCTCTTTAATTCTCCATAAGGCACGTCAGCTCAGCTGTTTCAGGAGAACCTTTCACACGGATCACAGTGGAAAAGGAAATGAAGTAAATGTTCTTTCCCATTTTAAAATGCTACAGTCATTCCTTTAGCTCTAGTGGTGTGGTGATTTCAGGGGTCTTTATTTATGTTTTGGGGGGGTTGGGGATGGGGGTGTGGGACTCAGAACTGCTAGTGTGGACAAAATCGTCAGCCTGTACAGATAATGACCAAAGTGTTTTGGTGAGGAGGTACATGCCAAGTTGAGTTTTGGGGCACTTCGTTCTCAGACAGCTTCAGATCATGGTTGGGTGGGGCAAGCAGCTTCCTGATTTTCTCTCTGCTGGTTCTTAAATCTAGAAGGTGCTTAGAGACAGCCTTGGATCATCTGCATTCCGTGAAAATCTTAAGTCCCTGCCACACCCCCGTGCTTAGCGCTGTTCCACACAGTCCCTCGAGAAGCCCTCCTGTTTGCTCACTTCCTTATAGAGTCTTGTACAGCTCTGCTTCCATAAACTGGCAGCTTTAGAAGTTGAATCATTTCAATTTTTTTTCTTTAATTCATGAAGTGCCTTCCATGATGTCCCAAGGAAGGACATAGTGCAGGTGGCTGACCTAGGCTCCGGCTTTACCTCTCTATTTTCCTGAGACCCTACAGCACGTCTTTGTAATTTGGGGCTTGCAAACCGGAGTCCTGCTGCAGAATTTGCTTTGCAGATTTGTTTGCTGTGGACAGCACAGAGTTTATAAAAATTTCATTAGTTACCAGCATCTAAAAATCAGGATTCTGGCATGAGTCCAGATGTCTAGCTTTTCTGGAAAGATCTGGCAAATAATGGGCCAGGAGCCTTGCCTAGCAACAATTGGTTTGAACTACTTTTTATCAGGTGGACCTCATTTGTTTCTTTTTTATTTTTGGTTTTTAGAGACAGTGCCTTGCTATAGAGCCAAGCTGAACTTGAATGTGAGAAGCTTCCCCCACCCACAGCCCCTAAATGCTAAGGTTTCAGGCATGTGCACCAGACTTACACTTTTTCTTTGGATTCTCAGAGTGTCTTGGAGAAGGGACTGGCCTAGCATCCTTCAGTTTTGGAATAGAATCTTTGTCTCCACCCCCATCCCCACCCACCCCCGCTCCCCAGGACTATCCATTCCAGGCATTTCTAATTTGGTTGACGAGCTACCTTCCAAGGTAGTCAGCTTCTTTCACTATTCTCTGTGGCTTTGGAGTCACTGTCCAAGGAAACTCTAGTGTTATTAGAAATGTGATCTGGCCAATGTGGTAGCACATGCCTTTAATACTGGCACTCAGATGAATCTCTCTGAGTTCAAGGCCAGCCTAGTCTACATAGCAAGCTGCTACAGGCCTGCCAGGGTTATATAGTGAGACCCTGTCTCAAACGAAGAAGTGAGATATGAAGCCACTTAGAGGGGCTGCAGATGCTCAGTGGCATGCCCAAGATCCTGGGTTCAATTCTTGCCACCCGAACAAAAACCCAGGGATCCTAGATTTCAGGGCTAGAGCCAGCTCTGGCTGTGACCCCAAACCCTAGACTTCGAGGCCTTAGTGGCTGAAGTGTTGTCACCTGGTCCTTTTGATCACTTTTTATGAGTACAAGGAAACCAACCCTGTGTTCTGGTCCTTAAGGGGGGGGCGTACTCTTTGCCACAGTGTTAATGGGATAAGATTTCATAAACTTGCATCCTTTCCCCAAGATGCGTTTCCGGCTAAACCGGACTGAGTGTGTGGGTGTGGGTGGGGGGGTGACTTGCCTATGGAACTATTTCTCCACTATTTTCCCATTCTATGTCCCCTAAAGAGACTTGAGATGATGTTTTTCTACAAATGCCCACCCTTATACTCTATGGTGTCTAAACCCTGAGAGCAGGACTTCTTGAGCTACTTAGGGATTGTACCCCTTTAGAAGGCTACAGATCATTCTAATACATACCTAAGACTGTTTTCATCTTTCAAAGAACCAATTTTTGCCCACCTGGAGAAGATGTTAACCCACCTGCCCTCTCCAGTGGGAATGTCTAGATCCATTTTCAAGTGCCCTGTGTGGAGAAATATCAATGAATTATAGAGAGGTGAGTGCAGAGCCATATGCAGCTTCCCACTGAGAAGATAGGTCACTGAGTTTGTTGGGTTCTTAAGGACTTGCTTGTGAATTGCAGACAAGGTATACTTCTTTGCATTATTTGGCCCAGCATTTTGCATTATTTGGCCCAGCAGAAATCTCCCTTCGAGATGGAGACCCACCCTGGTGGCTCTTGTTTGTCCCTAGTCTGGAAGAGAAGGACCCGTTGAGTGAAGGAGCCCTCCTTCATCTCTTAGTTGCCCCATCTCTCTGCCCTAGCACTGACAAAGCAGAGTGGCCTTGGGAGCTTCAAAAGCTGGCAGGGATCCCTGCTTCACAGCATGAGATTCAAGTGGGGTACAATTACAAAACACGTGGTTGTTGTTTCCCTGGTTTCCCTCTCAGCGGAGTGTGGGTGGGCCCAGGGTTGGAGGAGGGAGGCACCGGAGGAAGCAGAGCCCTCTGGATGGTAGCATCCCATTGCTACCATTCAGACACAGTGCTATAACGGGAGGCAACAGTGGACTGTTGGACCCCATCCCTGTCTCAGTTGTTGATGCTTAGCCCAAAAAACCAGTCATTCTGCAGCATCTGTGGGAAACTCTCTAAGTGAACTTCCCAGGGAGAAACATCATAGGGCATACTGGGAGAGTGGCTGACAATGATCTTCCCTAATAAGTTCATTGAGAGGAAAAAAAAGGGCAGATGATTTTTCGTGCTCTTTCAGCAGGCCCTAAAACCACAGGACTGTAGCTGTGCTGGGAGCCAGCTTCCCAGCCCATCAGCTTGGTTTCTGGATGCCTTCATTAGCATTGTTGGTATTGAAAAACAACACCCAGGCTTGTTGAGTTTCTTAGTCTGGTTTTTATTTTCTCTCTTTCTTGCCTTATCTATTCTCAGGGTTGGGGGAGCTAGCTTACAGCTAGAAACCTCCCCCACATCACCCTCCCACCCTGCCTTAGTGTTTCTCCAGAAAGCCCAGCGCCCACGGAGGAGCGTAAATTAATGCCTAGTAATTGGTACAAAGGCACTTTCTGTTTCTATGCAACACACGCAAAAGGGAGAGAGAGAGAGAGAAAAGAAAAAAAAAGAAAAAAAAAAAAAAAGAACCCACAGATGTTAAAAAGGGAAAGAGAGATCCTCCCAGCAGTGGTCTTGGGTAATCCTGGCTCCCAGTCCACCCCACTTTTTGTTGGAAGTTAGTCACAGGCCTAAGCCTAGTGCACTTGGTGGTGGTAGTTATTGGTCTAAAAAGAATAGACCTTGGAGGTTGGGAGTGACCTTGAAAGGTCATCTCATCCATCATTTTGTCTATAAAAGAGCATGTGCCCACCCCCTGTGATGGGCTTGTTCTGCGGAAGCATTTGGAGGAACTTGGGAGGTTTGGAGGCACATTGCCAGGATACAAAAGCCCTCTAACCTTCGCTAGCATGTGACTCTGAGCTTCTGGAATCTTCTAGTGCCTGTAGTTTTCAGGAGAAAATGTTAAAAGCCAGTGGCTTTCAGCTAGCGGCGCCCCCCCCCCCCCCCCCCCAGCTCTCGAGGCTTTGAATCTGTGATTAACAAGGTTTTATTTATATTGTTGTTTTAAATCTGTGCCTGCAATGCTGCTTAGAGGAATTAATCAGGTAAAGGGGCTTGGTGGAGTGGCCCAGCCTCTTTCCTTTGATCCCAGCCAACTTCACAGCTCCAGGTGAAGCTCAGAGAGAGAGAGTCTTTGCTTTCCTTCCCTGGAAGGCCATGAGTTATTATTTGTCTTGTCTTGGCCTCAAGTAGCCTCCTCAAGTAAGTGGGGGACTGGGACTGGCAGTGATGTTGAGAGAATGGAGCCCTCACCAGCGTAGGGAGGAACTTTTTTTTTTTTTTTTTTTTTTTAAATTTCTTGAGTATTTCTGGACATTCATTTCCACTTGTTCCTAAACACACGTGTTTGTGAGGTATGCCTTCAAGCCCCTTTTTGTCTCAGCTACCCACTTTTCCCAGGAGCACTGAACTTTGGAAGTCTGTGGTAAGAATTGAGAATCTGGACCTGGAATCCAAAGGTTCCCACTTCATCATCCCAGGCCAGAGCTACTGGGTCTTTGAGTGAGTGAATGTATTTTCTGGAATTGGGGGGGGGTGGGGGGGGTGGAACCTGGATGGTATAGCACTATGTCTCAGGTCCCTGAATTTATTTTTAAAATGAGATTGAGAATGATCACGACTCTGAACAGGAGAGTGGAATTCGTCCCTGACTGACCAGATTGAGTCCTTTGAAAACAGTGAGGAAGTTGTTTAAATAGATGAGAATAAAACCATGGAAGCTTATACCATACAAAATTAATGACTGGGTTTTGAAATTCAGACAGTGCATTGTCGCGTCTTGAGTGATGTTCAGACAAGTTTTGGAACCTCCCTCGTAATGGAAGTGAATGAATAGCTCTGAGAGCTGGAGCCACTGGGTAGGTAGGCATGGGGATGTGACTAACCTGGGAATGATAGACATTTTATTTTTAATAATGTGAAGGTGTGTGTCTGCCTGTAGGTATGTGCACATTAGTGCACATGCCAGCAGAGGCCAGTGTGTCCAATCCTTTGGAGAGGGAGTTACATAGCTTGTTTCGAGCCACTTGCTGTGGATGCTGGGAACGGAACTAAGGTCCTCTGGAAGAGCAGTAAGTGCTCCTAACCACTAAGCCATTTCTCCAGCCCAGACGCTAGACAGGTTAAAATGAAAGGCCTTGTACAGATCATTGTGGCTCAGAAAAATGGGAGAAAGGTGGGGGAACTTCACCATCTGCCCTGTCTAGGGGTCAGCTCTGCTAAGATTGCAGTTAGTGAAGCAGAGGCCCTGGCTCATCAGAGTGGTGACCTCTTAGGAGCTATATCCAAAGTAAGGGGCTTCCGGAAGAGCCTTTACCTTCAGCCAGGAGACAGGGGTACCATGATGGGAGCACGGGCCTTTAGCATACTCTGCACAGGCCTGCACAGGCCTAACCTAACCCTGAGTCCCTAACTCTTCATCAAAAAGACTCAGGCAAAGCTTTTATCTCCCTGAACCTCAAGTTTCTCACCTGTCAAATGGGGTTCCATAATTATATATTCATGAAGTTATGAGGCTACATTCAGATGAGTCACTTAAAAGCATGCTAACCTTATGCTGGGTATTACTACAATTAAAAAATTATAGATATAGAGATATAGAGATATATAGAGATAGATATATAGATATAGATATATCTCCATCCCAGACATCCTCAAGAGTCAGAATTTTTGTTTAAAATTCTAGGTGGACTCAGAATCATCAGATGATGCTGAGCAGCTGTGACAGGTGAAGCTGTGTTAGATGCTGGCTATCAGATTGAACATGTAGTATGTCTCAGGACCTGAGCTAAGTGGCCTACATGTGTTTCATTTAAACATCAATCCCGTGAGATAGAAACGTGCTCTTTTTCTTCTTTAATGGGAGAAAGCGGACTAGGTAGTTAACCTAGTCTAAGATTAGGCTGGGATATTCCTACTGTTTCTAGGTCTAAGTTGTATGTGTGGGCTCTTGAGTGGCTTTTTCCCAGTGAGAAGAGATTCTGTATTTATTCTTATGGCTCTTTTGGGTCTGGCCCTAAGCCACCATCTTAAGTTGACTTCTTTGTGTCCCAGCTCTGATGTGGTGAAGATGGTTTTCATGAGCCTTGGTTAGGAAAGTCAACAAGAATAACCCTGTCACCTGGAGCCATTTCCTTCCAAACAGTTTTTTTTTTTTTTTTTTTTTTTTTTAAAAACAACAATCTGTCATTATTGTTTCTATTTGCTCTGTTTGCTTTTGTTTTTTGAGACATTGTCTGTCTGTAGAGCTCATGCCAGCCTGAAACTCTGTCATCTAGGCTGTCTTTCTGCCTCAGCTTCCAGACTGCTGAGATCTCAGGCCTGTGCCACTACACCTGCCAGGGGCTGGGTTTGGGATCCATAAATAGGTTGCAAGCAAGAAAGTCCAGACTTGGACTTGCTTAATAGAAAACAGCCTCCGAGCTGGGCGTTGTGTCTCACACCTATAATCCCAACACTTATAGGCTTAGGCTTGAGACGATTGTCACGTGTTAGAGGGCATCCTAGGCTACTTAGCAAAACTTAAAAAAAAAAAAAAAATTGATTAAAAATAGAGCTCCAGGTTCAGGAGTTGATGAATGCAGACACTCAGTGCCCCCTGTCTCTATGGCTTTGCCACCCTCTTGCTGGCTCTGGCTTCATTCAGGAGCAAGCTGTCTCTGAATGGTACTAAAATGGCTGCCAAGCAACACCAGACTCACTTCCTGCCAATTCAGCAAAGCCCCACAGAAAGACTACTTCCCATTCCTAATGATTCCAGCAAACAACCCAGGCTGAAAGCCATTAAGTCTGTGTTCCTTATGAAAATAGTCACTGTGGCAGGACTGGGTTCCAGTACATCCAAGACTCTCAAGTCTAAAGGTGTGGGCTCAGAGGAAGGACTGGTTGCAAGGGGAAACTAGGTGCACTGTTTCTTACCAATAGAAGAGATCGAGTCCAGACAAGGCAAATCGAACAGCGATGTCCACTTACGCATGCAAGCAGGATGTGCCAAAGAGCAGCATCTAATTTTCTCTGCTCTCCTGAACTTAGCAGAAAAGATAGGCCGTGAGCAAATGGACAGAAAGGACCCGGCAGAGAACAGGTGATTTCAACATATTTTACAAGCACTCACACGCTCACAGGCCCTCCTGAGGAGATGATCTGGGAACCAAGACCAGACGTTTCACATGGGACAAGTTTTATCAGCAGTGGTGTGATCTTCAGGGGATGTGATCTGCAGGGTTTTCACACCATCTTCACTCCATATCATCTAACTCAGTGCTTTGAGAGATGAAATGAATCACGTTTATGTGAGCATTTATTATTTCAGGTGCTATTTAATAGAGGTCTGTGTAAAGACGAGCCATTTATATGGTGGTTTCTACTGAGATTCCAAAATCTTTTCAGTGTGCACAGTACTCAACAGAAACACCATGAAACGGAAAATAGAGAACACACCCCCCCCCCCCCAACACACACACACACATCAAAGTGACTTAAATTCCTGGGCTGCCGTAATTCCATTGTAGTTTTTGTATCATTACAGTTTCAAAGACAATAGCAGAATAAAGCCGGGCATGAAGTACACACCTCTAATCTGAGCATTTGGGGAAGGCTAGGCAGGAGGAATGAATTCTGAGAGCATCCAAGGCCAGCCTGGGCCACTTGTTCAGATCTGGTAGTGGGGCATGAGAGGGGGGCCGCTTCATGTTGGGAGAGCTCAGACCTGTCCTTCATAGTTTCTGGTGATGAACACTGAGCCAGGAGAATCTCTGACTCATTTTGTTGCAGGAATGAGTGGTTCAGTGGAAGTAAGTCTCTGCTACCACAGTCATACCTTGGTACCAGCAATGGGAAGTCCCCAGAGGGGAAGCTGGAGATAAATGATGGCATAGCATTGCCTGTCTGTCACTTTTAGTCCTCATCTGTCACAGCCTAGCTAGTTGGTAAGAGTGGGCATAGTTAATAAGACCCCAGTACCCTCCCACCCTCCATTTCTGCTGTTGAAGGAAAGCTCTATCTTGTCAGTATAAGAGCTCTTAGTCACTTCTCTATTTAGGGTCAGTGAGTTTTTAAAGATAGGATTCTGCAGCCACACTGGCCTCAGACTCATGGTGATCTTTCTGCCTCAGCCTCCCAAGTGCTGGAATTATAGTAATGGCTTGTTAACGCATTAAATTGTATTATCTTTCTGAGGTAAAGCTCCAAACAGCCACGCTAATTTGGGATCCCTTGCTTTCTTTCCCTGAGTGATATCTGGAATAGCAAGCTCACAGGTTGCTCTGGCGTCATGAAGGGTGGTCGTCCAGTAGAAAGCCTTCCTGAAGCTTGGTGGTCTCCACTGGCTGCCACACACCCACTAAATGCCACATCCGATGCTGAAGAGTGAGGTTCTGGGCACTGTGACATTGTTTTCCTCTGGTGATACTTAGTCCTTTCACAGCCCATTTTGAAAGGAGGAAACCCCGGTCTGCATAGAGGCTTGTCCCACTTGCCCACAACAGTCTAGCTTCTCAGGTGCCGTTCCAGTAGGACCTTCCTAACCTGGGCTTCCACAAGTTTCACTTGTGGTCTGGTAAGGCTGGGAGATGACAGCCTTTCCTGAGCACTTCCTGGTCTGACTTTCAAAGGAAATAAAGAGCTCTGGCGCTCCCTAGAGACCTGTAACATCTGCACAGACTCGGTTACTGTTCTGCAAACCCCATTCAGATCTCATAAGCCCATCGTAGGTTGAAAATAATGGAGGGAGAAGAGAAGACCCATGTAAACCACAAAACTCAGCAGCCCGGCCCACTATGGACTGTAGGGCTTTGACCGTGATGGTGGCTGGCTTCGTGCCCAGGAAAAGATCAAAATTCCAAGTACAGTCTGTACCGAGGCCTGTTGCTTCTGTGCTTTTCACAAAGATGACCAAGCAGAGGTTGGGGCCATGTGCACAACACGGTCTTGGAGGTGCTAGCAAATCCAGACAGAGTAAGCTTAAGTTGCCTGCATAGCCTTTTGTTTATTGAGACAGGGCTTCATGTAGCCCAGGCTAGTCTTAAATTTATTAGGCTACCAAGGATGACTTTGAACTTTATCCTCCTACCTCAGGCTCTCAGTCAGGTATTGGAATGTCAGATGTGTGCTACAGCTCCTGGCTTGGTATTCTATCTACATTAAAAACAAACAAAAACAAATCGAAATAATGCAAAGCCCCCAAAGAAACATCACTTAGAAATGAAAGTTGGGGGCTTGGGGGTGGCCACTTAACCGCCTTAAAAATGAATGTGTCCTGCCCCCACCCCAGGCAATGCATATGGAAAGAAAGGCCAGGAAGACAGAGTGCAACCCCACCCCCACCCCCAAGCATGAAAGGTTCTTCAGTTCAAGCCTTGGCTAGTTTCTCATGTCTCTTATCTCTGTGTGGACACAACTGAAGCAAGCATTTGAAGTTAGCTTTAAACTGTTGTGCAGTGTCTGTGGGCAAATCATCTGCCCCTTAAGCTAGCTGCTGCTCCCGAAACCTGACCAGTTAGAAAGCTCCATGATAGGTGCTTCCAGCTCCAAAACTCTGACTAACTTAAACAATGCCTTCTAGTGAAGTGTATCAAGAGGCAGCCCTTTCTTGTGTTAAAATATACACATATGAGGTTTATAGTTTGCCTCTGCATTGGTTTTAGAATTTCTGAGATGAGGCCACGAGACTCAGCTGCTCAGCTGCTACTGTGCTGAGTACCTGAAGCCTCGAGAACCTTGTCTGTTATCTTTCCTTGGAGTTTCTGGGGGCCTATGTGTTTCTCACAGATCTATTGAGTGTGGGGTTCATGCAAGCAGTAGCAGGCAGGTTTATCCCACAGATACCAACTGGCTGGCATGAAGTATGCCCTGGGACAGATCTGTTTCCTTTTAAGAACCTACACTGGTGCACAAGCTGCTTTTCTTCCCATAGGGACCCGAAGGCAACATCTCACATCAAAGCAACACAGCAAATGTAAAAATGTTGAAACCACCAAGGCTACAGGAGAGAGATGGAGCAGGTGGTACTTGGATGAGTGGCTGGGGGGTGGGGGTGGGGGTGGGGTTGGGGGTGGGGGTGGGGGTGCAGGATTGTTCCTTCAGAGGCTGCCAGGCATCCTCCTTACTCCTTCAGAACATCTTTGGATGTGGCAGTACCTCTGGTGAGCAGGAGGCTTATCCTGTCTTGATTTTTGAGTCCAGGGTTGACGGAAACGATTTATGAAGAGGAAGGTGGAATTCTGTCTAGGATGTTCACAAATTGTGCTATGTTGGATTTGCACTTGAGAACACTGGAGAATGGAGGTGCTTGCTCTGCCCTGCAGATCCACTATGGGTGGAGGGAAGGTGGCAGTGGACAGCCAGGGACATGAGCAGGTCTTTGTGGGACCCACCACATCAAGCACTATGATTGAGGTTGTGTTCTTGGACTGACCCTCTTCCTGGGAAGGATGGCAGTAGTTGGACAGCCCTGCTAATGCAGGGCATAACACACCACTCAGGAGGAGGGGTGCCTTTGGTCTGTTCTTGTTAGGGCTGTTTCTAGGTCATTAAAAAGGAGAAGGGGTGAGAAGACAGATGTAGATCCTGAACGGTTTTTCACTTTCTAATGAGTTGTTTGAGTCGGAAACAGCAACTTCTTCTTTCTTGTCTTCAACACCTAGAGTACCCACTAATTCCTCCATAGAAAGTACACATCTCTGCTCCCACAGAACACATTGTTTGTCTTGGGTGGGTTTTTGTTTTGTTTTAAGACATCTCATCATATGGTTCTCCCTGGCTGTCCTAGAGTTCACTCTACAAGCTGGCCTTAGATTCCTAAATCCACCTGGCTTTTTTTTTTCTTTTGGTTTAATTTTTTTATTTTATAATTTAAAAAAAATCTTTTTCCATAATAATAATAATTTACTTATTTTTATTCACTTTACATCACAATTGCACCCCCTTCCTTCTCTTCTCCCGCACTTAGAACTCCGCCCCCCTCCCTTCTTCAGCCTTTACTGGAGCCTGTTGCTTCTGCACTTTCACAAAGATGACTGAGCAGAGCTATTGAAGGCCAGGGGCCGTGTCCACTCCAATGTCTTGGAGGTGCTAGTGAATCCAGAGGGAGTAAGCTTAAGGTGCATAGCTTTTGTTAGAGAACCCAAGTGAAGACCAAGGTGCACATCAACAAGAGTTTTACTATGTAGCCTAGCCTGGCCTCAAACTGTCCTCCCGTCTCAGCTACACAAATGCTGATTTATGGGCGTGTACCACCCAGAGCAGCCTTGGGATGCTTGATAATCTGTGGAATCACTGATGCTCAAATGCACCATTACTTTCAGTAAGTTTATATATTCACATAAGAACATATTAGTTTTTGAAACAGTGCCTTCACCTAACTCAGTCTGGCCTTGAATTTACTGGGAAAACCAGAACGGCTTTAGATTTGTGCCTCCTGTTATAGTTTACAAAATGCTAAGGGGCGTGGGTATGTGTCACTGGGCTCATCTCTTTTGAATATTAGATAACTATCTCTCACGTCTGTGTATCTCCGTCGGCATCTGGACAGGAGAGCACTGGAGAATGGAGACGGTTGCCCCTTTTCTGCCTCTGCTGACCTCAAGCGCTCTAGGTCGCCCTTTAAAGATGAGCTTGAATTTCTGACCTTGCTGCCCCTGTCTCCGAGATGCTGAGAGTACAAGTGTGTATTTGGTTTATGTGGTTCTGGAGGTCAAGCCCTAGGGTTTGTGCTTGCTGAACAAGCAGACAGGTGTTCTTCTACCAAGTGAGCCTCGTCACACCCCTGGCTTCTTCCTCTTTCTTCTTCCTTCCTTCCTTTCTTCCTTCCTTCCCTTTCTTTCCTTCCCTCCTCCCCCTCTCCCTTTCCTTCTTTCTCTCTCTCTCTCTCTCTACTTCCTTCCTTCCTTCCTTCCTTCCTTCATTTTTCTTTTTGTGATAGTGTCTCACTAAGTAGCTCAAATTGACCTCAAACTCAACGGTGGTATTCTTGCCTCAGTATCCCAAGTACTGGAACTATAGGGGTGTGTGTGTGTGTGTGTGTGTGTGTGTGTGTGTGTGTGTGTGTGGTGTTTTGTTTTGAGACAGGGTCTCACTATGTAGTCCAAGTAAGCTTTGAATTTATGGCTATCTTCCTATGTCAGCGTCCTGGGCATTGGGCTTATAGGTCTTCACCACCATGCCTAGTTACTCTCAACATTAATATCATTTTAAAATTTATTCTTGTCTCATACAATGCATCCCAGTCCCTGTCTGTCTGTCTGTCTGTCTGTCTGTCTATTTACCTATTTTGAGATGGGGACTCTTTATACATCCCTACCTGTCCTGGAACTCATTATGTAGACCAGGCTGGCCTTGGAGATTGGCCTATGTCTCACTGAACCTGGAGCTCACCAACTCAGCTAGACTGCTAGCTAAGGAGCTTCAGAGCCTCTTATCGACTCCTTCCCAGTGCTGGATTTTATGTGCAAATTGCTATTCCCAGGTTTTTTGTTTTGTTTAAGCATGTGTGCTGAGATAGAACTCAGGTCTTCATGTTTACACAGCAAGTAGTTTACTATCTACCTATTACACAGGGATATGCACTAGCTTGTGTGTGTGTGTGTGTGTGTCTTATCAAAGCCAGGACCTTGCACATGCTAAGCTCTCAGGATATTGTTATATATTTTTTAAATTTAAAAATTTTTGATATCATGATGTAATTACATTTCTCCCTTCCCTTTCCTCCCTTCAAGCCCTCTCATGCATCCTTCCCACTGTCCTTTAAATTCACAGCCTCTGCTTTCACGAATTGTGTGTGTGTGTGTGTATATATATATATATGTATATAATATATATATATATATTATACTATATTATATATAGTATATACATATATGTGTGTGCATTTATATGCAATACATGATATTTCTACATATAACCTGTTTAGTCTGTATAATGTTATCTGTATGTATGTTTTCAGGGCTGACCATTTGGCCCTGGGAAACAAATTGGTGTGCTCTTTCCTGGGGGATTCCATCTGTCCCATTCTCAGCTTTCCTCAGTTGCCTATAGTCATTTGTGTAGCGTCTTGCTAATTTATTAAATGTATAAGTATTGTGTGTATAGTGTGTGGGGGGGTGGGACACAAGACATCTCTTAGGAGTTGGCTTTCTTCTTTGAATACGTTGCAGATAGAGTCCCCTATGTTGTTTCCACACCCTGCACACTGTGGGCAAGCTGGTCCTCCAGCTGTAAGTGGTTCTTTTGTCTGTACTCCCATCTTTATGGGAACATGGCGACTACAGATGTGCACTGCTGCGTCCATCTTTTTTTTTTTTTTTTTTTTACTAGGTTCTGGAGACCAAATTTGGGTAGCCAGTCTTGCATATCAAGCAATGTTACTGGCTGAGCCAACTGCCAGCCCCCTGCTGTTTGATTTGCAAGTGTTGTTAATTGTATTATAGATTTTTTTAATCTTTATCATATGCTGCAATTTCATGAACTCATTGCTCAAGTTCTTAAGTTTCATAAAGTTTTATAATGTGTATGAAGTTGCACAGATACATATTGCCATGTAGAATCTGAGGCAGGGGGATGGTAAACTTGAGGCCAGACTAGATTACAGCTAGAAAGACCCTGTCTTAAAGACAAAAACTAAGAAGAAAAATCCTTAAAAAGTAAAAAGTGTAGGACAGGATTGCAGATTTTTTTGCCTGATGTTCCTGTTATTATGAAGAAATATATGTAGTCACCGGTTTGAAATATTTCATTTACCATGTCCAAAATCTCTCAGAGTCTTAGGTTTACCGTGTACTCAATCCCAATGGTTTCTTGGGTTTGTTTTCAGTTCTGCTCTGTTGCTGAGCCGGTGCCTCACAATCTTAATTAGTATAGCTTTGATAATACATTTTAATAAGTCGTCTTGCAATTACTGCTCTGCAGAGTTTTCCTGGCAAGCCAGGCATGTTTATTCTTCCAAATGAACTTCAGAAATTGGTCAAGTTTAAGAAAAAGAAATTCTTACAGCACGTGTGAATGTCATGGATGTGTTTGTGCCAAACTGTGGTACTTCCACCCCCAGGCTTCACCCTTCGAGGAGATGAGAACTATTCCATTATGTGTTTTCTTTCATTCATCTGGTTTCGTTGTGAAGGTCCTGAGTCTTCATTTTTAGGCCTGTCCTGAGAGTTCCTGATCAGATCATAACAAAGCCCTGGCTTCTGCTTTCAGAATTTATATGGGAGGGGGCTGGAGAGATGGCTATTCATCATGTAATAGCTGAGAAACTGGGAGAAAAGAGGGCCCAGGGTCCCAATATGCTCTCCTAGGACGTCCTGTGGGTAACCTAACTTCCCCATGAGGCTCCGTTTTCCTAGCCGACCTACCCCCTCTCAACAGCACCATTAGCTGGGGACCAAGCCTTCAACACAGAAGCCTCAGAGAGGCGTTTGAGATCAGGTCCATCAGGACTAATTGCTAGTAGCTGGGAAATTTCTTCTCAGATGTAGACCTCTTGTGACAGTAGTTGGATGGCACAGCTGGGCCTGTCTCATGCCATGGTGGGACAGGGAGCATTCCAGAGGCCTGGTTGTCTCCACAGAGCGAGCCTGTTACTCATGCTATGCCAAATTCAGTAGCTTCTTTGGTCAAGTTTATTTTATATTCTGAAGCCTCTGTCAGAAAGAGGTGCTTAGCCTGTGCTGCCCTGGGCAGGAGTGCAATGTAAATAATGAGAATTCAGAAGCTTGGGCTGTGAGCAGCTCTGCACCAGTAAGGCAGAGTTTATTGTGTTGTTGCCTCTGGGTGTGTTTTCCTGAGAAGGCCAGAAACTGCTCTCTAGCACAAGCCTGCTTTTCCCCTATGGGAATAGTAACTCTCATTAACACTGCAGACTGGGCTAAAAGATTCTCTGACTGATGCTTGCCTTGCCATGAATGACATGGAGAAGGTTGGCCATTGCCCTTTGACCTCAGCACTGAGCTGAAAGAGTGGACCTGACTTAGTTTCCCCCTCAGAATGGAACTGTGACAGAACAGCTCACAGTTGCTCTACCTTCTTCCCTTCTCTTAGGAAGATCTCTGTCCCCTTCAGCCCTGAGCATGATTTTCCAGTCTCCCACTCCTCTGGTTTTTTGTTGTTGTTGTTTGTTTGTTTGTTTGTTTGTTTTTTGAGATAGGGTCTTGTTAGATAATATAGGCTTATCTCACTCGTGGCAAACCTCCTGCCTCAGCATCCTCAGAGTCAGGGTTGCAGGTTTGCCCACCATACTGGGCTTCTGTTTTACACTTTCTTAGGTGTGTGCCTTGTGTCACTTTGTCAATGACACCTTGTGTTTGCCATTCACATATCATCATATATCTCATAATAGGTCCTGTGCCCATTCTCACTGGGATGAAGGGAAGCAAACAATAGATCCCCACACAAAGTCAGGCCTGCATATCCACCACTGGCTGGCGTTGAGTTTGCATGGCTGTCAGAACTGTGGACTTCACCACACCCTAGAATTGAGTTAGCCATGAATCCTGAATTCATCCCACTTTCTCTGCCATGAGGCGCTCTTCTCTTGTTCTTAACCATTTGGTCTTGGCTCAGGCCAGATTTGGCTCGTAGGCTGTAGGTTGTAGGCTCTGCCTGATGCTTTTCCAAAGTACTCCATATGGCTCAAGCCCGCTGTTTACAACAGCAGCTTTGTTAACGGCTGACGGACTGTCAGCTCTGGTGTACAAGTTAAATGAATCCAACATAGGCTCTTCCTGGCTCTGGGCTAGCTCTGGACTCTGGGCTAGCCTTTCTCTTTTCTCTGAAACACACAGGGATGAGGAAGCTCCCCAGTGACAACACCTGATTTTAGGAGCAATGGGAACAATCACAGCCAGTGACTGGCCATAAATTAGATCGGAAGTGAGTCCTGTGAGAATGAACCCTAAGTACCCTTAAAATTCTCTCTCTGTATGTCAGTGTAAGCATGAAGAATGTTCCTGTGTCCCACAGCTGACTTGCCCTTTGTGACACGCTTCACTGGGACACTTATTATAGAAGCCATCTTCGAAATGAGGGAAGTCCCTTTCTCCTTGGCATCTCGGCCAACAGAATGGCCCTTGGGGTCCATTTTTCCCTGGATCCAGATAGGGATATTGGGATTAACCCCTCCCTTTCCAACTTAGATGATTCATAACCAGTGAGTAGCTAACCGTATGGTACACTGCCAAGAAAACCACTTCACTAGCAAGCTCTGGAAGAACAAAGCTTTGCTTGAGGCCTCATCGTTTTCCTGAGCAGTGAACAGAGGCTCCAAGGGTAAAAGCAAGAGCTTCTGTCTCTGTTGCTTGCAGCCTATTTTATGGATTCTGTCATATTTTCCCATTATATAAATTATGAATTATATTATATATAATATATGTGTGTATTCACACATATATATTTTTGAAGATAGGATTAACACTCTGTAGCCCAGGCTGCCATGAACTCTAAATTCTGCCTCAATCTCCTGGCTGCTGGGATCCCGGGCCCAGCTTGATTTTTATTGTGTCTCTGTTGGTATTACATTTTTAATACACCATTGTTTAGAAAAATATTTTCCTTTAGGTTGTCTTTTTGGGGTTAAAAAGGACTGCTGCAGGCTAACCATAACAGTTAGAAGTCTGCTCCACTGACCTAACTTCTGGGGTGGTTTTGGTCAATATTAATGGTCTGGAAACACACACACACAGAGGCACAAACACATACCCACCCCTACACACTTGGCCCTGTCTGTGGATTTGAGGTCAGTTGATTCAATCAAATACAGATTTTAAAAAAAAAAAAAATTCAGGAAGAATGTGTTTCTGCTAAACATGTATTGACTGTTCTCCTTGCCATTAGTCCCTAAACAATGAAATATAACAACTATTTAAGTAGCCTAGAGATCAGTTAGAGTATATTCAATGTGCTTATGATATATGGAAATATAAAATATACAATTTTATACAAGGGACTTGAAAGTCTCTAGATTATGGTATCCCTGTGTAGGCAGGGGTCTTGGAGCCCATCCTCCACTGATACTGGACACCCACTAAATGCGTAGCATAACAAGTAACACAAAAGTCACATAGGCTATTATTTTCCTTGCCATAAGAAATTCAGTCATAGAGAGTCGTTACAATCTGAAATTCAGCTTATGCTCAAAGATCTGCTGAAGTGGGTGCCAGCTTCTTGTTCAGCAGGAGTAATATGTTTTAGCCCCCGACTTTGTTGGATTGTTCGGTGCAGGCTTTCTGGCTGCCTTTCTTCTTGCTCCTCCCCTCCCCCCTCGGGAACTCTCTGTGCAGTGTCTCTCTCTCTCTCTCTCTCCTGGCTCTCTGCCCTCCTTCTGTGCTTGGCTCCAGCTGTTCTTGCTGTGAGGATTTAGTCCTAAGCTTGCACGTAGCCTTGCTTTCACCCAGCATAATTTCCCTCAAGACCAAGTAGGCTGCACAGTGTTAGACCTGGGCATAGAAAACACCACATGTATAGATTCCTGCAGTGCTGGACAGTTCCCTGGCCTGGCTCCATTAGTTGTGCATCTCATTGGTGCAGGTGAAGAGGGGAGAGAGTGACTCTGCGATGACTCAGATGCATCGAGCTGGACAGTTCCCAGCCTCTGCAGTGTCTTTCCAGCTGCCAGCAAGTCTGGGACAGGAGCGAGAAAAGGATCGATCGCTCCTCACAGCTACCAAAGACATGTCTGCAGAGTTCTGTGGAAACAGGAGCCTGTGTGTCGTGTCGTGTGTGTGTGTGTGTGTGTGTGTGTGTGTGTGTGTGTGTGTGTGTGTAGCAGCTGTTTTGGGCTGTGCTTGGAACAGAGTGAAGGGCAGGCAGGTGATTCCCAGAGCAAGGTGATGACAGCAACTGAGGTCTGTATGTCAGCACAGTCTGATTTTGTGCTGGTAAGTGTCCTTCTTGGGTGATGACATAGTCCCATCCTCCTGGCTGGCATCTTGGGGTGTGTGTGTGCCAGGGGTGGGGTGGGGTATCTTACAAGAGCATGTCTTCCAGATGGGACTTAGCTGCATTCTAAGTGTATGACACACAGTATGGTGTGACTCCAACCAAGGAAAGCAGTCAGACCCAGGAGAGATGTGGGAAGAGTGCCAAGTCTTCCTGACCCACTAGAGGCAGAACAGCTGAGCAGCTAGGAGCCCAGGGCTTGACATTAGGCAGTAAACTCATGGCTCTGCTCTTTAATGGTATGTTCCCCAGCAAGTAACCTAACCCTCCAAGTCTCCATTTTCTCAACGGTTTGAAGGCCAGTCTGGACTCTTGAGAAGCCAGTGGAACAGTGAATGGGTAGTCCTAGCTCTCTCCCTGCACTTAAGGGAAGGAACATGGAGGTTTGTGAGTCATGTAATCTGAGGAAGAGATGGCTAGAGTAAGCTGAGATGGCTGGGTCCTGAGACGCTATGACTTGGAAGATGGCTTTGCAGGAGGGTACAGTTCACAGCAATGGATGAGTCTGCATAACTTATCCTCAAGCCCTGCCAGGCTGCCTCCCCAGGTAGTGGCTACAGTCCTGGGGAGGGCTAAGGGAAATGCCTGTTGTTGGGAGCCAGGGTGGCCTCTCAGTCCTCTCCTTTCATCTCTGCAATGCCAGGAAATGTAGCAAAGGTCTTGGCCTTTGGCCTGATCTGACGATCTCATGAAACCAGCAATTGCATAGGATAAAATTAGAAGGAGGAGGAGGAGGAGGAGGAGGAGGAGGAGGAGGAGGAGGAGGAGGAGGAGGAGGAGGAGGAGGAGGAGGAGGAGGAGGAGGAGGAGGAGGAGGAGGAGGAGGAGGAGGAAGAGGAAAAGGCTTCTGAGTGATCATTGGATACAAAGTACCAAGCTGCTTGTTTAGAGGATTCTCAGCAATTTCCCATTGCTTAGCATGCCAGGGCTGCCGGGAGGAACCACAGACATCCTCTGGGAGTCTGGGAACTCACTAAAGTCTCTCTCAGGATAGCTGCTTCTCACTGTGCTCTCATGTCCCTGTCCTGTTCCCCTCTTATAAGGACACCAGTCATGGGATGAAGGTCCACCTCCCAGTGACCTCATTTCATTCCCATAGTGGGGAATTTAGGGACCAAGCCCCTTTCCACTCCAGGATTCTCAGGTGCAAAGTTCTAAACTAAAACGTGAATGTGCAGGCTGCTGAGATGGCCGAGCAGATAGCCCTTGCCCTATAAGTCTTGTGAGCGGAGTTCAATCCCAAAGCCCCTGTAAAAAACGGAAGACGAGACCTGGCTCCACAAACTTGTCCTCTGACCTCCATGTGAGTGTCAAGACACACATGCCCATGTGCACACACATATAATCTTGATTTTTAAAAATTCAAGTATTTGCATAGGATGAATGTATCTCTATTGCCTACGGTATCTAATATGGTGTAAATGTTGTACACGCCATCACGAAGAAGGTGACAGTAAAAGCATCAGTACATGTGACACTTTTTCCTTTCCAAATATTTTTCCATCCATGATTAACTGAATCCAGATATGGACCTCATGGTTAGGCAGGACAACTATAAAGCCACATTCTGAGATGTGTGTACTGGGGGGGGTGGGGGGGGAGAGTAGGACGTTAGCTGAAAGTTGGGGGAGCTGGGAAGAACTATAACATGAGAAACTCATGACAAAGAGTTTATCCTTTGCGTCCTAGGGACTGTCACCCATAGGTGGTCTTCAGAATGTTTTTGACATACCCTTTCAACTGTGTTATGTCTTGCTTTCCTTCTCTTAGGTGAACGGCCCTTTCCCTGCACGTGGCCAGATTGCCTTAAAAAGTTCTCGCGCTCGGATGAGCTGACCCGCCACTACCGGACCCACACTGGCGAGAAGCAGTTCCGCTGCCCGCTGTGTGAGAAGAGATTCATGAGGAGTGATCACCTCACCAAGCATGCCCGGCGTCACACCGAGTTCCACCCCAGCATGATCAAGAGATCAAAAAAGGCTCTTGCCAGCCCCTTGTGAGGTGCTCCTCATGGCAGCCAGGCAGAGATGGTCCCCAGAAGGACAGAGCTCCCAGGAAACAGACAGACACATGGAAATCTGCCAGAGCAGAGGCGCGCTGGCCACAGGAGATCACTGCTCTTTGGTCAATATTCTGATACTCTCCCTGCACTGTTTCCAAAAAGCACACGGTAGTCTAAGATCAAAGTCAACATTTGGTCCCCTTGCAGAGGCAACTCTGAACCGTCTCTGACTGTTGGAGGGCAGACAAATAAATGCTTTTGGTATTTTCTCCTTTGTTTTGGGGGGTGGGGGGAGGGGGCAAGGCCAAAACTCGGGGTAGGAGTTTGAAGATTCAGACTGGTGTACATATGTCTGACTGGGTGAGTTGACCCCTGGCCTCCCACAGTGACTCTGGATTCTTGATGCTTGCTGACTCTCAGAATTGTTTTTTCTTCTCTTTTAATGTAACGACCAGTGTGCTTCAGTTTGTTTAGCAGAACCACTCTCTTGAATCACATTTAACTTTTGAAATTTAAAAAAAAAAAAAAAAAAACAACCCTCCATAGCACAGCTGTCTTTTATGCAAGCAAGAGCACACTACTCCAGCATGATCTGTCATCTAAAGACTTCAAAACAAAACAAAACAAAAAAAGTTACTTATAGTCAATGGATAAGCAGAGTCCGAATTTACACTAATCAAGACAGACCTTCGAGGGGGTCATGATAAGTCCGGAACTTTCAAACCTTGCTTCGTATGAATCGTACTATCTGAACATAAACTGCACTTTTATTTTCTAATACCGAGGGTGAATACGGCAAATACATGCTTTGAGGGTAGAAGCCGACATTCTGTTTGGCACCACGTTATAATCTGCTTATTTTACAGTATACACATTTCCCTGAGAACCCACGGCAGAGATGTGAAGGCAGAATGTATGGAGCACATGCTGAGGAGGGCGAGGAGGGGGGGGGAGTGCTTTAAAGATACAAAAAAATGAGCAAACAATTTTAACTTCATGAATTTGTTTGAATTTCCCCACGCTTTCAGACAACGCCATTGTGTTCCACTCATGGGACTAGGACAGCGAGAGCGTTTGGCTCTGTGTCGCGTTAGTTGATAAATGGGTGTATAGCCATCACCAGGCCTGGAAATATGCCCCCTTTTGGTGGGGGGTGGTGTTTCTTGGGTCTCCTTTTTGTGTCCCTATGAAATTCCCACTATGAGGTGCAAGAGTTATATCAGTAGAAAGGGAGCTGAAATAGAAAAAAAAAAAAGTTTGCCCCTGTAAGTAGTAAGTATCCAGAGAAGGAAGACGCCATAATGATTTCAGAGGCAACTGTGCAGAACAGTCCCTTCTGGTGAACATAGGTCAAAGAAACATGTGAATGGCATCACATCGCCAACTGTCTGCATCAGTAGCCCTGCCACTACTTAACTTGTATCTAGGTGTCTACACAATGGCCTGAACCACTATATCCATCCTTTGCCATCTACTGAAAAACTTAATTTTGGCTTTTACATGGCCAGAAAAACAAACTCAGTTTTCATAGTTTTAAAAAAAAAAACAAACAAACAAAAAAATGAAAACAAAAACCTCATTTGAGGGGAGTCAGCAGTGATCATGGGGAAATGTTTACATTTTTTCCTTCAGAAATACCACTTTCTGATGATTTTATCTGATATTTAAAACAGGGAGCTATGGTGCACTCTAGTTTACCCATGTGCCGCACATGGTGTGTAAACTCGGGGTTCCCACCTGCAGCGAGCTCCACATTTCACCCAGCGCATGCCCACCCCCATCTCGCCGTGGGTGCTCCTGCAGTGGGCACAGGGCACAGCTGACTCCGACTTCCAATACGACAGCCATCACTAGCGCAGTGTTTTCTGTTTAACCAACGTAGTTGTATCAGTAGTTCTCTCAGAACTGCTTTTAACATTAGGGACTGGGAGCAGTCCGTGAGCTAAAAAGGAAAGTGTTTTCTCACGAGAAAACATGTCAGGAAAAATAAAGAACACTTTCTACCTCTGTTTCAGATTTTGAAACGCTTATTTTAAACCAAATTTTAATTTCTGTGTCCAAAATAAGTTTTAAGGACATCTGTTCTTCCATATGAAATAGGTTAGGCTGCCTGTTTCTCCCAAGCTCATGGGAAGGCTGTGCATAGGGTACTCTGAGCGCTGCCTTTTAGTGAGTGAGGAGTTTGGGGTTGCCTAGCAACTTGCTAACTTGTATAAACTCAGCTTTCCCTCACAGAAAGAAATGAAGGAAAACCAAGTCAGTGAAAGACAATCTTTATTGTTTCAGGAGTAAATCTGTATGTGGCTTTTGTCAAACACTTAAATGGATATAAACGCAGCAACTTGTTTTAAAAGATGCACAATTTACTTCCCGGAAGAGTTGCTACTTGCCTTTTCAAGTTGTCGACAGACACACATTTGATATTCTCTTAGATGTTATAGTAACGTAACGTATAAACTCAAGGCTTTTTATTCTTTGTGATAAGTCCTGTTTTACGACGTCAGAAAACAGGAACCAGCATTCTAATTAGATTTACTACATGGAGATATGGTTCAAATAGGACTACTAGAGTTCATTGAACACTAAAACTATGAAACAATTACTTTTTATATTAAAAAGACCATGGATTTAACTTATAAAAATCCAAATGCAGGATAGTAATTTTTGTTTACTTTTTTAACCAAACTGAATTTTTTGAAAGACTATCGCAGGTGTTCAAAAGAGAAAGAAGCCGTTTTATCTAATACTGTAAGTAGATGTCATTCATGGAAAATATACTAGTTCTAGAGTTAAGATATCTCCTCTCCTTGGTTAGGGAAGAAGAAAGCCCTTCACCATTGTGGAATGACACCCTGGCTTTAAGCTCCACATCACGCTTCTTTTGAGAATTATATTTGGTAGTTACAATTACAGAAACCAATTAGTTTGTCAGTTCGCAGATAGATTTAGCACAGTACTCATCACTCTGGGTAGATTAAGATGTTCCTTCACAGCGGATGAATGGTCTGTAACACTGTAAGATACTGATCTTTACAACTGTTTAATCAGTTTTATTTTTGTACAGTATTAGTGACCTAAGTTATTTTGCTGTCCCGTTTTTTGTAAATCAAATGAAATTATAAAAGAGGATTCTGACCGTAGGTATTTTGTACATATGTATATATGTTGTCCAAATAAAAATAATAAATGATAAAGATTAAATCGTTCCAGCCATTACATTCTTCCATAGGGGCACATTTCACTCGGAGGGAAGTTGCTCTATTAACCTGTATTTGCAGAATCTCGTGACAAGTGCAGAGGTGACTTAGCCCTGTGTCTTTCAGTATGTGCCATGTTTGGATAAATGTGTGTGTATTTACTCTTCACAGACCTCCCTGGGGTACAGAGAATAGCAGCCACTGTATGATGTTGGAGGGGAAGATTTACGTTTTGAGGTAACTCAATGCGCTAGGGATGGATCAGAGAATGTTAAAGGCTTGGGCTGAGCTGCTGTGATTGGTTAAGAGCACAGAAGCAGGTGTTCAAAGCCAGGCAAGGCATGGCAAGCAAAGTCTGTGTGTGCGCATGCGCGTGCGTGCTCGCTCAGGCAAGGCATTGCAAAGTGTGTGTGCACGCGCGCATGTGCGTTCGCACATGTGAATTGTGTAATGCTAGCTGCTGTTTATTAAGCGCTCATGCATAGTGACCATGATACTAAGTGTTTAGGTTTCCTCTCAATCCTTACAGCAGCTCTGTGTGGTTTTGTTATCCCTGCGTTTTTTGATGAGGAAACTGATGGCCAAATAATTTGGCAAGAGAAACGTAAGTAGTATAGACAGTCCAGGTTGAGTTCCCCTATCCAAAATGCTTGGGACCAGGAGGCTTTTGCATTTCAGAGGTTTATTTTGGATTCTAGATTATTTGTATATGCTTAAGTATTATCTGTATATATGTCTTATGGAGACACCCCACCCATCAAAACGTAATTCAAGTATATTTATATTTTGCACTGTTGGAAACTGATCTCGGGGCCTTGTCATGATAGGGTTGTGTTTTTAGCCCTTTTAAAAATGTTTATTTATTGTTTTAAGACAGAGTCACTAACTTGCCCAGGCTGGCCTTGAACTTGGGCCTCCTGCCTCCCAGGCCTGGTTAACTAACTAGCTTTCTCCTTTTCTTTCTGTTCCTGAAAAGGAGCCTCTCCCTCCCTTTACTGCACCACCCCCACCCCATTTCTTTTCACTCAACAAAGCTTCACTATGTAGCAGAGGCTCCTTAGGAATGGGCCATGTGGCCCAGCCTGGCCTTGAACTCTCAATGCTCCTGCCTTAGCCTCTCTAATGCTAGACTTAGGCTGTGCTACTGCATTCAACACAAAATTTGCCTTTGTTCCAAACACAACTTTAAAAGATGCCCCGAAGCTGTGTGTATATGTGCTTTGACTGCAAAGTCAGATGTGGCATTTTCAACCAGAGGAATCCTGTTGGCATTCAAGGTTTCAGATCCCAGAGCACTTTGGATTTAAAGGTTTGGGATGTTCAACTGTTGTAGAAAACTGCTGAGTCACTCCCTCTTTCTGTGCCTCTGTCAGAGATGGTCGTAATTCACCGCTCACTTGACTGAACACCATGAATTACTGTCTGTGTGGATGTAGAGTGAAACAATAGACCAGGTCCCTACAGTCAAATTTGCATGAGATTGGAGGAAAACATTATGAACAAGGAAATAAATTATCCAATGACCTGAGATAAGCCTGATAGTGACAGTGCCGGGAGTGGCCGAAGCGTGAGGTGGGGAAGCCTCCTTTATAAAGAAGGTTCAAAGATGGTCTCTCCAAGGTCGCTAAGCATTTCAGCTGAGACATATAGGAGCCAACATACATAGATGTGGCAGGAGTCTGGGGCAACTTGGGATGTGATCAGCATTTTCGAGGACTTGGAGGAGGGCTGGCTGCATATGAACAGAAGATGAGAAAGGTGAGGCCCAGAGGAAGGTTCAGAGGCAGTGTGTGTTCAAGTCTGATAAGGAATTTCAACAAGCTCTTTCTGGGTGCTGTATGGATAATGGATACCAGAGTGGAAGTTGGGTGGTCAGAAGGAGGCTGTCATCCTTGTCTGGTTGGTCGAAGCACACTGTAATTAGCAATAGAGTTGGTATATGCTTGGTTCAGGGAGTGGCACTATTTGGAGGTGTGGCCTTGGTGGAAGTGTATCACTGTGGTCATGGGTTTTAAGACCCTCATCCTAGCTGCCTGGAAGCCAGCCTTCTCCTAGTGGCCTTCAGACAAAGATGTAAAACTCTCAGCTCCTCCTGCACCATGCCTGCCTGGATGCTACATGCTCCCGCCTTGGTGATAATAGACTGAACCTCTGAACCTGTAAGCTTGCCTCAATTAAATGTTGTCCTTTTAAGAGTTGCCTTGGTCATATCTGTTCACAGCAGTAAACTCCTAACTAAGACATGTGGCTAGTTCCAGGAAATATATCCAGATACCATTTGGACTTGATATTAGGATGTCACTAGAGAGAGGGAAGAGACAAAGTGGGTGGTGTCAAGAGGAAGACCATAGGTTCCCCCCTCAGACTTGTTTCGGTCTCATCTGGGGGTACATACAGCACAATCAGAGATTCTTAGAATTCAAACAAAAGTCTGGACTAGAGAATCAGTTGTCATAGTCATAGGTGACAGTAATTAAAGCCAAAGAAGTAGAGGAGAGTCCCAGGGGATGAAACAAAACAGCTTTTAGAGCCTAGAGCTGGCAAGCCAGGCATCTTGGTGCATACCTTTAATCCCAGCATGGATCTCTGTAAATTCAGGCCAGCATAGTCAACATGAACTACACAGGACTCAGAGAAAAAGGCAAACAAGAGCCAGAAAACTTCAAAGTGGCAGAGTCGGGTGCAGGGGGAAAATCCTCTGTGTGAGAGAGTGCTGAGGGATTGAAGTGAGGCCAGCACTGAAAGGCCTCCACCATGCTGAGGGACCTGACTGAGCTCAGTAGTGACCTGGCAGAGCCATTTCACTCAAATGCCAGGAATCTGAATCTGGTTGGGCAAAGGAAGGAGCAAACGGGAGAGAAAAATGCACAAAGAAATGGAGCCAATTCTTGCATATTTTGCAGAAAACAAAAACAAAAAGGACTCGATCAATACAGATTTGATCAATACACAGCGAAAGACAAAGAAAGGATGGTACACAGAAGGGATGAAGAGAAAAAATAGAATCCACACAGCATTTAAATCTCATTAGGAAGTAGGCTCTCAACTTGGGTAAACCAAAACTGCACATGTGTGAATGTGTGTTGCATGTATACGTGTTCTTTGTGTATGTGCCTGCTTGTGTGTGCCTATTCATATGTATGTATACTTGTATGTGCAAGCTTCTGAGAGTGGGTATGCTTATATATTTTCTTAGAAACTCACTTAAAATGAAATGCAAAGGCTAAAAACAAAGCTGTTAAAACAACAATGGCCAATGAAAATAGTTCAGTCACCAATATAGCTCCAAGCAGATACAACTAACAGAATTTAAGGTAGACATAATCAGAGTCACAGAGGTGATTTTATGTCAGTATCTATTATGTCAAAACATGAGTATTTAATGACTTTCTATCAAAATATAAAGTGCTAAACAAAGCAGGAAGAAATGATGAAAATGTACCCCTAAAAAAAAGTAATATGAATTATGTGGGTTCCACAAAATAGCTGGTGCTGCCCTGGAAATCACAGTAGCTCAGGTTAGCCTCACAGTCCAAGCAGCCCCTTCACTGCAGCCCCTTGAGAGGTGAAAGACGCCAACGATGTTTACATAATATTTTTAAATATCCATGAAACTATATAACAAAGACTACAAGCAATGTATAAACACTGTCTTGGATACTTTCTATTACTATGATAACACATCATGACCAAGGAGACTTGTGGAAGAAAATTTATTGGAAGCTTACAGTTTCAGCGAGTCCAAGACCATCATGGCAGAGAGCATGGCAGCAGGCAGGCAGGCAGGCAGGCAGCAGGCAGGCAGGCAGCAGGCAGGCAGGCAGGCAGGCAGGCAGGCAGGCAGCAGGCAGGCAGGCAGGCAGGCAGCAGGCAGGCAGGCAGCAGGCAGGCAGGCAGCAGGCAGGCAGGCAGGCAGCAGGCAGGCAGGCAGCAGGCAGGCAGGCAGGCAGCAGGCAGGCAGCAGGCATGGTGTTAGAGCAGTAACTGAGGGCTCACTTATCAACTCATACACAAGCAGGAAGCACAGAGAGCTACTAATTGGGACTGGAGTGGGCTTTTGAAACCTCAAAGTGACACACCTCCAACAAAACCACCACACTACATTCTCTAATCACCAGGCAACCAAGGGAATCATTAACAGAATTAACAAAGATTTTATAGCTAAACGTGCTTGGAAGGCAGATGCAGGAAGATCATGAGCTCAAGGCCAGTGGAGGGTGTGGGGGATGGGAGGAGATGGGGGTAGGAGGAGAGGGAGGAGAGGGAGAAAGGTGTGGAGAAGACAAGATTGACTTCCTTAAAAATTCTTAGGTCAAGCCAGGTGTGGGGGCCTACTCAGGAGGCAGAGGCAGGTGGATCTTTGAGTTCAGGGCCAGCCTGGTCTATGCAACTAATTCCAGGCCAGCCAGGTATACATAGTGAGATCCATTAAAAGAAAAAATTAAGGAGCCTGAGAGAAGGTTTAGTTGTTAAGAGCATATACTACTTTTAAAGGGCCCAAGTTCAGTTCTCAGCACCCACAGCTGGTAGCTCATAACCATCTGTAACTCTAGCTGAAGTCAGAGGATCCAACAGCTCAGGGTGGCTTCCAGGGGAACATGCAACCAAGTGCACATATAGATAATTAAACCAGACACACATATATATAATTAAAAATAATAAAAATCTTTTAAAATTGTTTAGGTCATCTGGTGGTGGTAGTGTGTGCCTTCAATCCCAGCACTTCAGAGGCAGAGGCAGGCAGATCTCTGTGAGTTTGAGGCATCCTGGTCTACAGAGTGAGTTCCAGGACAGTCAGAGCTACATAAAGAAATCCTGTCTCACAAAACAAAAACAATACAGAAAGAAAAAAAAAAAGCCCAAGCAACCAACCAAAACAAAACAAAGAAAAAGAAAAGAAAAATCAATGTATAGAGTTTAAGGTTATTAAAAAACAGGAAAAAATATTCAAAGTATACTCTGAGTAAAGAAAACTTCAAAGTCTTATTGTGGTGGTTTGAATGAGAATGGGCCAATAGGCTTATGTACTTGAAAACTTGATCTCCAGTTGGTGGAACTGCTTGAGAAGGATTAAGAGGTGTGGCCTTGTCACGAGTGGTTTCAAGGTTCGAATCCCACATCATTCCCAGTTCTCTTTCTACCTTATGCTTGGGGATCAAGATGTATACTCTCAGCTCCTGCTCCAGCACCATGCCTGTCTGCCTGCTGCCAGACTCCCTAACATGATGGTTATGAACTCTCAGAAACTGTGAGCCCCAAATTAATCACTTCCTCTTACAAATTGTCTTGGTCATGGTGTTCTGTCACGGCAATAGAAAAGTAACCAAGACACTCACCCATACACTCATTCTTTGCTATATATACTTCATGAATATGAAAAAGTATGAATAGGCAGCAAATTCAATGAGCCAAAAAATTAATAACTAAGAAAGATAGGGGTAAAATGGGATTTAAACCCAAATCCAAGAAATAGAGCTTTGAAGAGACCTTCAAAGATACACCACAATAAGCCAAACAAGAAACAAGAGCAAAAACCAACCTAATGTGAATGAAGAATACATAGCTATAGATATAATATGCCAATAATTTTGGACACTTTAATAAAAACCCATTGATTTTTCTAGGAAAATAATTCTGGTGAGTGAAGGCGAAACTTATGAATATACTAAAATCTTTAAAAATTAAAAAATTGTTTTAAAAAGGCAAATGCACTTTAAATGCAGTTAGTGGGGGCTGGGGTGGGGGGACGTGCCACCAGACATGGCATTGTCTCTACCCAACAAACCATGTGTCTACTCACTGTCCTGTTTCAATTTTAATAGTAAGCAGAAACGTCATTTTAAAATAAACGGCTTCTAGTCAGCTCGTAAAGTCACGGGCTCCATTATGACATTGGGATTAATACACTCAGTGCATGACTCACAAGTGCGCATGAGCAGATGGATACATACTGAGTAAAATCTGACCAGTGATAGAAAATGGGGCTTTATAAACAAGTCTTCATACTTTCAAAGCTAGGTAATGTACAATAATGAAGCATAATTTGCTTGGGCAATCAACACACACATAGGCTGTAAAGGTTTGCTTTTGGCTCATAGTTTAGGGACACATTGAGTCATGGCAGGGGAAGTGTAGCGGGGACCACAGCCCTGGCTGTAGGGATAGGGGTATGAGGAGGTTAGTAACAGTCTACAGGAAGCATAGGGTGAATGCTGCTGTGCCCCTCTTTTTTTATTCAGTCTGGAAGCCCAGCCCACTAAATAGCACTACCCATATTCAAGGTAAACATTCACACTTTCAGTTAAATCTCTCAAGAAATGCCCTCACAGACACACCTCGAGGTTGTTTATGTGATTGTAAGGCAAGCTGCTAATAAAGATTAACCATTACACAGGGTCATGATAGATTTACTGTTCAAATATATATAACATAGACCCAATTTAAAATATGTAAGGGATGTGTTTAGAAAAATAAGACTTAGTCAGGCAGTGGTAGTACACGCCTTTAATCCCAGCACTTGGGAGGCAGAGGCAGACAGATTTGAGTTTGAGGACAGCTAGAGCTTCAGAGAAACCTTGTTGCACCAAAAAAAAAAAAAAAAAGGAAGGAAGGAAGGAAGGAAGGAAGGAAGGAAGGAGGGAGGGAGGGAGGGAAGGGAGGGAGGGAGGGAGGGAGGGAGGCAGGGAGGGAGGCAGGGAGGGAGGGAGGAAGGAAGGAAGGGAGGGAGGAAGGAAGGAAGGAAAAAGAAGGGTTAGAAGGCAGGACAGGAGGATGGAGTCATTTCTTCAGAGACAAGGTCTTGTTGTGCAGTCCTGGCTGGCCTTTAGCTTTGTGTGTAACTGAGGGTGACCTTGAATTTCTGATCCTCTTGCCTCCACCTCAAGAGGACTTGGGATTCTAGGCATGCACCACCATACCCAACATTATTTTCATTCAGTGCAAGGAAAAGCCCAGGGCCTGCAGCATGGTAGGTATGGCTCTACTCCTGAGTTATGCTCCCAGCCCTGTGCTCAAATTTCTAGAATGAAAGTAAGTTTTGTTTATAAAAGGGAAAGAAAAGATATGCCCAGAAATCAATTTAATGCCATCATCCCAGGACAGCAGCCCAGACTCCTCGCTCTGTAGGAAACCTGCTGTGTGTCCTTACCTGCTGTGTGTCCTTACCTGAGTACCTTACCTATGTGTCCTTACCTGAGTGACGTTGTTGCTTACTTTTGGACTGCCTGCCCTACCCACTAGAGAGGCAGCTCATCTGTGGGGTCCCACCTGGAAGCCATCTTGGGTTGACATAGGGTGGTTGTCTGGCTGCTAGGACAGTCAAAGCCGAGCTGTGAATTCTTAAGCCCTCTCATCAGTTTTCTAGTTCAAGTAGCCTCTGTTGACCTTGGCAGTGAAGCACTTTGCTTCTTGTGTTTCTTCTCAAGTGCAGGAGCTGAGTTCAGTCTTTTCTGTTCCTGTCTGCAACCATAAATTCAGTTCTTCCTAGGTCAAGAAGTCACATTAAAAGTTTGCCAAGAAAATTAGCCATCTCCCATTCTGAACTGGGTCTGATGAATTTCTCTTAGGCTATGGGTCCTCTTAAGAAAAGCCACTTTCAAATGTAATATCCTATAACATCACTGTGGAAAGTAGGCTCTGTGTGTGTCTAGGGTTGCACCAAGCCAGCACTATGGTTTCAACTTCTGTACTTCTCTTCTCTCAGAGTGCACATGGCCTTTGATTAAGAGTTAAAATCCCTGAGTCCACTCTTCTCACATTAGCTTTGTTCCTAAGAATGACCTGGAAAAAGGCATTTGATGTTTGCAAAATTATGGCCCTTGCTTATTTTTTTGTGCAGCCAGAAAGCTGAGAATGGTCTTTATCTCTTTAAATGGTTGAAAACATAAGAGAGCTGTATTCCAAGCACATGAAGAACAGATGCAATTCAAATAGAAGTGTTCATAATAAAATGTTATTGCAATGCAGCTAGTCATATGCATTTATGTATTGTCTGTGACTATAAGGCAGGTGAATGGTTATGGCAGACATAAAGAGTCCACAGTGACTGTGCAGGAAGTTTACAACCTCAACCCCCAGCTCTCAGCTATTGTATCTTCTTTTGTAGAGGAAGTACTGAGGATCAAACCTAGAACCTCATGCATACTAGACACGTGCTCTATCACTCAGATGTCCCTAGACCTCTTCTTACTTTTGAGATAGGATCTTACTGAGTTGTTCAGGCTGGCCTTCCATTCACTCTATAGGCCAGGATAGGCTTGAATTTACAATTCCCCTGCCTCAACTTCTTAGTTATAAGCCTGTATCACTAGGCCCCAGTGTGGTACTTTTCTTTTTTATTAGACAAGATATTGGGTAGTGAGGCTGGCCCCAAACACACATACATACACACACACACACACACACACACAGAGAGAGAGAGAGAGAGAGAGAGAGAGAGAGAGAGAGAGAGAGAGAGAGATGTATGTATGTATGTATGTATGTGTGAGGCAGGGGAATTGTAAATTCAAGCCTATCCTGGCCTACAGAGTGAATGGAAGGCCAGCCTGAGCAACTCAGTAAGTATACACACACACACACACACACACACACGTACACACACACACACACACACACACACACACACACACTGCCTAGGATGGCTTTGGGCTTATGATCCTTCTATCTCTACCTCCCCAGTGCTGGGATTACAGGTTTTCACCACATCCCATTTATAAAATTTTGAGGGTCAAACCCAGGATTTCTGCAGGCTAAGCAAAGACTCTACCGACAGCTATATTCCAAGCCTCTATTTTTTTCCTTATATTGTTTTAGATTAGTGGTAGTTTAAATTAGAATGGGCCCCATTGGGTCACATGTTTGAATGTTTGGTCTCCAGTGGTTAGAACTCTTTGGGAAGGATTAGGAGGTGTGTCACTGGGGGTAGGCTTTGAGGTTTCAAAACACTGTGCCAGGCCCAGCGTCCCCCACCCCTCCAGCCATGCCTGAAACTTGTGGATCTGACGTGAGCTTCAGGTACTACTTCAGTGCAATGCTTGCCTGTCTGCTGACATGTTCTCTACTATGGTGGTCATGGAGTAACACCCTGAAACTGTAAGCAATCCCCCAGGTGAATGCTTTCTCCTAAAAGTGGCCTTGATCATATAGTGCCTCCTCACAGCAACAGAACAGTAAGTCCAATTTATTATTTGATGACTATGAACGTTTCACCAGAATGTATTTATATGCTAACATGAGCATGCCTGGTACCCGAGGTCAGAAGAGGGGGTCAGATTCCCAGGAACTAGAATTATGGATGGTTTTGAGGCACCATTCGGATGCTGGGAATTAAACCAGGGTCTTCTGCAAGTCAACAGTACTTTTAACAGCTGAGGCATCTCTCCTGCCCTATCTGTTCTTAAAGGCCAGTTTTAAAAAATGCTATTCACTGAAATCCTTTTTTTTTCTTTTCTTTTTCTTTTTTTTCTTTTCCTTTTTTTTTTTTTTTTTTTTTTTTTTTTTGAGCAGGGATTCACTATATAACCTCAGTTAGCCTGAAACTGGATATGTAAAGCAGGCTGGCCTTAAATTCACAGAGATCCACCTGCCTCTGTCTACTGAATGTAGGGATTAAAAGCACATGCTACCATAACCAGCCTGAATAGCATTTTTTAAGGTGTAAACAAATTGGATGCTTTCTGGAGGCTTACCGTTATGTTCCCTATTTCTGCCACCTAACCCCATTGGATCCACACGTTTGCGTCCACAAGTGTGACACTGCAAACGTTGCAGTCTTCTTTCCAGTTTCTCTGCTTGTCTGCCGGTTAGGAGCCAACAGGTCAAGCTTTGCAGTTAGGGTTAAGCTTTTAGCATGCAGGTTTTCTTTGGAAGCTACCTCTTAACCCCATTTCCTAGCATAAGAGCAAGCAAGCTTGCTTTCTGTTAATTCTAGGGAAAGCCTTAGGTATTCCAGCTGCATGTCTACCAGCAGAGAACCATTCAGTCTTAGTTTTTGCTTTCTTTCAAAGCAGCAAGTTCCCAGCCCCATTTGCTTTCTTTTATATCCTTCTCCACTCCCTCAGTCTTACTATTTTATTATGTGTGTGCACATGAGTGCGGGTGCCCATGGAAACCAAGAGGGCATTCGTCTTAATCCCCTGGAGTTGGAGTTGTTACAGGAAAACTGTCAACTGCCTGATGTTGATGTGGTTGTTGGGAATTGAATTTTCAAGAGCAGTATGCATGCTTCACCACAAAGCATCTCTCTCATGACACCACTCCTTTCTGAATATACTTTGCCTGTAGGCTCTATTTGCTAAGACAAAGATGTATCATCAAACTATGGGATAATAGGAAAGCTGATTGGGCTTTATTTACTTTACAGCATTGGGGATCAAACTTACACATAGAAGGCAAGCACCCTGCCACTAAACCACACCCCCAGCCCAGTCCAACCCATCTCCGTTTCTTTGGTTTTGTTGTCTTATTTTTGCAGGATTCTTTCTTCAGTGTGTCCATAGGTCTTAGGTTTTTGCCGAGGCCAGGCATATTCTTTAATCTTTTGCATGATTAAATACACTTTGGACAAACTAGAACAGGTCTTAAACAGACAAGGATCTCTCTAGAGGAGATGCTAAGCTGTTTAGTTTCTTCAGCAGTCCTCGTACCCCTGGATGCATTTAGCGTTCATTATCTCACATTTCGGCTATCCAGGACCCCAGCTACCTTCCCCATCATTGTGGAAGCCGAGGGCATGCATGTAAAAGGACCCATTTCTCTGACCTGAGCTCAGCACTGATGCACAACTCACGGTTTCAAATCTCCTCTGTGGTCAGCAACTTTCCTTTTCTACAGATGTAACAGAGAATTGGTTTAAAGCCTAAACACACACCCTTTCTGTTTCTGTTAGTCCTAGGTTTGGACATCCTAAAAAAATCATTTTCTGTTTTTACCACCCATTGAAATGCCAATAGATCTCTGGGAAACTTCCCCAAGCAAAGAAAATTTTACATATTATTTCATCTATGTTTATTTTTGTTATGGAAACTTAATCGGCATTTGTTAGTCTTCAGAATCTTCTGAGAGAATGCTTCTACCTTCTACACTTTAAATCTGTGGAGGCAATGTCCAAGGTTTATGCACTCCCAAAGAGATGGCCTGCAATTTACACTTCCATTTTCCTAGAGCTCAGCAAGCTTCTTCCTGATTCTACTGCAATCCCAATGAGAACCTGTCTACAGACTCACCAGCGGGGGTGTGGTGCTCACCTTTAATCCTAGTATATGGGGGCAGAGGCTGGCAGATTTTTGTTTGAGGTCAATCTACCAAGTTTCCAAACTAGCCAAGGCTAAGTAAGTAGTGAGACCCCAAATCTAAAAACAAAAACAGACTCAAAACAACAAGATTGGGCTAGAGGTAAAGCTAAGGCCAGGGTCTCTCTATGTAACTTAGTATGGCCTAGAGTTGTCACTAGTTCACAACCTTCCCAATGCTCTAATCTTTAATTAAAAACAGTTTCTCATGTTGTGGCGACCCCTAGCCATAAGCTTATTTTCATTGCGACTTCACAACTGTAATTTTGCTACTGTTATGAATCATGATGTAAACATATAATATGCAGGATGGTCTTAGGTGACTCCTATAAAAGGACTGTTTGATCCAAAGTTGTTGGGACCCAGAGGTTGAGAGCCTGTGTTCTATGTAGTCTTGGCTAGCTTAAAACTCATCATCTTTCCACCTTTGCCTACTAGATGCTATGCTTACTTACACGTACATGCTACCAAACCAGACAGCATTATTATCAACTATACATATAAGAAGTCTACATTAACAGAATACAGGGGTCTATTGTAGTGGCTCAGAGGATGTTTGTTGTTAAACCTGACAACCTGAGTTCAATCCTCAGGACCCACATGGTGGCAGGAGAGAACCAACTCCTGCACTTAATAATTCTCTCCTACTCCAAACAAATATTTCAAAATAGAACATAAGATGCTTTAAAATCTGTACATAACACTGTAGAATGACTAAAGCAATTCATTTTGATTTTTAAAAAATTATTTATTTTCATTTTATGTGCCAGTTTTGCTTCCAAGTATGTCTGGGTGAGTTGTCGGATCCTCTGAAACTAGAGTCACAGACAGTTGTGAGCTGTCACTTGGGTGATTTGGAATCAATCCTGGTCCCCTACTAATTTAATTATTATTATTTTAGAGATAGAACTGTATGTGTGCTCTTAGGTAATTTTGTTTTTATGTTCAAATAGCTTTAATATGTTTTATTCAAAAAGAAAAATCTCAAATTATAAGTAAGGTGATTAATTTTTATGTCACATTCCTGAAAAGACCAAAACCTTTTGTGTGAGCACTGGAATGTAAGGCATTTTCAGGGTGACTCCTCCCTTAATGTCTGTGGAGAAGATGTAACCCAACTATCCATCAGAGGCTGTTATGACAGATCTGGAAAATGCAAAAAAAAATTAGCAGCAGAAAAGAATGAGACAGTAGGTATGACAGGGAACAATTGCCAAGGTGCATTTTGTGAACAGATGATTTAATCAACAGTGATTTATTAAGCACTTTCTGCATGTCAGATACTATCATAAGCAACAGGGAAATAGAAATCAGGATAGCTAAGGTCTCTGAATCTCATGAGTACATTATTATATTTCTATTTGCGAAGTTTTTAAGAAAGCGTGTTATATACTATTACATATATTGTACTTATATATGACACAGTTTTTGGTTATTGTATAAAGTCTGTATATACTATAATAACATATGTACTATGACAATATATACATAATTTTGGTTATTATTTATAGTATATAGATACCATTTTACCAGTATACACACACACACACACACACACACACACACACACATTCACATTCATAAACACACACATATATATGACAGTACATACATAGTTTTTGCTTTTTTGAGACCAGGGTCTCATGTATCTAAGAGAGGTTATCTGTGTAGCTGTTATGACAGATCTGGAAAACACAATAGAATTACCAGCTGAAAAGAACGAGACAGAGTTATGAGTGACAGGGAGCAGACTGCCAAGGTGCATTTTGTAAGTAATATACAAATGGCCATGGCCTTGCTATACAGTAGAATGTAATCTTCAAGGCTTTTCTTTTAAAGGCTGGGTCTTGATGTGTCCCTGGCTGCTCTGAACTCACTATGTAGACCAGGCTGGCCTTGAACTCAAGAGATCTACTTGTCTCTGCCTCCCAAGTGCTGGGACTAAAGGTATGTGCCACCATGACCAGCATCTTGACATCTTGATCCTTCTGCCCCCTAAATACTGATTACAAGTATAGACCACACAAGACAAACATACGTCTATGTTTAAACTAGTAAGCATAAAAAAATATATAACATATATAAAGGCACAGTTTAAAAGATGACCATGAGCTTTATATTTGTCACATTATTCATTCACTCATTCATTCATGTGGTTGGGAATGTCCACAGCATGCATGTAGTAGGGGATCAGAGGACAATTTTGGGTATTGGCCTTTCTTCTTCTACCACGTGCATTCTTTGGATTCAATTCATGTTGGTATCAAGTGCTTCCATCTGCTGAACTATCTAGAAAATCCTATCTGTGGGCCTTAAGTTATTCTATTTATCTATTCGTTTGCTTTGCAAACTTTTGGAAGGCTACCTAATAAAGGGCTGATGTGATTTTCTCTGGGAAGTGTGTATCAGGGGGTTGGGGGTTGAGGTCAGAGAGGAACTTCCCATTTAGCTTTAGTGTAGTGATTGGATACTTTATCCACTTTTTCATTTGACAACACTATTATTTTTCCTCTTTGATTGAGATGGGTTTTGTGTAGCCCCAAATGGCCTTCCCAACAATCCTGCCTCAGTTTCCCAGGAAGGAGGCTTATAGATGAGTAGCACCATGCCTGGGACGAAAGTGCTGCATCACTAGTCTGGCCTAGAACTTGCTGTGCTCGAGGATGACCTTCACTTTCCTTAGTCACCCATGTCTACTTCTGAAACACTGGGATTACAGGTGTGTGTTACTGTACATCGTTTTATGAAGTGCTAGGAACGGATCCAGGACTTTGAGTATGCTAGGCAAACACTCTACCAACTGAGTTATATCCTGTCTTGTTCTTGAGATAGCTTCTTGGTTTTTTTCAGCCCTAGCTAGCCTGGTACTCAGTAGCCAGACTGACTTTAAACTCATGGCACTCCTTCTGAGGGATGAGATTATAGGGTTAGATGTTTTACCATGCCTGGCATAAAGTGAACACATTACTACTAAAATGTAAAATTACATGCAGTAATTATAATATCCCACTTAAGTAGATTAGCATCATTTGTTAAGGCCAAAGAACCAAAGCTGCAAACCCATGACCAGAATCACCCATTTAACACTCAATCTGTCTGCTTCTCTGTAGTATTCTAGAAGCTTTTTGAAATGAATAAAAAGTGTATTAGACAAACTGGAGCAAGAGGCAAGCAAAACCAGGAAAGCATAAATCATAGAAAAGGAGACTATTAAAAAATTAAGGGGCTGAAGAGAGATGGCTCAGCAGTCAAGAATAATTAACGGTCTTCGGAGGACCCAAATTTGGTTTCCAGCTGGTTGGCTCACAACCGCCTTAACTCCAGCTCCAGATGATCTAATGCCTCTGGCCTGTGTATGTACCTGCATGTACGTGCACACATGCATAGAAATGTAAATAATGTTTAAAATCTAAAACACTAATAGTATTCAAGAAGAACAAATAGAAGATGGGATAGTGAGGACTGTCCGTGCCTATATTAAAGCAACAAGACTTGGCAATGTACCAAGCTTAGGAGAAATTTAGAGGTGACATCAGACAGTCAGGCAAGGCAAGTCTCACACACACACACACACACACACACACACACACACACACACACACACCCCAGAAGATATAAACTCGCTTGAAGTGAGCTGGGCCTCCTAAGTTTCTCCAAATAACTCAAAAGACCAACACAGTGATTTTACTGTCCATAAGGGGAGTGGGGCTAGGCTTGCTTTAGGTGGTCAGGAGCTTGCAAAGTTTCTTTTACTGGAGCAAACTAAAATGGAGGAGGGAATAAAGATAAAAATCTTCAGGAACCAAACACTTTGCCCTACTCAAAAACAGTGTGGCTGTGGATGCTGGTCCATGCAAAGGAGATCGCCTAGTGTGATGATGGTGTTCATTGTCAATGTGATCTGGAATCATGGGGGATGGGCCTCCCTGCAGCCTGAAGAAGGCTGTCTGGATTACATTAGTTGATGTGGGAGACCATCTTAATTGTGAACAAGAGAGCCTGTGGACAGGGCAATCCATGATTGTATAAAGCAACCAAGTCAGCTGAACATGCATGCATTCATTGTGGTTTCTTGACTGTGGTCACAATGTGACCACTCCTTCAACTTCCTGCAGACTTTACTTCTTCAGCTCTGCTGGACTGAGAGGCAGGATGACTTTCTCTCTGAAATTGCTTCTGCCAGTGTTTTATCACAGCAACAGGAAAACTCAGACACCCCACCACAGCTTCATCAGTGCAAAACCATTTCCCACCGTTCATTTCATTATAACACAGAGATTGGAGGGGAATCTGAATGTCTTTTCCTTTCAGGCTGGTAAGAGATTACAGAACCAGAGAAGAGAGACCTCACAGAAACAGGCAATGTCTTAGTCCATGTTACAGTGCTGTAACAAAACGCCTGAGATGGAGGACTTCACATAGAACACTGGTGTAAAGGTTTACACCTATGAATATACCACTTGGGTGGTAGAGGCAGGAGGATTGACACAAAGTTGGAGCAAGCCTAGATTATAGTGTGAGATATGTTTCACAACATTCAAAAGAAAGAAAGAAAAGAAGAGAGGCAGGGGAGGGAAAGGAAGATAGGTGTGTGTGTGTGTGTGTGTGTGTGTGTGTGTGTGTGTGTGTGTGTAAGTTCAGTTGTGGAAATCTAAGCAGACAGTGCATCTAAATTTGCTTCTGGTGTGAGGGAATAGAGCAGGGAGAATGCAGTAGAGATTCCTGAGAGGGTACAGCACAGACTTCAGGAGGCCAGTCTGCTTACAACCAGCTCTCATAAGCATTAACCTTGTTTAAGAACAACTAGAACACCCAAGAGCTGGGCACTTATTCCTTCTGAGGGTCATACTCCCAGTGATGACATCTACTACTTTTTAAAAAATTGTCATTTACTTAAATGTATATGAGTACACTGTAGCTGTCTTCAGACACACCAGCTGAGGGCATCAGGTCCCATTACAGATGGTTATGACTCACCATGTAGTTGTTGGGAATTGAACTCAGGACCTCTGGAAGAGCAGTCAGTGCTCTTAACCACTAAGCCATGTCTCTAGCCCCTATGTCTACCACTTTTTTGATACTAAGCATCAAGCTCTCAGCCCATGTACTACTGGATGACAAATCACAAACAAGTGTGAAAAAGACACAAAAGAAAAGAATAGATTTTAAATGACAAGAACTCTCAGAGTCACAGCTAGTCAAAGTGCTGAGAATAAATGACCTTTCCATGGCTCAAGGAAAGTTCCAGAGGCAGGAGCTCAAAGAAGAGCAGAGGTATCAGCAGCCCTGATCTGCATCAACATTTCTGGAGGGTGGAGAGACTCATAAGGCTCCACCTTTCCCTGAGGTTCTATAGGCAGCTATGCTTGCTGGGGGATGGAAAGCCATTTGTTAGGAGGTAATCTGCCCATGATTCTGCAAATGACTCTACCACCGGCAGTACTGAAAGTAACCCCAATCAATGGGCACCGAAAAGGAGAAAACAAAACCAAGATCCAAAATAGACAGACATGAAAGTAGACTAGCTGAGAAGGTGAGGGGATGACAAGTGGGAAAGAGAGACTAATGGAGTGAATATGTCTAAAAAAAATAATGAAAAAAATATAAATAAGTAAGATGCCAGAAACTTCAAAGATGCTAAGAAGTCAGTGTATTTACAGGCAAGATCCCTAGAGAGAGAGAGAGAGAGAGAGAGAGAGAGAGAGAGAGAGTGAGAGAGAGAGAAAGGGAGAGGGAATGAGATTATGGGAAATGATTTGTTCCTAACAGGCTTTTAATATCAATATACAACTTTTATTCCTATTTTGCTTAGAAAAGCATTTGGAGTGATAACATCAATATATCTTATTAAAAAAAAAAAAAAACCAGGAGAGGTTGTGATGCACCCAAGAGAAGAATATGAAGGTCATACAGAAAGCCAAGGAGGCAGTCAATCCTCAGGCTAAGGCTCTAAGCACACAGCAGCTGGCTTCAGGTGTTATGGCCACATGCAGTGATGCTGAGTGTCAATGTTTCTGTAAGCCTTCTCTACCACTGTAAAGCACGGCTAATGTCAGAATAACAGCACTGTGATGGTTCAATTACACACACATATATGCCTTGCTGAGGAAGAAGCCCGGTGACTCAACTAATGCTGGGGTTAGCAGACAGATGGAGACTGCTTGGTAAAAAGGGTAGAAAGGGAGCTGCTTTGTGGAATGCACATTATTTACTTAATCCCTCCAACGATTCTATAATGCACATGTCACTAATATACCCATTTTACAGAAGTAGAAACACAGATTCAATATTATTGGTCCAGGATAGCATGCAAATAAAGGTCTTTGTGGCTTCAGAGTACCCAACTATGCTATACCCTATTTGTTTTTGTTACTCACTGATGGATATAATATGGGAGAAGAAGAATGAAGCTTAGAAACAAAGAAACATAAAAACCAATAGGCAGGTGTAGTGGCATATTTTCTCTGCAAGTTGGGAGGAGTTAAGGTAGGAGGAGTAAGGAGAGGAAGAGGAGGAGTAAGGAGAGGAAGAGGAGGAGCTGGAGCTGAGGAGGTACAGATAGAGGATCGATGGAGAACCACGCATGTATCGGGAACAGTCTTGGGTAACAACTTATATCAAGGTTAGATATTGGGAAACACCTCTAATTGTGTGAGCATCTTGTTATAGAGCATTACCAAATATATAAAGCTATTGGATAATCTTTAAACATTAGAGTCTCATTTCTAAATATTAGAGTCTCATTTCTACTGGGTACTGTGTGGATGGTGGGATGGCCTGGGCTCAGCCCAGCCTTATTGGAGACAGCATGGAAGATTGGTAGAGCCATCTCCCACACTGCTATCTCGCAGGTGCCAGGGTGGGTACTTCTGGCCTGCCTGAGCCTGCGGCCTGAGCCACGGTGGCTCATGACCTCAGGCCTAGCCTAGTCGGGAACATGGTGGCTCTGTAGAACAAGCCAAATTGGAAACCAGTTTCTAAAACCTACCGCAACAGGCAGGAGACAGAATGGAACCAATGACTCAATGTAAAAACATAAAGAAAACAAAACCAGAGGAGAGACAAATAATGGCCCCATGTATACTGTATTAGAAACTTACCCATTTTGTGGAAAAGTTCTTGGAAAAAGTGTAAATAAATACGAAGACTGCTCTTGTAACTAAAACCTGTGAGGAAGATATGTGACAAAATAACTTCCCAACAAAACAGCCATGGGAACAGGAGCCCTCCATGCACATGGACAGTGCTTTAAGAGGCAGTTTTCTGGCTATGGTACTTTTTAAGGGGAAATGCGCAATAAAGAGACAGGGTATATCTACACAAATAACACCACTTACGAGTCAGTTCCTCTTTTACAATTTTTTGATTGAACATCTGTCATTTTCATGTGCTATTCATTGGCTATACACACTTATTATGCTTCTAGCCGCCAATACAAACCCAGTGAAAAGTAACAATTTGTTATTCTGTGTCTCAAATTTGCTAGAGTGTTCTTTCTTGAGATTCTTCAACATGTACCTTCTGAAAAGGAACCCAGTGGGAACTGGGACCAAAATGTGAAAGACCAGCACAATGGCAACAGGGACTGTGCATCTCAATCCTAGCCCATGAGAGAGAGAACAAGCCTTTGTCCTCTCACTGGCCCATGTACCCGTGTGACACGGTAGCACCTGTGAACTCCCTACACTGTCTCTCACACCAAGCTCTGATAAATATGGTACTGATATGATTGAATTGGCTCTTTGTCGAGCCCTACTTGACCAGCAAGGAAGACTCGAACAATTGGATCCTTCTCAACAGCCTTTATTGCAGAAGCGCTTCTTCATTCTTGCAGGAGACCCTTAGTGCCCAGGGCGAGCTGCTTATATACCCTCAGCCCTGGGCGGGGAAAAGTGCGTGGAGGTGTGCAATTGGTCAGAATTGCAGTGCCTCATTAGCATACCCTATTAGCATACCCAGCTCGGGAGGGGGTGATCGCATGTGCAGCACACTTGTTTACCGATATGTCGTACCAGAAGCCGGCGCCATCTTGACCCAGCCAAGTCGGGTCGGCGGCCTACAGCTCTTTAAGAGATTTTGCCCATTTGGACACTATGTGCAAGGCTGGTGGTAGGAGGGTAGAGAAGAATCTCTCCATGGAGGCACTCTAAGTTCCAAAGACTTGAGGCTTAGGTGTAGAAACTCAATTCAGTCTTACAAAAAATAAATTTATTTTTATATATTACAAAAAAGGGCAAAACCAAGTAGAACTAAATCTTCTGTAGGAGTCACAATGGTGATCAGCCAACACATTAAGAATCGCTCCTTGCTGACACAGGGTAATGACTTGTGGGACAAACCTGTACCCTCCTAACAGGGAAAAACTGCACTGAAATTGTCCTGCTCCCTCTACAGGGGCAACAAGTGAGCCACTCAGAACGGTAAAGATATTTTTAAAAGGCTCTTCCCCCTACCCCTTATTCTATAATGAAATAACCATGCCAATTCTCAGAATTAGCATCAAAAAAGACATTCAGGTGGTGGCACCTGTCTTTCATCTTAACACCTGGAAGGCAGGGGTAGGCAGATCTCTCTGAGTTCAAGGCCAGCCTGGACTACAGATTGAGTTCCAGGATAGTCAGGGCTACACAGAGAAACCCTGTCTCAAAAACAAACAATAGACAGACAGTTTGCCTTTGGGTTACACCAAATTTCTTTCTTCCTTTCCAAAGAAGTGGTGATTACTGTTCTTAGGGTGTGCAAGCATGGCATCACATAGAAGCCATAAGCAATAGGCCTGTGCTGGGTTTGTTGTTCTAATGTTACTATCTTGAAACTATAAATGCTTTAAAAATTACATTTATATGTATGTATGAGCAAGAGACAGTGTGGTGGCCAGAAGATGACACCATCTAGGTCCTCAGGACTGAACCTAGGTCACAGGTTTGGAGGCAAGTGCCTCCACCATGTGAGTCATCCTGTTGGCTCTGAAGTTATTAATTTTGAACAGGCACTGTGTTCTCACACTGCACTGGACCATGCAAAATGTTTAGCTGGTACCAATGGTCAGCTCTGACCAACTTGCTTATTGATCATTGATGTTGGCCAGTGAAGGCCACTGTACTGTTGTTCTGAGTTAAAAGTCACGTGGCAGTTGAAGTTTAGAGGTACAATCTTACTTAGTCCTGAACAGTCCAGCAAGGTAGATGTAATTATCCATATCAGAATGGCAAAGATCAGAAAGAAGAATATGTTATACATATAATACTAAAAGGAAATGTTATGAACTGTGAAATGATTACAGACCTGTTTAAAATATGTAGTCAGCATAGGTGGCACAGACCTGAAATTATGACAAAGGAGGCTAAGGCAGGAAAATAAGAGCTTAAGGCCTATCTGGGATATCAAGTAGTTCAAGGTCATTCTAGGCAATGTAAGTGAGATATGGTTTTGAAATAAAACATTTTAAGGGAGCTCAGAGACTGGGGATGCAGCTCAGTTGGCAGAATGCTTGCCCAGCATGCATGAAATTCTGGGTTCAACTCCTCACACTGAATAAACCAGGCATGGTAGTACACACCTGTAGTCTCAGAATGTGGGAGGCCGACATAAGAGGATCAACAGTTTAAGGTCATCCCCAGCTACATAGCAGTATAAAGGCAACTTGGGTTAGAAGACACCCTGTTTCACAAGACTGAAACTAATAGTTGGCCCTACTTTCTGATAACCCTGCCTCCCTATGTGAGCCAGACAAACCTTCACAAGCAGCATCCCAGCCCAAGGCCTGGGTAAACAGGGTAGAGAGAGTCAGTGCGCAGGGCAAGTATTAGACAGACCCTACCTCATACTACTCAAACAAGAATTAAATATAGGGGGAAATATATGGGAACAAAGCAATGGGTGAAAGAAAGAGAATAAAGCAAAAAATATAACAAACAACTGCAAACAGAAACAAGTATCAATCTCCCCCAAAAGAGCAAACCAGAAAGAAAACTATCAAGAATCAGAAGAAAAGGGTGTTTTTAGAAAAAACTTCCAAAGCATTTCAGATACAAAATTCCCAACTACTCAAACCAGAGTAAAAACAAACAAACAAACAAACAAACAAACAAACACAGAATGAGAGATCGTGGAGGGGAAACAGAATATAGCCTTATAAAGGGAGGAAGGAGAGACTAGAGCACCACCCTGCAAGTATAGATTATTCCAAGGCTCCTCTCCACAGCCTAATGACAAAGTGCTACTGCTGAAAACCTTACTTACTTATGTCATCAAATATGGAGAAACCAAGCAGGTTCACTGCTCTAAGACTCACTCTTCTGGTGCTCCACTCTTTATGGTGCCAGCAGGTGCCCTGCACACTACTAGAGGGGAAAGGTGACCATCAACCTCAGCTACAACCCTGTGACTTATACATCGACTTGCTTGCAAAACACACTGGTACAACAGTGGCAGGAATGTTACAGGAATAGTCAACCACTGTCTAACTGGATTTCAGGCCCACTCCTTGCTCCACTTTGTAATAAGAGGCCAACACTGCTAAAGCACTCAGATCTATGGATATAGCAGTGTGTCATCAGGAGTCATTTCATTACGTTTCTTTAGCAGAGTAATAGTAGGAGTTTGCCCCTAGGCCCATGTTCTTCCATAGATCTGAGTGCATTTCAATGAATATAGTATGAAAACAAGGGAGGTGATGACAATGGAAGAGCCGACTAAGCAACAGCAAGTAGACTCAGTCAGAGAAAGAAACTACAGAAATAAAGACCATATTAGAAATAACAAGATGCTAACGGTGGCGGTGCATGCCCTTAATCCCAGCAATTCGGGAGGCAGAGGCAGGTGGATGGATCCCTGAGTTTAAGGCTAGCCTGGTCTACAGAGTGAGTTCCAGGACCAGGGTTACACAGAGAAACCATGACTTGAAAGACCAAACCAAGAGTGGGGTCAAGCCATGGCTAAAGCCCAGGGAAATCTATTCCCGAAATCAGCAGTAGGACTGCCTGCATGTCCTGGTGTACATTGCCCTGCACCCCTACCTTTGACTTTTGGCAGAAGTCTCCTGGCCCAGTAGCCAGGTAAAACTTATCTCTTTTCATCAGGTCATGTCCAGTGGTACCTGGAATTCCTCCTTACGGTAATGAAGCATCCTCTCTGACCCAGGGCAATGATGTACACTCATCCCTGTAACCCCTACTCAACCTGCAAAGGTTTAAAACAGCCTTTGTTGCCCTACTAAAATGAGCTGTCTCACGGAATCTGCCGCCCAACAGTCCTGCCTCACTTCCCTTCTCAGGATCCCTGGGTTGTGATCACTTATGATTAGGCTGATCTCACCACTAGGATGCAAAGCATGAACGGCAATGCATCATTAATAAAGATCAAATGTACTAAAAGGGAAATCTTACATACAAAGGGAAAAAAAAGCTACTAAAAGCAAAATATTAGGTGTAAAAAACAGAATCAACACAGGGGTTAACTAGGGTTCTCTGATGATGAGTGTGGTGTGTGGGAAATCAAAACCAAGGACAAGAGCATCCCAGCTCCCCTGTAGTCTTTTTTGTTTTGTTTTGCTTTGTTTTTGTTTTTAGAGACAAGGTTTCTCTGTGTAGCCCTGGCTGTCCTGGAACTTACTCTGTAGACCAGGCTGGCCTTGAACTCAGAAATCCGCCTGCCTCTACCTCCCAAGTGCTGGGATTAAAGGTGTGTACCACTACTGCCCGGCTTCCCCTGTAGTCTTTGATCATGGACAACAGCATGCAGGCAAGGTTGCTAGAGCATACTGCGGTTCAAGTGGTACTCCAACTACCAGCTGAGCAGAGAAACATCACCACAACTCTACAACTAATTCCGTACTCCATAACAGTGCACCCACTTCCTCTGAAAAACAAGGAGACAAACAGAATCTCCCGAGATGAGGTCTGACTATCCCAGCAACAATGCAGAGGCTGACCTCAAGCAGTGGCCATCAGTGAAGAGGTTTCACAACCCACTGTCATGGGTAAGGGACACTGAAGTTGAGAAGTTTGCATGCACACAGAGCAGGGAAGCTTTGGAGTCACAAGAAGGATGTGAGCAGACTGGAGAATGACATCCATACAGAAACTCTAGGCTCCGAGATACTTAGAATATAGAGACTGTGGAAGGAGGACAAGGAATTCTGCCTTGCCACAGCAGGATGGATAAAGCCCAATTCAGGAGTTTGACTGAACTTGTTGCAGTGTTCAGAGACAGAGCTAAAGTAAACTAGGGGAGCTGGCTCTCCTGAAATGAGGAAGAAATTCTGACTAAGAACACACCCATTTTAATCCGAGGAACATATCAATTTTGGCTTACTGCTCATTTAGATGTTTATCTTTAAATATACACACATTATTTAATTTTTTGTTATTGCTGGAAAAAGCTCCTATGTCACGTTCTCCTCCTGTTTTTCATACCCTAATCCATATGTTCCCCTACTCCTACCTGACCCACTTTTACCCCATTACTTAAAATACACATTTTCCCCAACCAGGGTCTGATCACTCCTGTTTTGACACCTTACAGGAGACAAGAGCAGAGTCATCTTTTCCTGCACCTGACACTGAGACTTCTATTAAACCATCATGGTTGTTACTGTAGTCAATCTTACCACTGAACATATAAATTCAAGTGAAGACAGCCCACCAGGAATGGTCACATAAACAAAAACAGTATAAAAGGAGAGACAAACTTACAAGCTAGAGGACACATAACACTCCGAATTGGTTTTTCTCTTGTTAACTTGACACAAGTTGGAGTCATCTGGGAAGAGGAAATCTCAGCTGGGAATCTATCTTCATTAGACTGGTCTGCAGGCAAGTCTGTGTGGCATTCTCTTGATCAATGGTAGATGTGGAAGGCTCAGCCCATGAGCTCCTCTCTGACTTCCCTCAACTGTGATCTGAACGAATAAGCCAAACAAACCCTTTCCTCTCCAAACTGTTCTGATCATGGTGTTTTTCACAGAAATAGAAAGCAAGCTGGAATACACGCCAACGGGTAAACAGAACACAACAACAAAAACTCCACAAAAAACAGGAGCCATCACCAACAACCTCAAGACCACTCAACATTGGAAATAGACATCACTCCAACAACCCCACATACTAACAGCCTTTCAATAATGGAAACAAAAATGATGAGCTAGCTGAATCACTGAAAAAAAGAGTGTAGACTCCTATTTTAAAAAAGGTTCAAGGGCCATGCAGAGGATTCATACAGGTAAAGAATTTAAGACATGGAAAAGGAACTTAAGTCAGTATACTTTGGAGGAAAAACTTAAAACTATAGAGGAAAAATTCTGCAAGGAAATATATGTACCAATAAGCATGACCAATTGCCAGAAAGTTTAGGATACACTGAAGAAACCAACTTATGGGGTAGAAGGAAACATGAAATAAAAGCCAATGGCTTAGACATGTTTTTCAGTGAAATTATAACTAGGAATTTACTGACCTAGAGAAAACAACAAACATTCAAACATAGGGAATATTTCAATACTCAAAGAGACATGACCAGAAAAGAAGCTCCCTGTGATGTATAGTCAATATATCAAAAATACAAAGTAAAAATAATGATAATAAAAATTGTAAAGGAACTACCAACTAACACATAGAGACAGAAATAGCAGAATTACATCAGATCTTTTGTCACCAGCTCTAGAAGGCAGAAAAAGAAGTGATACAGCTCAAGCTTTGAAAGTGTGGGTAAGGCTGCCATACCCAGTACCATTGTCTGTTAAAATGGGAAAAATAAAAATATTTCAAGATAAACACAAATTAAAACAACCTTTAACAATTAAGCAAGCACTGCAGAAAATGTTGTCTTAATTAATTTTATTGTCTGTGTATGTGTGAGCCTGATGTATATATGTGCACCATATGCACACACAAATTGGGGAAGGTCAGAATACTTTGAACCCCTGGAACTGGAGTTACAGGTGGTTGTGAACTGCTATGTGGCTTCTGGGAACTGCACTATGTAGGGTCTTCTGCAAGAGCAGTAAAGGTTCTTTATCACTAGGTCCCATCACTCCAGCCCCCATAGCAATTCTTAGAGGAATACAATACATATAAGGTATTTTTACACCCAAGAATGCAGGACAGAAGGCAGTCCATCAAGTAACAGATGTCAACAGAGATCAGGAAAGGAATCAATCATGTCTAATCCAGTAAATTAGCAAATACTCAATACTACCAGGAGAGGGAGAAAAAAACTATCTACCTACCTCCCTGCCTGCCTGTCTGCCTGCCTGCCAGCCAGCCAGCCAGCCAGCCAGCCAGCCAGCCAGCCAGCCAGCCAACCAACCAACCAACCAACCAACCAACTAACCAACCAACCAAGAGAAGCAACAAATGCATAAATAGCAAAGCTTTCTCAATTTTTACCATGAATGCAAATGGCTGTAATCCACTAATTCAAAGACACAGACCAACGGACTGTATTAGAATAACATAACCCAACTATCTGCTGTCTCCAACTAGGAAAGGAAAGATGAGAGGAAAGGGTGAAACACGAAACTACCAAGCAGGAGTAAGTTTCAAATTAAAAAAGTCAGAAGAGATTTTTAAAAAAGCTACCACACGCTGATAACAGCAACAAATCATCAAGAGAGTATAATAGTGTAAATATGTATGTGCTGAATCCTTGAGCCTCCAATTTCATAAAACAAATGCTAAAAGGCATTTAAGCCCACATAGGTCCAGATGTAAAACTAGATTTCCAACACTTCACTCTCCCATCTAAATGGATAGTTTATATTAAAACAAAAACAAAAACAAAAACAAAAACAAACAAACAAACAAAAAAAACAGCAAAGAAACCTCAGAGCTAAATTATTCCATAGACCAACTGGGCTTTAACAGGTGTCTACAGAGTCTTCCACTCAGTGGTATGGACTGCATTATACAGGCCATAGAGCAAAGAATTAAAAAAAAGTTCATTTTGTGCTATTATGTATTGGTAGTATGTAAGACTGCTTCTTTATTTTACAAGGGCTCACAGTTAAGATCTCCTTGAGTCTTAGGATAAACTGTGGGCTCTAGAGCAGCAATGGGGGTTTTAAAGTTGGACTGAGTGCCATTTGCCTTTGGGGGAAAGATTGGAGCTTTATGGTTTGGATGTGAAATGTCCTACACAAGCTCCTATGTTTGAACACTTTGGTAGCCAGCTGGAAGAGCTATTTTGGGAGGCTGTCAAAATGTGAGTGAAGTGACTGCTTAATGGTAGGTCTTGAGTTATAGCCAGACTTGCTTACAGCCCAGGCCTTCTCTGCTTCATGATGTGATGAGCTATAGTGGATTTCCAACCCGATTTCCAACCACATGGTGTGCTGTAATAGTCTCCTACCATGGATAGTGCACCATGCCTTTCCTACCACGATGCAACTATGTTCCTGTTAATATAAGCCTGCCCTCACATACTCATTCCTTTTCTCATGGCTGTGATATTTCCTGACAAAAACAACATAAAGGTTTATGTGGCTTAGAGTTCCTAGGCACATGCTCCATTATGGTGGAGAAAGCATAAGAGCAGGGGCAGGAGGCAGCTGGTCACACTGCATTCTCAGTTGGGAAGAGCAATGCTTGGTAGTGCATGCCTTTAATCCCAGTACTCAGGAGGCAGAAGCAGGAGGATCTCTGTGAGTTTGAGGCCAGCCTGGTCTACACAGTGAGCTTCAGGACAATATAGCCAGAACTACACACAAAGGACATCTGCCTCAAAAACAAAACATGAGTCTCCCATCTCAATTAACTCAATCCAGATAACCTCTCACAGGTGGATGGGCCCAGAAGTTTGCCTTCTAGATGACTCCATACTGTCAAGCTGACAAACCATGTTAGCCATCATGTCTATCTTAAGATTAAAAAAAAAAAAAAAAAAAAAAAAAGCCTAAAGTAAAATACATTTGTCCATCATTATCTCTGTAGAGGTTTTCCCATATACAACAAAATAGGGGACATGGAGTCTCTTATATCGAATAGTGTATCATTTGCCTGGAACCACTGCCCTCCACCCATATACTTTAAGTCTCCATCACATTCCTTATATAGCAAATAGAATACAAATGCAATGTCTTTAGTTGTCATACTGTATTTAGGGAATGGGAGGAAAAAATTCTGTACATATTCTGTATACTCAATTTTTTTCAAAAATTTTCCCTCTTCCCTCCTGTTTAATACTGCAGTTCTGAATGTTCTAGGTCAATCTGGACAGCTTTATAAGCAGAGACCTTGCTCTAGGTCCCATGATTCAGTTCCTACCCCCTCTTCACAAGTTCTGCATCCAAGAGTCCTTCAGGGTGGCCTCTTTCTTCCTTCACTGCCTTTGAGACTTTTATATCACTATGCCAATGGGTTCTTTCAGCTAGTGCTCAATTTTGCCTCCAACTGAAGTAGCTACATCGTGACCTTTCAGACTGGTCTTCAGTTACATCAAAAAATGATAGATACTTCTTATGTAAACAGAGATGCTCTGTCCTATCTTTCTCTTCTTAGAAGGACGTGAAAGGCAAGGCTGTGGACAAAAGTGATTATGGCGTAAAGCTTATGTGTAGGCACTGTTAGAAAATACTTTGTTTTACATTTATGCCATAAAATTCTCAATTATAAACTTAACATGGCCAGAAAATGAACTGTGGCTCTGAGTAAAATTTGTATTTGTCTTCATAATCAGCAAACCATATTAAGCAGAGAGCAAGGTCTCAGTCACTAGAAATCAATGGCTGACATACTCTCACATGATAATGTAACTAGCAATAAACAGTGCTAGGGAACTGCAGGTGCAAGGTAACGTCTTTTGTTTTAGCATAAAGTCAGTGCTGTGGCACTTAAATTATTAAGTGTTGTTCCCCTTTTCCCCTCAGAGTGGGATACATTATCCAGGAAGAGTGTATTTGTACTAGAGATATAGCCGAACAGGAAATTATGGTATACTTATTGAACAATATGTACATATATAGGTACTTCCTCTCTACCCTTCATGAATAAATCACTAAACTACATATCCCTTATAATAGATTATTAATTTTATAATAAATTTAAAATGCTTTATAGTCAAAAAGCCTTTTTAAAAGACCAGGCAGAATTAAATTGTGTCATAAAGTGTTGGTTTTATAAGGATGTTTTTCCTCTCCACTTTTTTTGGAGACAAGGTATTGCTATGTAATTTGGTCTGGCCTGACTTCGAACTTGTGACCCTCTTACTTCAGCCTCCCTGGTGTTGGGTTTGCAGGTATGCACTACTCTATATGCTCTATCTATAATGTAGTCACATGAAATTAAAATCAAAATCGGGTTGGAAATCCACTACAAGTGTGAGTCAAAGGGACCATGTTCCATCTCAAGCAAGCAACTAAATGTGGCAATATTGTCTACATGGTTCTGGCTTTTGAGTCATGAAGATACACAAAGGATTGTGGAATCTTCCTCTGAGGTTAAGCAGGATGGCTGAGACTAGGAGTGTACGTGTGTGTGTGTGTGTGGGGGGTCCCCTGTATATAGGCCCTGAGAGACCATCTTATAATGCAGCCAGAGTGAAGCTTAAGATTGCTTTGGAGACCCCAGTATATTAGAAGTGTCTGCTGAGGAGAGACACACAGGGAGCAGGGAGTGGAAGCAGCCCAGGAGAGAAAAGTGTGCTGCAGTAAACAAAGCTGGAAGGGTAAAAGCATGTAAATCCTTTGACATCAGACATGGAGGTATAAGATATGAAGTTTGCCCTGATGTATTTCTCATCTTGTTTCCTTACCATATCTTGATTCTTTCCTTTTGGAACTATGTATGATTTGTTTTTTGCTTTTTACAGGGGGTTACAGATAAGAGACTGACTTGAGTTTCAAGAGGTCTTTGATTTTTAAACACTGTAGAGTCTGTAAAAAAATTTAAGAGGAATTTTGAGGTTGACCTGGATGCATTTTACATTATGATATGGCCACAAGCCTCTGGGGAACAGGAAATGGCCAATGAAATGGGATTCTACAGGCTCATGTATTTGGATACTTGATCCCTAGTTGAGGAATTGTTTGGGAAGGATTGGGAGGTGTGGTCCTTCTGGAGGAGGTGTGCCACTGGGGTGAGTTTTGAGGTTTCTTTCTTTCTTTCTTTCTTTCTTTTTTTTTTTGTTTTGTTATTTTGTTTTTTCGAGACAGGGTTTCTCTGTGTAGCCCTGGCTGTCCTGGACCTCACTGTGTAGACCAGGCTGGCCTTGAACTCAGAACTCCACCTGCCTCTGCCTCCCAAGTGTTGGGATTAAAGGCATGTGACACCACCACCCGGCAAGTTTTGAGGTTTCAAACCATTCCTGGTATGTTCTCTACCTCCTGTATGCAGATAGATGTGAGCTTTCAGATAGTCCCGCTGCCATGGCCTCTAAGCTTGGAAACTGTATGTCCAATTACATGTTTTTATTTATAAGTTGTCTTGGTCACAGTGTTTTGTCAGAATAGTAGAAAAATCACAAAGACAAACCCTGAACAGATGATCAGAGATGAAAGTCTTTATGACATAGAGGTCAAGATGTCAAAACTGCAAAGCAGGGCTTGGGAAGATAGCTCAGTAGGTAAAATGTTTGCTAAACAGTCATAAGGACCCCAGTTCAATCCTTAGCACCTATGTAAAAAGCCAGGTATGGAAGAGTATGCTCATCTCAGGAGAGGCAGACACAAGCAGATTCCTATGTCTGTTTGGCCAATAGGCCTTTGATAGGCCTACAATAGTCCTAGTTTAATGAGTGAGTTCTAGGTACCAATAAGAAATCTTATCTTGCAGGGCCTTTAATCCTAGCACACAGAAAGCAGATCTCTGTGAGTTCAAGGTCAGCCTGGTCTACAGAGTAAACTCCAGGACAGTAAGGGGCACAAAGAAAAACCCAGTCTTGAAAAACTAAAACAAAAACAAACCAAAACCTAATCTCAAAAAACAAGATGGATGAGTCCAGAGGCAAATATCTGAGGCTGAATTCTGGCCCACAGTACATATGTGTAAACACCCAAGTGAACTTCTGTACACACTCACTCCTGACATACAAACATGCACATGGCTACATACAAAAAATATGTAACAAGTATCACAAACATATGTAACAAGAATAAAATACTTAAAAAAATTAAAACACCCCCCCCCCCCCCACACACACACACAAGCAGCAGGGCAGTGGTGGTGCATGCCTTTAATCCCAGCATTTAGGAGGCGGAGGCAGGTGGATTTCTGAGTTCAAGGCCAATCTGGTATACAGAGTGAGTTCCAGGACAGCCAGGGCTACACAAAGAAACCCTGTCTTGACACCCCCCCCCCCCATATAAAAGAGTCTGTAAGGGATTTGTCAAAGCACCTGTAAAGACAAACATCAGACCAATGTTGCTATACCCAGCAAAAAAGAGAATATTTCAAGACAGATACAAACTAAGACAACTCAAGACAAGGAAGCCTTACACAAATACTTAAACACAGAGCAAGAAGAAAGTTTTAAACTTAAAACTATAAACATGTATATATTTCATGAGAAAAAAAAGACAAGCAAAAGAAATGAGAAGAAATCCATCATGTTTAACACAAACTCCTTTCAGAGACAGGAAGAAAAAAACAAACAACAATTTAACCTGACCACAGAAATTACCAAATCCTAATTCAGAAGTAACCTTCAATGCAAATGGCCTCAACTCACCAATAAAAAGACAGATTAACATAATGAATCAAAAGACCTACAGGGTAAGAAAGATGGCTTAGAGGTTAAGAGCATACAGGGCTCTGGTGCTGTGGGCCTGTGCATGCTGGCATACGTACATGATCATAAATAGAAATAAACATTAAAAACAAAATAAAAGTATCAAGACAAAATTATCTACTGTTTACAACTCAGCAAAGATACCAAAAGAATCAAACGATCAAAGTCAACCTATCAAGCAAAATGGAAGCCCAATACAAATTTGCGCAGCTAGTCTGATAAAACCCAAATTAGAAGTGACCAAGGTCACTGGATTTTACAACACCTTTAGTTCCTGCACTTGGGAGAGGCAAGCTTATCTGTGAGTTGAAGGTCTACATATCAAGTTGCAGGCCAGTTGGAGCTATAAAAAAGATAAAACAGTGGCTATTGAGAAATGCTTAGTCAATCAAAGCAGTTTTCCCAAGGCAGGAAGCAGACAGACATGCTGCTGGAAAAGAAGCTGAGATCTTCACATCCTGATCCATAGGTAGCAGGCAGGGGCGGTGGGAGGTGGAAAGAGACAAACAAGACAGACAAGAACTGAGATACTGGGCCTGGCCTGGGCTTCTGAAACCTTAAAGCCCACCCATTAAGCAAAATAAGTAGAAAGTCAAATACTTCATGTTTCCTCTCACATGCTGAACACAGATTTAAATGTTTATGTGTGTGTGTGTTGGTCATGAAACTAGGAAGGGGAATATGAGACCTTAAAGGAAGCAGAGGAAAAATGGCAATGGAGAATACATCCCATGTATAGTCACCTAAGCTAGACACTGATGTGGACGGCTGAAAGTGCATGCTGAAAAGAACCTGATATAGCTGTTTCCTTAGAGGTCTGCCAGAGACTGACACATTCAGAGGACGATGCTCACAGCTAACCACTGATCTGATCAAGGGTTTCCCAATGGAGAAGTTAGAGAGAAGACTGAAGGAACAGAAAGGGTTTGTGACCCCATGAGGAGAGCAACAATACCAACCAACCAGAGCTCCCCAGGGTCTAAACCACTAGCCTGGGAGCACATAGGAAGGGGCCCATGACTCCAGCTGTATATGTAGGGGAGGATGGCCTTGTTGGGCATAGGTGGGAGAAAAGATTCTTGGTCCCATGAAGGACGAACACCAAGTGGGGGGGAATGTGAGGGTGGGGAGGTGGGAGTGGGGGGAGTAGGTAGGGGGAAAGCCTCATAGAAGCATGAGATGGGGGGATGGGATAGGTTGTTTCTGGGTGGTGGTGGGGAAGTGGGGTAAGGGGATAAAATCTGAAATGTAAATATAACACCCAATTTAAAAAAAAAAAAAAGAATACATGACTTGAAAGCAGAAGATGGCACTGGGAAAGAAGAAAGGGAGGTGGGGGATGAAGAAGAGCAGCAAATAGAGAATGGATAGGAATAAAATATATATGACATATATACATGTATGAAAATACCAAAATGAAACCAATTATTGTGCATACTACACTGAAAATTAAACCAAAGGGAAGAGTTTACCAGTGGCTGGGATAAAGAGGGAAATGGAAAGTCTGTCTGAATAGATACAAAATGTCATGTTAGAATTATAGTGAATGGCTAAAATAAATAGAGATGATGATTGCACAACACTGTAGATATATGTCATGCCACTGAACTTTGTACTTTAAAATGATAAAATTACATTATGGTCATTTGCCACAATAAAGGAAGGAGGGGAGAAATGAAAAAAAATTCATACCTTTAATTGTTCCACTGGGAATAAAAAGGTGAAATTGTCAACCTCCTAAGTATACACAAATGTACTAATGTGTCTTCCTAAAATAGATGGCTGACTATGAGGTAATGAGGCAAACTAGTATAAACAGGTTCATCTGACTCAGATTCAGATTTCATTCAAGTAATATGGTATATGAAATACTTGTATCTATAATGTAAGTCCATCACTATCTGTACCCTGTGAACAATTAACACTAATAACAGAAAAACCTTTATGTTAATTTTGCTTTGAATTCTGACATAGTAATTCATAGCTCAAAAGATTTAAAGTAAGGAAAAATGTAAAGATTGATAAAGTACCAACTATGATGCTAGGTTCCCTCACAAGCCTGATTCTCATCTAAAAATTGTGAATTAGATATGTCCTCACCTTGCTAGTGTGGAAGCAGCTGAATAATTTATCAAGTGTATGCAAGCGGTAAAGTATGTCTGATTCAAGATACATTTTAAAAGGTTGCTTTAAATAATAAGTCAATGTAAGAAATGGTACAATAACTTGGTGACTGAGCTTGGTTTTAGAAAAGTCAGTTTCAACAAAAAACAGTTATACTTGCCTTCTAGCATGGCTTCTTTGGATGCTTTCAAACTTTTCCAATGTTTACTGCTATTATATTCTAACTCCACTGCAAATGGACAAAAGACTAAGTTTTTATCTTTGGAACACAAATAGGCTGTTAAGCACTGCATCATAAATAGTAAACACTAGAACGACATTGATTTTTTTTGTAATCCTGAAAATAAAAATGACTTAAGAAAATTTCAAGTATTAAAATATTCTCATCTTAAATAACCTATACCAATGGAAAAATACATATTTATTACCAACAAACTAGCATTTACAACATAGTTTTAATCAATTACATTTACACAAACAAGAATGAAGTGATGCCCCTCATGTGCTATAGGCTTATGTTCAAGGCTATTGGAAAGCAGCAAGAAATCTCTTTTTGGGACTGGAGAGATGGCTCAGATGTTAAGTGTACTGGCTGTTCTTCCATAGGACCCAGTTTCTATGCCCAGCACCCATACAGTGGCTCACAACTATCTTTCACTCCACTCCTAGGAGATCTGAAGCTCTCTTCCAGCCTTATGTACCAGGCATACAGACAGACATACATGCAGGCAAAACAACTATTCACATAAATAAATCTTACAAAAACCAAAACTTTTTTTTTTTTTTTGAAAATAAGAAACCTTTTTAATAGAGACTGACCTTAGGCAAATCAATGTAAACATTTAGTCATTAAAAATATTTGTAACCAGCAGGTTTTAAATATTTTATTTATCAAATCAGGCTTTTACTTGGAATTTTTACAATTTGAATGTAATTTAAAAAATCAACAGTTGTAGAAAATGACATTATACTATGTTTGACTATTTTTAATATGATAAATGATACATAATTTATCCTTCACAGCCCAAAGTTCAATCTAAAACCAAACATCAATTTTGCTCTCTGAAAGCTTATAAGCATAATATGGAATTATTTTTGGCATATGTAAACTGAAACGGAATTGCTGATGTGAGTTTTAAGTATGTTTTGTTTTTTTTCACATTGATATGATAAAACCAAACTACATCAAGCACATATCAGTGAAGATGTTATATCAAAAATCCAAGCAACAACACAAATGTTTAGTAATACCCTTCACTAATATGCTACCAAGTTTTTAATTTTTTTGACTTGTTCATGCTGATAAAAATGTTATTAAAATATCTTTATACTACATATATGAGACTTAGATTAAGAGGGAGGAGTTCTTTTACAAGTTTTAAAAAGAAATACAACTTCTAAAAGAAAAAATGTCTAAGTGAGAGGACATAAACTCATGTTCCATTATTTTTTAACTTAATAAGAATGTAAATTTCATTGGCTATTACAATAATATACAAAGCCCAAATTTTAGTTTATTCAGAATAGCAAGTCAAAAAAATAATTTTGTCAGTACCATCAAAGATATGGTTCAGTCCACTATTCAAAGACATTTCTATTTTCTTTCAAGATTTAGTTTTTAAAAGAACAGAATATTAATTAGCATTCTCAGAGAAAAATAAATGGTTTTCAATGAATATTTTTAAGCTGAAAGAAAACATTTAGATGAGATTTTTTTAAAATACTGGGGACTTACAAATTCTAAAAACATTATGATTTGAAACCAATCAATTCTTTGCCTACACTCTTTACATACCACTGAGAAATTTCAAATACAAATTGTAAAAACTCGTATATGAAATTTTAAGAAAAATCTTACTAAAAGTAATTATAAAAATGCTTTTTAGAAATTTAAGATGTAAAATACATTTGACTTTAAATTAAACAAACAAACAAACAAACATAAAAACTCCACCATGACACTTACACTTTAACTACTGTCACCTGATTTCATTCTGCCAATGTTTGGGCCACATTCTGTATCATCTTTACCTTGTGACCTCTCAAAGTCCTCCTGTCATTTTGAAGCCCCATGTGTATATGTTTTCCCAATTCTTTGAAATAACAATAAAAGTTGCCTAAAACATATTTTTTATGAAAATAAGGGAACTTTTTAAAAAACACAATTAACAAATCTTCTGTAAATCAATATCTATTAAGCAGACATTCCCATACTAGTTTTAAAAAACTAACTGTAATACTGGAAGAAAAGTGGGACTTCTAATTCTGAGTTGCCTTTAATCTTTTCAAAGTCAGAATGTTCTGCAATCAGCACTCAGTGCTGGTGTAGTTAGTAAATGCTCTGTGAAAGAAATGCCATTCTGCCATACCTGGGATTTGCAACAGGAACTAGCTCTCTCAGTTACGACACATGAAACCACTCACACTCATGACCTTCCTGCCTCCCCCTCCTAAATGCTGAGCTAGACGTGTGCCACCACACCTGAGGGGCTGCACAAAGCTTCACACAGCAATCTTGTGCTCAGAGGACTAATGAGACAAGGTCCACCAAAACTGAAGACTTAGTTTTCACTAGAAAATGTTCCAGAGTCACTGTGGTCTCCACTTCATCAACCTATTTGTTTTTAAAAGCAGGTTTCCAAAAATAACCAATCTTTCTCTTTCAATCAATCTGCTAACTTTTATTCACTTGAGCGACACGTATAAACAGTTAAAGGAAAAAACCTCAGAAGGCCCCTCCCTTTCCTTTCACTGAGAAGGTTGAGTGAAGGTAATCCTTCGCCGACGCCTTTGAAAAGCCTTTAAATTCCATCGGTTTGGTTCCAGCATATGAGGACCATTGTAGACAAACAATACTGTCATCTTTTCAGAATAAGGAAGATTTTGTAGAAGCTGCAAGGATTGAAACAAATTTCCATATAATTAATATATATAATGAGAAACAAAGCTTTTCAGCCTTATATATGTTCAAATTCATCAACCTGATAAATAGTCAAATTCATCAGACTATGATAAGCATATCTGAAGCCCAGCCTGATAACTGACCTGAAATATCCAGTTGCCTGGAAATCCTCTCTATTCACAAGTCAACTCGGACTATATACTTCCTAGGCACTCTGTGGAAGAGTGTGCACTGAAAACACTTCTCAAACTTCTATGGCTATGCACTGTGCTGTGACAGACTGGTAGTTTGAAACATGTGAGGGAGGTTTGGTTTCTAAACCAAGGAGTTTGGTGGGAAATAGAATAGGGGAAGATCTGAATAGCCCACAGAGCTCATAAAAGATGATTAAGCTAAAAAAAAAAATGTACATTTAGATGGACTCTCCAATGAGTTACTTATGTTTAGTTGAAAAAGGGAAAAAAGCATGATTACTAATAAAAACAAATTTAAATATATTTACTTACCCACAGCACTATATTTAACAAAAGGAAAATTGCCATTTCAACAGTTCTAGATTATGGAAAATTCTCTATGAAGATTATGATGCTGTTGTAAAAGCTGATCTGTCAGTACAAGACACTGGGTACTTAGGGCCAGGTTAGTGGCAGTGGGCAGTCAGGACAGGAGCAGTATGTGGCTCCGGAGTCCTGGGGCTTGCACTCCCAGTAGTCTCAGCAAAAAAGAGCTTTTCAAGAAGGGCAATGAGTATCAGAAGCAAGAACGAAGTCTAAGTTCTGGAACATTATGATGTGCTTCCTCTACCAGTTCCTTAGATGACAGATGACATTTCCAATTATGTATGCCATTCAACTTGCCCCTCCTATGAATGTAAACATTACCATTATCTGTTAGCTTCACTTTTAAGAATTTTCCTGCACATATTTACATCTCAGCCCCAATCTGCTCCAAAGCTAAGATGGGGGGGGGGGGGGCGCGCATTTAAGTGCATGACTCCTGCGAGTGTATCATTCCTCACCTTTGGCGTGATGAAGAAGTACTGGGATGTGTTCTCTTTGCAGGCAGTGTTCACAACCATTTCAAATACTCTCCGCTCATTAATTGGGTCCATACCCTAAAAACATAAAAGCAATAATTGTTACATTTGTATCTATTAGAGGATGCGGTTCCCCCCAATAGAATCACTGTACCTGATTAATTTCATCAACTACTCTGAATGGACATCTGTTAAGCTCCTGAAGTGCCATCAAGTATAGCATGGTAGAAACACTTCTTTCACCTCCACTTTGATGATGTGGAGTTAATTCATGCAGCTGAGTACTACTGCGGAATTTTACTCTAATCCGGATTCCATATTTATCATAATCTTCCTGTAAAATATAAAAAGTTGAAAAATGAGTGTTTTCACTGGTAATTTCACTCAATATTTAAAAATATATCAAATATATCAATCATAAAAGTAAATATAAACAATTACTCCCTAAAAAATTTAATAGTTCCCAAGTGCCTACATTGGTACACAGACACAAAAATGTAAATTTTAATATAAAAAAGAGATTGTATTTGGTGTTCTATGACTTTTGTCAACTCTGAGACCACTCTAAGGTTTATTTACTCCTCTTATCCATTCCAGGTCATTCAGATTCAAATTTACCTTAAGAGCGAAGTATCTAACAGGTAAAAGTTAGCTAGTTAAATGATCTAAGATAGGTGTCTAATGAAGAGAGACACAGTACAAGAAACAGGTAATTCAATAGTCATAGTTCTAAAACATATAAAGAAAATAGGTAAAATTAATTGCATATTTTATTTAATTTTTACATTTTTCATATTAAATCTTTGAGGTTAAATGTATGTAGCATGTATTCATAGCAGAAGCCTAAGAGCAGCAAAAAGTGTTTTATTTATTCACTATTTTAACTTGGGTATCATCACTTAATTATAAAGAAGGTGTGGCAATTACTTATGGATGAAACAGAATGTCAGTGGAATGGGCCAGTTCATGGATGTCACTTCAACAGTGATTCCAGTCACATTCTTTGTAAGAATGTCACTACCCCTAAGTGATGCCATTTATAACTGATGTGGTGTCTCCATATTCCAGAGGAAGAACTGTGTATCAACTCTCACACTAAGTGGCTGAATCTTACCACCCTCTCCTTTAGATTCATATCCCATAGCTACTATTGCTGCTGGCAATCCTTTTCCTTGAGTCATTTCTGGAAGTATGCTGCCCCCACTGGTTACAGTTTTGGCTGCCTTATTTTCAACAATACTTTGTCAAACAGCACAAGATGCTTTCTCAAGGTTTGTCCTGCAAAGTGTGGACTCTGCTCTTGCTCTGCTACTGTAAGGAGACCCTGTGTTCCAGTTCCCACACATAAGAACGCAAGAGCTTCCTTTATGAACCACAAACTGCTTCACACATAAATACAAAAGGACTCAGGTAATGCCTTAAACATTTTAGAAACAGTACTTTTAATCTGTTCACCTTCCCTTGGACTCCCCTACCCCAAGTAAACAAATGACATTACTGTAATAATTTGTAATGGTTTTAATTTCTAAGTTACTTTTAAACCATATTTCTTCATTGTCATTGATGGTCCTTTTTACTGCTCCTTCTGGTCTAGCTTTTTCCATCTCACTGAAGGCTCTGGTTAAAGAAGCCAGTCCTGGACCCACTACTGAGGAGGCCAGAACAGAAAGGGGACAAAAGGAAAAGCTGAAAAGAGGGAAGTTCCGGAAGAACACACTGAAAGGGAAGAGAAGTTGTTCTAGAGTAGTGCACTGAAAAGAGATTACTGAGAACAAGATTGAGGAGGAGCTCCATGCAAAAGATAGAATTATAATGGATGGGGTTTTTGTGACACAGGCCTCACCTAGTCTCTTTAACCACATTTATACCCCACACAGTCAAGCTACTGATAAACATCCAATTGTTACTTTGGGCAGGATGATGTTGCCAGCAATGAAACTTATCTAAGAGTTTAGGCTCTGTCTAGGATGAGATAAGGAGTCTGATTTTTGCCACTTGATAGCAATGTGACCTTCAGTAGTAAGTTTCAGTTTGTCTTTTAAGTAGGATAGACTTAAGTTCCTGCTTCATAGGATAGTTATAAGAGATTAAACAGCTGGGGGTAGGGTAGGGTGGGGTGGGGTGGGGTGATGAACACCTTTAATCCCAGCACTTGGGAGACAGAGGCAGGTGGATTTTCATGAGTTTGAAGCCAGTCTGGTCTACAGAGTGAGTTCTAGGACACAGAGAAATTCTTGTTTCAAAAAACCAAACCCAAACCCAAACCAAAAAGATGATCTGAAGAGATTAAACAAGATAAACTTAGGAAAGGAAGCATATCAGAAATATCCATACATTTTTTAGTCGTAAGGCAAGGTCTATGTGGTAAACAGTTATGGAAGGGTTCAAAACCTCAAACCTAGGACTTATAATAAAATGGCACTTCATAGGTATGCTTCATATGTAGCAGACAGGAGCCTCTGAGGCAAACCCTTCAAAGGACAAAATGGTGCTATTTTGTTTTATATGTAAAAGAATGAAAACTTGAACATTTGCTAAAATCTAAAATTTTAAAGATATTAAAATATTCTTAATAACTTGACTGTTATTTAAAAGAAATTTCACCTTGCAAACATTTGACACATACAAATGAGAATAAATGACCTTAGTATACCAGCAAAAACTTTTAACTAAGATCAAAAGATTTTGTCACCTACACTCCTACCCTATTGATTCCGTTTTCCTAATTATTTTCAAAGAGATCCAGTCATTCCTTCTTCCTTCCCTTACTCGCTTATAGTGCTGGGAACTGAACCCAGGCTCATGTAGCTAAGCATACATCATCATTTCATTACATCTCCAGCCCTGCTTTACATAATTTTTCTTAATGAAAAATTTGCTTTATTCAAAATAGCAGTGCATAAAGCTGTAGTTCAAAGAATTAGCATATTACCTATTATCTTCTAAATTTGTGATAAATAAGAAACTAAGAAAACTGAGCATGGAAGCAAAGTAGAAAGAGGCAAGATCATCAGGGGAGTTCAATGCCATCTTTGCATACACTACAAGTTCAAAAACTTAGAAAATACCCATAACACAAAAAACAAACTCAACCTCATTGATATAAACTATACTTCAGTTGTGTTTGCTCTTAAGTTGAGCAGTGGTACACATATAAACCACCGCACTCAGTCAACACAGCTGCATAACTATCCCCTCATACTGGCTGAAACACAGCAAGGCATTAGCCACTTGAATAAACACCACCCCACTCCCAAACCAAGCAAATCTAACACCAGAAACCCATACACAGGCGGTCTCTTTCCTCCTTTTCATAATTTTTCAGTAAGCAAAATTTTCATGTATAATTCCAAAGTAAATAAATTTACATGTACCCCTTGTACATAATTAAAATTACTGGTCATAAAATACATCTCAAATGCAATTACCTCGTTTTCTGTATGAAGATCAACTTCACCAGCACACTGCATGGAACTAAAAAAGTTGCTGAATTTCTCATTGATTTTTTCTACTAACTCCTTTAAGGGGTTCAGCCACCTTTCTTTCACCTACAAGTAAGAGATAAAACAAAACCACAAACTGAAAGCAGTATTATCCATTTTGATATAAAACTTTACACAAAACAAATTTTATAGCAGAGTCAATCTGGTTATAAAAATACTTTTTGTCTCAGGAGCATAAAATTTATTTTGTATAATTTGTATGCTCATCCCACTAATGGTAAACACATAAGAGAAAGGATAATAATTACCTGTGAAATGTTTTCCCTGTATTCATCTAGTTCAACTTTCTTCTCTTTTAGTTCTTCAGTTAACTGCTGTATTTCTATTTCTCTTTTTGTGTACTCCTCAACCACCTGGTCGAAAAAAAAAATTCTTTAAGAAAAATTTATTGAAGGATAAAAGTATATAAAAATTTGCATTAATTAAACTACTAGCTAAAAATGCCACTGTGTTGCACTATTTATACACAATTTACGTTACTGAATATTGAAAGTGTAACTTTTTAATCCTTGAAAAAAAAATACACACTGCTGTACTTCAAGTTGACTCAACTATTCTTTTTATAAAGTAAAGGCACAGAACACTGTGTTCCTTAGGAAGAGTATTTAAAATTCTAATAGATTCAGAATCTGGCATTTAAGGCATTGTTCCTGCTGTCTAGCTTATTATTACCCAGAGCTCCAGTACAGTGTGGGAGGCAAGTACTGGAAAGAACTTTGTGTGTGCACATAGGCATGTACATATGCATGTGTGCACTGAGGAAGATAACAGTGTAAGACGTGCAGGATGGAAACAGAGAAAGAGGCATACCGAAGGATTCAGTCCTGTAAAGCAGGAAGCTCTTGATCTTTCTTCCGTTAGTAATGCATCAATTTCATCCAACGTGTTTGGGAGATCTTGAAAAGCCTAAAGAGGAAAAAAAAATAATATCATTAAAAATGGAATAGTGAAAAGTTTTATTAGAACAGTTAAAAGAAAGTAATTTGCTACATATCTTCTATCTGATTAATAGCATGCTAGCACACAGCAATACAAAAGAATTTTAAAGAGGGCATTTTCCTTTTAAAAAGCTTACACTTTAAAAGAAAAGATGTATACATGTTGGATAGTACCTTACAGCAATGTATTGATGTTGAGTCTAAAATAAGCAGTACATATCACATTGGCTTTGGAATACAAAATAATGAAGTGTCAGTTCATGCTACATGAGAATTAAAAGAGTTCAAAGGCCTATAATTTATCTCTGGGTCTGAAAGCAATGGCTAGGGAAAAGCAACGCAAAAAGGAGATAACAATTTGGAAAGAAGAATGAGTACTGCATACCATGGGGGGTGAGGAGCTGTGTCCATTTGGAATGGTGGGTACTTGCTGAATTGGTAGAATGGGTCCAGAATATGTGGGGCATTGAAAGAGAGCAAGAAGTTAGAGCTTTATACTGTACTTATGAAGACCTACAAAAGCATCCTTACAACTCAATCACTGAGACAGAATTTCATCAAGACTATCTTCTGAACCTATGCCACAGAAACTCACTAAGGTAGACACTTTCCTACAAGGAGAGGAATGCAGTACACTGTTTTGCCTAGCACAACCTGCAGAGCCCTTACAGTAAAAGGTATGCAATGAATCTGAAGCCTGAAAAAAGGTTCTGATGAGTTATATATATTAACTGGATAATCTTGATTTGTATCTTTTTTAAACCTTTGGAACTCAGTCCAATCTACAAAGGCCTCTAGGTATTTGTTATGTATGTGTGCTACATTCTTGACTTGTCTGTTGAGGTGTGAGCTTATGTTCCAACACTTACTTGGTATCTTCATTGGACTCTAACAGGCATACTAAGTTTATAATATTGTAATATAATTTCTACTCCATCCACCTTCCCCACCACTGTAAGCAAACCAATTTTTCATCCATCATTAGCTTGACAGTTTGCAGTTCTCTCTTAGCTCTGTCCTGTCTGTCACTAGAGTAAAGTTCCCTCCTCCCCATCCCTGTGTGCCACTGCATTAATCTCTTCCCTGATCAAGATTAGTAACCCTATGGGGGTTTAATTCACCCTATGGGGGTTTCCTTGCTTCCTTTCTTAAAGTTCTATTCTTCATAGAGCAGCAGGAGTATTCATCTACAAACTGATTTTAATAACCGTATTCTTGTGTTTAGAATCCTTCAGTGGATTCTATCATAAAAGAAAACAGAACCCAGGGTAAGGGATACAGATTAGTGGTGGAATACTTGCCTAATCTCTAAACACTAAAAGGGGGTGGGGGGGGACGGGACCCAAACTCCTTGTATATTCAGTAAGGTGATATTAATCCAAACTATGCCTTCTTCTCTGCTTGGAATTTAAATTTTTTTAAAATAGTGTTTCTTTGTTGTAGCCTTGGCTTTCCTAGAACAAACTATGTAGATCAGACTGGCCTCAAACTTGGAAATCTATCTCCCTCTGCCTCCCAAGTTCTGGGACTAAAGGCATGTACCACCACCACCAGGCTGGAATGTAATTTTAATCCCACCAAGGTTCCTTTTAACACATGGCAAATACATATGCATCTCAGAGGCTTTGTATGAGCTACTTCACTGCTTGGGGTACATCCCTACTTGACTGAATTCTTTTCTTCACCCAGGACTTATCTAAAATAGTAACATTTCAAATAAGCATTCCCTAAGTAGCTGCCCATCCTTGTGACGTTAGCCGTCACCTTTATTTTTCCTTATTTTCTCTTGCTGCCTGACCTGATTATCTATTTTGTGTTGCTTGGTCCATTCTCCAAACCAGAATTCAAGTTTCAGTGAGGAACACATGTACTACTTAATAACTGGTCACAGCAGCTAATATATTTTAACAGATATATTATTTCTTGATTTCATTCTTTCAAAAACAGTGTGATTTCTAGGGAGGCAGGGTTGAAACAGAGTTCAGTTCTATCTGTAGGCATTGAACTTGGGATCATCCTGCCTCCACCTCCCAAGTGCTAGTATTATAGACAACTGCCACCATGCCCAGCACACAAAAAAAAACCTATAACTTATAATTAATATATATATATGTATATATATCACCTTATTAAAGCAAACACATTTTAGATGCATTCTACAATCATCTTTAGAAACAAACCTCTCAATTAGTTTTATGAATTTCTGCTAAATTCTTACTCAAACCTATGTCCTGTGGTTTTCTGTGTCTAGTAGTATAAAACAAAGCCTTCCAGGGAATGATAACTCTAATCTATACTAGCCTTTTTCAATGCTTAGTGGACATTTCATCATCTATGAAAGTTGATACATTTAAGATTTTAAAAATACTACTATTTAAAATGCATTTGTAGCTATTTTGATATTACTTTGAGTAGGTATGTAGAAAAGGTTTCATTGTCAGATAAAGCCTAGGAACACAAGGGACAGAATGAATGGGGGAGTGTGAACTGAAAGGTAGCATTGCTTAGTTGGGCTCTGACATACCAGCATATAACTGAAAGAAGGTATCATCTCTGAAGATTTAGCACCTGAAAACCCCTAATTAAAGACAGACTTCTTTAAAAAAAAAAAAAAAAAGAAAAGAAAAGAAACAACCACTTGCCTTTGTCTTTCTCAGTATTACCCTTGCTTACTGTTTGTCAAATACAAATTACTTACTAGTTTCCACAAAAGTTTTATACTCCAACAATCCCTCTCAATGATGGTTAAAAGGGAAAGACTTTAATTGTGAAAATAAACGTTATGTAGTCATTTTAAGATAATGGCCATACTTTAAAACTAAGCAAAGACTAGTGACTATTTCTGAGAGGAAGTAAGTTAGACAAAGTCACTTTGTATATCTGACCATGGGTATAAGAATGGGAAAGGCATGGTTTGAAGTACCACTTGTGTTTTCATGTCCTGTGACTATGCATAGGGTAGGACATCTCAAACTTAAGAATCCTGTAATGTCAAATGCAGCATTATTTATTTTTATACTTACTGTCTGAAATTCTTGGGGAACGGCTTCGTCTGCACTCAGGTTACATACTTGCCTAGCTCTCCTCATAAGTTCCTTGCACTTCTGTAATAATCTCTGTCTGTTGTCATCCAATTCAATGAACTGTTGCTGTAAAAAAAAACAGTAAGTATTTCAGAATGTTACTACTAAATCAGAGGCTTGTATAAAACAATCTCATATCCAATAAATTGTTAATTTTTGATTATGATAACCATGTCATTTGAACCATGACTTTTTATTTAAAAAATGCATTAGCCTTTTATTATGAAGGTAAAAATTTAAATTAAATTTTAATATCAGAGCCAGTACTTCTCTAATATATAAGAACTCTAAAGTTTACTGTTTTGCAAATGTTTAATTTTAATGAAACATTATCATACACAGGTTTTACATAAGAAAACATAGCGTCCAAATATAAATTTAAAAATTACTTTTAATAACTTATATGAGTGCTTCTCACCTAAGTTTTTTCTTCTTTCCCTACTCCCTGTCCCCACCCCATTTTGGGGAGGTAGGGCTGTAGAAGCAGGGTCGTATGTTGACCAGGCTGGCTTCAAACTTGTTACTTTGCAAGAGTGACCTTGAACTCCTGATCTTCCTGCTTCCCAAGTAAGGGGATTACAGTCACATAGCCCTATGCCTACACCTTTTATCTTTTATTTCCCACAACACTACACAGTAACAGGATGAAAAGGGGGATGGAGAGATGGCTCACAACTGCCTATAACAACAGGTCTAGGGGATCCTCTGGGCTCCATGTGCATATACCCATATATTTAAAAAGGCAAAGTTATTTATTTATTCATTCATTCACTTACTTATTTATTGACATTTTATTTATGTTTTTCAAGACAGAATTTCTCTGTGTAGCCTTAACTGTCCCAGAACTAGCTCTGTAGACGAGGCTACCCACGAACTCAAAGATCTGCTTACCTCTGACCCCCTCCCTGAGTGCTGGAATTATAGGTGTGTGCCATCACCACTAGGCCAGATAAAATTATTTTTAAAAAACCATTCAAGTTCATTTAGAGATTATAACAACTTCCACATTCATGCCTGCCTGTAAGAAACCCTACTCACTGTGTTGTGAGATCATGTCTTGTAGTAACATCAGAAACATGTAAAGTCTCACCAACATGACTGCCCAAACGTGAGTTAAAGCCCATGGAGCCTCAGCCCTGCACAAAACCCACAGGTAACTGAGTAAAGCTGGGAGTAGAAAAGGTGGTTCTCCCTAGAGAAGAGAACAAAAATTGCTTCTCCGGTGTCAAATGGTCAGCCCCACAAACATACATACAAGTAATATATGTATGTACTCAATAGGTTATATTTGGAAACACATACACTGGATTTATGTATGTGGGTGTGTATGTAAAAATACATGTACACATTCAGTAACAACTGATGAAAAAAAAAAAAAAAAAGAAACCATGAAGCTGAACTACTCATAGCTAAAGATGTTACAGGCTCCAGAGGAGAAACTACTACTATCATTCTTCTAAACCAACGTAATTTCTAACTGTATTCTAGAGCAGCTGTTATCCTTCATCAAAAATGATTCTTTTTGCAGCAGCTACAGGCTTCTGCAATTTGTTAAACTGTAGAGTAAGTGAATCAGGAATGCACAGACTAATTAGCACATCTATGACACAACCCTTATACCTCAGCTTCTGAAGATGGGAGTGGAAATATTTTTAGAACCAGAAGACTGGGATGCTTACTCTGAGGTATGAGATTCGAGAAGGATGCTATAGCCACAAAATCTCAAAAATATAACTGACTCTATAAAACATGCATAAGGAGCATACCAGTGGATAGGAAAAATGCACAAGGCTCCACACCTAGATGAAGGCAATCACCTGAGCAATGGCTGCTGAAGGGCAAGACCTTATAGGTTTTCCAAGTGGTCAGTCTTAAATTCATATACATATGAACATCACTAAATGTACTCAGTAGGTTGTATATACACACAGACCACACACAAAAAACATGCATATGTGTGGGTGTGTATATATGTATTTAATATATAATTATAAAAAAATGAAGTGATGAAGTTGAAAGGAAATTGGGGAATGCTAAAGAAGTTGGAAAGGGAGTACAGTCTATACACTGTATTCATGCATAAAATTGTAAAAATTTCATTCAAAAATAACAAAAGATATGGGGAGAGAGGAAATAGCCAAAGACAGTTTAAGAAAGGAGCCCCAATCACTTTAAGCGACAATTCTTGTTGATCCTTGTTAGCGAAACACAGAGAAAAAAAGAAATATATATTTATAGAAGAGTAATCAAAAGGCTTTATTTGGATTCCTGATCTTAAATAGTTAATTGAATATAGAGAATAATGAATCTATTTGGCACAAAAGAACGGCAAAATTTATAAAATATCTTCAATTAGTAGTTCAGAAAAAATTACCTTAAGTATGTATCTTGAAGAAACAATTATTACCTTTTTTTTTTCTGAAATTCTTTCTCTGGAAAGTTGAATTGTCTTAAAAGTTGTACAGAAATAGCTTGACTAATATTAAAGAAGAAAAAACTTTTCCTGGAAGGCCCTCTTGTGGAAGAAGAATGCTGTACATTTTCCTTTATTTGGGGATCCCAGATCTAAATGCTTAGATTTGAAATGTCTTATTGGTTAAGAGCACTTGCCACTCTTTAAGGGCAACTAACCTGGATTGTTCCCAGTACCCACGCAAAGGCTCACAGGCACCTGTAACTCCAGGTGCACAGACCCGATCAGTCCATCTACAACACAACCCTTATACCTAAGGCTCAGAAGATGAAGTAGAGGCTGGAAAGATGGCTCAGCAGTCAAGAGCACTGACTGCCCATGAGTTCAATTCCCAGCAACCACATGGTGGCTCACAACCATCTGTAATGGGATCCGATGCTCTCTTCTGGTGTGTCTGAAGACAGCTACAGTGTACACACACACACACACACACACACACACACACACACACACGAAGATGAAGTGGGAATAGAGGATCTCATGCCCTCTGAGGCACAACAATGCACATCTATCCATCCAGGCACTCATATATATACACAAAATATTTTTTTTTCTCAACACCCACAATTTAAAAAAAAAATGTGATAAATGAACAATAAACTCTCTCTAGAATTACTCAAAATTAACTGGGTTTTTTAAATCTCTAAGCTAATATGATTGTCTTCAGAGAATCACTTTAAATCTGTTTACTTAGACATTCTAGTAACTTTGACTTACTGCCCCATCATCTATGGCCACTTAAGAGGCTTCACTTAGGTTGAGATTGTGTTTTGCTTGCTTGCTTGCTTGCTTGCTTGCTTTCTTTCTTTCTTTCTTTCTCTTTTTTTTTTTTTTTTTTTGGTTTTTCGAGACAGGTTTCTCTGTATAGCCTTTGGCTGTCCTGGAACTCACTCGGTAGACCAGGCTGGCCTCGAACTCAGAAATCCGCCTGCCTCTGCCTCCCAAGTGCTGGGATTAAAGGCGTGCGCCACCACTGCCCGGCAGAGTTTGAGATTCTTAAGTCTAGACTATGAAAGCATTATCAGACTGCTGATATCTAGTCCACTATTTGTAGGATTTCTTTGTCTCTCTTGGTTTCAGCTTTTTTCTTATTGAACTGCTGAGTTTTCCACAATTAACAGGACCTCATCTCTTTAGAGAAGCAATCCTGTTGGCAGTTTGTTTTGAAGTTCCTACTGACTTATGACAAATTGTATTCTGGAATTCTCAGGTGGAAATGATGAAAATGATTAGCTTTGAAAATCAATACCAAAAGATTATTTTTTATTCAAGAATTCCTTGGCTCACACCTGAGTTTATTTTAAGGGGAGAAGTCAGAATTTACTGGGTGAAGAAGTAGTCAGTGGGCAATGCCAGAAAGACCGATCTTATGATTAGAAAGTTTTGAATCATATAACATCACCACAACTCGCCAAACTTAAGACAGGAGGTCTGGATACTGGTGCAGCACAGGCTAATGGTGCAACCATGCGCTAATGGTGTAATAGAAACTCAGTAGAATCCGGGCAGCTTGGTGGAGCGTCCTGGCTGGTAAGCACAAAGAATCATTAGGAGAGGGACATACAATTCCTCATGAAAAGAGTACAGAGACGCTCTCAGATATTGTTCTGTGTGTCTCTTTATGAAAAGTCAGTGTTGTTCACAGGTCTGTGCTTTTTCAGTAAACTACTGACCATGAAGGGGCCATGGGAAACCAGGATTTTGTAGAAGATGGTCAGTACAGATGGCCTAGGATCCTTGAACTTGAAAAAGCCAGTATATTAAGAAAGCACAGTCTACTGGGATATTCCTTATAAATTGTTCAATTTTGTACTAACTATATGTGGTTAACATCAAAACAGGACTTTAAGACATCAATAGAGATTTCTCTAAATTTAGTTTTGTTACTGCACAGGTCTCCCATGGATGTTTAGAATAGCAAGTGTTCTATTCTTGAGAAAGTAATTTAGAGATTAAAATACTAAGTAACAATAAAAAAAGAATAAAAAATAACTGTCACCATCACCTTGACACTACATCTTTAGAATTAAGTTTGTGTAGTATTTCATATTTCTTTCCCCTGCACAATTTTATCATTAACTGTGAAATAGTAAAGTTAAGGTTAAACTGTAGTGATTATTCTTAGATCCTTCATGCATTGCTTCCTCATTAACAAACTACGTTTCCTTTTATTAATAATGATTATTACTGTGTCTGAGAGCACACATGTGGACACACTAACTCTGTGTACTTAGCTTTCTCCTACCTTTTCCCGGGTTTGTGAGATTAAACTTTGGTCACTGCCATATTGTGGGAAGTGATTTTCTTCAATGAGCTACCTTGATGGCCTCTAAATTTGAAATTACAAAGTTCACAACAACTGGACACTGAAAATAATAGTATGTGGTGTATAATTTTAAACTGGTTTGAGGTTGGAGCCTAAAATAAAAAAAGAAGAGAAAAATATCTTACTTCTGTAACACGCAGCTGGGAAGATGATGCCATGTAATCTGCTTCTAGTTTGTTCTTCTCAGAGATCACTGTAGTATTTTGAAGAATCAAATCAACTTTTTGAATATGCAAAGAAGTACAAATCTAGAAACAAACAACCCGTAAGATTTTGGTTTTTATGTTGTCTAAATTGCCTAAGTTTTACAACCATGAAAAAGTCATAGTTCTTTTTTTCAAAACAAAATTATGAATCATGAAAAATTAACATCTTCCTGTGATTGAGATCTCCACCAAATGGTTAATATAAAACTACTTTAAAAAGTTACTTCCTAAATATTTAGGTCATTTGAAAGAAAATAATTTAACCTAATGAGTTAACTTTTATAATTCTCTGTAAGCATCAAAACCTAAACAAGCTGAAACTGATTATAAAAATCTCTTGCTTATATCACCAAACCAGGAAAACACTTTAAAGTGATTATTTCTCATAAAGTCCTCCAAATATTACTAAATTTTTAGTACTTAGCAAGTGTTTTTTTAAAAAAATGTCAAAAATTAAGAAAAATATCTTACCTTTACAAGGCCTGTTAATTCAGTAACAAGTTTTGCTTTCTGAACATTTATTTCTTTTATTTTGGTACTTGCTTTTCGTTCTTCCTCTTCTAGATTGCAAGTATCCTGTTCCATCAGCCTTATACTGTATGACAGACACATATAAGGATGGAGAGATCAGAGCTAAACAAAGGACCAAGTCCAAAGCCTTAGGTCCCTTGAAATTTTCTGGGTTATATAGTAATAATGGTAATCAGAAGTATAAATACTAGTTCCTAGATTAAGCACCTCTTAATACAATCAAACAAGATCAAAATATATTGTGGAACTATATAACCAGCAAAGTCTAGTGTCAGTAATGGTGCTGATGCAGAATATGGAGTCAGAAAGGAAGTCTGAATTTCCCCATTGTTATTCATCAAGAAGTAGAACTGGGCAAGTTACACCTTGGAGCTTTAGGTTCTTCATCTGTGCCCTGCAGATGACAAAACTTCCTCCATCTGAACTTGTAAGAAAAAACACACAAAACAGAATAATACCTGGCCCAGAAACTGTTTGTTAACATAGGTTGATTGTTCATAAAATACAATCCTTTAAGCAGCTACAACTGACCCATAAGTAAAGATAACAAAAGAAAACTCAACACAAGGTTTGGGAGTGGAGCTCAGCTGGTGGAGTGCTTGCTTACTAATACGCACAGAGACTTGGCTTCAGTCCCTACAGCAGCACTGATCAGGAGTGGAGGTACATAATTCAGCACTTGGGAGGTAGAGGCAGGAAAATCACAAGTTTAAGGTAACTCAGCTACACAAGTGTGAGGCCAGCCTCACATGGGCTACATGAGCTACACCCCACACCCCCACGAATTATCATTAAAATAATTTTAAAGATTAAGAAACAAAGGTTTGAAACGTTAAGTAATCACCTAGGATTATAGATATTAAGTGGTAGGATAAGTTTAATACCAAAGTCCATGGTCTTTCCACTAAACCATGGTGGTTCCGAGGAGACAGAGAGGGTAGAAGTAGTAGTCACTAATAAGAACCACAAGTACAGCGGGTGTTGTCCAAGGAAGAGTCGCTGGAGAGGAAATCAAGATTCTGAATAATTATGAAAGCCAGTCTCAGGAAACACAAGGTGCAGCCTGGCAAAAATCAGCCAACCTACCCACCCACTCACCCCAAACTTTTGAAACAGTATTCTGGATGAACTGATTGGAGGATTGAACCATCACTGCAGGTCATCACCACAAAGTGAATAACGGTAGAAATAAAAATAACAGGCTGGTATAGACAAAAATTCATTTTCTTCTAAAAATCATTAATAAGAAAGTCTTAAACTTCAACAAGGAAGTCACAGGAGTCACACAGTAAAGTTTACATGGTTTGTCAACAATTGAAGATAGGATTAAAGTGAAGGGTTGAAACTGATGAACAAGGTTAAAAATTGAGAAAGAGAGTGCAAGAAAGAAGTTATTTGCTTTAAAAAAGGTTAAAAACAAAACTGTGAGTCCACTAGTGCTCCTCACATGCATGTGTATTGAGACTTACTTACCACTTGGGATTAGATAGCCTATGAGGAAGCTCTTCCCCAGTGAAAACTGACCCCCCTCTCTCAACAGCCACCGACTGCTTGTAGCTCTGTATTTGCAGTTACAGCCTTGTGAAATGTCCCCAGTCTACGCTGTCATGTTTACCAGCTCAAAATATCCTCAACACTGGAACAGTATGTAGCACTTTTATCTTAGAGGCAACCAGTAGTTTTCTAACTGGACGTAAAGCCTGCTCAATAGGAGGTATTTTCTGGTATTACAAAGCTAGACAATTACTCATGGCTGGAAGTCACAGACCTTAGGAAAGAACCTACAACTGTCATTTTCCTATATGAATATAATTTCTAACTGCAGTCTAAACACAGAGATATTGAGTAGGTCAAAGGACTGGAAAGAACACTTTAGCCTGACCTTTGCCCTATGTACCACAACTGAAATTTGAACATTGATATTAAAACTTCAGAAATTCCTAGAAATTGCTGCTGACGTTCCACAACTGAACTAGTAGACACTCATGCCATGTGGTTTTGACTACATGATACCTTGACTACATGACTACATGATACCTTGCCAGCTTGGAGCTGATTTTCTGTTCCAACTGTCTTTTTTTTGTTTTTCTTTCAAGAAGCTCCTTCTTCTTCAGCCTTAGCTCATTGTCTTTGAGCTCAAGCCGCCTGTTTGTATCACGCAAGATCACCAATCCTGAGTCCACTGCTTCCAGTTTTCTATTAATTTCCTATGGAATATTCAAAAGTGTTAACAAAACCTTTTAAAGTTCTAAAGTCTTAAAACACCAGTTGATATTTTAGTTTAAATCAAGTGAACAAACCTTTAGCTGTTCTTCCAGGTGTCTTCTTTGCTCTAGATCCACAGTAACAGTAAGGAACTGGGCTACTTTCAGGGATGTATTACTAGAAATAACTTTATTTGAATAGAAAGAAGTTTTTAACACATACTTTTCTTCTGCTGTATAAATTTGTTTTAATCGAGTTTCTTGTATTACCTGTAATGTAAATCAGGAATTCATAAACATCTAATAAAAACTGTAATATATGCTTTAAAAGACTAAAGAATTAAGAACAAAAACCAGGAGAATTCTCGTAGAGCAATATACCCGACTTAATACAACCTATCTAACATCTCTAAAATGTGGTTAATGTATCTTAGATATCTATTTTGGAAAGACATCCTTTCAGAGTGATGAGAAAGCTAACTAAGCAGTGAAAATGGCCGCTTTCACTTCACACTGACATCTCTCCCAAGGACCTGTAGTTTTTCCTAAGAGACACTATGCCCAGTGCCCAGTGCTGAACTACCTTATCTCAGCTAAATGGTTTATGCATCCCCCCCCCTTTCACTGCATTGTTCAAAGGTACATAATCTCAGACTTACTGTTTCCATGTTTATAATACTAGATAAAAATACTTTTCATGGAGTTCAAAGAGTTTTATTTTGACCTTTGTTGTTTAATCATTTTTCTTCACTTAAACAAGAGTTTCACAAATCAAAACATTCTAAGCACCATAATGTCATTAGATCTGACTGTCTACTATCAATAAGCTGTTGTGATTCCCATCCCAACCCCCAGTCTCTGAAGCTTCACAATCAATACTATTAAGGCTTGTTTTACCAGAGAAATTTCTAGTCTAAATTAAGAGATAAGATACTTTAAGTATAATGAATAAATAGAGTAGAAGCCGGCATCCTAAATCTTGAGTAATTTGAAATAAAAGAATTCTCATGAAAATAAGTTTTAACTGGGACTTCAACTGACACAAAATAGTGAGGGAAGGCATTCCTAGAAAAAAGGACATTTCAAATTAAGGAAGCCAACAGACAATGGAACCAAAAGAGTTTCAGAAACCAAACAAACAACCAGCCCAAGCTGGGTTTGTGTTGCACAAGTGTAACCCCAGCATTTGAGAGGCTGGGTAAGAAGATGAAAGGAACTCAAGGCCAGGCTCAGCTATATAGTAAGTTCAAGGAAGCCTGAAAACATAATGCTCTGTCTCATAAAACAAAAACAAAACAACAAAACCCTCACACATCCCCCTGCTGCCACCCCTCCCCCCAAAAAAGGTGGTACTAAGAGAGATTTGGACTGTCCCTGCTAGCAAAACAGCTTTTAAAAAAGCTGAAAAAAAAGATGAAACATGATCATTTGTGTATGGAGAGTCTTCAATAAAAGCTTTAAGAAGGTGAAAGCTTACCAGAATAGACCTATATCCCAGCCTATTCTACGTTCCCAGAATATTCTACGTTCACTTGAAAGAGAATCTAGGATGCCATACTTTTATCAAGCAAGGCAGAATCATCTAAGAGCATCCACGCATTACAGATTTTAGCTTTATTCAATTCCTCTAAAAATACAAGTATTTATTAACTTGTTCTAAGTAACTTTGTCTCACTTCTGTTATAAAATATTAGTTAATAGTCACAGTTTTATGGCATATCAAGACTTAAAATGTAGAGAGTTTCTATATTCTTACCCGTTCAATTCTTTCTCGGGTTCTTTCAGTTCCCACAGGAACTTCATGAATATGATACTGACAGCAAAGGTAACTCATCACAGGATCAGGTGCATCAAATAACTCTCGAAGGTAGGAAAAAAATCCATACTGTCTGAAAAGAAAAGGGCTGATTCAGTTTTTCTTTTAAAAATATTATCTTAAAAACCTGAATATTGAGTTGAAGAGATGGTTCAGCGATGAAATAATTGCCTTGTAAGTACAACAAAAACATGTAGTGCAGGGTTCAAACCCCACAACTCATACAAAACTTCAGGTAAGGTGGCACTGCCTTATAATCCCAATTGGGAGATGGACAGTGGATCACTGGAGCCTCAAGCAACACAGTACCCTACTTGGTAAATCCCAGGAAACTTTTTCCTTCCACCACAACACTAACACACCAAAAAAAGAGTCTGAGGATGGAAAGTTTCAGAAATGACACCTGAGGCTGTTTTCCACATGTATACACATGTGCAATCATGGACATACAACCTGATTATTGACAAGCAGTAAGTAAAATATATAGTGTGGTGATTTGAGTAAGAATGGCTCCCATATGCTCATGTTTGACTACTTGGTCCCCAGTTGGTTGAACTGTTTAGGAAGGATTAGGAGGAATAGCCTTGATGGAGGAGGTATCATTGGCGGTGCGTTCTGAGGTTTAAAATGTCCACACCAGGCCCAGTTTCTCTCTGTCCTGTGCCAATGAACCAGATGTAAACTTTCAGCTACTGCTCCAGTCCACGTCTCCCTGCTATGTGTCATACTCCCCACCATGATGATCATGGATTTATTAATCCTCTGAAAGTGAAAACAAGCCTCTAATTAAACCCTTTCTTTTATAAGTTGCTTTTGTCATGGTATCTCTTCAAAGCAATAGAAAAGTAACTAAGCTGGAGAGATGGCTCAGCGGTTAATAGCACTGACTACTCTTCCAGAGGTCCTGAGTTCAATTCTCAGCAACCACATGGTGGCTCACAACCATCTGTAACAGAATCCAATGCCATCTTCTAGTGTGTCTGAAGACAGCGACAGTGTACTCACTTACATAAAATAAATAAATCTTTGCCAGGCAGTGGTGGCACACGACTTTAATCCCAGCACCTGGGAGACATAGGCAGGTGGCTTTCTGAGTTCGAGGCCAGCTAGAGCTATACAGAGAAATCCTATCTCGAAAAACCAAAAAAGAAAGAAAGAAAAGAAAAGAAAAGAAAAGAAAAGAAAAGAAAAGAAAAGAAAGGAAAAGAAAGGAAAAGAAAGGAAAAGAAAAGTAACTAAAGCTGTGGGCAGTGGAACATACCTTTAACCTTTAATCTCAGCACTGGGAAAGCAGAGGCAAGTGGATCTCTGTAAGCTCAAGACCAGTGTGGTCTACATATTGAGTTCCAGGACAGATAGAGCTATAGAGTAGGACCCTGTCTCAAAACAACAACCCCCCCTCAAAAAAAAAAAAAAAAAAAAAAAAAGAAACAAAGAAGAAAGAAAGGTGACTAAGACACACATTTTAGCAATGATAGAAGAAAAGGACTTTTTACATTAAAAAAAAAAAATCAGTGGTACTATTTTCTTCCTTGCTGTTAAGCTTAAGCTTTTTATAAACTTTTTTTATTTTTACAAATTATCTTTTGTTGTTCCTTTTATTATTTTTGTATTAAGAATGCCTAGTTAAATCCAAAGACCAGATATTTACACATTAATTGTATAAAACTGCATTTCTTTATATTTAGCCCTTTACAGAAATTATTTTGGCTGTAGAAAACAATTCCTTACTTCCTATTTTTAATAGCTAACCTATCCCTTTTACCTTTAGTAAAAGATGTCTTTAAGTAATCCAATACTGTTCCACAACGTGAAAGATCACCCTTATGAAACATGAACATGCTATTTGACACACTCCTAAGCTTCAACCTTTCCCCATTTTAGATTTAAGCAGAACTCCTAAGACAGACAATACAGCTTATAACAAACATATTATGTGAAGAAGAATATAAAGTTGCTTAAGATTATTCAGTATTCAAATTAGTTCCAATAATACTTTCAACTTACTTTAACTCATTCAGAGATCTTGAAGGTGCTTTGTCTGCATATGAAATCTTGGGAGCAATAACAGCATTTACTCTTAACTTCTTATTGTCACGAACCTGAACAGAGAAAAAAGACAATATTAATTACCATGTGTTCAACTGAAAATAACTTTTTTTTTGAAATTGTTTTCTTAAAGCTTTTACTTTGGGACATCATAGAATTGCTAGGGTGATCAGAAATTTAAACAATGGATTATCTTTTAGGTACTGAATTTTCAGATGAAATAGGATGTCTGAATTGGCTTCCAAATATATATATGGCAAAGCTATACTTTCATATTAATACTTTATTATCTTGTATGGGGTTTACCTATCTGCAAATAATAATTATAAACACTAAGCAAAATTTTAAACAATCATTTTAAAGTAATTGGACAACAAATTTGAGGGATAGAACTGAGTAAGATCTGAGCTAATGTGACTTGTGACCTGAGAACATCCCCTTAACTAGTAGGAAAGATACAGGAATGAAATTTTAGGTAGAAAGATGTAGTCTGTGGCTTGAAAAAAAATCAGAGGATGGCATTTGGAATGATTAAAATAGCTATGTAAATGAAAGGGTAATTCTCAGCAGGATGCTGTCAAGTGAGAAGTTTTAGAATTCTTAAACCTGTTTCAACCTTTGGCTGATTATTCAACTATAAATACATGGAAAAATTCCAGTGAACAATGAGAAAGTAACAGTAGCCTTGGGGTTGGGAGTAGGACACTGAATGGAAGAGGCTAATGAGATGGCTCAGTATATAAAGTGCCTGCCATGAGCTCATAACCCTAACATCCACATAAAAGCTGGGTAGAGCAGCATGTATCTCTATAACCAAAGCACTGGGTAGGTACAGACACAGGAGAATCTCTAGAACTTATTAGCTAGAGAGCCTAGCCAATCAGTCCACTACATGTTAAGTAAGAGACCTTGTTACAAAAATTAATGTGGCTGGAGAGAGGAAGACACCAATAGTTCAGAGTTCTCTCAGCCCTCATCAGAGACGCTGCTTCCTGCAGTAGACGGTAAATAACAAAGAAACTCACACCAGGATAATGTGCACAGTCTTGAAGCACTTACCCCAAAGTTTTTTATTAAAAACCCCTCCCTGCCTCAAGGCTCAGAGAGGTACACAGAAAAGAGATGGAAGGATTTTAAGAGCCAGAGGTGATGAATGACTCCATGGAAACAATGTCTTCCAGACACAACAGAATTGATACATATATGAACTCAGAGGCGGTGTCAGCTCAAACCAATCAAAATGTCAGCACACAACAGGGGAAATAGACATAAAGTTCCACCCCTAACCAATAAGCTATTTGCAATTGATACTTGCTAGGAAATGATAAATCAGTTTTCTCCAATAGAGTATCACTGGGTATGGTATAACAATCACACTTCAGGGTAGGCCCCATGCTTAATAGCTGGCCAACATAAAATAGACTCACAGTTGTGTGTGGTGAGCATTATGTACTCTGTTTGTTTCTGGCATTTTTTGTTGTTGGGGGCCGCCTTTTAGCAGAAAGCGGCTATCAGCTTTGCAGCCATCTTGAGCCATATACCCTGACATGAGACTTGGATTACAATAGCCTACAACAGCTGAGCACACTCCGATAATCTTGGTTTAGATACCTTGGGTGTGTGAGATTAAAGATGTGTGAGATTAAAGGTGTATAACTTAAGAGTGTGACTTAGAAGTGTAGAGATCAGATTTAGAGACAAGACCTAAGGGCATGATTAAAGGTGTGACCAAAAGGCATGGCTTAGAAGTGAGACATAAAAAAGGCAGAGGCAGACAGAAGAGAGATGAGAGAATCAGACTCTTTAGATATACTCTTTAGGGAGACTCTTTAGAGAGTACAGCTAGACTTGGGACTTGGACTAGGAAGAGATACTGAAGAATAAACGGGATTGAATCACACTCTGTCTGGTCTCCATTCTTCGAGTCCGTCCTCACTCTCTCTCTTGCTGAACCCCGACCCTCAGACCGGAGCGGCAGTTTAGGATGGGATACAGTGGCCGCCAAAGGCGGGGCAGTCCGGGCCTCAACATTTTGCTCGTGCCACGACATTTTGGTTTTTTTTTTGGCTTATTGGTTTATTTCTTCTATTTTATCCCTGTATGCTTCGCCCCCTTTGTTTGGTAAAAGAGAACAGGAAGTTGGATGGAGAGAATTTGGGAGGAACTGGGGACAGTAAAAATATCATTAAAATATATTATATAATTTTTTAATTAAAAAAAAATTACTCACAAACTTAACTTTGAGATCTACTAGAAATAAGAGCTGGAGGGGCCCAGTGATGCATGCTGTACTGCCAACTTAGGGAGATGCCAAAGCAAGACTATCTTAGGAGTTCAAGGCCTGCCTAAATTCACAGCAAGAACTACTGCAAAAACAAAACACCCCCTCATTGAATCTTAATATATGAACAATTCAATGTGAGTTTTAGAAATCCATTCTGAATAGCTAAAGGCCATGTGGTGGTTTGAGTAAGACTGGCCCCTATAGCCAGGCAGTGGTGGTGCACGCCTTTAATCCCAGCACTTGGGAGGTTGAGGCAGTCGATTTCTGAGTTCAAGGCCAACCTGGTCTACAGAGTGAGTTTCAGGACAGCCACAACTATACAGAGAAACCCTGTCTCAAAAAAACAAAAAGGACTGGTCCCTATAGGCTCATATATTTGAATGCTTAGGGGCTGGCATTATAGGGTATGGACTTGTTGGAGAAGCATGTCACTGAGGGTGGGCTTTGCGGTTTCAAATGTTCAAGGCAGGCCCAATGCCACTCTCTTTCTGCTGCCTGCTGATCCAGACTTAGAACACTCAGCTACCACAACTGCCCGTGTGCTACTGTGCCTCCTGCAATGATGATAATGGACTACACTTCTGAAATACAGGCCAGCCCAATTAAATGTTGTCCTTTAAGAGAGTTGCTGAGGTCATGGTCTCTCTTCACAGCAACAGGGACTTAAAGAGACCATAAATAAACATTTAACAAAAGATAAGACATTCACTGGGCTGGGAAGGGTGTTTAAGGGGTAAAATGTAGGCACAAGAACCTAATTCTAATCCCCAGAGAACAAATAAAAGGAAAGGGGAATAGGGCTGGACACTTGTAATTCCAACGCTGGGGAGGTGGCGACAGGCAGGCCTTTCAGACTTTGTCTACCCTAACTGGTGAGTTCTTGGTGAGTAAGAAACTTGGTCCCCAAAAAACAAAACAAAACAAAACAAAACAAAACAAAACAAAACAAAAACCCACCCCCACATAGAGCAAAACATAGAACAATGCTGAGGCAGCAGAATAGAGGAGTTTCATTTGTGATTCACAGATTACCATTCTAAAACTTCTTTCAGGTCTTTGTTTTTTTTAAACATAAAAAAAGAGTTAAGTGTATTGATGATACAGAATGTGATATTATTTCAGAAAATACACAGAAACTACAAACCTATATAGGAGAAACTCAGAAGGTACCTTGTCAAGAGTGTATTATTGGTTAGTACTTGCCTCTCTGAGGAAAATCTCCATATCTTCTTGACTTTCAAACACAAAGGCTCTTAAGTCATTTGATGAAATATGATTTTCAACATATTTTGCATTTTTATTATCTTTCATATTAATCTATAAAAAAGAAATTAGTTTTCCTGAAACAAACTGATTATTAAGAGTGCATACAATTTATTTACTTAGAATAAATTTACAGTTAAGTAATTTCAAAACATTTTGTTTGCTACTCAGAACAACCACATGCATGAGGGTCCGCTTTACAATGAGCTTTAAATTTTCTTAGAAACAGCTTTAGTTTCCTTCTGGTTAAATCACTGAAAGAGAGTGTACTGAAAGTACTATAAGATACTGAAAGACAGTACAAACAGTTCTCATCTTTCCCCAGACTTAGTATTTTTCTTAATCTTGACATAAACTTCCTATTCTACTTGGCTGATAGGTACAAAACCATAACAATGCCTTCCTTAGACTCATGGAAAAAACTTGCCATGAGAAGTCAAAGGTTTGCATCGCTCCAACATAAACGTATTTATTTGGGTTTTTTGGTTTTTCTACTCTGAAATTGTACCTGCAATTGCTTATATGGCTTCTACTGCTCCACGTCAACCTCATAGGTGCTGTATTACAGGCAAGTACTGCCACACACAATTTATACTAACATGTTTAGAAACTATTTACTAATTAGACATTACTGTACAAGTGGCCCAATTCTATGGGAGATATTAAGATATACAAAGAGAAAACTGTTTCAAGAATACCAAGTCTTTATTCATTATCATGAAAAAGCAAGACATCATACAGCTCTCATTAACAATGACACTAGAAATACTGCCTTTAGATTGTATAGGAGAGATGGATAATAAATAAGGTATTTACACACAATGCTATATCATGAACCATGCTATTTTTAACTAGGGCTCCAGCCTGGGGATATAGCTCAGTGGGAGAACACTTGTCTACTATGCATTAGACCCTAGATTCAATTTCCAATACTGCTCAAAAAAAAAAAAAAAAGAAAAGTATGATTTAAAAAAGTTTGTTATATAAACACTGACCAATACTATTCTCTAGAAAATATCAAGTGCAGAAAAACAGGAATGCAGACAGACAAACACTATAAAATATGATCATCCATACATTTATACTATAATAAACATCTGGTGTTTGTCATTTCACATTTTTTTCATATTCAATTACTTTCAGTAAAAAGTGCAAATTAAGGAAAATGTAAACTTCTAGAATGGACGAAAATAATTGCTATGGATTAACTAGTATAGGACTTGGTTTTCATGCTTTTCCAGGGTATATTTATTAGAAATATTTTTCTATTTGAGAACCAAAAGCATTTATCTTGTGTAAACAGTTCACAACATGGCCATTCAATTCTTTAAAATCTCACAAATAGTTATTTTGGTCAGTACCCAATTTGTGACATTCTAAAAGTGAATGATTTATCTTTTTCCCCCCAGGTATAATACATATCCTCAAGTAAAATTTTATTTAATGTATTGGTTCTTTAGCTTCCTGTTTCTTAGAATACTGCTCTGTTTTTTCTGGTATTCAGTGGAAATAATACTTGTCTAAGTTTTTCAAAGAATTTTACAGTTAAACCTTCACAGTAGTAAGATACAGACTGGCAAGTACAGTAGACATACAGATCTTCAGATCACCTGGTTAATGTAATTTCCTATTTTACAAATTTTTAAATAAAAAATTTTTGTATACTCTAGTCAACCTGTTTTACAGTTCATTAAAGTGTCCCGTATTACTCATTCTTTACTATTAGTCCTAACCTATAGCATTGTTTGTATGTGTATGTGTATGTGCATGTGTATGTGCATGTGTATGTGTATGTGCATGTGCAGGCTCACATATATGTGTCTAAGTGGAGGTTAGAGGGCAATTATCATTGCTCCTCAGATGCCATCCATCTTATTTTTTGAAACGAGATCTCCTGTTGGCCTGGTGCTCACTAAGAGAACTAGACTGGCTGTCAGAGAAGCCCAGAGATCCCTCACCTCCACTTTCCTAATACTAGGATTTTAAGCACACCACCATGGCTGCTTTTTCACATGGATCTGGGGGAGTAAATCCAGTTCTTTGCAAGCACTTTACCAAATGAACTATTACCCCGGACTTCATAACAGTATTTAAATGGTTGTACTATAGTCTACTGTGAGAATGAGGTGATTATCTTACCTACCAGTATCTTTATAAATTTTCTTCTTTATGCACATTAGTTATGTTAATACTAGGTATAATTGTGATTATAAATATTACTATGGTAATAAAAATAATACCTATAACTCTTTTCTACCTTTTCCAGTTCTAGATTGAAGTTGTTAGAAATAAATGATGGAATTACAATACTGACAAGCTATCTGACATTTTCAATGTACATACTCTTAACTTGCCAAGGAGATTCATTTTCCAAGCAGAATTGAAGGGTTAGGTAAGTGTACATATAGATCTGGATGGAAAGAGAAACTAGAAGGTGAAAAGTCACTGCACAGAAATAGAGTGTATCTTGTCTTAAGCACTGAGATGTAAATATACTCCAGCTAGTGATATGACCTGGTGATGGGCTAGTTAGACAATCAGATGGCAAACCTGATTAAGTTCTGAACTATTACTGAGGTTGCTTTTTTTTAAATGAGCAAATAACTATATTTGCATTATAACTTATAGAAAGAATTTTTTTCAGTCTTTATCAGATCAAAACAACATGAATACATTACATATAAATTTTCATCTTAATTTTGGAAAAAGATTCTCTTTGCTGTTGTTTCTGTTTGGTTTTAGAGGACAGGGTTTTACTATGTTACCCAGGCTAGAATGTAACTTGTTAAGTAGCTGAGGCTAGCATCAAACTCTCAATCCTCCTGTCTCAGCCTCTCAAGAACTGAGATTATAGGCACATGCAACTGTGAAGAAAAGAACATATTACAAGTATTAATTTTACTAATATTAAGATATAATAGAGTTAAATCTATGCTATTATTAATAAAGAAAAGGATAGGGAAAATAGACCTTGTCATGAATTCTACAAAGATTTATTATTATCAAACAAAAAATATGTAGTAAAAACAATTCTTAGGTTATTTGGGGAGTTCTAATCTTATGTATCTTTTTTTTTTTGTTTTTTTGAGACAGGGTTTCTCTGTATAGCCCTGGCTGTCCTGGAACTCACTCTGTAGACCAGGCTGGCCTCGAACTCAGAAATCTGCCTGCCTCTGCCTCCCAAGTGCTGGGATTAAAGGCGTGCGCCACCACCGCCTGGCATGTATCTTTATCTAATATATCACTATTAAGGGATGTGTTTTTTTTTTTTTATTCTTATATCCCTTTATAAAACTAAACTAATCGCCTGAGAGTTTGACAGAAATTATCCCATTAAATTCATGACCAAACTTCATTAAATTGCTACTGCTTTTGTAATCCTGATGACCCAGTCATCAAAGCTATCAATTATTTTATGATATCAATTACTTGCTTCATTCACAAAATCCTCAGAGTGCTCTTTTAAAATAGATAATTTTTTTGCTTATCTTATCAAGCATCCCTTATTAACATTTTTATAGCAGTTTCCCACTTCTTAGGCAGTTTTTAATCTAATACTATAATCTAAAACCTAGTCAAGCAAGCAACCTTATTTTACACATGATCCTAGTTAGAAAATCCCCAGATAGGTTAGAAAAACCTATCTTTTTATGGTGCATGTGTACCTGTGTGTATGTGTATGTATGTATGTATGTACATATGAATGAGTGTATGTATGTATGTGTGCATGCGTGTGTACATGTGTATTATGTACACATATATACATTATATATGTGTATATAATATGTATATTATATACACATATATATGTTATGTATGTTATGTATGTGTATATAACATATATAATATGTATATTATACACACACACACACACACAAATAATATAATATATATATATGCCAGAGGTTGATGTTGGGTGCTTCCCCTATTATTCTTACTCTAATTTATCTGGGTTTGAGAGAGGGTATCTCTCTGAATCTGGAACTGTAAATTAGTTATACTAGCTGGCCCCATATCCTGTCTGCCTCCTCCTCACTGTCAGGATTGCAGGCAGGCCACGACCACCATCATGTTTGCATGGCAGTACTTTATAGACTGAACCATCTCTCTGGTCCCCTAGTTTTAACTGCTTTCTGGAAAAAATTCAGTTTATATACCATTATGGCTCAAGGGCACTTTAGAAAGCTTATGTATAGATTCAGCCTCACAGTGATTACAAATTTAACAAAGAAAACCAAGGTCTTAGCAAAAATAAGAATTCTTACACCAACAAAAATCTACAATAACCCTAATAATAAAACTAACAGATGTTACAAAAATGAAGAACATTTCTTACCGTGAGCATTATGGGTTCACAGACTCTTTGTTTAAACCTGTCTTTGTTGTTTCTCAGCCACAAGACTGCATCATATGTATCCCGGTACCTCTGTCTCAGCTTATCTTCCTTCTGATTCATAAGATTGTCAAAACGTATGATATGATCACTCACACCTATAATTGGAAAAAAAAGTATCACTTCTCTGAAAACATTAGTATATCAACTTGTAAACAGTAGAGAATATCTTAAATATAGAGGTTATAAAAATACCACTCAGGACAAATATTTCAAAGTCTTTCTAAAATTACTTAACACCTAAGCTAAAAAGTGACCTGAAGCTACTGAAAAGCAGGTCACCTGGAAATAAGAAAAAAAAAACAGTGAAAAGGGGCATGAGAGGTTTTTTTCTTCTTCAGAAAGTAATTACCTTTAATGTGGAACTGAATCTATAACAAAATCAATAAAGAGAGATACTACATTTAAAATGTTCTTAAGTAATACAAAAACACTGAAATCAATCTTCAATATCTCTTCTTAAAAAGTTATCTACAAATCTAAGAAAAAGAAGGTGGGAGGAGGAGAGAATGGAATTCAGGGATCGAGTTATTGAGTGAAGGAGAGGAATGAGACAGATCCCGGCAGATGATCATGGAGAAGGCCTTGGAAGTGATCTGCTCAGATGGAAGCAGAATAGCAAAACGAAGAATTAAAAAAAAAATAATAATGTTGAATTTTCCTCTTTCCAAATTTAAGGAGATGCTAGACTGGTAAGATGGCTCAGGGGATGAGAGTGCTTACTCTACAAGCCTCATGACCTCAGGTTGATCCTCAGATCCCACAGTGGTTAAGAAGACAAAACCAACTGCAAAAGATTGTCTGACCTCCATGTGTCCCTAGTGGTAATTGTATGCCCAGCTACATAAATAATAACAGTTTGTTTTTAATTTAAAGATACACTACAACAAATGGTATTTTCTAAAAAAGTCAAATTAAACCTTTAAGAGGCAACACAATTATAATAATCCTGGCTGTAAGTAAGTTTAGAAGTCTAATTGCTAAGAAAGTACATACAATTATGGTCCTCAATAAAACTTTAGATTTGAAAACATAAAGCAGAGATGGCATACTGTATTAGTATACCTAAGCATAAAAATGTTTACTCAACACTGACAACTATTAAAATAACAAATACCAGCATTACTAACACTGCTAGGAGTTAAGAGTGGGTCTCTTCTTGAGCTCCTTTCAACTGTATGTACCCAGCACTCAGATAAACAGATTAGAATGAATCAAAGGTAAATCAGTATGTGGGGTGAAAGTCAGGGAAATAAGCAAGTCCCCATTTCATAAACTATTCTTTGCCCCCAGGAAACTTACCTCGTTTCTGTTTCTCCAGCATTTCCTTTTCTCTCTGTTTATCAATGATCTCGCCTTCACATAAGGCCTTTTCCTCTTGAACACGCCTCAGATCATTTGTGATGGCATCAATCTGAGGCTGAAGGTTCTCGCAATTTTCTGCAGTCCTGAGCTCATTCTGCAGATCTTCTATCATCTTTCGGGTGTTACTTATTCTCTTCTGCCGGTCATGCTCTTCATTCTGCTTGACTGTTAATGCCTGCTGAAGCTCCTTAACCTAAAAAGCAAAAGTAGGTTAGCACCTGAGATTGTTTTCTTCTAGTCTATTTAGGTTTTGCAGAACTATTGTTTAAATTGCCTAGGACAAGGGCATAGTGCTCACTGGAAGAGCTGACTAATCTAGCACACAGAAAACCTGGGACTGGGTCTAAGACTCTTCAGACTCATTGGAGCCTTACATATGCGCGCGCACACGCGCACACGCGCACGCGCGCACACACACACACACACACACACACACACACACACACACACACGCATGCACACATCCTATGAGCATTCCTCTCTTTAAGAGATATAGTAGAAGGTTACTACCCAGTCAACTACCAGTAATTTATTTGTTCCTAAGTATATCAAAAGTACTTAACAGCCACTTAACATATGGTTAGTACTTATTAAAATGCTTGGTGAATGAAAACATATAAGGCGAAGTCAGATGCACAAATATTTACAGAAATTATATACCACATATACGACCGAAATTTAAACCCAAACAAATTTCTTTCAACAAAATTATATTCTACCACACTTCAAGTTAACACTGAATCTTTCTATTTAAACTTTTGACTTATAATACAGAATAAATTATTTTTAAAATAAGATATATTGCCTGGCTACCTGTTGTCAACAGAATTTAATCAAAATCATAGTTTATCAAAAACATTGTTTTCTTTAAGACATACACAAATAGGGTACTGGAGGAATAATTCAGTGGTTAGGAGCTCTTTTGAAGGACCCAGGTTTGATTCCTAGTAGCCATATGGCAGCTCACAACCATTTGTAACAGTTTCAGGGGGATCCAGGACCCTCTTCTAGTCTCTGAAACCATCAGGAACATACATGGTGCACAGACATGCAAAGGCAAAAAAAAAAAAAAAAAAAAAAAAAACCAAAAGAAAAAACCCCACATACATTTAAAAATAAATCTAAAAAAAAGATACACACACATATATTTAATTTGATCTTATAACTATAATGTTGTATTGAATTAAATTAAGTTAGCACAATGCATACACTGTTCACCAGTTTTACTTCTAAGTCATATTTATTCCTCCTCTTCTCCATTATAAAAGTTATAATAAATTAATGATAAGGAATATGAAAAATATATTCTTAGAACAAATAAAAATAATTTATAATGGAATGTTTTTAAGCTTTATGCTTCTTCAGAGCCTACTTGTATCTTATTTATAAAACATTTGCATTAAGTGGGATCACTGACTGGGTGGTGGTGGCGCACACCTTTAATCCCAGCACTCTGGAGGCAGAGGCAGGCGGATTTCTGAGTTCAAGGCCAGCCTGGTCTACAGAGTGAGTTCCAGGACAGCCAGGACTACACAGAGAAACCCTGTCTCGAAAAAACAAAAACAAACAAACAAACAAAATGGGATCACTGAAGTTTCACTGACAACATTTTTACTACCCTCCCCATATGTTCTTGCAAAATACAATTTTCACACTAGTATCATATTTGGTCACATGAAAGCACCACATTTTAATTCCCTATTGTTAGACATTTCTTTCTGAAAATTTAAATTTGGCACTATCAAGAAATTAAACATATGCCAACTCCTGTCTTCTATATCAAACACAGAGAAATAAAAGAACAGAATTTTTATGTACGCGTGCATACATAATGAGGGAGAGAGGGAGAGAGGGAGAGAGAGAGAGAGAGAGAGAGAGAGAGAGAGAGGGAGAGAGAGAGAGAATATTAAAGAAACAGAACAAGAAATCAATGTTTGGGCTGGAGAGATGGCTCAGGGGTTAAGAGCACTGACTGCTCTTCCAGAGGTCATGAGTTCAATTCCCAGCAACCACATGGTGGCTCACAACCATCTGTAATTGGATTTGATGCCTTCTTCACGTAAAATAAATAAATAAATAAATAAATAAATAAATAAATAAATAAATAAATCTATCTTTAAAAAAAAGAAAGAAATCAATGTTCATTCATGAAACCCACAAAATCTAAGCCATTCAGGAGAATAAATGAGCATGTCAGAGATTAAGAACAAGCTACCACCGAACACATGAAAAAGTCCAAGTCCACAGGGAAAAGAAACCAATCAGACACGTATTCTGTACACCTAGCACTGAGCTATTACAAAAAAGAGAAGAAAATAAAGAAAACCCAGTGGATTAGCAAAAAAGTTTGCCAAAAGATGGTCTTTACCCTGGACCTTAAAAAACAGAAATGCACCAATGACTCCTCAGCTCTTGGCTACGTTTTCTCAACAGTAACACATTTGCAACCCTTAGCCAGCAGACTGTCAATATCATCAATAATCACACCAGTCCCACCATGACTGGTACTGATGTTGAACTTCGCCACATTTAAAACCCCACCTCTCCAGGTTTTGTTAGATCCTATTCTGTGCTGTTCATTCTCTCTAAATGCACTTTGTTACTTTACCTGAAACGTGGGTATTTCTGAAAGATACTTCTGTACTGAGCTCTCTCCAGTAATGACTGGCATAAACCTTTATTTTAGGTTTAAAGCCAAGGGTGGAGGTCCGCTCATGGCAATGAGTTCTTCTTCCTTTAATGCACTCCAGTTTCAGATTCTTTTAATACCATGGGGTCAGACTTTGCTACCCATCATCCTGTTGTGAATTAACTACTTCCCTCAAAGTCCTCCCTCACTACTTACAGACTGATGACTCTGGCACCTGAATCACTGTCTTCTTTAATCCATCATTATCCCTGTGGTCATGTGACTTCAACCTAAACACAGAAAGTCAATCTTTTTGGTCTCTGATTCTTTTCTTCTTTAGCTTCAAAGATATTTTCCTTTTACTGTACACAATGTAAATCATCAAAAATCACACAGCTTCTGATACTGTATTTCTGCATACCTATTCTTTGACAATTACTTCCTTCTTTCCACTATGCTCAGCCTGGTATTCATAGTCTTTAAAAAATCCAAAGGGTGCTATAATCTACTGACCTTCTTTCTACCATCTCAATCCATCTTTTCCTTTATTTCTTTAGCCAACTGTGTTACATAACCTGCCAGTCACTCACTCCTTTGCTAAGACCAACTGATCCTTAACTCATGTCATACTAGAAAAGAGTAAGCTTAATTCTAACCATATTTCTACTACATCTAAGCAACTGAAATAATGTAAGGCATCCTGAAAAGCTGGTCTCATTTTAAATTTACAATCATCACAAAAATGGCGTCTAAACTTTTACCATTAACACACTGGAATCCTTATGTAAATTCCTCTCATTTCCATCACTGTCAAACCTTATGGCTGTCTTCCTCTATTAAGTCAGCTCATGTCCTTGCCCCACAGTCTATAAGAGAACAGTTTAAAAATCAGAGTACTTCCTTTTGTCGTACTGTAAACTCATCACACCCGTAGTTTTCATATTCCACAATGTAAAAACAGTTCCTGTAAGTACCTAAATCTAACCCCTCTAAGACTACCTCAGAAAAGTTTTTCAAATTATTTACAATGAAAGATTTTTAAAAATAATTCCAAGCCAAGCTTTATCAATTACTATTATAGTAAACTATCAAATGTCTTAGAAAATATAATCTAAGATAAATGCACTTTTAGAAAATTTCCCAGAGAAATAAAAGCATATGGACATACAAAAAAAATTATACAAACAGATGGGTGATGGCCCAGAGGCTAGTGCTTGCCATGCGAGTGTAAGGATCTGATTTGGCCCTGTGATGGTTAGTTTTTTCAACTTGACACAAGTTAGAGTTACCAGGGAATAAGAACCTTAATTGAAAAGGTGAATGTGTACTGATTTCCTTTTTGCATGACTGATGTGGGAGGGCACAGGCATGAGGACAGCACCACCCCTGGGCATGTGATTCTGGGATTTAAGAAAGCAGGCTGAGAAAACCACAAGGAACAAGCCAATAAGCAGAGATCCTCATGGGTTCAATTCTTAGCACTGCAGACAAGCTGACACTAATCATCAATGAGTAAGAACATCAAGCCTTCATGAAAGGAAGAGAATTAATTTTTAGATTTGCCACATTTTCTTATTTAAACTGCATTTTTGACCAAAAACCAAAACTGGTTAATTCACCCTAAGTAGAAAGAAAGTTTGGCAGCCACACAGGAAAAAGAGAAAACGTAGTCAACAGAAAAATATCTAAGTAAGATCATAAATAGACTTAGAGAAGACTAAAGACTTTATTTAAAATATCTATTTGTATTTTACAAACATAAGAAAATCCTAACTAAAAGAAACAGTAACAGTTTTATCAAACAAAGATACACTATCAATTAGATGGAGATGCTAAAAACAAACAGTACAAAAGCTAGCCAGTTAGAAATTCTGGAATTAAAAGTGTTCTAAATCAAAATGAAGTTTTGTTAGAGGGACTCAAAAATAAATCTAAAAAAAGTCTAACAAAGAATAAGTAAACTAAACAAAGTCAACCAAAATTATGCAGTTCGAGAACAACAGAAATAAGAAAAAAAAAAGAAAAAGAACAAAACTGTAGAGACCTATGGTATATCAAAAATGCAATACAGTAAGTATCAGAAGGTGAGGAGATAGAAAAAATACTGAAGAAAAATAGCCCCAAACTTACCAACTTTAAAGAAAATCATGAATTCTAAGATGGGCTCAAGGCTAGTCTCACACGGAACCAGACAAATGTGAAAACTGAAGACATGAAGGAAGCTGGGGATGTTGGCATCATGACTGCCTACTATGCATAAATTCCATGTTCTATCCTAAACACTGCATAAACCCAGAGTGGTAGCTAATATCTATAATCCCAGTACTGAAGAGACAGGAGAATCCAAAATTCATGATTATCTTGGACTGCATACATAGTAAGTTCAAGAAAGAGACTAATCATGTCTAATAGTCTCATTAAGATCCTCCTCAAAGGTGAGATAGCTAAGCAAGTAAAAGTGCATGCCAGACATCATGAAGACTTGAATTTGATCCCCAAATTCCCCAGGGTAGAAGAACAGAACTGATTCCCACAAGTTGTTCTCTGACCTCTATACACATCATAGCACGTCACAAGTACACACGCACACACTCATATACATGTACACATGTACTAAATAAATAAATGTGAAACAACAGCAATAGGAAATTCATTAAGTCAAATAAGAAGCTCCACAAAACCCCTTAGCAACATAATGGACCAAGGGAAGGACAGAATATCGTGACCTAAACACGGCGTAGAAGAAAGGGGAACATTCAGACAACTAGAGTTTTCAGAACAATCAGAGATTTAAAACAGAAGGTAGAAACAGAACATTTAAGAGCTATGGAGACCAAAGACCAAATCATGATTGTAGAATAATAATTTCAAAAGTATAGAAAACTTTTTCAACAAAACCATAACAGAAAATTTCCCAAATCTAGATCCAGTATACCAATCCAAGTATAGAAGGCATTTAGAACACAAACAGGTAAGACCAGATAACCTTTGCTGGTCATATTAATATTAAAACACTAAAAATACAGATCAAAATAATTATATTGAAAGCTGTAAGAAAGAAACATCAATTATACATTGTGGCAGGTCAACTAGAAAAACAGCATTATTATTTCCTGCAAGGCTGGAAACTTGGAACAATCTCTCTCTCATTCTAAAAGACATGTGTCAACTACTACACATACCTAAACTATCTGTCATATTTTAAGAAAAGAGACAAGCATCCAACAAAACAACAAAAGGCTAAATGAATTTATGACTAAACTGTTCCAGAGATGATACTTAAAGGAATCAAAGACAACATACCCACAATGCTACAGAAGAGACTATGCCACAACAGAACAGCAGGTAAAGTAAAGGAGTAACAGGAAAACATCAACCACACAGAATTAACAAAATGGGGTACAGGCCTTCCAATAAAAACTGAATCTAATGGTGTCAATTCCTCAATCCAAAGACAAGAGACTAATAAACTGAATTGAAAACCAGAATTCAAGAGCTATCAAGAGCTCTGTGGGGAAAGACCATGCTTAACAACCCATATGCTAGGAGACAACCAACTCCCAAAGTTTTTTTCTGACCTCCACACATGTGCTGTGGCACATAAAAAAACAAATGTAATTTTTAACATTAAAAAGCAGGTCTAGTCATAAAGGCTATACTTAGTGACCTTACAGCAATATAACTAGCATTCTACACGGTGTGGGAAACAACCACCACCACAGTTCCACTGCCCAAACTCTGCATGTGCGAAGCTGGAGCACAGCAAGAACCCTGGCTTCACTCCCTACCACTCATTTCCTATCTATGGGACTAAAATGAAATAGTAAGATCCTTTAAGAAATAGTAACTGAATGATAATACTAAAGATTACAACATTTTAATTCAATAATTATATTGAAAACTGCAAGAAAAAAACATCAATTATATATTGTGGCAGGTCATTATACATTTTAAGCTAGGCATGTGGGCACACACCCTTAATCCCAGCATGTGAGAGGCAAAGGTAGGTGACTCTCTGTGCACTTGAGGCCAGGCTGGTCTACAGAGTGAGTTCCAGGACAGCCAGGGATACTCAGAGAAACCCCGTCCTGACTAAAAAACACACAAAAAAATAAAAATCATAGCATTTAAAACCAAAATAAAAACCATACCAATGTAGTCACATGAGTAACTGAGAATTGTCTCAATTATCTTCTGTGCAGCTACTACACTTAGAGGGTTTTTTTTTTTTTTGTTTTTTTGTTTTTGTTTTTTGTTTTTGTTTTTGTTTTTGTTTTTCCTTTTTGTGAGGGAAACTAAAATTTAACAGAATGAAGGGGATTTGGGATAGTTTCCAAAAAATTACAATAACCACTTATCCCCCTGTGAAAGCAAGTTATGGTAAATTAAGGTAATCAACTTTTGGTAGGGAGTCTTACATATCTATCCTTCCGTTCAATCACGTCTTGCCTTTGTTTGCATTTCTGAGATGCTTCCTTAATATCAGTTGCCTGCAAAATTGAACCAGAAAGAAAAGGTTAATTAAAAACTCATTTAAGAAAATTATATGGTCCCAACCATCCAAATATTTTATAAATTAACCAAAACAATACTTTCCCACATTTTAATTCAAATCAAATTCATAATTACCACCAAAATTACTAATGGTATAGGAAATCTATAAAGGTTATTGCTAAAAGTATTACACATTTTAGTGTATTTAGTGTATAGTAATACATGTATATGTTTTCCTGATATTTTGTCTGACTATAAAAACAGTTTGGGGGGGGTGGTGAATGGGGGAGCACCCTCATAGAAGGAGGGGGCTGGGAGGATGGAATAGGGGGTTTGCGGAGGGGAAAAGGGAAAGGGAGATAACATTTGAAATGTAACTAAATAAAAGAACCAATTAAAAAAAACAATTTGATGAGACAGACTAGATATATTATTTTATTAGATGAAGAAAATAAGACCAAGCAACTATTAAGTGACAGCATGAGCATTTACAGTACAGTGTGTTAATTTGGAGCCAATGGCCTCTATAACATTACAGGGACTCTTTGAAATGTTAGGGACAAAAAAATCAGAGTGTTATAAAGGTTTCTACTGAAAAGGGAAAGGGATACAATATAGTAAATATAATTAACTAGTCCTGCTACATGTTTTAGAGGATTAATAATTTTAAGATATACAATCATAGACTAATACAATGTACCTCTCCAGAAGCTGTACATACATCTTAAGGAAGACAATTCTAAAATATCTTAGATCATGTATGTTTCTACATAAACATAAACTCAGAGTTATTTTGAGACTGCCTTAATAGCTAGCTTCTTTTAGGAATAGAGAAGCAAAATAAGTATTTTATAGATAATTCTTTATTATAGACATTATTTTCTACTCCATAAAAAAACCCAAGTTTTAAAGCAATATAGCAGTAATTTCAGGTGCCACAAAGCAACTATAATTCCACAATTTAATTATAACCAATTGCCTAATGGTTATAATTTAGTCATTAATATGACTGCCAACTATTATACATGTGAAGCTTTGGGACTTAATGATCCTTAACCATAAAGTGAGAAGACCTGTTAAAGAACTAGAATCTACAATCTTCTGTAGATGTAAACATTTTTAAATTTTGAATGATCAATTATCTGAGTCATGTAATGCACATCAGAAGTACCCGACTGAGTACATGTCAATACTTGACACCTCACTGCATTTATTTGAATCTCCAAAACAGCATTCAAAATTCTGTGTCTGTTTATATTGCATTACAGTAATCCCCCATCCATGGTTTTTGCATTACCAAGTCTATTTGTTGTCAACTACAGCCCAAAAATATTAAATAGGAAACTAAATTTCAGGAATAACCTATTTGTAGTTTTTGTGTGTCAATTTTAAACTGTGCACCAATATGAAGTTTTAAGCTGCCCACTGTCCTGTCCTTAACATCACACTGGGTGTGGCCTGTCCAATAAATAAGCTTATCATTCAGCAGTTCTCAATTATCAGGCCAACTGCAGTTTTTACTCAGATAAACTTTATTTAGACAATAATGGTCCCAAAGCAAAAAAGCAGTCATGCTGGCAATTCAGAAATGCTAAAGAAAAAAATATGTGCTTTCTTCAGAAGAAAATGTGACCACATAATGCACGTGTATGTACACATAGGAGGGAAAGTTAACATCCCAAATCTGAAAATGTGAAATCTACCTCATTTCGAAATTCAAAACTTTTTGGTCAAAAAGGTTCACATTTTGGCTTTTCACACTATGAATGATCAATTGGTAAAGTGTATGCAAACAGTGTAAATTCCTCCAACACTGAAGGATTAAATAGTTTTGTACAAGGATATTCAAACTACATAGGTTTTGGAATTATCTTCAGTTTTAGGTATCTACTGAAATATAGTGCCCCCAGCCAGGAGGAAACTACCAGATTCTACCAGATTTAATCATTTTCAAAATACCTCCTTGTGCTGGCTAGTTTTTTGCCCAACTTGACCACAAGCTAGTTACCTGGGAAGAGGAACCTCAATTGAGAAAATGCTTCCACCTGTACTACCTATAGAGCATTTTCTTAATTAATAATCGATGTGGGGAGGCCCAGTTCACTGAGGCAGGCTCTGTGCCACCTCCAGAGAGGTGGTCCTGAGTTGTTTGAGAGAACAAGCAGAGCAAGCCAATAAGTACTCCTCCATGGTTTCTGCTTCAGCTCTTTCCATCAGGTTCTGCACTGACTTCCCTCAGTAAAGTATGTAATCTGTCACGTAAAGCCCTTTCTGTCTCAAGTTGCTTTTGGTTGTGGTGTTATAGCTCAGCAAGACACCTTTGATCCCTAAGTATCCCTGGAAAACTAAAATTCACATCCATAAGCAATTTAAAGTTATAGAGGTACACACTACATTAATAAAAAAGAACTCAGTATTTCTAAGAAATATGATGGTAGTTTGCAGCTAAAACTTTCTCTTGAGGCTATGTCTCATCTGGTAGCCCATGGTGGCTTCAAAGACACAGTGATGTTCTTGCCTCAATGTCTCAAGGGCTTAGACACAGACTTGAACCCATATGCCCAGCAACAATCACCCTGGAATTTCTTTAAGGTAGCATTCTCCAGCTGGGCAGTGGTGGCGCACGCCTTTAATCCTAGCACTTGGGAGGCAGAGGCAGGCGGATTTCTGAGTTTGAGGCCAGCCTGGTCTACAGAGTGAGTTCCAGGACAGCCAGGGCTACACAGAGAAACCCTGTCTCGAAAAACAAAAAAAAAAAAAAAAAAAAAAAAAGGTAGCATTCTCCAATCATAACAAGTTTTTGAAAATCCTCATTAATTCCCAAAGAAGTGAACCCTAGAAAATACTTTTAAAGGCACAGGAAGTATTTTTCTATGTTGAATAAAATTCAGACAATCCCACACTGAACAACTAAAGTACCTTTTCTTTGATTCGAACTTCCAAAGTGCGACGCAGCCTTTCAATTTCCTCAATCCTTCGTGTCATAGGAATCTGCCCTTCTTTAAGTTTCCTGACCTCTTCTTTCACTCGGTCACGAATTAGTTTCACACCTTCATATTCCTGACGTACATTCTCATATTCCTTGCAAATAATTCAAGAAACAGAAGTTAATATATTAGGTATTTAAGTTAATGCATCCAAAAGTCAAAGTGTAAGCAGAGATTTTCTTTTAATTTATCAATAGACAAGATTAAGGAATTGGCAAACAAAAGAATTTCAATTTTGAAAGGTAAAGAATGGGTCAAAGAAAAATACAAAGAAATATGCAGCTGCTAGCTCAATAAAAACAATGTCTGCGCTAGAAAGATAGCTCAGCAGACAAAGGCGTCTGCTCTCAAGCCTGATGGCTTGACGTGAGTTCATTCCTGGGACCACATAGTGAAAAGAGTTAACAACCTCCCACAAGCAGTAGACATATTTTTAAAAAATGTCATTCCACAGCAATTAGCTAACTATTTGCTGAATAACAAGAAAATGGAATGCTAAAATAGAAATAATAAGAGTGAATAGGAGTTGAAAAGACTATTCCCTTCCGGCTGGAAGATGGTTCAGTGGTTACAAGAAGGGCCAGGGTTCAATTCCCACCACCTATATTATATGGCAGCTCATACAAACACACATGCAGGCAAAACACCATGCACATAAAATAGAAATAAATCTTTCTGCTCAGAAGACCCAGGACACTCCTGGAGCAGTTCAAAACCACACTTACAGGCATGCCCTTCCCTCTAATTAAAAACAGAAAATCTTTTGAAAAAGTGAATAAAGCATGGGGGTGGGGGGAATGGAAACAGGGGACCTATAAATTTTAAATTTAAAAAGTTAAAAAGGATCACTTCCGGTCTGGGTCCGAGAACTGAACAGATCCTGGGCAGCAGCTCTGTACCCAGCCTCACAAAACCCAGAGGAAGCGGGGCTCCCAGGAGTTCTAACCCGGGCAGTATCTCAGGTAAAAATGAATCACCCGTGATGTCTGCTGTTAGAAGTTCTAATCCTGATGCTGGCCTCTGGACTTATACTACTCAGACCTTCGATGGGCCTTTGACAAGGATATCAAACAGCTAGAGACTGACATCACTAATCTGAAGACATCCCTTGTTTCACTGTCTAAAGTGATCTCCAAAAATTGCAAAGGACTTTATTGGACTTGATTTACTCCTTTACAATAAAAAAGACGTGTACAGCTCTAGACTGTGTACAGCCCTTAAAAGAAGAATGTTGCCTCTACACAGACAAGACAGGGATGGTTAAAGAGAGCATGAAAAAGGTCAGAGAAGGCCTTGAGAAAAGACAGAGAGAAAAAGAAAGATGAGAGCTGGTACAAGAATTGATTTTCAACCTCTCCATGGTTGTCAACCCTACTTCCTTCCATCTTGGGACCGTTAACTGGGTTATTTTTGCTTATTTCTTTTGGTTCCTGAGCCTTAAATAGGCTGACTAACTTTGTGAAACAAGAGATAGATAATTTGGTAGCAAAACCTATTCAGATACATTATCATAAGTTAGCCATGGAGGACCACGAGACTCAAAATAAGGTTGTTATTCTATCCAGGGTGTTCTAAAACCTATCTCCACCCAACCTAAGAGGGGGGACTTCCGCCCCTAGACCAAGCAGAGAGAGGCCACCCAGAACCCCCCTCTGACTGGCGATCTGAATTCTTGCTTAGGCTGCAAGGCTAAACACTGCAAGAGAATATAAATAAAAGTTAAAAATATCTTTCTGGGTTCCCTGAGGGACAATCCTGACTGCATGGGGGTTGATGTCAAAAGTATCCCCTCTCCAGGAAAAAGACATCGGGATGGGTATGGCCCTCATGCCTCACTGGACAACGACAGGAGGACCGGAGCCATTACAAGGTCCCCTTTAATTACTGGAGGTCAGGCCTCTACCCCTGCCTTGGCAAGATTAGAATTGCCATGGCCCTTCTATACTTGGAGAAGGGAGGAGATGTCAGGGGCAGCCCTGCTTATACACTGAAGGCCTAAAATCAGCCATAGGCCTGACATACATGCCTGCTAACACAAAGTCTTGGGTCTCTGTAGAAAAACATTGAAACAGATGGCTATAAGCTATTGTAAACAGGCAGCTTCTGTAGAAATTTACCAGCCTGAGTAGTCATAAGCAGCCTTGACGGATAGTACCAACTTAGATAAGGACAAGTGAATCATAGGCAGAGTCATAGTGACCTGTCCCCTGAACCTTCACCCAGTCGATACCCTGTTCTGAAAGATATCTGTACTCCCCCTGAACACCTATGCTCCCGTGTCATCCCCTTCTCCACATCCTGCCTTTTTGTGTTTATAACCCCTGTGTGAAAAAGTAAAAATTATGATTTGATTAAAAAAAAAGAAAGAAAGAAAAAAAAAGAAAAAAGTTAAAAAGATTGAAATCAATCTCTTCAAAAAGGGGTCAAAAGACTTCAAAAGATAACAGTGAAAAGTAGTAATAAACACAGAAAAATACAATAAAAAGGTATAGAAAGGACAAAGTTTAAGAATAATGAAACTGCAAAACCTGGTTGGAAGAATGCTCTAAATGTAGAGACATACATTATTTTCATATTAATATGTATTTCCATGAAACAAACATAAAAATTAATGCTTCCATCCATTTAATATTCCAAGGAACTCCACTACTTATTCCAAGCTGGTCATAGATAATAAATATGTATCATATTTTAAACAACAAGGACAAAAAATAGTTAGGAAAATTACAGTCTGAGAAGACAGTTAAGATACTTCATGCTACATATGGCATACCTCAACTAAATTCTTAATGACACATACACACACACACACAAATATTTTCAGTGGCACTAAATGACAGTCCCCGCTTAGCAAATTTAATTTTTAATGTGAACAATATCTTAGGTCATTAACATTAAGGAGAAATAGTAAAGAACTGGTAAGGACTAAAATCTGAAGAATTGAAGTTAGTAACTCAATCAAATGTTTGCTGTGATAATTAGCATATATCAAATAAAGAATAAGAAAAATACATATGCATACATGTAATATTAAAATTTTAAGAAATATCTAACTTTAATACAAAATGAGTGCCTATTTATAAAGACATACTTTGTAGGTACTCAGTCATTCATTAGTTTTGTTTTGGTGATTTCTTTTTGCTTGTTTTTGGTTTTTTTTTGGGGGGGGGGGAACTTCACACAAGCTGGTTTCATCTGAGAAGGAATCTCAATTGAGAAAATGCCTCCATTAGACTGATCTACAGACTTTAAAATTATGATTGCTATGGTAGGACCCAGCCTACTGTGGTTGATGCCATCCCTGGTCAGGAAGTTCTGAGGATATAAAGAAAGCAGGCTGAGGAAGAAATGGAAAACAAGGCAGTAAGCAGCATTCCTCCATGGCCTCTGATTCAGTTCCTGTTCGCAGGTTCCTTCCTGTCTAGAGTTCTTGCCCTGACATCCCTTCAAAATGGACCCTGATTATAAATAGAAAAAAACCTTTCTCCCCAAGTTCCTTTTGGTCAGTGTTTATCACAGCAATAGAAAGCAACCTAAGACAGCTGATGAATCACCTATTTTTCCCTCAGATAAGTAACACTTACCACCCATGGTCTTTTTGCCTCAAGCATCTCAATTAAATCTAAATGTCGTTTTCGTTCATAGAATCTTTCCACATCTTGTTTGTACCTTTCATTTCTCTGAGTCATTTTCTCTAGGTATTCAGTTTTCTCTTTGCAAGAGGTCTAAAATAGTATTTGTTGACAATTAGTTCAAATGAAAAAAGAACACAGCAAGTCAAATCTTTTAACAATAAAATATAAGCAAAATTTCACAAGAAAGAATTCTATAAGGGTTTCTTAGAACTATGTAAAAATGCAGCTAGGAAGAATGCTTGACTAGTTAGGCATAAAGTTCTCTATTTGATCCCCAGCACTATTCAAAATTAGACTAGTGATACACACCTGTAGTTTCAGTGCTGAGGAGACAGAGGCAAGAGCATCAGATGTTCAGGGTTATCTTCAGCTATAGAGTGAAAGGCCAGCCTGGGCTACAGAAGACCCTGTCTAAAAACAACAACAAAACCAACAAAATCAGGTGAAAGTAACACTCCAGCGAGAAATTCTGGTTCAAGATTTTAAAATACACTAGTCATGTAACTGTAAGGAAGCCTGTCAGCACCTCTGAGCCTGGATCTTTGCCTACGGATAAAAGAAGCAATTCATTTAACACATTTTTTTTTCTTTTTACCGTGAACATGTTTATTAACTAAAAAATGGAGATTAAAATCAAAAGATGCTTGGTAACGAGCATTCTGTCATAGCACAGAATGGTTTTTTTGGTTTTTGTTTTTTGTTTTTTTTTTTTTTTATTAGATATTTTATTTACACTTCAGATGCCATCCCCTTTCCCCATTCCCCCCCTTAGAACACCCCTATCACTTGCCCCCTTTTCCTTTTTGCATTTATACATTTTTTAAAAAATGTTAATCATAGGCTTTATAAGTTTGGTATTGTTCAATCAGAGGTGTAACCCACTACCCAACCTAGATATGTCAACTATCTTTGACTGGTGGAGATACATGAACATCTGCCTCCCTGTCTCCCCCTCCTTCTCTCTTTCATCACCTAGCTTCTCCTCTCCTTCTTCTCCTCCACTTCTTACTCCTTCTCTTCCTCTCAGTACTCCTCCCACTTTAGCTCCACCTTAGATTTGAGTGGATGGTCGTCAGCTGACATTCATCCTAAAGCCAGGTTCAGAACTAAATGTTTTAGTTAGGATAGATGACAGAGGAGCTGGTTAGTCAACAAAATGATGGACTGGGTATTAGGACTATTTTGTACCTCACTGGTACAAATCGGCATAATTATGCTCTAATTGTATTTTGAGAGAAAAGTTTCATTTTAACACTTAACACATATTAACAATCTTTTCTTTGAAATGCATAAAGCTAAAAATGTTTCTACGTTTGAAATTCATCAGATTTTGATATATGTGCCTGGGTTACTACCAGCTAAACACCTGTAATCTGAAGCTCCAAAATGCTCTCAAACTGCAGCTTGTATACAACTATATGACTCATGATTTGGAATTTGATGCATTTTAGATTTGTTTTTGTCCAGACAAAAGCTTAATAAAATCTGTAAAAATAGCATGTAAATGCAAAGGAGTATCAGGCTTAATATGTCATAAATACTCAGGACTTAAGGACTTTGAGATGACAGAAAGCTAAAATTCAATCTATTGCATATTAACAAACACAAAGCTACACTGAACAACCTAGAAAAAAAAATACATGCTTGTTTCCTTCAGCAGGTAGAGATAATTTAGAAACGCATTTCAGGTGTAAATATTAGATTGATGCAAAATTGATGATTTCTCATCAAGACCAAAAAATTGAAGAAATACAAAACATAGAATTGAATAATCACAAAAATCCCAGACCAATTCTTTTTAATTAAGACCCCAAAATTAATGTTTTATAGTAGGATACTTTAGATAACTATACTTAAAGAGAAGGTTATCTGTTTTGGTTTTTTTAATTATAAAAACATACCAAGCTGAGTAGGTTATACAGCATTTCTATATATTTATTAAAAGGTTTTTAAAAATTTTTAAAAATTAACACTCCAACTAAATCCTAGTTTGTGTATAAAGTCTATCTTCATTTGACTGAAGAAAAAATACACCAAATGACATTAACAGGAGTGTTTTCAAATACCACATCCTTATTGTCTGTAAATCTAAAAATCTTACACAGTACATGGCATACAATAAATTGTTTGATGGGTACCAGACAAAAGAAAAACATAACTTCCTATTGAGAGTTCCTTAAAATCTCAACTGGTAACATGCATTTACTAAAATAGTCAAAAAGTTTCAAACTTCATATACCATTCTCACTTTCTGTCACTAGTTGATGTTAGAAATACAAGCTTGGGTGAAAAATCAACCACAGTTATGAATTTCCTCAACATACATACTACCCATTTTGCAATATGTCTTTTTTTCTTTTCCCTCAAGACAAAGTTTCTCTGTTTAGCCCTAGCAGTGCTGGAACAGACCAGAGACCCATCTCCCTCTGCCTCCCAAGTGCTGGGACTAAAGGCACCACCACCCAGTTATTCTTGCACATTTTGAGACACAGATTTAGTAAATGACAACAGAAATGACTTGTCTATTTCTAAATACCTCTAGCTGCTTCTCCTTTTCCCTGAAGTTTTTGAGTTCGCAATGGTATCTGTGCATCTCTGGAGGACCAATTGACTTCTCAGTAGCTTCAAGGAGTTCAATTTTGCTGAGTTTAGCAAATTCCCCAACTTTGTCCTACAGCACCAAAATTAACTATTAGCAACTATCATTCATAAATACCATTAAAATTTATTAAATTTGCCAAGATACTCTCACTTAAAAAAAATTTGAGATATGAAACAAGTCATTATGTTTGTGAGGAAAATAAGCTATAGTGTAGACACTATGCAACATTAAAATGAAAGACACTGGACTGTAATTTTAAACATAGATTATTAGACTTTTTAAAAAATCTTTAAAATTTTTCTTTTATATCACCTATGTATGTGTGTACCTATGTGTTGGATTATGCATGTGAATGCAATGCCTAAGGAGTCAAGAAGGCATCAGATCCACTAGAGTGGAGATCAGGTGGTTGTAAACTGCTATATGCAGGTGCTGTGAATCAAATTTGGGTGCTTTGGAAGTGCTTTTAAAAAATGAGCCATCTTTTCAAACCAGAATATTTTATTATTAATGAACAAATAAAAATATCACTAGACTTTAGAAAGTACACCTACATATAAAAGTTTATTCTAACCAATATATCATACAAATGCACTGATTAAAAGTTGTTCATTAATTAAGGCAGGCATGGTGGCCCACCGCTTTAATCCCACACTTGGGAGGCAGGGGCCGGTGGATCTGAGAGTTTAAAGCTAGCCTGGTCTACAGAGTGAGTTCCAGGACATCTAGGGCTACAGAGAAACCCTGTCTTGAAAAACAAAAGAACTATAAAAAGTTGTTCACTAACTCTGGCTTCTCAGGATCTCACATTCAAGAATGCATGGCAGCTATAGCTACTTGAACAATCAATCAAGTCAGTTCAACATTCTAACTGGAAGTGGTTCATGAGACCTGACCCCTACTTGAAGCTACAGTAGATAAGTTACTGGCTTCTGAGAGAGAATTAATTTTAAGGGTGTCACTTCTGGTAAATAAACTAGTGGATGGCCCAAACCCAGGAGTATATGGACTGCACAAATCTTGAGCCCACAGGTTAGTACCCAAAAAAACCAAAACCAAAACCAAAACAAACAAAAAAAACCCAGGAGAGGTAGAAGTAGATCTTGAAAGAGTTAAGGGAAGGAAATAAGGAGTAAATATGGTCAAAACACATTGTATGTTATTGTTAAAGAATTTTAGTAAGTTATTTGACTCTTGCAAATGGGAGTTTGAAACTACTCTGTACTTAAGTACCTTTCTCACAGGCTGGGGAGATGGCTTGTGTATAAAGTGTGCTTTCAAGTGTGAGGACAAGTTAGATCTCTAGTAGCCATATAAAAACTAGGCCAGCATGGCAACCTGCCTATAATCCCAGTTACGGCAGAGACAGGGAATCTTCTGGCCAAACTGCTCGACTCCTGATTCAGGCAATGCTTTAGTAAATAAAGTTGACAGGGAATGAGAAAGACATATAAAACTAACCTCTGGCCTCTAAGACTATGTGCACACATGTACTCAAATACTAGTACACACCACACACAGACAAACATAAAAAAAATGTTTAAAAACAAACATTTTGTAGCTTAAAGTTATTAAATAAAATTATTAACACAACTTATGGATGACTGAGGTCCAGTGGGCCTGGAACTCTATGTAGCCCAGGCTAGCCTACTAAGAACTACTATTACAGATGTGTGTCACCATGCCCATAAAAGTAGAAAGTACTAAGAGTGCTGTGTTGAATGCAAAGAGCAATAATTACATACTTATTAATTGAAATTAATAACCTAAGGATAGAATGCTTTCTTTTACAAAGAGCTATAAATATTAAGAGTGCTTTTTTGATACAAATCTAACTATTACTGTATCTCTTGAATAGTATTTGTATTTTCTATGGCATAAAGCGAAAATACTACACACAAAATTCCCCCAAGTTTGGAAGTCTTCCCTTCTCTAAAGAGAGAGGTTGGGGACAGGGGAGGTGACACAGTGGGACTGGGAGAAAAGGGAGAGGAAGGTACAATTGGGATGTAAAGTAAATAAATAAATTAATGAAAGATAATTCCCCATGTTCATTTATATTTCTCTCAGACCTGAGGCAAGAACTGACACAGATTGCCCACTTGGATGTTTAAGGCTGCAACTTGTTCTTCCACTATCTTCTGGGTTACAGGTTTTTTGTTGATGAACCAAAAGGACTGATTTTTTATCACATCAATTTCACGAGTGATTATAAGATTTCCAGAAGTCCTGAACCTAATTAAAGAATTGAAAAGCTTTAATATTCAAAACACACAGTAAATTAAGAATAACATTTCTGTTACTTTTCCTATACCCCAAAGTCTAAGAAATAGTACTTGAATTTTTATTCTTTCTGGTATTTTTAAATCCTTCCCACCTTGGAAACACTGGCTTTTTGTTATTACCCCACAATTAGTCATGCCAGTTACTATTTGGTTAACATTCAAAATTACTTAAATTGTTGAAATTAAAACAAGTGCTAATTCTAATCCCAAAACACAAGTTTATTTATCCTTTAATCATTATACTATTCTTCAATCACATCCTTTGCCTGTAATTCAAAATGTATTAGTACATTAAAGACTAATAGTTAGCTGAAACTTCCTCTACATGAAAAACATATGAATGAAAACTGACTTCCATGGAATACAAATTTACCCAACCAAAAACTCTCTGCCCAAAAGAATAAATCATAGATTCCTTACCATGTACTTCATTCTGAATGCTGAAAGAATTATAATAATGCCTCTAAAGAACCATTAAGTAATACAGTAGGATGGTTTAAATATGCTTGGTCCATAGGGAGTAGCACTGTCCTGAAGTGTCATTGTTGGAGGAAGTGTGTCACTGTAGGGGTAGGCTTTGAGACCTTCCTAGCTGCTTGCAAGACAGTCTTCTCCTATTTGCCTTTGGAGAAGGCAACACTCAGCTCCTCCAGAACCATGTCTGCCTATAAGCCAGCCCCAATTAAATGTTCTCCTTTATAAGAGTTGCCTTGGTGACAGTATCTCTTCACAGCAATGAAAACCCTAACTAAGACATACAGAATCTAAAAAAGGGTATTTACTAATTTTTGCTTTCAGCAGTATTTGCTTCATACTGCTCTATTCACCCATCTTCTTCACAAGATGATCAAAGTCAAGGACTTAAGTACATCAGGTAAACTCTACTACTCTGCTATACTCTAGCCTAAGTACTTCAAAATTGGCAAAAAGAAAGAGATACTTAAAAATGTTAAAGACTACAATTTCTCTCTCCTTCTCTTTGGTATATGTTTGTTTGTTTTAGACAAGTAGTCCAGGCTGACCTTGAATTTGTTATGTAGTGGAAAATGACCTTGAACTCCTGATTCTTCTGAATAGCATCGACTCCTTGCTTTCCAGCTCTATCTCCTAAGTGCTGGAATTCTGAAGTGTACCATCAGACCTGACTACAACCTCTCAGTGTACAGTAATCAGTCATATACTTTTATTACTTCATTAAACTACAATTTCTTGAGTACTTTACAAAATAAATCTTTTAAATTTGTTTTTAAAAGACACATTAAAAAGTGTATTTGCCACAATATTACATTAATATTCTTTTCCAAAGTCATCAAGAAAGCATAGATACAAGCTGAAAAATTATGCTAAGAGTGTTTAACACTTACAGTTCAATTTCAACCAAACCTTTGGAACATCCTCTCTTCACAAAAAACCCAACCTACAATGTAAGAAGAAAAAGTGAGTTGTGTCAATGGTATTTCCAGGTAAATGATCAGAGCGCTAGAAGAGTCATTACTGTTCGCCAAATCAGACTTTTTCAGTAATCACATGAATGTGCAAGGCCAGGTCCTTCCACTCTTCTTGCACTACAGAAATCACAGCAGTTAAATTATGGGTCACTTCAGCACTAGGCAGTTAAGGCTCTTACAAAGCTGCTAACAAGGCACTGAAATGGAAGAGCAAGGATTTGAGTTTGGGCAATCCGGCTCCGAGCCTATGTACTATGAACATTCACAACAAGTCCTATACTATAACTACAATACAAAGCTCTACACCAAATCTACTACTGTTGCAGACCCCCCCCCCCCCCGAGGTACATAGATTAACATTAACAAGCGCTCTAATAGTGCCTATTCTGTTTTTAAGACATACTTGTCATCAAGTATCTTTCAAAAACAAAATGATAATTTACATAGTAAAATAAGACACCTGAACTAGATCTGATAACTATGAGCTTAAACACAAAACAGAATGAAGGACTAAAAACATCAACTTGAATCTTGAGTTTGAGCTTTATAAATAATAAATACTAAAATGATAGAACTCCTTAGCACTTGGTAGAGCCAGGAACATTAGAAGTTCAAGGTCACCCTCAACAACACACTAGATTAGCCAACCAGTGTTAAATGAGAACCTATCTCAAAACAGAAAACAAAAGAGAAGGAAAAATGAATATGATCAAATATACTGTATATTATTATCAAAGAATAAATACAAACATTTTTAAAAACAAGGAAAAGTAGCAACAACACAAAATAAGGTAGGTACAGCATCATAAAGTTTATATACTTTAAGGTACTGAGAGATAAGTTGAAAAAAGCTGAATCAGAATGTAGTGACAAGCAAAATATCCCACAATTATAAATAAAGAACAAGAGCTGGAGAGTTAAGAGCACCTGCTGCTCTTCCCGAGGACCTGTGTTCTGTTTCCAGTAGCCATGCTGAGTGGTTCACAATCATCTAAATCCAGCTGTGAGGAAAAATGACAGCCTCTTGTGGCCTCCATAGGTGCACAATCTCTCTCCCCCCCCTCCCCTACCTCCTCTCTTACACACACACACACTTTAAAAACCCAGAATAAAAGACCTTGCAATAATCTTTTTAATCATGTTAGTGACCTCTGAGAATGACTATAAACAAACAACTACCATTTATTATATGCTGCTAAGATAAACTGGGAACTTTACAAATTCAACTGCCAACCCTGAACTATATACTATACCAATTTTATAGATAATGAAATTACAGATTAAAAAAAATGGGGGGGTGATGGTGTTCCTATAACCTGAGTGCCCATCTTTAATCTCTACTATAGGTTGCAATGACAACATGTTACACACACACACACACACACACACACACACACACACACAATTACTTGGCTTTGACTGGCTAGGTCACTTAACATTGCTTACTCATAGAAAGATGACATCTCTGAAGAAGCAAATTGTGCACTGTCTGGCAACAATTAAAATATTTGATACAAACGGGGGGTAGGGAGCAGTTCTTATTTATTATAAAGTAGCCAGATAATTTAGATTGTACTTATAATAAGATTTTATACTTACATTTAAATAGAAATAAAGTATTCTTGCTGAGAACTTAGATTTCAGTTAAATATTAAATCTGTAGATACAGAAGGCCAACCATCTGTATTTAGGAACCACTGCACTCCAGGGCCTCCCTTAAGATCTCTACCAGTCCAAAAAGAAATGTGGTTTCTTTAAAATAAGAACTGCAAGGCTGGTAAAAACTACTACAGCGAAACCCATTCTAATTGTACAGAATTGGAGATTACAACCCAGGAGACCAATGAAGAGGGACTGAACTCATGATTTGACAAAGGATATAGAAAAATCTGAGCTAGTCATTGCAAATTAACTATTTTAACCTCCTTATCTTCTAAATCAAAGTCTGATGTGCCGACCACCGTTAAAGGTCACAAGGCTAATTTATTAACAGAACAAAGTATCTTTTCTAGCCCACAAGTATCTCTGGTATAGCTTGTTTTTTAAAAATTGATTTTAAATATATTTATAATTTTAGGGAGTGCTGATTCAATTCTGTAGCATTATATTATATTGTTTACACACAGCTCTAATTCTGTAGTGTTCTCAGCAGTTCACTTTAAGCTTTACCAAAACTTTTTATTTAACTTTTTAAATTTTTATTTATCTGCAGGCAGATCACATGTCATGTCCCACATATCAGCTCTCTCCTCCCAACCAGGGCTTTAGGGACGGAACTCACTTGTCAGCTTGGTAGCAATCGCTTTTACCCACTAAACTATCTCACTCATCCTCAAACTTTTCTTTTAAAATACAATTTTATAACTTTCGCATATAATTATTGCATCTTTGTTAATTTATTCCTAGGTAGCTTACACTTGCATTGTTATTGTTAAGTCTGGGACTACTGCAGAGGACCAGAGTCTGGTTCCCAGTACCCGGAATGAATGGATGGCTCACAACTGTAACTCTAGCTCCAGGGTGTAGGACACCTTTTTCCAGCTTACATGGACACACAGACAGACACGAATACTCTTTAAAAGACCAAAACAAAACAAAAACCCAGCAGCACTTTTAACTATATCATTTTGTTCTCTGTTAATGTACAGACATTCAACAAAGTTTTATCTAACCTGGTATCTAACAATCCTGACAGATTTCCCTATTAAGGTATCAGAATTGTTTGAAAATTCTTTTTTTCCTGAATAATATTGCTTTGTTTGGAATTGCTGTTATCACTTCTTTGTCTTGGACAATATTAAAAGTAACCAGAACTTTCTCCTGAGACTATTCGTGTCCTTCTAGAAGTTCTAGGTAAAAGAAAGCTCATTTGGTATACTTAAGAACCTAAGATGTAGAAATTAACTTGTTTATAAAAACAAATGATTCTGAATTTTCTTAAAAATTATGTAATTTAAGTAAGCCAGAAATGGGTGTGCATGCCTTTAATCTCAGCACTCAGGAGGTAGAGGCAGGCAGATCTCTGAGCTCCAGACCAGCCTGGCCTACAGAGCAAGTTCCAGGACAGTCAGGGCTGCTACAAAGAGAAACTCTGTCTTAAAATGCCAAAAACCAAAGAGGAGATTATGTTAACTCACCTTATCTGCACGTCCCATGAATGCAGGTTTGCCTGCTAGTCCAAGGCAAATGGCACACACTATGCTTGACTTCCCTGTTCCATTGGCTCCGATAATCATATTCAGATGGGGGCCAGGAGACACTTCACAGATATCATATGTTCTGAATTGAAAAGAAGCAAAATCATTAAACAGAAATAAGAGAAAAACCTTTCTTTGTTAATGCATCTTTTTTTGTTGCTTTGCATTATCACTGTCCACAACCCTTTTATAACAAATTTAAAAGCCAGCTAATGATATGAATGTAATGTTATTCATATATTTAGGGAGAATGAGGTACTGAAGAGTCAAGCCCTGCAGGGCCTTTTACATGCTAGGTAAGTGCTTTATCACCCAGCTCTATCCCTAACCCTCTAAATTTGAAATAATCAACTTACAGAGGGAAAACTCTATCAATGGAAAAGTAACAATGCACATGTGAAATAAAAACATGGGGGGGGGGCAGCTGGCAGCACATGTCTTTAATTCTAGCATTCAGGAGGCAGGGTTTAAAAACCTGGTTAAAACAAACCCATGAGTTTGGGGCTACATAGTGAGATCCTGCCAAGCAAAATACAATCTAAGTTTGAAACCATTTATCCTCTTTTGGGAGACTATATCAAAGCTATTGCACTTATTTTTACCTCAATTTTTGTAAAATAATTTCAAAACAAATTTGTACAAGAAGCCATGGCTTCTTTCCTAATGTCTTACATTTAAATTTTTTTGAATTATAACAGTAGCTACTTCTCATTTTAATATTTAAAGCAATCCAAAAATTATTCTTATTCAAATGACAAAATAATCATTAAACCAATGGCTTCATTTTATCATCATTAAAATTTTTTTAAAAAGGGCCTTTACTTTCTTTAATGCTGCAAGAAGATTCCATGAATCCATGACAGGCTATGTTATAACAATCCCCATTTCTCTGGGAGAAGGCAAGGATACATAAGTAGAGAGATCTGTATTCCTTATACACACCATGGCATCCAGAATGCTCTACCTCCCTGAATAGTTAGTCCATAGTTACACAAATTAAACATTTAATTTATATTCAGTACCTATAATTTTACATATCTGCTTCTGTGAGCTCTTAATTTAAGTGACTTTTTTTCTCCTACATATTTTTAAGATTCATTTTTTTTTAAAAACTTACTTATGTTTTAAAGTTTCTCTGTGTAGCCCTGGCTGTTCTGGAAACTCACTCTGTAGACCAGGGTGGCCTTGAGTGCACAGATCCACCCACCTTTGCCTCATAAGTGCAAGGATCAAAGGTGCAAGCAATGATGTCTCTCTTATTTTTAATCTGTGTTTAATTCTCATTATTTATCAAGGCAGCTTTGGCAAGATATGAAGGAAGCTATAACCTAGACATTTTTCTAGCTTGCCTTTTAAAATCCTTAATCGGAATTCGTAAATAATATTCCTTCTCTAGGTTTTTAGTGCTCAGGTACATGTGCTACTAACATGCTAACTATATAAATAAATTAACAAAGCATACTAACTTTAACACTTAAAACTTTAAAAAGTCAGGTGGTAACAAAAATATACTTGTGACAAAGAACTACAGGGATATACATGGAAATCTAGTATCACTTGTTTAAAAACAGAGGTGGGAATGGAGAGATGAATCCACCAATGAGAGCTTTATCTTCTTCCAGAGGCTCCAAGTTTGGTTCCAGCACCAACATAGATCAGCTCACAAGCACTTGTACCTGGAGCTCCAAGCAATATGGTGCCTTCTTCTGGTTATATGTGTATGTGCACCCAGGTATGTGTGCGCATGCAACATAGAGACAGACAGACAGAGACAGACACAGACACACACACACACACACACACACACACACACACCTTTCCTTAAAGGGCTTTGTAACTTAGCCCTAGTTTCAACTTTTTTCTCCCTTTTCTATCTCTACTCAGAATTCTAAATTCTATCTATTATACATTTCTTCATGTTTCTTGACGAATCTGTGCTTCCTTTAGCCTAGAACTCAACCTCGTCTGATCTATTCACTCATGGAAAACCCCTGTCCTATCTCTAGTCCATCTGAATTCTCTAAGCCCTACTTGCTTGATACTTCTCTCACCCTCACTCTGTGACAACTTGGTTGTCAACTTGACTACATCTAGAATTAATTAAAATCTGAGCAGCTGGGTATACCTGTGAGGGATTTTTTTCTTAAATTATTTGAAATGGAAAGACCCACTCTTAATCCAGATCTTCTGAGGTGCGAAGATCCACCCTTAATCTGGACCACACTTTCTTCGGGCAGCTTATCTAAAGGACACAGAAGGAAGCTTGTTCTCATGGCCTGGTGGCTTCCATTCTTGCTCTCACTGACAAGTCCATTCCTTCACTGGCATCAGAGCCTATTTCTCTGGGATTCTGAAGACCAGTGAAGACATCCAGTGCCATGGACAGAATAACTACTGGACTCTTAGAGCCACTGATAATGGTAGACAGCCTTTGTTGGACTAGCTGAACTAAACCCTGTAAGCCATTTCATAAATGGCCTTTCTATATATGGATATAGATGCATTCTACAAGTTCTGTTCCTCCAGAAAACCAAACACATTCCCAAATCTAAAATCTTATATTAGTCAAATAAACAAAACCATACCCAACTGCATTTTCTACCTACTTTTTCTTTTTGCTATTTTTGTTCAAGCTTTTCTTTCTTATTCTTCCTCAGTCTAAAGCTTTCTTTGGTACTACTTTATCCAAGGGAAAGCATTTTTCCAACTGCTAAATGTAGGAGGAGGCTTCAGTCTCATTCCGAGTTCAATGGAGCAGATATTTTCAGTATTATTTTAACTAAACTTCTCTGACAAGTCTCCCGAGATTCTCCTCTGACCTTCCTGTACTCATCTTCTCTCCCTCTTACAATACGTTTTATTCCTCCAATTTGTATTTTCCTTTTCGTAATTTCAAAGACTTCTGTAACACCAATAACCACCTACACATGACTCCCAAGTCTGTGGCTTATTCTTTTCTCTCTGAGCTCCAGGCCTTTAGAAACTCCATCTATACAACTTTTCTCTTAGCTATCCCACAGGAAAGTTCAAGACAGAGGCGCTCACCTGCATTCATTACTTATTCTCCCCACACTATTTGCTCTTGAATAACATCTGAATGGTGAGCCAGAGCCAGACGTGGGAAGGACTAGGGCACTCTTCCACTCTCATGCCTCAGAATCCATAGGCAGATCTTATCACATAACCTTTTAGCCCTGCATTCTTGCTTTCTTACTTTAAATATTCTTGCTTGCTATCTGGTACCCTTTCAAAATCATCCCCCAGGATGATGCTGGAGTTCCTTAGCAAAGTAACAGACAAGCCAGAACAATAGTTCCCAACCTCGATCCATGTATGTTCTTACATGTCAGGTCACTCATCGCTCACTAAACATTACAAACTGGCTTTCAGGCAAGTCCCTTCCTTGTGTAACCATCTTCCCTTCTTTTCGATTTTAACATCTTCTTCACAAAGCTCTGACAGTTGTGGTTGAACTTAGCCGGTTCAGTCTTTGTGCCTCCCATGAAATCCCGAGGAGATAGGTTACAGCTGATAACCCCATGCTGAGTATATTAGCCTTTCATGATCTGGATTCAAATGAACAATTCAGCAATTAGAATCTATACAGATCCAGGCAAAACCCAATAGCTTTGAGTTTATATCATCAACAAAGACAGGTAGAAATACAGTGATATGTAAATAAAACAAACGTACCCCTGATACATAAGTGCTTGGAAAAAAAAAATGGTATTGTCACTACAGTTCTATAACTTACTCAAGTCTACACTTAAGAAAAATACCTGGAAAGAATAACTCAAAGGCGCTAAACAGATAGTGATGTTTTTGGTAACATTTAGAATCTACTCAACTAGCTGGGGTGGAAGCAAGGAAGAAAGGAGGATTGGAAGGGTCAAGAATCTGCAAGGAGCTACAGAAACTGGTAACACGATTTAATTTCTTTGGTACATTCTAATCACCAATCAACAACCATTACCATCTCAATTGCCCACTTGGAAAACGCGTACACTTTTCAAAATTTGCCACTCCGCTGTAACTGTTGCCTATCGAGTTTTGTGAAGTGCACAGGTCCCTGGCCGATTGAGATTCGCAGACTAGAGACCTGGCCCCTTAGTATATCTACTGACTACATCCGACGCTTTCCAAAACCATTGGGTGGATTAAAAAAAAAAAAAAAAAAAACCATCAGGCCACACGTTTACTACAGTCAACAAGGCCAGTCTCCACGGCCTAGGCAGGGAAAGGCTCAGAGTTAGCCTGACACAGGTTCCCCACCGCCGGACACACCCCACAGCCCCGGGCCTGCGGGCCGCTTGCTCCCGCCCAGGCGCGGCCTGCCGCCACTCACAAGAAGTTCTCCATGGCGATGCGGACGATTGAGCCTTCGACGAAGAGTCCGGACGGCCGCGGCAGCGTCGACGTCGGGTTCGAGTTCTTTCTCTTGCTCGGGACCTCGGAGGAAGCATCTCTCGGGAGAGACCTCTTGGGAACCTGGGGGTTGGGGGTAGCAGCCTTTCCGCTCGGAGTCGCCATCCTGGCTTCCTCCGCGTCCCGCAGCGGCTTCCGTTCCCGGCGAGCCGCAGCCCAGGAGCCTCCGCGCCGGGCTCCCGCGCTAACTGACCCCGTCTGACCCCGCCCCGCAGCCCGGACGCGCCGGCGCAGTTCCGCCCCGCAAAACCGAGGCCACGCCCCGACCAGCCGTGTCCTCAGAGGCCATAGATGCCGGACCCGGTGCGACTCGAAGGAACTGTGGCTCGAGGATCGATTTCCGTACGTGTCGTGTCGGAATTTTCTTCTTGGAGAATTTTAACTTTAGAGCAATATGTGAATTGCATTTACTATTTGGAAACCTGCGCCGGCGCCTCCCGTGCATTGGTTGCTTGCTAGTTTGCGACTGTCCCTCCCAGAACCCCAGGCCTCATCTGTCTTATGTTCTACATTTCAGTTTCCTTCCCTGGTGCTCAGATTTACTCCAAAGAACATAAAAGATGCCTGTCGACTCTGTGCCTGTTGTTAGAAGCATGGCACTAACAACCATCTGATGCTCTCAAAATTGTGAAGAGTGTATTAATTACTTGCTCACTCACACTTCCTTGCCCTTTTATTGTATAATTAATTTTTATTTTTTGTGCATTGATGTTTTGCCTGCATGTATGTCTGTGTGAAGGTGTCAGATCTTGGAATTACAGACAGTGGAACCCGGGTCCTCTGGAAGAGCAGTCAGTACTCTCTCTGTTTTTTATTATTGGATATTTTATTTATTTACGATACAGATGTCATCCTCTTTACCCATTTCCCCTCCCTAGAACCCCCCTATCCCATCCCCCTCCTTCTTTATGCTTTTATACCATTTTGATTACATGCGTGTATTAAGGTCTACACTAATTCTACCTAATTCTAGGTTGAGGGTCTAGCATTACAATAGATGCAAATAGTCAAAGAAAAAACAAGGCATTAAACCCAATTACGTGAACACTCCTGTGATCACTGTTTCTAAGGGAAGCAGTCAGTACTCTTAACCACTGGGCCATCTCGCTAGCACCCAGCTTGTTTGTTTGTTTGTTTGTTTGTTTGAGACAGACTCTTTATATATCTCCGGATGGACTGCTACTCACTATAGAGCCCAGGCTGGTCTTGAACTTTTACTACTTCTGCTTCCTTAGTGCAGAGGTTCCAGTGCAGGCCACCAGATGGCCTCTCCCTTCAGGTTTTCTTTTTTCTCTTCTTTCTCCTTTCCTTCCTTCCTTCCTTCCTTCCTTCCTTCCTTCCTTCCTTCCTTCCTTCCTTCTTTCCTTCCTCCCTTTCTTTCTTTTTTTAAATTAATCAATTATTTTATTTACTTACATCTCAGATGTTGCTCTCCCTCTTGCCCTCTCCCCCTCCCCCCAGCAGCATTCTTTCCTCCCATTGTTCCTCCCCTTAGCTAGGAGAGGGTGCCTCCCCCTTGGTATCTCCCCTCCCTGGGGCATCCAGCCTCTACAGGATTAGACACATCCACTGAGGCCAGACAAAGCAGTCCTCTGCTACAGCTGTGCTGGTGGCCTCAGACCAGCCCATGTATGCTCTTTGTTTGATGGCTTAGTCTCTGGAAGCTCCTAGGGGTTCTGGTTAGTTGAGATATTGTTGGTCTTCCTATGGGGTTGCCATCCCCTTCACTTTCTTCAATCCTTCTTTTAACTCTTCCTTGGGGTCACTTCAGGGTTTTTGTTTTGTTTTGTTTTTAATTCCCTGCTTAAATTCTCAGGTTTCTAGAAATCCTTGAACAAGAATAAGCGAGCTGCTTTAGGAGTGGCTCTACCTTACTATAACCAGATTCATCTCATTAGCCCTTTCAAAGATAATGTCACTAAGGCCCATAGACAACATTCGCCCAACCAGTAATATGTATGTGTAACTAACGGGAGACTAGGGTAATGGGGAGTTGACGAGATGGAGAAACCATTGAATGTGTTATGTAGTAGAGGCCTGTGATCTAATTAAAATTTTTCAGTCATTCTGTTTACTGTGTGGAAAATTGATGGAAAGGTCTCAAATACAGACCTGGGGAGGCCAGTTAGAAATCCCCTGTAGTAGAGCCCTCTCTTGACCACTAGACCAACACTCCTTTATGCAGGCCCCTGCTTCTTTTTCTCATACAAACAGAATCTGCTCACTAAAAGTTATAATGAAAGAAAATATAATCTTTGTAGGCAGCATGTAAACTTGTTATGGGTACTAGGTTTGTGTGTGTGTGTGTGTGTGTGTGTGCGCGCGCGCGGTGTGTAAATTAAGAAATAACTTGTAAAGTGTATGTGTGTGGGGGGTGTAAACTAAGAAATAACTTGTAAAATGGTCCAGTAACAAGAAGGAACAAAAAGACCCAGTGCTTAGGATACTATGCTATTAGTACTTCTACACATAGCTGGTATAGTCTTGGCTTCAAGAACTTAGAGGTTGCCAAGCATGGTGGCATACGCCTGCAGTCTCAACACTCAAGGCACTTAGCCAGGAGGATCACAAAATCTATCAAGGAGAAGGAGGAAGGAGAGGAGAGTCAAATTCTGAAGAAGTAATTAGTTATAAGGGAATCTATTCTATGGACAAGCAGGAATATAACCAGCAATGGTGGAACTTAGGAGCTTCACCATTGAGTTTAAGGGACCAGCTTTACCATTTCATGCCAGGATGACACTTTTAGAATGCTGTTAAAATTATGTTTCTAGGGCTGGAGAAATGGCTCAGCGGTTAAGAGCACTGGCTGCTCTTCCTGAGGTCCTGAGTTCAATTCCCAGCACCCACATGGTGGCTCACAACCATCTGTAACAGGATCTGATGTTCTCTTCTGGCATCGTGCAGATGCAGCACATGCACACAAAATAAATAAAAAATAAATCTTTAAAAAAAATTATGTTTCTAAACTTAAAAGTTGGGAACAAATCCCCAAATTTGGATGACTCCTGAAAGACAGTCATACTATGGGTTTTAACTAGCTAGTCATGGTTGCCACTGTATATGAGAGCACAATAAAGAAACCACTGAAATGGCCGCTCAGTGGTGGAAGGAAAAAGGTTATTCTAAACTGCCAAGACTGTCTCTTCAGGAAAGCAGGTAGGGGGAGACTGAGGGTTTTAAAGAGATTGAGTAGGAGGTGGGAGGGGCCAAGATGTTAATGTAGGGTTTGGGAATGCATAATGAGCATCTGTGAATGGGGATGGGGGAGCCTGGAGGCCAGCATGGAGTTTGATATGCAACCACAGGTGCATGTCAGTGGAGCCATATGTTCCTTCTACCAGTGGCAAGGGAAATGATTCCTTCGGGGGATAGAAAATCATTTCACAAGTTCCAGAGAAATGCTGGCTTTTATCTAGCTGTCAGGAATCCGTCTATAGTCCAGGTTGAGCTCATCTAGATATATGAACTGCCTGAGACCTAACAGATACCATCCTGAAAAAAGGATAAGGTTGGACCAGCAAGACAATGAAGCACATAAATGTATCTGCTGCAATCTGGGATCCCTCCATAGAAAGAGAGAACCAACTCCTAAACTTTGTCCTCTGACCCTTACACATGTGCTTTCAATCACACAACACCATACACATTAAAGAAAGAAAGAAAAAGAAAGAAAGAAATCCAATCACAAACAATACCTGCTAAACCCAGGAATTTGGGGAGTACACAGGAAAGCAATTATAAAGGGAAAAACTTGTAATCCCTTTATTCAAACTATTCTTAAGATTTTAGTGTAGTTTTTTTTTTTTTTTAGATTTATTTTATGTATTTGAGTACACGGTTGCTCTCTTCAGCCGTACCAGAAGAGGGCATTGGATTCCATTCCAGATGGTTGTGAGCCACCATGTGGTTACTGGGAATTGAACACAGGACCCCCTAGAAGAACAATCATTGCAGTTAACCGCTGAGCCATCTCTCTAGCCTTAGTGTAGGTTTAGTATCTGTCTTCTTGTATATGTATGGTGAGTTCCTTCTGTTTCTCAAAGATGAAAATAATATAACACCCCCATTGTATTATCTATTACTGTATTTTGATCATCACTTGATACATTACTTTTCATGCCATTTTCATAAAACCGGTTTAGATAATTAGATAGAATTTTATTGAATACATTTACTGTTTTTGATATACATAGTTATAGTAGTTAGATTCTGTGTGATTGAAAATTATTGTGAACCAAAGATGCTCTGACAGACTTACATGTGCTTCTTAATATGCTTTAAATTTTTCACTCATGCATGAAAGTACACATATTTGTCTTGCTGTATCAGGAGTCTTTAATTCCATTGATAAGAACTACTTTGAGAAGCACCTTCCCCTAGTCCTGCTAGCCTGGGGCAGCCAGAAGAAAGATACCTGTCGAGGACCATTCTGCCCCACGCTTGGGGGCCAAAATGTCGGGAACTGATCTATCAATGTTGGAACCCGCACTGCCAAAAGCCTTGGGGGCTGAATTGTTAAAGCCCGCACTGCCCCAAGCTGCTCCAGTCTGTCTGGGTTCAGCAAGAGAGAGAGGATGGATGAGAAAAATGGAGACCAGACAAAGTGTGATTCAATCCTGTTTATTCTTCAGTCTCTCTTCTCTCCAAGTCCCTAGTTCCTAGCACCAAGTCTCAAGTCCCGAGTTTCTTCCAGCTGTAATAACTCTTAAGTCCTTATCACAGTTCTAAGTTGCTAGTCTCTTTCCCAGTTCCAAGTTTTTTTTCCAAGTTACCTGTCTCAAGTCTCAAGTACTTCTCCAAGTTACCCTCCAAGTTCTGATTCTTCTGTCTGCCTCTCGCCTTTTATATGTCTCACTTCTAAGTCATGCCCTTAAATCACGCCTTTAAGTTTTGTCTCTAAATCACACCTTTAAGTCACGCCTTTAAGTCTCACACACCCAAGGGAAGATCCTAGGTATCTAAAACAAGATGTTATCAGAGTGTGCTCAGCTATTGTAGGCTGTTGTAAACAAGTCTCTTGTCAGGGTATATGGCTCAAGATGGCTGCAAGGATGATAGCCACCTTCTGTCGGCTCCCCACAGACACCCAAGTGCCTACCATGGGCACTAATATGATGGGTAAATGTGTGCAATGAAGAGTTGGGAATGAGACCACTAATCTCAGTAACTAAGTCATAAATGGGCACTTCATTATGGATGTCAAATCATAAAATATGATTGACTAATTTGTCTATATAAGACTTCAAAATAATAAGACACAAGACAGTTGACCTGTCTCTTGACAAATCATTCCTAATTTATGACATAAAAACTATTGCTTTAAACTTATAATGAGCTTGTGGGGCTAAAAAATAGATAAGGAATATTTAATCAGGAAATGTTTAATGGAAAGACAGGAAATAATTCTGTTGTAAATATTACCAACTATGACATGAACTATTACTTTAAAATTACTGTGAACTTATGAAATGTAGAAATGTTTGGAAAGCCATGTAATCAATTATCCTGCTGTAACTCCCTCTTGTGTAACATTTTATGTAAGAGCTAATTTTTCTTTTATAGACAATGTTTGTCTGAGAATCTATAAAAAGCTGAAAGCAAAAACTAATCTCGGTGGATCCCCTTTCTGCTTCATCCAGTGTGTGTGTGCCTGAGTTCCTTTCTTTTTCTTTGTCTGCAGTTCATAAAGAGTTAATAAGCGCTGAGCCTTTCACCCACTGGTGAGCAGGCCCCTGAGTTAAAGAGTAAAGAGCTCAAGTAATTAAGTTTTCTGTTTTCCTAATCCCCAGTTGCTGTCATCAGTCAATTGCCAGAAGCCTTCAGCTCTGCCCCCATCCCCCACCCCACCAAGAGCAAAAAAGTAAGCCGAATTGCCTGGAGATATCAGCTTTTGATCCAATTCTGTCCTGCCTCAGTCTACCTGGGTGTCAAATCTGTCCTTTGACACAGGTTATTAGTTCCAAACTAAATATTTATATGACTGTCTATATCCAGTTTCTTTTATTTCTTCAGCACCTAAGCACATTTTCAAGCATATTGCATCAATTCAGAGGTCTTCTCAGTTTGGGTGTGGCTTCCCGTGTGCCTGCAGCTAGCTATTCTCAGCCACAAGGGTCAAGCCTTAAAGATGCAAGCTGCCTGAAGGAGAAACTGACCTGACAGGAAGAAGCGACCCTGCCATCCCTTCAGGCATTTGCTCCAGGCTTTTTACAGTGGATGGCCCAGGAAACTGCAGACTCCACACGCTGTGAGTGCTCAGACCTGAGACTGAGAAGCTCCTGGAAGTATTTGTCCTGTTTCCTGTGTTCCCTGGGGCCTCATGGCAGCTCCCACCCCTCCCCACCTCCTGCCTGGAGCAGTCTCCTGAGCACTCCAGGCCACAAGCTACTTGCCAACTTGACTGGATCTCAGTTGCTCCACTCAGGGAAGGATGGTTCATGAAAAGCCTCAGGAACTCCACTCACCCACAGCCACCATTAAATTGCTGTGGCCATGCACTGAAGCTCCTGCATCTGCCACCCTGCTCAATCTTAAGGGGGCCTTGCCTCCCACCTGAGTAGCATGCTGCAGCCACAAAACAGCTTGTGGCTGCTAGGGAAATGTTTTCCCTATCTTTCACCTACGGCTTTTGGCCTAATGCTTGAATCTAGTGTTATAAGCTTGGATTTATGTGCCCTCCCACTGAACGTCAGAATCATCGATTTTCGACTTTCGGGACACACCAGCAGTGTAAATAATGACACAGAGGCTTTTTTTTTTTTTTTTTTTTTTTTTTTTTAAATTAGTGCTTAGACTACCTCCTGGCTAGCTTGTCTAACTTAATTAACCCAACTATTGTAGTCCATGATACACCATTGGGCTAGTTCTTTACCCCTCTCTCTGCCTAGGTATATCTAACCTCTTCTGTGTCCTGCTAGTGAATCTTCCTCTGTCTGCTTCTCCCAGTGACCCTCTCTCAGCCTGGAAATCCAACTGTCCTTTTCCTGTCAATATCAGCGGTCAACTCACTATTAAGCCTATCAGAGAGAGAGAAAGGTGTATGTTTACAAAATACTGAGGCAGGTGATAAGCCATAAGAATAACAGTACCAAAATCCAGCCAATACTCAACTCTCTGCCAGTATTAACAACCAACAATTGAAAAATACAAAGGCAACCTTCACACAATGTACAAAAAGATTATCCCAACACCCAGGAGGCAAAATAAAGCTTATTTTTACAATTAACTAAACAGTACCCAACAAGTCAACAAGTAGGGTTATTTATAGGTGACTAGCTTCTAAATTGCACTTCTTGATTATCCTAAACAGTTTGCAATAATAGCTTTCATATGACTAGAACTTTATATTCTTAAATGAGTTACATATGTACAATACATTAAAAAAAGAGTTGAACAAAATGATCTGAAGTTTCTATCAATACACAATCATCCATACCAATTAAAATATTTAAGACTTGTTTTTTCTTAGTATAAAAGGAGATATAATAATCCACCTTTCTTTTCCTCATTTCCCTATATTCTCCCCTTATCCTTTAATCCTCTTTTCCATCTTCCCCCATAACACTAGATAGGAGAAAAAGAGGAAGCAAGAAAGAGATCCCTGATTCTAACCTTTTTTACTTTGTTTCCTCCCTGACAATAACCATTAACATCTTCTAACCAAGCCTCCTAAACAACAAATATCCATAACCCACCAAACAACCAAAACCCCACCCACCTCTTGGGAATGGAGATGTTCTTAAAATTGCTTCCTATGGTCTCAGGGCAAAGGCATCTTTGGGGGACCCTATGAAAACTGGAATATTGGCCAAATCCTCGGAGAGCTAGCTGTATTATTTGTTGTTGAGACTCTTTGGGAGGAGAAAATGCAGGGTTTAACTGAAGTCCGGCCTGAAACAGTCCATGAGGTAGGACCATCTGAGCTAGCCATTTTGAAGTTGACCTAGATGCAAATTTTTGAGGAAACAGTTACTGAGGCAGGCGGTGAGGCTGGACCACCTGGGCTACTTGCTTTGTTTTCATTGTTGTCTATCTTTTTGCTCTGCAAACATACAAACCTTAAAAGGTAATACCATAGGTACATTTCTGCATTAACATATATAGAGAGAATGAGCACTGTGCATAAATTAGCTAAAGATGATTTTCTGCTCTATGTTTGAGCAGATAAAAGCATCTATCAACTTTCTAAGTCCATTTGGATTGTGTAACCAAAATGTAATATAAATCTTCATCCATGCTATATGAAAGGTGGCATGAAATAATAAGTCACAAAGACCAGGTAGCCAAAAGGATTCATTGACTGTGAGGAGAGTTTCATATTTCAGGTAGCAGGATATCTTTCCTGGTCGGAACTCAAAGAAGTTGCCCATTGAAACCTGAATATGTATAAATGGTATGGTGTACAAACTTAAGTTTTCCAAATTCTGCAAAATGAAACACATTAATTGACCAGATTTTATTGTTTTTTTTGGTACCCCCTCAGGTTACTTCCTGCATGTAATGGAGTTTGGTTATACAGAGAACAGGTAGGACATTACAAGGAGATTCAGACATTTTTTTTTTTTTTTTTTGGGATCTGTTCTTGACAATTGATGTGGTCTTATTACATCTTATGTGACTAATTCAGAAACCTTTTCTATGTAAGTCTTTGTTTTTTACTTTGTTTATGTGCTAAGCAAATTCATTCTATAATACTATTTTCCCTTTGCATAATGATCCCAATAAAATGAGTTAAAAACAAAAACAAAATAAAATCAGGTTTAGGATTAATTGGATCCACATGTGCATCTCTGTCTCTTTTCTATCACAGTTAACTCTTTCTGCTTCAGCTGTTAACCATTTTAGACTGTTTAAGTCTGAATCTCCTTATAATGTTTAAAACAAATTTATGTATTCATGAGTAGTTAATCTAATTGTAGATTGCAGCCAATTAAAATCTTCCATTAGTTTTTGAAAATCATTAAGAGTTTGCAACTGATCTCTACATATCTGTACCCTTTGTGGTTAAATTCTTTGTTGACATATTTTGTAGCCCAAATAGTTAATTGAATCTCCTTTCTGTATTTTTTCAGGAGCAATTTGTTCTTGTAGGTGAGAATACTATACTTCACCAAGCAATTGATCTTGATCAGTATTTATTCCCTTTGCTTTATTATATTGTTCAATATTCATGGCTTCTTTCCTCTACCATGTAAATCATTGTGACTATTGACCAGCCTCTCCCACAGCTGTAACCAAACATTTCCAGTCTTGGGAAATAACTCTATTTTGGGTAGCTCAATTACTTAATATTTATTTAACAGAAGGTTAACTGTACTCTAGATAAAATGGGCATAAAATCTACAGGACATTAAATCCAAGAGCTATAGAATACAAATTCTTTTCAGCAGCCCTTGAGGTTACTCTAATATAGATAATATTTTACAATGCAAGATAAATATTACAAATAAAAATGAATAAAATTTCTCATATCTTATCATATCACAGTTGAAAGCATTAGCAAGAGAAACCAAGCAAATACTTAGAAACTGAACAATTTACTCTTGGATGATGAGTGGATTGTTGAAAGAGGAAATTAAAAAATGTCTAAACTTAAATGACAAACCATCAAAATATAGCAAAAGCAGATCAAAAGTAAAGTTCATAGCTATGAAGGGTTATACTTTGAAAAATCAAAAAAAAAAAAAAAACTTAAAAAAAATTAACTTTGAGGTCTTAGAAAAACAAGCCAAAACAAACTCTAAAGTAATAGCCATTATTAAATAATTTAGAAGAGAGCAGAATTGAATAAAAGAATTGAGGATAAAAAACAAATATTTCAATCAACACAGAGCTGGTTCTTTGGAAAGATTAAGAATATTAACAGACCCCCTAATAGAAGAAAGGGGTTGTGATGATTTGAATAATAAATGTCCTGAATACTCTAAGGCATTGGTGGATCTGTTTGGGTAGGCTCAGGATGTGTGGTGTTACTGGACCAAGTATGTCACTGGGGGCAGTCTTTGAGAGTTTAAAGATTAACTGTTTTTAGTTTGCTTTCTGTGTTTGTATTTGCTGTTGAATATGTGAGCCCTCAGCATCTGCTCCAGCCACCATGTCATCTGCCTGCTGCCTGCCTGCCTGCTGCCTGCTGCCTGCCTGCCTGCTGCCTGCTGCCTGCTGCCTGCTGCCTGCTGCCTGCTGCCTGCTGCCTGCTGCCTGCTGCCTGCTGCCTGCTGCCTGCTGCCTGCTGCCTGCCTGCCTGCCTGCTGCCTGCCTGCCTGCTGCCTGCTGCCTGCTGCCTGCTGCCTGCTGCCTGCTGCCTGCTGCCTGCCTGCCTGCCTGCCTGCCTGCCTGCTGCCTGCCTGCTGCCTGCCTGCTGCCTGCCTGCTGCCTGCCTGCCTGCCTGCTGCCTGTCTGCCTGTCTGCCTGCCTGCCTGCCTGCCTGCCTGCTGCCTGCTGCCTGCTGCCTGCTGCCTGCTGCCTGCTGCCTGCCTGTCTGCCTGCCTGCTGCCTGCTGCTTGCTGCCTGTTGGCAGACTCTGCTCTGCCATCATAGACTCTTAACCTTTTGGAAACAAAAGCCCAAATAAACTCCTTGTTCTATAAGTTTCCTTGGTCATGGTGGGTTTTTCTCTCACAGCAATAGAAAAATAGTTAACACAGAGGGAAAAGGCCCAAACTAAGTGGGCATTGGAACAGATACTAATGAAATCAAACAGCCATCAAGCAATACTTTGTAAAGTTTTATTTTAAAAATACTTGAAAGACCAAGGGAAAAAATGGATAAGTTTTTAGACACATATGACCTACCAAAATCAAAGCAAGAAATATAAGCAACTTGATCATATTTATAAAAAGCAATTGGTGGTATTGAAGTAGTAATAAGAGCCTGTAATGAACAAAAGTTCATGATTAGACACTACCACACTTGTACAGTTGGTACAAACCTTTAAAGATCATCATCAATATTTCCTATAAAAAAAGAAATGGAAGAAACACTTTAAAACTCAGTGTACAAAACCAATATTATATTGATAGCAAATCCAGATAAGGGCATGGGGGAAAAGTATAAACCAGTTTTAGAGAACAATGGCTGCCATTCTTCCCTCAGTCATACACCATTACATAAAATCTACTATAACCAGTGTAATCTTAGAGTTTCTCCTGTCAGCCTAGCACAGCTGTGCCAGCAATTCATTCAAAGTTCTTCTTGTCTCTTATTTTCTATTATTTACCCTCTACACTTACATATGTCTCATGATGATTTTGCCTTTGGTTTTTACACTGCTCAGCTTCAGGATTGTTGTCTGTGTTTCTCCACCCAATTTACTAGAAGGCATTCTTTACTCTCCATTCATATCTCACATACTTCCCAGCCCCTTGTTTGTCAAGGACTGCTCTGCCAAATGTTGGAACCTGCACTGTCCCAAGCTTTGGGGGCTAAATTGTCCCGGTTCGTACTGCTACTCTGGTCTGCTGGTGGGGTTCAGCAAGAGAGAGAGTGAGGATGGACGCAAAAAATGGAGACCAGACAGAGTGTGATTTAGTCCCGTTTATTCTTCTTGTGTCTCTCTCTCCTCCAGTCTCAAGTGTCGAAATCCCAAGTCCCTAGTCTAGTTCAAGTTGCTAGTACCTTCTTCTGTCTGCCTCTCGCCTTTTATACCACTCTTAAGTCTCACTTCTTAAGTCATGCCTTTAAGTCACGCCTTTAAGTCTCATACACCCAAGGGAAAATCCTGGGTATCTAGAACAAGATGTTATCAGAGTGTGCTCAGCTGTTGTAGGCTGTTGTAAACAAGTCTCTTGTCAGGGTATATGGCTCAAGATGGCTGCAAGGATGATAGCCGCCTTTTGTTGGCTCCCCACACTTGTTGACCTCTGTTCTTCTTCTTCTCTTCTTTATCCCATGTACAGAGAATATCTTGTGTATTGTATGGATGCATCACCTGTCAATTAAAAAGCCTATGGCCTACAGCTTAGGCAGAAAATGGGAAGTGGACCATTTGGGAGGAGAAAGAGTTCTGGGATAGAGCCAAACAGGAGATTCACTGGGAAGATATGAGGAGGCAGACACATGGTACTTGAGCACAGGTAAGCAGCCATGTGTCAGAATGCAGATTAAAATAAATAGGTTATCTTAAGTTATGTTTCTAATCAGAGAAGAGCCTAGCTATATGGTCAAGGTATTTGCAAAAATACTTTGAGTCTGAGTCTTGTTTCTGGGAAAAAATATTTTGAGTCTCAGTCTTATTTCTGGGAGCATCGGGCTGGGAAGAAGAGCTGGATCCTAACTTCAACAATCTCCTCCTCTTTTTACTTCTTATATAACCTTTTATAATTTAATAATTCCTAAAATTCACAGCCCCAACACCATTCTAGCTTTTTCTTCCTGGCTACTTTACCGTTCACCGTTTTCTTTTTTCAAAATTGATCTCACACTTAGTCCTTAACCTCACCAACCCTATCTTTTCAATATCAATCTAGTACTTAATTCATAACTCTGCACACTGTACCCTTTAATAGTCAATACTTTTTTTTACCCACTATATTTCCCCTCTCATGCATATTTTTATTAACTGAAATATGGGTATATTCCATATTATTTTGGTTGTTTACTAAAGTTTTTAAAGTCTAAAGGGCCACTGTTATTTTAAATTTCTATTAAACTTGTTAACCCAAAAATATTTATTATTTTTAGTCATGTATCTCTGTGTGGGTATGTGTATATGAGTGCAGGTGCTGGCAGAAGCTAGAGATATTGAATCCTCTTGGAGATGGGATCACACAGTAGTAATGGGAGATAGGATATCAAGACAGTAGTGATTTGATTTATCTGCTAGGAAGCTAACTCAGGTCCTCTGGAAGAGCAGCAAGTCTCTTAACTGCTGAGCCATCTTTTCAGCCCCCAGAGCCACCATTAGTTGTAGAGTATGATAAATGCTCAGTGGTAATACCAAACACCTGTGCTTGCTCTCTCAGTTAATATTCTACTTGGAATAATATAACACTTATACCAGGCAGTTGAACTCCTAGTATTATTATTTTTTGAACTACATAGATGACATCTCAAATAATTGAGAAGAGTATAAATATGTTCAAAGTTACAAAGAGCTGAACAAAATAAGGAAACTAATGCAAGATGTGAAAGAAAAATTCAATAAAGAGAAATACCAAAGAAACCCCAGATGCTAGAAATGTAAAACACAGAAGCTTGGTAGAAAATCTCAGCAATAGAATGGATGAGGAGAGGACAAAATATATGAACTTGAAGGTGGAGGAATGTGAACAATTAAAGAAGAACAAAAATAGCATAGCAACCAGTTTCCAAGATTTATGAGGAGAGTTGCTCATAAAGACACAAGGATTTAGGATGCCAAGATCAGAAAAGAATCTCCCTTTATTATGCTATAATTATGCACAAAATATATGGTGCAAAAAAAATATATTGAAAGTGCCAAGAGAGAAACATGAAGTCACTTTAAAAGACAGGAAGACCTGGACAGAAGAGGCTCAAGTTGTGAAAGACACCTTCTAATGAAGATCAACAAAGCTATTATGATTTAAGGAAAAAAAGTTTCCATGATAATCAATTAATGATCACTGTGCTTGCTTATGGAAAATAGTTGGGAAGAAATCTTTCAGAATGAAGAGACAAGCAAATCTAGCTATGAAGCAGGTCCCAGGAAAGAATAAACTACACTAGAATAACAGTAAACTGTTAACCATGGGCTTTTCCACATGCACCTCACTTCCCAAATAACAACTTGGAGGCTTATTATGCCTAGGCCATCTGCTTAGCTTGTTTCCTGAGTAGCTAATAACTTCTTTATCCCATTAAAATGCTTCTATTTCTAATACAAGGCTAGTTCTCTCTCCTCAGTTTCATGTGTCCCACTTCCTCAGAGTCCAGGTGGCGAATCTCTTCCCATGCCTAACTATCTCCTAGAGTTCCTCTCTTTCTGCCAGATGTCCCATCTTCTAATCCTGCCTCAGATCATTGGCCATCAGGTTTTTATTGACAGGAGACGCTTCCACACACTACACAAGAGATTTTGTCTATAGTAAGGAAGAGAAGAAGGGGTATGTGTGTGTAGGAAACAAACACTTAAAAATCAAAAGATTTATCAAATTCCAGAACAAATTCATCAGTCATACACCATGACCAAATTGGTTTAATTCCAGGGATGCAAGATTGGTTCAAAAAAAAAAATACAAAATCACTAAATGTAAGTTAGTCTACTATATAAATAGACTTAAGACAGAAAGCATCCAATTGTCTAAATGCATACAAAAAACTGATCAAATGAAACCTACTCTTATGATAAAAGTCTTGAAAAAATATAAAAAACATATCTGAACATAAAATAAAAGATCATACATAGCAGACCTATATCCACTAAATGGGAGAAGAAGTTAGAGCATTTCTGATTAATCTGGAATAAGACAAAATTTTCACTCATTCAAGTCTTATAATACCTGAAGTATTATAGTACTTTAAGTCTTATCTAGAATAAGAAGAAGAGAGAAAGAAAGAAAGGGGATAAAACTAGGAAAAGGGAATTCAAATCATCTGTATTTACAGATGATATGATGTACACTTACCCTGAAGGAATTCTTCAGAAAGTCCTTAGGACTGCTAAACATGTTTAAAAAATAGCAGGATATAAAAACCACACAAATGATGGCTTAGAACACACACACACACACACACACGAAATGAGGAAAAGAAAAAAAGATAAAATTGGCTTCAAAGGGATAAAAATATCCATGAAATAATGAAAAATTGAAGACATTGAAGAAATCTTGAAGAAGATGCTAAAAGTTGGAGAGGTCTCCAACACTCATATATTAACAGAATATTGTAGAATGGTTTATTACCAAAAAAATGAACTACAAGTTAAATAAAATCCCTATCAAAATAACAGTTTTTACAAAACTAAGAAAAAATAAACAAAAAAATTTCAGAACACAAAAAAGACCAAAATAGTCAAAACAATGCTAATCTAAGAAGGCAGTGCTGGAGGAGGAACAGACCTGATTCCAAACTGAGGCACAGTGCCAAAGCACTACACAGCAGAGCACTGACCCCAGCACAGACACGTGATCAATGGAATGTATGGAAGACTCAAACCCACAGCTACAGCAGTGAAACTTAGACAAAGACATATAAAAAACATAACGTTGGAGAAGAGGTGTTTTTTCAACAAATGGTGCAGAGGAAACTACTTATCTATACATACAAGAATAAACTACATCCTTTGTACAGAAATGAATTCAAAATGCACTAAAAATCTTAGGTAACACCTAAAATCCTGAAACTGTTAAGGAAAACATTTTAAGATAAAGGCATCAGCAAGGGTTTTTGAAAAGGACTCTACTAGCTAAGGAAATAATTCCAAAAATTACTAAATGGAATTGCACTACGCTAAGACGTTTCTGTACTGCAAAAGAAACAAATCAGCCAAGTCGGGAGAATATTGTAGAATACAATACAGAGCAGGAGGGAGACTTTCTCAGCTATGCTGCTGACTGGGAGTTAAGATCTAGCATCTATAAAGAACTCAAAAGGCTAAGCAACCCAAACAAGACAAGAACACTTTAAATTAAAACCCCAAATCATCCAAACCAAAGAAGGGCATAAATTGAACACGAGATTCTCATAGAAGAAATACAAATGGCCAATAGATTTTTTTTTTTGGTTTTTCGAGACAGGGTTTCTCTGTGTAGCCCTGGCTGTCCTGGAACTCACTCTGTAGACCAGGCTGGCCTCGAACTCAGAAATCCGCCTGCCTCTGCCTCCCAAGTGCTGGGATTAAAGGCGTGCGCCACCACCGCCCGGCGCCAATAGATATTTTAAGAACGTGTTCAACACCCTTACCTGTTAGGAAAATGAAAATGAAAACTGCCTGGAGATACTATCTCACTCTAGTCTGAAGGCCTGTTAAGAAGAAAATAAATGAGAACAAATGGTCACCCCATACCTTGGCTCTTGTGAATAGTGCAGCAGTTGGCATGGCCTGTGAGTGTCTCTATGGTAAGGTGGTTCTTACTTCGCTTTCTTGAGCTATCTGCCTAAGAATGAGATGGCTAGATCCTATGGTAGGTCTGTGTTATGTTCTTGAGAAACCTCTAGAGTTATTTCCATAGAGGCTTCATTAGTTTAAATCCCCACTAATGGTTCATTAGACTCCCTCTTTCTCCACTTCCTTGCCAACACTTGTTATTTATTATGCAGAAATTGATTTTCTCCTTCCACTATGTGGGTTCTCAGGGTTGAATTCAGGGCATCAGAATTGGCTGCAGGCACCTTAACCTCCTGAGCCATATTGTCAGCCCTGAATTTTTAATTTTATTAGTTATTATCATTTCTCCCTTCCTTTTTGTCCCTCCAGATCACCATGACTCCCCAATTTTCAAGTTGGTAACCTCTTTTTCTTTTCTTTTTGCTTACATATGTATGTCTGTACAATATAACACAATATAATACAATATAAATACAACCTACTGGATTTATTTTTTGTTGTTTGTATGTATATTCAGGGCTGACCAATAAATAAGAGGACTCATCTTTGGGAGAGGTTATTTCTCCCATTCTCAGAGGTCATTAGCTGCCTATAATCTTTGTCTAGGTGTGGAACCTGTGTTAGCTTTGTTCTATTCCACATGTGTGTCTATTGATATTGCCACTATTCCTGTCTTATTTATTCAGCCATTGTTAAGGGAGATTTTCTCACAAAACTGTGCTAATATTCATGCTCTTAGAATCTTTTTACCCTCTCTTCCAGAACTTTCCTTGAGCCACGACTGCAGGAGCTGTGATGCAGATGTATCTGCTGGGGCTGGCTTCTCCATGATCCCTTGACCTCTGCACTGTATCAAGTTGTGGTTTCCTACTGTGGTCTCCACTTCCTGTAAAGAGGAGTGGTAGCTACATAATCAATGGGTATAAGAGTAAGATTTAGAACACAGTAAGGAAATGTACTGGTCTAGCCAAGTTGTACAGTACATACATTTTTCTAAGGTCTATGGCCTCACTAGCCCCAGGAAGGTGGCTAGGTTTCTATTTCCAGGCATAATTTTTCTCCTGTTTTTAGGTGTTAAGGTCAATTACACAGCTACTGGTTGCCATCAACATTTGGGTGCCACTTATTATACCTTATCTTTTTTAATTAAAACATTTTTATTTCCATGCTGGGAATTAAGCCCAGAGGGTTATGCATCCTAGAAGGGCTGGCTCTAACTCATGCTTCCATTGGCAGCACATGTACCAAAATTGAAATGATACAGAGAACACTAGCATGGCCCCTACACAGAATAATATGCAAATTTGTGAAGCGGTCCATATTTTTCTAACAATATTTTTATTGATTATTTGGGAATTTCATATAATGTCCCAGATCATACTTGCTCCCTGTTCCTCCCAGGTCCACCTCCTAGTTTTGCAACTCCTCCCCCCCAAATACATTAAGTCTAATTTGTGTTGCTCGTTGGATATGTATACATCCAATGTGTATACTCATTGGAGCATGGTCAAGCTCCCAGTGGCCAGCCCTTAACTGAGTCCATCCCTACCCCTCCCACCCCCATCTAGACCAGAAGCCATCAACTGTGAAGAGCTACACTTCAGCATGTTTGTTACTCCCTTCAGTGGGCTCCTGTCTGGACTGCCCTCCTCATTTTTGGTGGGGGAGAGATTGCCACAGAAGCCTTCAATGACTCTCATTTTTAATTTTGAGTCTGCAGTCATTGTTATCACTGTGGAAGAAGTATCCCCGCCTATAACAACCAGCTGCAGCAAGGATCACAGACATCAAAATGGCTTCTGGCAGCAGCACAGACTACAGACACCAACACGTCCTCTGGAGGCAACAGAGACTATGGAGGTCTTTCTAGGAGGCTTAATTCAGAAAATGAACCTTTCTTCAACTCGTGCACATATCTTGTTTGTGCTCAGAGCCAGGATGATCATGTGATTGAGCAGCCTGTTGTTGGACTGGGGGGCAGAGCCCATATGAGTTCCAGGCTACTACACACCTCCCTGCTGCTTCTACTAGGCATGGAAGGGTCTGAAAATCGCTGAAGGAAGATTCCAGACTCAGATAGTGTGCAAAGACAAAGAGCATTTACTCTGCAGAAACATGCAGCATTCGGAGGCCAAACATTCTCCAAAACAGCAACCCCAGACAAAGGCACACAGGACTTCTTATAGGGAATTGGGGGAACTCTCTAGAAGATTGGGTAATCTAAAATTTCATTGGTGGGTGCTAGGGAAGCACAGGTAGTCAGTGATCTGCATTTCCATGTCATGAACAGCTGGCCGGTTCTGAAATAATTTTGTGGTTATCTCCAGCCTATTGTTTGGGGGTGGGGTGGGGAGGTTATGACCTTATTACTGGATTTTACAGTTTGTTCCCAGAGGTAGTGCTTTATGGCCTAGTTTCTGGGACATATGGTCTCTTCATGGAGCTGGTGCCTTACAGCCTCCCTACCCCCACCCGAAATCAGCCTTGGTCCTTAAATGGAGACAAATGGGGTCCTTAAATAGATATGAATTGGGTTTATGTTGTCCTCTGAGACAATGACAAGCTCATTTGTCCACCTCACTTGTACCCCAATACCTGTTTCTGATGCCACCAAGTCTCTACCTTGGTGAGTCTTCTACCTCTCTCTGGCACACATGCCATTTGTTCAGCCATCTTTCCTACCTCTCCATCAAACATTCATCCATCAGAGTGTCATTACAAATTGCTGTGTCACACAGTATATATATTTTTTGCCCAAACAGCTCTCCATGCAAATACTTACTGCAACGAGTCATTGGTCTGGTTCAATGAGGTTCTAAAGTGCCATAAATACTGGGTTATTACTGAGACTCATCTGGAATGCCTTGCTGTTGTGCAGGGTCAGGGTCATCTTGTGGTTGGGCAGAGGGTTGGGAGGCAGGATCCGCATGAGCTCCAGGCGACTGCATATCTTCTTTCCCTTGGTGCCAACCGCTTCTGCCCACTCACTGTGTATGCAGACATCACTTCAGCCCTAAGCTGCTGTCCCCCATGCAGGCTGAGCACTGCCAGCTGCAGTAGTGGTGGCCATGTCTCTAGTTCCCCTTCTGGGCTGTGTGGGATGCTCTGCTCTGCTATCTCCCCTACCCCCGATTTTGTGAGACCACTTCTAAAAGTATTTTCTCATATGACCCGCCCCCTTTTAGTTGTTCTGGAGCTACTGAGTGCTCTACACACTTGTCTGCCCTCAAAGCCTCTGTAAGTCTCTTGGGCTCCACAGAGGGGGCTGCTCTGTCCCGCAGAGGCTGGCAGCCACCACCATTTTGAATTCAAGATCCTTTATGCATATCTCACTAGACTGGTAATTGTCATAGATCAAAGATATTTCAGTTGGGCAGGAATGCTTAATTGCCTCCCTCCATTGGCAGCTTGCATGGGATTTTCTAGAACCATGAATATTAGACCACAGGAAAGAGACTTTCAGGTGTTTGTCTGTGTGTATGTATGCCATATATGTACTAGTGTGTGTCTATGCGGAGGCAGAAGAGAGTATTGGATCACTGGAGATGGTGCTTCAAGGAGGTGCTGTTACAAGTGGTGGTAAGCCACCTGACATATTGTACACGTTGTAGAATATGTTCTGATATTCCTTTCCCCATTCCACCTCATTTCTACCCCTCATCTGTACTTGGCATATCTTTCTAAAAATGTTTTAATTAGATTAATTGTCTATGTGCCTCTATGTATGCACAGGTGGGTGGGTGTAGGCTTGGGTTTTTTTCAAAACCTTCTTTCAATAAAGGTTCTTAAATGCTTTAATGTCCCTTCTAGCCCACTATTCATGAGAGGTAGTGGAAAGAAAAGATTAATAGAGCAAAGGAGAATGTGGATCTGTTTAGAATTAGTTCTTTGGAGCAAATACAATCTGCATTGTTGGGATATCAGCAGTTCAGGTCACACAAATTAGCAGTGGCAGCTCAGTTGACTAGAAGACATCATTCACGAATCAGTAATGACAGGTGAATCCAGAAGAAAACGCAAGGCTATGCCAATCAGCAGAAGGCAAGTAGTTGCCAGAACACCATGAGAAGGTTTTTGGTATGTTTCTCTCTATAAAGTCATGACAAACAATAACCAGCAAAGAATGGTAAGGCGTACCAATACCACTCAGCATCTTCAGTGAAGACCAGCATCAGCAAAGCCCAATGATAACCAGTAAAGAATGGCAAGGCATACCAACACCATCCAGCATTGCCCATATTTATATCCTTTCCAAGCATCACGTGTTCTCTCAAGCATCTTCTCTTGCCCTTTTCCCAGGTTGCCTCCAAAGAATGCCATATGTCTGTTTTTAGACAGTTTCCAGAGAAACATCACATGACAAAACCGTGTCTCCAAAGAAACCAGCAATTTCCACTTCAAGAGGGTACACTCATGTGGAGGTCAGAGGACAATTCACAGGAGTTGTCACTGTACAGCCTAATAATTTATGAAGTGTTAGAAGAGGGGCTAAGCTCTCTCTCCTCCAGCTGAGCAAGATGCCCAAAGGAAAGAAGGCCAAGGGGAAGAAGGTGGCCCCAGACCCCGCCGTCATCAAGAAATTGGAGGCCAAAAAGGTGGTTAATCCTTTGTTTGAGAAAAGACCCAAGAACTTCGGCACTGGGCAGGACATCCAACGTAAAAGAGATCTAACATGCTTCGTCAAATGGCCCCACTACATCAGGCTGCAGCGGCAAAAAAAAAAAAAAAAAAAAAAAAAAAAAAACATCCTCTATAAGCGGCTCAAAGTACCTCCTGCCATTAACCAGTTCACCCAGGCCCTGGATGGACAAGCAGCTACTCAGCTGCTTTTGCTTGCCCACAAGTAAGTACAGGCCAGAGAAGCAAGAGAAAAAGCAAAAGCTACTGGCCCGTGGTGAGAAGAAAGCTGCTGGCAAAGGGGACGTCCCAACTAAGAGACCACCTGTCCTCTGAGCAGGAGTCAATACAATCACCACCTTGGTGGAGAACAAGAAGCCTCAGCTGGTGGTGATTGCCCAATGTGTAGACCCCATTGAGCTGGTGGTTTTCCTGTCTGCCTGTGTCAAAAGATGGGGGTGCCCTACTGCATCATCAAGGGAAAGGCCAGGCTGGGGTGCCTGGTCCATAGGAAGACATGCACCACTGTTGCCTTCACACAGGTTAACTTGGAAGACAAGGGTGCTCTGGTTAAGCTGGTGGAAGCTAGTAGGATCAATTATAATGGCAGATATGACAAGATCCACCACCACTGGGGAGGCAACATCCTGGGTCCTAAGTCTGTGGCTTGCATTACCAAGCTAGAAAAGGCAAAGACTAGAGAACTTGCCACTAAACTGGGTTAAATGTACACTAAGTTTTCTGTACATAAATATAATTACAAAATTATCTTCCAAAAGAAGAAGGAGGAGGAGGAGGAAGAGGAGGAGGAAGAAGAGGAGGAGAAAAGAGAAGGAAAGGGAGAGGGAGAGGGAGAGGGAGAGGGAGAAGAAGAAGAAGAAGGAAAGAAAGAAGAAAGAAGGAAGAAAGAAGAAAGAAGAAAGAAGAAAGAAGAAAGAAGAAAGAAGAAAGAAGAGGGCCTAAATTGGAGACAATAATATCCAGATAAAAAGTAATATCCAATCAAAAGGACCAATGAAATTATTATATACCTCTAAGGCAACCTGTTTTGTTTTGTTTTTCAAGACAGGGTTTCTCTGTGTAGCCCTGGCTGTCCTGGAACTCACTCTGTAGACCAGGCTGGCCTCGAACTCAGAAATCCTCCTGCCTCTGCTTCCAAAGTGCGGGGATTAAAGGCATGCACAACCACTGCCTGGCTCAAGACAACCTTTTAAACCCCTTCTGGTATTTGGAACCCATGAGCACACTTGTGCTAAACTAAGTGTTTTTCTTGAACATTTAGATAACCCAGAAACAGCTCATGGAAACTAAATTATGTGATAATTTTTTCAAAAGATAGATCTGTAAAGAAGTCTAACTTAGCATAAGCCTTGTACAGTGCAGGAGAACCAGTCAGTGACTTCTGTGGGAAGGAAGAGAAGACCTTGCCTAGCCATTGGTTAAAGAAAAGGATGGTGACCTGGCAGGAGTCTGTGGCTGCTTTATCCTTAAGATGGCACTCTAAGCTCACACTTTCTTTATACAGAAAGAGACACAAAAATAACTGAATTTTACCAATTCCTTATCATATAAACTGGGAATACTTTTGTGTTCAAAACTAAATGTGTCTATGTTCTTGTATGTATTACATTGTTGTTGTTGTTGGGTATTTGTTTTGAGACCAAGTTTTATATAGCACAGGCCAGCCTTGAATTCCTTACAGAACCAAGGATGACTTTGAATTTCTGATTCTCTTCCCTCCAGCCCCACAAGTGCTGGGACAACAGGAATGTTTCTATGCCTCAGCATCTATTACTTTTTTCTTATTCTTCATAGTAACTACTTTATCTCATTCTGCAAAGTAGGAAAAGGGACCAGAGGGTAAAAAAAGACTTGCTGTCAATTCTAGTTTGTAAGCAGCCAAATCAGAATTTGAATGGAGGCAGCCAGAATCCATGAGCAGGGTGCCTAATTTCTGGGATGTACTACATCTTTACAGAGATCCACATGGCAGAAATCCAGTTGTATTAGAGAACTTATTAGTTATGAAAATGTATTTTTACCCAGTTCTGGTTGTATGGAGAAACAAGAGGATGAGATGTCAAGGAACTCCAGTCTTATCCCTCCAAAAGTAAGGTGAGAAAGCATCCAGACCTCTGGAATGCTGCACCTTGGACCTCTACCGTAAGCTGCTGCTCCTAGGTGTTCCTATGAACTCTGAGCCCATGACCACATCGTCTTACCTGAAATGGTGCTAGCTGTCTTGTATCCCATTTTCTTCACTAATTTGTGCATGTCTGTCTAACCTCCATGCCTGCTGAGATGCCCAGAACATAGGTATTTTAAGAAATCATCTCTGAACTCTGTTCTTCCATATTAAAGCAGACCTCACATCGGAGGTACTGTTTTCCATCTCTGCGCTATTCCTCCCTTCTCTACATAAATAACCTCTGCTGCAGATTGTGAATCCTAAGAGAAGGCAATCTGCAGAGAAAGCTGTCTCTATTTCAAGAGCTTGGGGTGTTTAGGTGCTGCCGAGAATTGGAATAAATGCAGAGACTGGGATTAAATTGTTAAGTAGAACCTAGTAACTAGCATGCCTTCCCCTTGGGCATTGCTAAATCTGGGGAAACTATGCTGGTGTTTACAATCTGCCTCTATTCCATCCACGTTGAATAGAGTTGAATGCTAAGGGCACCTGGAAAGGAAAGTGAAGCATGAAACAGTGGAAAGCTGCAAAGGACAGAAATGAGGCAAGGTGAGTCCCTCAGCTCACTTTCCACCTCCTTGACTCTAAAAAGGACACACACACACACAAAAATGGCAGGTCGTTTCTTAGCAACTGCCAGTAATAATTACCTTTTTCCTTGCTGCCCCCAAATAATACTCTAAGCCATTGAGCCATCTCTCCAACCCATTAACCTATTTATTTTTTCTCCAGACAAGGTCTCTCACTGACCCTGGAGCTCATCGAGTTGCCACCACATCAAGCTTTTTGACAAGGTGCCAGAGGAACCCTAACTGAGGTCCAAATGGTAGCATGGCAGCATTTTGCTGACTCCTTAGCCCCCCATCTTGTAGCTATTTGTATAGCCAATAAACCCTAGAAGAGGGAAACTAAGAACCTTTGGCTAGTCTATAAACCATATTGCTGATGAAGTTGAGGGAGGAGCTGGCAGGTTGAGGAGGCCATTTTAGAAAAGGTTAGAACACAGGATGGGCAACGCAATAGGCTGGGTTTCAAACCCGGGTCTTGCACTGACTGTTGATCTTGAACAAATTTAATGTCCGTATGTAGAAAATGAAACTGCTGCTAGGATCTACCACACGGGTTGTTGTCAGGATTAAATAAGTTAATGCCTATAAAGACATCTTTGCCCTGTCTCTGGAAACAGTAGGTCTTCAATAAATGTTAACTAGAATGATTACATATGACTTTATGTCACTGCCAAGGATGCCATAGAAATACTTTATTCATTTGTCACACAGCACAAATACCTCACTATGTACTCAGATATGTGTGGGGGAAGAGTGTTCATTCCTTCATTAAGCAAATGTAATATATATATAGGTGGGAGGGGTGCTATGAGGGATTTATGATGCCTAATGAATATCAAACTTCAATCACACCTCTGTGTCTAATTAACCATCATAGGAAAAATTTCAAGACAGGATTTTATTGCAAAAAATATTTGTAATAAAATCTTGTCTTATTACATAATGAATTTAGCTTTCCTCTATAAACTTAGGAATGTTGATTTTTGTATAGCTGAGTATTTTTATTTTCTAAGTAATGTGGCATGCAGAGAGTCATGGTGTTCTTCACAGGTGGGGCCAGTGGGTTAACAGCCTGGCAAAGCTAAGAAGTCGGTTTTTACCTGCCACCGCTTCAGAGCTATGCAGTCCTAGGTAACTTTCTGCCTCCTGATATTTGGCTGTTTCACTTTGTTCTGTCTTTATGGTGCTTAGGATCAAAGCCCAGGCCCTGCTCTCTTCAGCGAGTGCTGTATCACTGAGCTACATCCCCAATATTGATACTTAGCTTTCACATCTGTGAAAAAAAATGCTACTAACGTTTCCATGTCAGGGATGAGGGGGAGATTGAACTCATTTGCTCATTTGATTTTCTTTCTGGGCACCAAGAACATAAAAGTAACAACATATTCTGTGTCCTGGGTTGGTGATATGGCTCACGATATATAGGTACTTGCAGATAAACCTGCCAAATCAAGTATAGTCTTGTGGTAGGTAAAAGGAGAGAACTGATTTTCTCCCCCTCCCCCATTAATTTGTTTATTCATTCACTTTATAGCCTGATCGCAGCCCCTCCCTCTTCTCCTCCCAGTCCCACCCTCCCATCCTCTTCTCTTATTCCTCTTCCCCTTCTCCTCAGAGAAGCAAAGGGGCCCCTTGGATACCCACTCACCCTGGTACATCATGTCAGAGCAGGACTAAGTGCATCCTCTCCCACTGAGGACAGACAAAGCAGCCCAGCAACGGAAAAGGGATTTAAGACTCACAACAGAGTCAGAAATAGCCCCTGCTCTGTTAGGGGATCACCATGAAGAACCAAACTGCACATCTGCTACATATGTGTAAGGGGCCTAGGCCCAGCCCATGCATAGTCTTTATTTGGTAGTTTAGTCTCTGTGAGCCCCCATGGGCCCAGGTTAGTTGACTCTGTAGGTCTTCTTGTGGTGTTCTTGACTGTTCTGGCTCCCTCATTCCTTCTCCCCTCAACTCTTCCACAAGACTTCTCCAGCTCTGCCTGTTGTTTGGCTGTGGGTCTTTGCATCTATTTCCACCAACTGATGGATGAATCCACTCAGAGAACTGACTCATAAGTGAAAGCCAGAGCTGGGCAGTGGTGGCGCACGCCTTTAATCCCAGCACTTGGGAGGCAGAGGCAGGTGGATCTCTGAGTTCGAGGCCAGCCTGGTCTACAGAGTGAGTTCCAGGACAGCCAGGGCTATACAGAGAAACCCTGTCTCAAAAAAAAAAAAAAAAAAAAAAAAAAAAAAACCACACACACACACAAAAAAAAGAAAGCCAGAACCATTCCCCAATAAATACACTTAATTTTAAAAGCTAAAAGAAAAATTATGTCTTTAGAGTTTAATTCTAAAGATAAATTTTAGAAAAATTGAGATTATTATGGGAAATAAAAAAATCTTTAAATATTAACTATTATATGAAAGTACATAGTAATGTCATTGATAAGGAGACTTAAAACTTTTAATTATGTCAGAATAAAGATTCAAATTTAGAATTTGCAGTTATATAATGGATATGTTTTGATAAAGACAAGTAATGTAGTAATGAGTTAATTGCTAATGAAAGGATTTTCAAATGATCTTTTATTAGGTAATTTTGAGGTTTTAGACAGCTGACTAGCCACACAATTGCACACATACATACAATTCTGTAAATAAGTCAATAGAGAACCATAGTTTAGCAAATGTGGTTGAACACTTACTACGAAAAATTTCACTAACAATATTCATGATAAAAATCCGTCAAATTGTTTAACACACTTGTTAAATTTATTTATTTATTGTTTATTTATTTATTGTTGGGTGTGTGTGCATAAAAAAATTCAAGCTTGCCTTGTTGAAAAGGTGCATTGCTGTCCGGGTGCTCCTGGTGACTGTCCAAGGCAGTTCAAAGGGATAAGAAAGAAGATGGCGCTGTCTTGTAAGGCAGCATGAATTAGTATAGACTTACCCTGGGGCTCCATGAAAATGCCTTGCTCATACCTGTGGTGAAATAGTAATGATTTGTTGCTTCTTTTCTGTGAGTCAAGTACACAAATGTGACCTTATTTCCAAAATAGCTTGTTCCCATAAAACACTGCATCCATTTTGCAGATAGTACTGACTTTGCATTATTGTTTAAGAAAACTTTTCATTCTTGAAACTCAAAAGGAAAACCACCAAGACCTAGTCTCCCAGTACATTCACTGAATGCAGACTTATAAGCACATTCACTCTGACTGTGCCCTTTATGTGTGTACTTTGAAGTGACTGTAACATAGTACATTCGTATTTCAACTGGCACCAAAATTAAGATGAAATGGTTTCTGTAAAACCAGTAGCCTGTACTTCTAGTAACAGTTGTCAGATGTGCAGGGGAAAACAGAGGAAAGCCCTGAGTCAGTATATAGAGATATAGTTTTCAAAAGTAATTAAAGCAGGTCTTCTGAAGTCATCTCAATTTATGCAATAGTTAAGAACATCCAGTATCCATTTCTTCTGTTTTTGCTTTAACTGAGAGAGGTACAACTTTTGTCTTCTTACTGTCAAGTTAGATCATTTCTTAATACTCAATTTCATTTAAGTCTTCAGAATATCCTGATGATTGTTGAGTTGTATCTTCCATTTCTGTCAGAAAAGACAAACAATAATTACAGAAAAGATAATTCTGAATTGTTATAACTTGAGACTGTATTATAAAACCCCATTTCCAATCAAGTTTATGTAATTGGGGAAAATATTACCTGTACATGGTCCTGCCTGAAATTTAATATCATCAATGGCGATATCACTTCTTATTGATATTCCCCGAGTGGCTTCAAAAATTATCTGAAAAAGAATGAAGTTTGAATTTAGAAACAGAATCCAAGATGATACAACTGTGTTGGCCTGGTTTGGAAGCTTTGATAACTGCTGAACCTAACTTAACAGAAAAGGACACAAAATTACAAATTCAAGCCTGGTCCTTATAGTCCCAGCAATCTAGAGACTAAGGTGAGAGGATTGCTGTAAATTCCAGGCAGTGTTGACTACTTAGTGAGTTGTAGGGCAGCCTGATCTACACTGTACATTTGAGGCCAGACAGGGAAACAGTGAGACCCAGTCTATAAAATAAAATAAAATAAAATAAAATAAAATAAAATAAAATAAAACCAGACAACAATAACTAAAATAAAATTACAGATTTAATTTATATTATTATTATTATATTATTATTATATTATTATATTATTATATTATATATTATATTATTATTAAATTATATTATTATTATATTATTGGAATTTAAGTACTCCACAGTAAATTGTGATGCCTAGGTGACTCTTCTGGACTCTTTAGTGCCTCTTAGTGACCTGACGAACCCAGGCCACCTAGAACACTCTATGTCTGGCATCTCTCAGTGTCTTTAGGCTGGACTCTTCTGTTTCTTTAGACTCCCACTGAATTTACCTTTGATGCTGGCATTAGGTGGAAAAGTTTAATAATTAAATTGACCAAAAGATAGAGAGATTCATTTATGTTCAATACCATAACATCAAAGGCATAGCCCAATGATATGGGATGGGAGGTGCTCTGTTTCATGAGTCTCTGAAGAAAACAATGAATCAAATATTCTTGATCTAGAAAAACAGATCCCTGGCTCTAAGGATGTTGCACTAATGGTACTAAGTGACTGAATCCTCCGGAGAGGCTTGTGGGTAATGACAACTGTCCAGGAGACATACTTGCTCCATCTGTGTCATTAGACTAGTTTAAGCTTTAGATTAAAATACCCCCAAGCTAATTTTACAAAAGCTACACCAAATTAAGAATATAAATGGAATAATTAATAAGTTTATATAATTATCTTGAAATAAATGAAGCCTTAATAATAGACACATAACAAAATAAGGTCAAGAAAGCTTTCTAAGGACATAACATGTAATGGTTAATTTTAAGCATGAACTTTTCTGGGCTCAGGGTCATCAAGGTGGTTACAAGGCATTGTTTCTGGGAGTGTCTGTGGAGGACTTTCTGTAAGAGATTGGCTGTTGAAGCAGTGGCCCAGGTTAGGCTTCACAGCCTTTATTCAGTGTGGGTAGGGGCAGAGGAAGAGTGGGTTCTCTCACTTTTGGAACTGGGCACCAATCACCTCCAATTGCTGGGCATTAAATGCTAGGCTCTGGGGCTTCTGGTCTTCAAGACTCATATCAGCTGAGGCTTCAGTTTTTTCTGAAGGTTAGACCATCTTTTCCTGCTTTCAGATATAGACAAAGCTGTGCTGCAGCTTTTCTGGTTCCCCAGATTGCATGTTACATGTCATGGAGACTCTTAACCCATTTCTATAGTAAATCCTTCTCTTCCCTTTGATCTGTCCGTCCAGCTGCCTGTCCATCCTTCCAGAGTTCTATTTCTTTAGATAACTCTAATTTATAGACAACCCTAAACAAGAATCAAAATAAGTGGCGAGAAAAGGGGGGAGGAATGTTCTAATGCATCTGCATAGGAGAATATATGCATGTGATTAATAAACAGTTATATGTTTCTGTGACACTAACAACAATCTGGTTTTTAGATTCAAATTACAATAATAGATAGATTCTGATGGAATGATATTCTGAATAATCTGTGTTTTGGCTAAACTCTGGACTTTATAAACCTATCATGAATTTCCTTAATATTTGAGTGACAAACATGTGATATACCTGTGACTTCTCTGTTGTGACTGTAGATATATGGTAGCAATGTTTTCTTCATGTACAAGATTATTCTGGTTTGTCTTTCAGCTTTAAATCTAACCAACCCTATCCTGTAGCAACCAATAAACAAATATTTATTTATAGAACAATCACAACAAATATAGGATTAAATTAGATATGTTATTGGTTCCCAAACTGCAGGCTAAGGAATCCAAGTGTATTTATAAGGGTGCTGGAGAAAAAAAAAATAAGGGTGCTGGAGGATAGTTTGAAATTTCAGATAAAAATATTCAAGTCAACATTAGATAGGCATATATTCCTTTGGCAACATCATTATACAGTTGAGGTTTTGGTAGCAGCTATAATTAAAAGCAAGCATCATGTAAAACTCTGTGCAGAGCTTCAATGAAGGTAGTATATGTAGACTGGTCTAATTTTCACAAGATCTGAACCCTTGGCTGGTTTGCACATTACCCAATATATATGTGTATATATATGTTTATGTATATGTTTATTTTTATGTATATGATGTTTGTGTATATGTATATGCCAATATGTGAAATGTATACTGAGTCTCAGGATGTAACCTTTCTTAAGTTATTTTGTCTTAAAGACTTAGGAAATGGAACTGATAGGTACTTCTTTAGGTCAAGAAAAACCAAGTCAAAATTACCAAGACTAAGGCACCTATAAGACAACAAAGTAGAGGTGGGCATGGTAGTTTAATGCCCCCATATCACAGCGTTCGAAAGGCTAAGAAAGGGTCATGAGCTCAGGGTCAGCCTTGGCTGCATCTCAGAAGTGATACAAAGCAAGGTGCTGTAGGTTTCTGATGACATCTTACTGCTGCTTCCTAACCAGCCTGGTGTTCTAGCCCAGCCCAGTGCTATAGGGCTCAAATAGTCGGCCTTTTGCAGTGCTGTGCTTTCCAAGCAGCCGCTAGAGCTACTGCTTAAAATTACCTTAAATCTACTGGCCAGGTTTCTATTGCTTTTAGAATAATTTCAAAACTTTCGCCATGTCCTGTGGAGCTTTGCAAAACTATCCCAGTATTCCTTTGGCTTTATCACCCAATCATCTTCATCTCTCCTCTTTCCCTAATTAATACTATTTGTATTAGCCAAACCATACTTCTATATCTTTAAAGGTTCAACATGACATTTCAATATATGTTAACAATAAACAAAAATTAAATCAAGCAGATCATTCTTAGTTTACCATTTTCTAGTGATGAGACACTTTACTTGCCTAGTCATTTTGAAATATATAGTACATTGTTATCGACTGGAGTCACACTCTGTTGTGCAATATATCTTTTGTCTAACTCAAACATCATGGGCTTTGACCAACAACTTACCATTCCATCACCTTCCTTGCCACATCCAGGTTAGCTATCCTTTATTCAACTCTGTTTCTGTCAGTTCAAACTGATTTATTTCTATTGGCCTTGGTATTATATTATCTAATGTTAGCTTAAATAAATAAATGAATAATTTTTTTCATTTATGTATATGTGTGTGTGTATATGCCATGTGTGTGTGTGTGCATATGGAAGCTAGGGGAGGGTGCCAGATCCTGGAAGTGGAGTTGCAGGAGGTTGTAGAACCACCCAACAAGGGTGCTGGAAGCAAATTCAGGTTCTCTGGAAGACATAAAGTGCTCTTAACCGCTGAGCTATCTCTCCAGACCCCAGCTTATAGTTTTGTGTTTTTTAAAAATCACTCTCCTACAAGAATATAAACTCCAAAAAGAAGAATTCCACATTATATTTATTGCAGAAATTTAGCATGTATTACATACCTGTGGTCAATAAATATTTATTCAAATGAGATATTTTATATTAAACCACAAGAACTCAATCTGGATGCCTGATACAGCTATTGAGAATATCGGTTCTGCCATTGGTAGTGAGAATTGGATTCCAAGGAAATCCGGGAAGATGTAGTTTTTTAAAAACAGTGAAACATTTTTAAATAGTTTGGTACATTGAAGTTTATAAAAATCCTTTCACACACACAATCTCATTTAATGGACACTTTTACTCTTCTGGTGATAGCGTGATGGGAATTATTTACACGTTTTGAAGATATAGAGACAATCCCAGAGCAGATAAGCTTTGTCCAAGGTCACTTGATGCTTGAGACCCTGAGGGAACGAGGAGAGTCTGGAAGTTCTGGGGGGCAGCAGGCAGTATAGAACTGTGGTTATGGAAATGGGCTTTGGTACTGGGCAGACTGGGGTGTGAGTTCTCTACCAGCCATCAGCTTTTCTCCGTCTATAAAGTGGAGCTATGGCATTAATTGGAACAACTATATACAGCTCTTAGCAGTCTAAGTACCCACTGCATAACAGATGGACAGGCTATGCACAAGGATGTGTCTGTATTTTACTAGACAGCAGAATGTAGCCTAGTCCCCCTACAGTCTTGTGGGATTCCTGAGGTGAGCCCTAGGTACGGATGAAGGGAATGATCATTCCATTATCAACCAAAGGGGCAGTCTACTCCAGAGTGTTCCTTCTAGATTGTGAACTGAAAATCTCTATAACCATTTCACACTCTTTGAACATTCCAAAATGGCAGCCCAGAGGCTTTGCTATGGGCTATGTTTAAAAGTTCTTCAAGCTGCGTGTGGTGGTAGAATCCCAACAATGGGAATTTAAGAAAGGGAATCTTGAGCTGGAGACTAGTTTGGGCTACATAACTAGACTTCTTAAAACAAAATCAAAACCAGTTTCTAAGATCACGTATCCAGCAAACATAGCATATTTTTTGTATATTGATTCCTAGAACTCAAATTTTAGAGAACTTGTGTATCAGTCTCATTTGAGAATACATACTGGCCTGAGAGTATAGTTCAGTGATGGGACACTTGCCTGGCATGCACGAGGCAATGGACACAATTGTCTACACTGTAAATTGTGTGTGTGTGTGTGTGTGCCCATGTATGCATGTGTGTGTCAATGTGTGTGTCAATGCTTGGATGCCATCTCCAAAGAATTAGATTCATTTAAGTCTGGAGATTTTCTATTTTTAGCTTTCATCAGAATCATTTGTAGGGCTTATTAAAAATACATTTCTGGGACTCCAAAGCCTTCCAGAGTTTCTGATTTACCATTCTGAGGTGGATCCTGAGACTCAATATTTTGGGTGAACTTGTATTTCAGGTATTTTTGATGCTGCTGGCACCTGGACCATGCCTTGAGATCCACTTGATGAAGAGTCTGATTTTCCTGGAGCCTAACAAGATTGAGCTGCCGTCTCTGGATGATGATCAACTATGTTAGTATGTTTTCATCTGGCCCATGTGCCTTCTGTAACAGTCATAAAAACTTCCCAGAGCAATCTGCCATTCTCGAATGCATCTCCAAACAGTTGTTTGTGCTTAGCTGGCAGACCCTTCCTAGACAGCAGAACATCTTCCTCCTGTCATTTATTGCCCATCAATGTAGCAGCTGGAGCGGCAATGTATCCAGCCACTTAAGTTGTCATATCTCCAGTTTAGATCTTTAGAAAATCAGTTTCTGTTGTAGAATGGTGAGGAAAAAAAGTTTGTATTTTGGATATACCTCTTCCCAGGAAGATCTGAGCTTAGACCAGGCATCCAGCCTGTGGTTAAAACTGCCGGGGCCCAGAAGGTTTACCACCCAGAAGCAAAGCTGCAGAAGAAGTTGGAGCGTTAGTTGGAGGGTATGCTCACACCAGAATTTTACAGAGTGGTTTTAAGAACAGTTGGGAGTCTGAAGGTTGCCTCCCCAGAGCTTTAGCTTTGGTGGCTGTGTGAAGTCTGTGGCTATCCTGGGCTTTTCTAGGCTAGAGTAGTTTCTTAGCTCCACCTTCTGGAATGACTGCATACTTCTAGGGGAGGGGGTTTCTATAGCACATGGGAAGTGTTCTGTGGGGATGACCATGGATGATCAGGACCCCAGTTTCTTCTACAACAATATGGTCATGCATACAGAGGCTTATAAAACTTACCATAGGCTATACACACTCTTAAGTGGAGGCTTAGAACAAAGGCCCCTACATGCAAGTGGATCATGGGTGCTAGGAGCAGCAGTAGTGTATTTAGAAGAAAAGAGACTTCCCTTTGGAAGAAATGTACTTGACATTCACAACACACTAAGACAAAATAGGTATCCTTTCATCCTTGAATTAAAAAGAAAAAACCACTTTATGCATGAATGCCCAAAGCTTTAGCTCCCTGTCTATTCATTCACTGCTTAGAGTTAATCAATAACAGGCTAATTAGGTTTACTTTTCAACTAATCCTGCCTTTATCTCTGACTCCAAAAAAGGACAAATTATTCTCTTTTTTAGCAAAGAAAACAAAACAAACAAACAACAACAACAAAACCAGGAGAGCACCAGGTGCCTCAGTACATCCTTCCCTTATGGGTTCTCACGCCTTGAGGCTTACCTGGTGTTGCTTCTTGCAGCTGTATTCAACCAGTGCCCGCAGCCAGGAGATGCTCTGCTCCCCTCTTCTTCTCCACAACAGGAGCTCCTTACCGTCCTCTTCCCTTTTCAAATAAACACTCAGCAGGCCAGTTCCTGCTCCGTACATGTGGTAGAAAAAAGTCAAGCAGTGCTTCCCAGGGACGCCTCTCAGAGGCTGGGACAAAAGGTGTGCTTTTTGTCCATAGACCATGTGAGAGGCCTCGATATACATGTAGTAACCTTGAGAGGAATGTAAAGCAGGCATGGTTAAAAAAGACCCCAGCACATTTTCTTCATTTGTAGAAGTCCTGGAAACATAGCCGCTTTGGCTGTAGTACTGAGAAAAAGGTTTTATAATCCTGAAGAGTATGTGTGATCCAGGAAAAATAGACATGCTGTAAGGATTAGACCACAAAATGAGTTTTTCATTTAATGGTTTATGATTCAGTTAAATAGATAGAAAGGGATTAATACAGCAGTATTATACCAATGGTATTATTGTCACATCAGAATTTATCTTACTTCTTCACAGATAATATTCCAAATGCTTTTGTATTCCCTCCAGCTTCACACATTGAAATCCTAATGCCTAGGGTGTCCATACGAAGAGGAGAGCTTGGGAGGCCATTACTTCATAAGGGCAGTGACTGCCCCCAAGTGAGATCAGCATCTTTACCAAGGACTTCTTACACTATGAGCTTGAACAGAAGGCCACATCTGAAGGAGAAGGCCATCCCCAGAACTCAGATCTGCTGGAACCTTGATCTTGGACTGCCCAGCTCCTGCAACTATGAGAAGCAAGCATATATAGTTTATAAGCTGCCCAGCTTTAATTTGTCCCAGCAGCCCAAGCATAGCTTCATTCACATGTTTGCTCAGGCCCCAAACACGTGAGTCACACCGTATTACTCCCTCGGCCCTCTCTCCTCATCCAGACTGTCAGAACTCCTGGGGGATAAGGAATTCATCTGTCTCCGAGATAAATTCAGAGCCCCATCCTCCTCTCTCAACTGCTAGTGTCCTGGTCCAGTCATTTCACTTGAACTAATGTGACAGACTCCTGGCTTGTGTGTTTATTCTTCTCCTCTCCGCTATAATCTAATCTCAGCCGTTTCTCTAACAATCTTTCTAAATGCTCAGTTTGTATGTGTGTGCTGTGTGTTATGTGTGTGTTTACACACACCTGTGTATCAATGTGAGCACATGTCTGCCACCGTGTGTGTGTGAAGGTCAGAGCAGGACCTTGGATGTCGGTCCCTGCCTTCCATCTGGTTTGAGACAAGGTTTATTTGCTGTTTTTTTTTTTTTTTTTTGTTTTGTTTTTTTTTTTTTTTTTTGTATTATTTTTAGTTTTTCAGTGTGTGCTGGTTTATCAGTCCTGTGAATTTCTGGGGGATCCTTTAGTCTCTGCCTTTCATCTCCCCATAGGAATGTTGGGATTACAGATGCTGATGCTAGTGTATCCCTAGGCTCTGTGGATTCAAACTCAGGTCTTCATGATTTCACAAGTGCTTTTGCCTACTGGGCATCTTCTCAAACCTGAAAAGCTAAATTGTACCGTGTCTTTGTTTAAAGCTTCCGTTAGTTCAGCCCAGAGTCAAGGCTGGTGGCTTCAGGAGTGTCAGCACCCTGAACAACCGGACTGGCTTTTCTGGAGATATTCTCGAGTCTCACTGTGTCCCTCTTTAAGTGCCAGCTTAGATGTTACCTTTTCTATTGAACCTATTCTGACTTCTACTACTACTTCTACCTATTCTGACTAGTACTTCAAGTCACCACCCCCCCACCTGCTCCCTCAGCACTCCTCATTCCTTACACCTTAATTTATTATGCTTTTGTAACATTTAATTGCCTTTTAATGGGTCACCTAATTTTCTCCTCTTTAATCTTTGTTTTTCTCTTCTGTATTGCACAGAGATTTTCTTCTTTAGTTCAGTACCGTATTCCCAGTTTTTAGAGCAAGGTTTTAGGCATGGTAGATGCTCAAAAATATTTGTGAGGGAAGGGGTTGAACATCTCTTCTTTTATATCACTAAGCCACAAACAAGTCTGATCATTTCTAGAGCACATGGCTCCACCAAGCTCACACTGAAGGTATGAGATTCTTGGCAATGAGATAGGCATTTGAGTTGGATGCTCCAAGGCAAAGCTACTACAAATCCAAGATGTGATAAAATCAAAGTCTTATTAAAGAAAATGCTCTCAGACAAGTTCCAAATCATCTGAGGTATTTTTTAAAATGAATATACACAAAGCTGGGAATAGTGGTGCATGCCTGTGGTTTCAGCTCTTTGGAGGCAGAGGCAGAAGCTCAAGGTTATGCTTGGCTTTATAGTGAGTTCGAGGCCAGTCTGGGCTACTTGGAACTTTGTCTCAAATTTTTTTGATAACATATTGAAAAAAAAACCAAAACAAACCCTGAAACATTGTTTCAAAAATACTCCACATGTATGCTAATCCTTAACTGTGTAACTTTCATGTGTTCATTGGCACAAAAATTGTTACATTGAATGTTTTCCACATGCCACAATGCAGGAAAACTTTATTATATTTTATTTTCTATAATTCTGTACTACTTAAGCTACTGTCAAAGTGAATAAATACACATGCTTGAGGATGTACATGCAAACACATATACATAAATACACAAGCCTAATGGAAGAGTATGTTTAATTTAGTTCCATGAAAAACCAGGTTAAGGCATGAGAATGGCCATGGTATGTCACTGAACCATGTATTTAGGAGTTCTGTGCTTCCTATGTGCAATTTAGTGGCACAGTAGAGTGACGATGAAGGGACTAAGGCATACTCAAAAAGCATTTTGAGGTGTGTGTAGTATTATGCCCCTCTAATTCCAGTACTTGTGAGACTGAGGCAGGAGGATTGTGAGTTTGATGTCAGCATGAGCTGCATAAAAAAAATATTTCAAGAAATAATTTTTAAGATAACAAGAAAAAACAATGAAAAAAATTTGAATTTTGCTTTGGAGTTCTTCAAGGGTCACCAGAAATCCCATGTAAAAAGACCATACAGATGAGACCATAGTAGGGAAGGCATTAATTACTCTTTAAATATACCCTCACTGTGCAAGTACAAAGAACAGACTATAAGGGGTTGAGAGATAAAGTAGGAAGCAATGGATTCATCATGAGTGACAGATGGCCCGGGATCACTTAGTGATGATAATTCTTGGCCATGGTCATTCTGAGGTCCTAGAAGATGAACAAACTCTCAGTCACTCCCCGAGTATTCTTTCCTTCATGAGTACAAGATACTAGTTTCTTCAGCATTGAAAGGGATAGTTTTATGCTGTTCCAGACTCCTCCTGGCAGGCCAGTGGACTCTTAACTAAATCAGGGCTGCCTGTGCTGCCTCCTACAGTCTCACCCGACTCTCTTTGGACTACATACTCCTATAGACACAACTGCTGCAGTCTGTTTGTTTTCTGTTCCCATATTTCTGAGTCTTGGGTGTCACATGAAAGCTATCAGCTAACACTAACAGTTCCAGAGAGCTTTCAGCTTAGTGCTGTGGGCTATGGAAGGAAATCCACCCTGCTTGACCCAGGTAACTGTGCTTCATTTGGAAGAGGGGTCATGTCTGGAAGGGGGGTGCTTTTTTAGGATGCTAACTTCAGTCTACCACTCCAGTAGTTTTAGACTTCGCACATCAATTCAGGGTATGATTTGTATTAAGGGCACATGTATATGGAAATACTGATTTGAAGCAATAAAGACCAACTTCTATTTCTAAAAAAATATGATTTTCACAGTTTTGTCTGCTCATCAGAGTATGATGAAACCAACCATGTATGAGCTAGTTATTCCTTTTGGCTACAAATATTTCTACCCTCGTTTTGTTTGTTTGTTTGTTTGTTTTTGTTTTTGTTTTTCAAGACAGGGTTTCCTCTGTGTAGCCCTGGCTGCCCTGGAACTCACTCTGTAGACCAGGCTGGCCTCAAACTCAGAGATCTGCCTGCCTCTGCCTCCCAAGTGCTGGGTTTAAAGGCGTGAGCCACTGCCCCCCAGCCACTTCCTTCTTCTTGACTTGCACATGATACTCCCCTTTTCTGAAATCGGCAGAAACCTTCACATAGGCCATGTGCCTCACTCGTGTCTGGAAAGCTAAGAAAAGCTGAGTGTGTTGACAGTGGTCCCACGTTATAGCTTCAAGCTCTGTCTCAGCACCAAAGGCTTGGGGTGGATCAGAACATCTCAGAATGCTTGAGACTAGTTCATGCCTCCCTGCATATGAAGGATTCCAGCTTGTGGAAAGAATTGTTAGCAGGGTGAGGGTGGGGAATAAAGTATTTTCTTTCTGTAGGCTACTGTCTGACATCTAGCATGAGGACTCCCATGAGACTCTCCTGGTGCTTGGGGCCCTGCTGTTTGCCAGGCACCTGTGATGTCCTGAGAAGCAGAAACTCACACAGTCCTTAATTGGGAGACAGCTCCTCTGCTAGCCTCTTGGCTCTCTTTTACAGGGTTGGGAAGGGGCTTTCACAGCCTGTGGGATGAGGCCCTGTGGAAGGAGCTGCAAGCTGTTTTCACTAGGCTGGAAGAGCACTCCTGAAAACAAGTGGAATCATTAAAGCTTTGAAAAAAAAAAAAAAAACAACTGTTAAAAAGTGTCACTCTAACAATCCTCTATGTCTTTTATTTTGTTTATTTTGTTTTTGTTTTTGTTTTTCAAGACAGGGTTTCTCTGTGTAGCCCTGGCTGTCCTGGAATTCACTCTGTAAACCAGGCTGGCCTCGAACTCAGAAATCCGCCTGCCTCTGCTTCCCAAGTGCTGGGATTAAAGGCGTGCGCCACCACTGCCTGGCAACAAGCCTCTATGTCTTGTTATTAGGTTAGTTATTTGATAATTTTATCTATGCGTGATGCAGTCTGGTTAGTCTCTTCCAACCCTCTCTTGTTATGCTCTTCTACTCACTAATACCTCCCTCCACCCCTGACTCCCTGCCTGTCCCTTTTCCAGATTCATGACTTTTGAGTTTGCTGTGTCATCCACTTAGTTTAGCCGTGATGAAAAGCTGTCATAAACAAGGAATTAGTTTTCAATGGGTACACATTTCTGGAGCAGGATAGGGATGGTGGCTGCCCAGTGAGATGATGTGCTTAACGCCACCAAACCAAATGCATACAATGTATTTTCCATTGTTTTGAGTTTTAGAGAAAAGTTAATTATAAAGTCACAGGCCATAGCCTAAGAAGGGGGGAGAGGGAGAGTACAGGCAGCTCCTGTGTAGCAGGAGGTGCCCAGGCAACAGGCACCATAAGGCTGCTAGAATAGGGGCTTCTTAAAGGACTTTTGGCAGAAGTGAGGGCGAGGTATGGGGGCAGAGCCGGTCTAGTCAGCCCCACCTGATGCTCAGAGTTTTAACAGTTTTTATCAATTAACTCTTTAGGTTAGAATCTGGAGTAATAGGTTTCATTGTGCATTTTCAAACATTTTACCACATATTTAAAAAGTTTTTCACAGAAGTCTTCTTTGGGAAAGTGGGATCTGACGCTATCAGACACTGTCATGGGAAGCTTAGCTGTGGAAAGACTGTAGCACACTGGAGCCGCTAGGTTACATACCTGGGTATCGGGTACACAAATCTTAAAAGACAAGGACTTGAATTAAGCTGTTCTTCAATCAAGTATATACATACACACACATGCGCTCTCTCTCTCTCTCTCTCTCTCTCTCTCTCTCTCTCTCTCTCTCTCACACACACACACCATGTACATTCTCTTGCCTGATCAGAAGTTTGAGGCCACCTGGTTACCCAATACAAAAGAAACAACAAAACTAAACCCAAACAACACTTCAAATACATAGTTTTCTTTTTCTCTTAACAGCAACATTTCAATGAATAATTCTTTGATGTGTGTTCTTAGAAATAAAGAAGACTCCTACTTTGACTTATTAGTACATTGGAAAGTAATTTAATTTCCAGAACAAACATCCAAGAGCATCTGGAACGTGATGGTGTCTTTCTTTGGAATTCTAGACAGTGAATGGAGATGCTTTCGTGGGAGGAGAAAGGATCTGGTAGAAAGGCCTGTGACAGTCCCGTTAGGAGACTAAGTGGACCAGGAGCTGAGGCTATGGGGCTTGTGGGGAAGGAATTTCTCATAAACTGGGTAGTTATCTGTTGATTTATTTATTCATCATCATTTGGCCACAAAAATCCCTACTTAAAAAACGTTCTAAAGCAAATACTTATAAAGAATTCTGACAGCCTGGCATCACATACATGGCAATAAAACCCCAGGAAGCTTCTTATGACCTGCTGTCACTGTCTTGTGAATAAGAGACCCGGTGGCATGAGGAAACTTGCTGCTTCTGTAGGAGAGCGCTAGCTACTCACGCAGATGATGCAGGAACCAGAGGAATGAATCCTGCAAAGGCCATGCTGCCTCGATGCCAGCCATTCTCCATCTGTCACAGAACGCTTTCTTTCTTTTAACAGCAGTGAAGTGGTAGGGCCAGGGTTTTTTGGAGGGTGCCTTTGTTGTTATTTTAGTACAGTGATTGATTGATGTGTATTCCCCAAGCTTTCATCATCCAGGTTTTATCTTCATGATATTTTTGTCCATCAGATGCTACTTACATTTCATATTTTCCTTTTAATAGTTTACTCATAATACTTCTTAGTTTTGTTACTCATATGTATTATTCAAGCAATAAACTTCATGTTAGCATGAAAACAGAAAACAAGCTGTAAGGCTATAAAAGAACACTTTTGGCACTCTGGTTATGGGTTTTCATATGCATGGGTATTACTGTCAAACCTAAAAATAGCTATACTCTTATCACTTGATGTTCTGGGGGGTGGATAGAATATGACTAAGGGGGCTTAATGACTCAACCAAATCTTTTGCTTTCTATTAAGAAAATTTATTATTGGTTGTAGGCAATGGCTTTCTATTTTATAGAGGCACAGATGGCATTAAACACTGAGTCCAGAAAAGTATTACAGAACCAGACATCAGAGTCAATAAAAGATTCATGAATTGTAAAAATAACAACACCACACATTTCAGTGGCTTTATATATTACCATTTAATCATCAGAGCAACCCTAGGGACTAATAGGGCATTAGCCATTATTGCTGGTTTATATAAGGAAACTCAGACTCAGAAGGCCATGTAATCATGCCCCAGGCTCTTCAGCCAGCAAGGAGCAGAGACAGTTCACTGCTGGGTGTTTTGTCTTTCTAGGAGACTATACCATGCTAACCTCAGACTGTGGAAAGGACTTTCTGCATTGTCCTTTAGTAAGCCAGAAACTGTATCTCCCTTGGATCTGTTATATATGATGACGTATTGATTCTGACAGGCACAGAACTACCCGGCATATTTATAGAGGGTCTTTTTTTGAGCTTCTCATTTTATTTAATGGATTTATATGGACTTACCATTTAATACAGTTATCTACAAAATGGCTTAGATGCCTCTTTCCTTTCTTCCTTCTCACCATCTATGCTCCTCCCAGTATAGACTGACAGTCTTTAAGGATGGGACGTGAAAAGGTAGGATGCAGTGTATAGATACAGACATGTCCTTCAAAAGTCCCAGAATGCATTATGTTAATTTAAAAAGTGCCCTGTGACTTTCAACACTAAACAAATACATGGCAGGCATCAAGGGGACACACACTGTGCTATTGCTCCCAATTCTCGACGGAGCAGTTTCCCATGTGTAACAGGAAGTCCCACCTTTTTAAGGTCTCTATGGTTAACTTATTATCTTCATTTGAAAAGGAGCCATAGAAAAGTTTGTTAGGACTAAATGCAATAAGTCTCCCATGCAGGCAAGAGCTTTCTTTTTCTCAATACAACTCATTATTATTATTGCTTGCAGTGTGTACCTAATAACAAAGAGCTTATGGTTGCTACCTAAGGAAAACAGCATATAGTTATTAAAACTTCACTAAGTGGATTTCCACAATATTTACTATGTTGCTTCAGCTGATCTATAATAGGCGGTCTACCTCCAGCATCCTAAAAAGAAAAAAAATAAATCTACGAACTCTTGTTAATTTGTTGAATAAATGAAAAATTTCAAAATACATTATTTCAGGATATGTCCCCCATTAAAGAAACTTTTCAGTGCTATTCATCTAAGCAACATTATATTAACTATTCAAGTCACTTTAAATCAGTGGTTCTCAACCTTCCTTTAACACAATTCTTCATGATGTGGTGACCCTCAACCACAAAAGTTAGTTTCATTGCTATTTCATAACTGTATTTTTGCTGCTGTTTTGAATCATAATGTAAATATTTGATGTGTAGGCTATCTGACATGCAACCCCTAGGAAAGGGTCATTCAGTCCCCAAAGACGTCACAGGTTGAGAACAGCTGCTTTAATATGATATGGTTGTCCACATGTCTTCTGTGACAACAGAATAAGAAGAAGACATTTGAGAACCTTTATACTCAGAGTTCACAATGATTCTTGCTTGTCTCAACATTAGTCTCCTCAATCTTTCCCTAGGCCCACCTTTTCCTCACAAAATCCTGTTTTGCAGGAAACTTTCTAAGTCAGGCACCTTCCACCCTGGATATCTAATTAAGGAGATACGTAATCATTTCCTTCGTCTTCCACCATCTCATAGGTGATTCTGACAACCACAGGCTGCTTTCATTAAGAATTCTGGCAGGTCAGTTCATCCAGAGTCCTTCCTACCCCTGACATTACTTCCTGTTCCTTTCCCATGCCCTGATCTCATGCAGCTCTGTGTTTCTCCATTCTTCCTTGGCCACGTTGTATCCCTCCCTTCCAATGAAAAATCACTCTGTGCTGTTTCCTATGCTGGCCATGATGTTCGTGAGTAAAGCCTGCCTTACTATGCTTTAACAAGAACAATGAGGATAGTTTTCTTTACATCTGAATACTCTGAAACAGGTGCCTCCCTGTTGGATCAGGGTTGATCAAGACAATGTGAAAATCAAAGAGGAGAGCAACCTCTATCAAAACAATGAAGGACGGCAAAGTGAGGACTGTGCACAACGAAGCAAGGGGCTCGGAGATTTTACAGCAGGAAGGGGAACTTTCAGGTGAAGGATCCCATCTGTGGATCTGTAGGCTCAAAGTGTAAATGCAAACAGTGGTTGCTATGCCAACCTGACCTTCTTATCAGGAGCTTTTTGGCTCCTAACTACCTGAAGATGTTAGGAGCCTGCAACTTTCCTGTCTGTTTCTCAACTTGCCTGAGGCTTTTAAGTCATTAACCCTTCAAGAGCCTTGGCATTTTTTTTTCTATTTGTCTGTCCTAAATTTCCTCTAGGCATATTAGCAGTATCAATCACTGCTGCTTCAGTTCTTACCCTCTGACAGAAGAACACCATTACAGAAGTGCTCTGTGAGTTTTCATTGATGATAATTCAAGAATTCAGTCAAATTTATCATAGATTTTAAGGTGTGTGTGTGTGTGTGTGTGTGTGTGTGTGTGTGTAGACAAGCCCCACTTGTGGGAAATGGGTAGCCCATACTTGGAGTTCTCACATAAGAGATTATAGTTTAATGGTTTGAGTATATAATAACAAGTTTAAAGGCTTAGGGTATAGTTTAATATTGCCACTCTTGCTTGCTATGTGCAGGGCTCTGGGTTCAATCTTTGGCATTATAAAACACATGCATATGTTTATATGAGTGTATAAATATGTGGATATATTCAAGAAAATAGGTAAGATGGAGAGTTTCACCAACGAACTATTAAAAAGCAAGCAGGTGGTGGGAAGGGTTTCAGAGAAGCAGAACAAGGACCTCTACAAAAGCAACTAAAGCAACACTGGCAGGAACAATGGTCAAAGCTAACTTCAATCAGCATTCTGGCAATTAACCAGCATCTCTAGCAGGTCAAGAGTGCTTGTTCTGGGGAAATGCGTGGTTCTTGCTAAGCAGTGATCTTTGTTCTCTGCCTTCTTTCCTACCAAGGCACAGGTGGGGAACAGGATGGGAGCAGACACTGAGTCAGAACAGGTGGGCTACCTCCCAAACACTCCATCTCTGGGAAATCGGCATTATCTGATCCATTTGGCAGCTAAATCAAAAAGCTCCATTCACAGGGCTTGTCTTTATTTAACCTGAGATGATTTATTGATTCTGACAGACACACAGCAGCTTGACGTATTTATAGTGTGGCTTTCCTGAGCTTTTCTTTTTCATTTATTGGACATGTATTGACTGACCATCTAATGCAGCTGTCTATAACCCAGGTTTGTATGCCCCCTTCCCCCTGCCTTTCTTTTTGCCTCTCTTGTTTGAGTTCTGCCAACTATAAACTGAAGGCTTTAAGTAAGGCCAGTGAAAAGATAGAACTGATTCAGAGGCATCTTGGTAGATGCCTTATCTTGCATCCAAGGCAGGTACTGATGGCCTTTGGTTTTCAGTATAAAGGTATCTTCAGTCACTCTTAGCTTAAGCCCCTGCTGGCTTTCTCTGCACCCATGAGAATGAGGTGGGAATGGGAAGCCACTGTGAAATGGGCACATATCTAAGCCAGTGAGGGTGGGAGTATATGAAAAAGGATTTCCACTTTTACTCTCTATTTGATAGCCAGGAGGCATAATTCAACATGATTATTCAATGTCTCCATTAACTCAAGCAATCAGTTAGACATAGCAGTGGCCAAGTCAAGGATGCTTCTTTGTTGTATGGACAGAAACTTTCCTTGTTGTGTGGCTTTGTCCTTCCATTCCTGCTATGGGGACTCATGGCTTCGAGTACACTACCTCCATATAAGGTCACACTTGAGGGTCTGCTTTCATGGGATTCAAAGTTGACAGTATCCTATAGCCAGTATTGTAACTTAGAGTCCCCAAAAGCTGTTTCAGTGCTTAAAGGGCTGCATGTCTTACACCCGGTGTCTCTTCATCCTGACATGTGTCCATCCGTACTCCTTACCATTTACGATCTATTCTGGCTTATCCTTCAAGACGCTGCCAGGGACCTGCTGCTCTGCATCGTCCTATCATCTCTACAGCTTGGCCTCTATTACTTCACTTGTAGCTCTGAGTTATTTGGACTTTTTAAATGGGTATTGAGCACTCAGGAGATATGGAATGGGATTGCATGATATTAATATTAACTTCAAATTCTAAGACATTTGAGTCTTATATACATGTAATTTCTGATGCTGGTAGCTTGAATAATTAGTTATTAGTGGGGCTGGTAAAATGGTTGAGGGGGTAAAGGTGCTTGCCCCAAGCTTGATGACTTGAGTTTGATCTCAGGAATCCACATGGTAGACAGAGAGCAGACTCCAGAAAGTCGTCCTCCGACCTCCACACTCACCCTGTGGCACACAGTCACACCAACACTCTCTCTTCAATTGAATAAATGTACAGAGAAACCCAGTCAGCCTGTTTATGCTTTCATTTCTGAAAGGGTCACATTTGTCTCTCTTCCATCTCAGAGCTGATCTAGCAGCCTTATTTAGCCCACACTATTAAAGACTGAAAGACAAGAAAGCTACTTTTCCATGTGGTTAGGAGAATGGGGTGCACTCCTGGAGTTACACTCATAGTATCAGAATATAGACACTAGACATAGTTTGTTTCTGCTGATTATAGATTATTTCTGTTGGGCACATGCATCATGAGCCATGTGTCAGTGATGCCAAGGAGGCAGTGTACAAAGAATATGATCACTGGAACCAAATACAGTGGGAACTGAAATACAGTCTCACTTTACCGGGTACTACTATGTAGCTCTGGAGGCCATTTAACTCCTCTAATCTTTTATTTCCCTGTCTGAAAATTGGGACCTTTAACTTACATTACAGACTGTTGGAAGGGTATAATGATTTCAGGCACAGAACCCTGACCAGAGTAAATGCTCATCAAACAGTCCCTAGCTTTACACTGAGAGGGTCATTAAGGTAATTGATAGCCCTGACCCAATGCTATATATCTATATCTATAGGTAACTTGGGCATAGGATACTAGAATTTGTTTTCTTGTTTGCATTGCTATGCACAGGATTAAAAAGATAGATCCCAAAATATTTCACTAGTTAAAAATGTGAAAGGCATCTTGAGAATCTTTTGGAATTTAATATTGAAGCAGGTGAAATAATTTACTCCTTAAAAATCAACGTTCTCTACACTGTGCACCAGAGAACTTCATTTCATGTGTCTAGTATTCATTCAGAGTAAATATGGAGCTCAGTAAGAGACATTTGTATTCATTGTCTTGCTGTGAAGTTTCACCCTAGCCAGCTGAAACAGTCTTGTAAGTTTTCCAAGAGCCAAAGGAAACACAACCACACCATCTTCAAACAAAGTCATGCCAAGTTAATTAACATATGTCCCCCATAGCCGGTAATGATGTCAGTAACGGACTAGAGTTATGAGTTATTTAATACATATTGCACATGTTTTTGATAGATCTTCATAGAGTTTTGAATGTGTGCGGAGGAGGTAGAGCATATTTTATGAGTCAGACAAGCCTAGAGTATAGTGCAAAGCCATAAGGACCAGCAGGCCCGGGCTATCACCCATTTAACATGAAAGAATTTTTTCTTCTCTTTTGATATTCATTCCATGATACTGACTCCCGGGAGAAAGTCTGCTGTGGGTTAAGCTGCATCTCTCCAAAACACACGTGAAGCCTCATTCCTCAGAGTGTGGCTGTATTTAGAGACTGGACTTTTCACGATGAAACTGAATTAGAAGAGGATTGTTAGGGTGGATCTCAATTTGGTACAAGTGCCATAAGAAAAGAGACACCAGGGATGTACTGGCACAGAGGGAGGGCCATGTGTGAGTGTGCACACTGCAGAAGATAGCCATTTGCAAGCCAGAGAGGCCAGAGGAAAGCAACCGTGTTATCATGATATCTTGATCTTGGACCACTCCTTGTAGTTAGGTAAGTGAGTAGGTAGTTGTAGTTATTCTGATTTTCTAGAAGTCAAAGCTGAAACAGAGAATTTAGGTAGCTTCCCTAAGGCCATACTCACTGGGTGAATTTGTTGGGTTATCCCAACTTCAAAGCCCATGCTTGAGTCCCCTCTACCCATGGCCTCATTGCTTCCCTTTGCTCTTTCTCAGGACAGGCACCTTAACTACTTACTCTCTGATTCTGCCCTGTCTTCCATGTCCAAGGTGTTTCATGATCTGTGTTATCCAGAATACTCTCCCCCATCCCTCCACTGTAGTCATCTTATGCTAATGTTTGACGGCATCTTTTTATACCTCTAAATGAAACCTTCTTTATGTCTGCATAAAAGGAATAAAAACTATCAACTTTCTCCCAGGAAACCATTTTTGGAACAGATGAGCTAAACTGACCTGCTCTTCTCTACTGCATCCCTGATAGTAAAAATTATATCACCTCCCAATCCCATTTTTTTTCCCTAGGGAGGGTTTTGGTGGTTGTTTTTGTTTTGCGGCAGGACTTGTTATACAGCCCAGAGTGGCCTGGATTTCATTGTGTGACCCAGGCTCCTGCCTCAGCCTCCTGAGTGCTGGGATTATAAGTGTGTACCACCATGCCAGTTATTGGAGGTCTTGGTAACTAATGACTATTCTTACATGTTCTAGGAAAGGTTTTTGTTTATTCATTTATTCACTCTCTCACTCACTCACTCACTTGTTCATTCACTCATTCATGTGTTTGTTCACTCACCTCACAATGATATTTGCATGTCTACCATGTATAAGTCACAATATTAAGTGCTGTGGGAATTGAACAGTCTTAGAGTACTCTGTCCTCATGACATTGCTATTCAGAGCCAATAAGGCTCATTGTTGCTGGGCATTGTACCACAGGCCTTTAATTCCAGCACCTGGGAGGCAGACACAAACAGATGGATCTCTGTGAATTTAAGGCCAGCCTTGTCTACATATCATGTTTCAGGCCAGCCAGGACTCCACTGTAAAACCCTTTCTCACAAAAGGCTCAGATGGGAGATTTTCATCATGTTGTCTCTTTCCACAGGCATCAGTGTTGAAAGTCCATGAGGCTACCTCTGTTTACCATGATAGTAACTTTCTGAGACTGAAGCCAATCCAGAAAACCCAGGGGAGAAAGAGTGAAGAGTCTCATGATTATATCCTTTATCCCTTGCAGCAAGATATGCCTGAATGGACCTTTTCTAGTATCAAAACTCAGAAGGAGCCCCCTGTCCACTTAAACTGGTTTGAGTTCTGTTTCTGTTGTATGCTACCCAAGTGTTTCCATGTATGACATATAGTTATCAGGGTAACTTTCTGATACATTTTCAGATGGAGCCTCAGGGGATCTTGTATTTTTACAATTACTAGTCAATCCCTAAAGTAGACATCTGGTTTACCTTTGGCCAATGTTGAATCTCTTCAATAGCATCATGTCCTGAGGAAATAATTTCCTGCATTTGCCAAAGCAGCATGGGAAAGGGCAGTTGTAGGACTGGGTGGCACATTTTAGGTGAGAGAACATTAGTTTCTGATGCCAGTGTACAATCTGGGAAGGTAGATGAAATCAAATGCTCATCAAAGAAAGTAGAAACTTTCAGAAAAACCTGGGTGGTTGTACAGAGGTGTGTACCTTAACAGGGGAGCAGCAAATACAAAGGGCTGGTTCTGAAGGGTTTAGGTAGAGTGGACACTGCCAGAAATGCTGTGCTGCAGATGTTCCAATTGGCCAGCATTTGACATCTGTCATAATGAGGGGACAGTCAATAGCCAAGTGAGAATTTAAAATAGCACCAAATATTTTAAAGTTATTTTCTTTTAATTCTTTCTCTACTTGCCCTGACTAGAAGATGACCAACAGGGAAGACCGGTGAGGTGTTGAAATAAAGATATAAGATTAGACAGTCTTCCCCTTTATCCTCCTGAAACAAGGAGTCAAGGCCTAGTGGAGGCCATGAGAAGCATTTTGATGGAATGACAAATGGAGGTTTTGATTTGGACTAGACTCTTTAACATGCCTGAATTATGACTGTTCTAATAACTCAACAGAACTGGGAGTTAAGGGATTTACCCAGGAATGAGAAGAAATGTCTTCAGGGTATATGGTGAAGGATATAAAGTAAAATAAAACTATCTGTGGTTATTTACAATGTTTGGATAATTCAGTAGAATGGTTATATACGCTGTATGTTGCTCCATGGCACTTGGTCATAGGTTTATCTTGAAGTTGGCCATAAGGTACAGCACTGTTTAACCCACCATATCCTATTGACTTCTCTATATGGACCCTGAATCTTAGTATCAGTGATCTCTGTGAGTTTAGTTCAGGGACAAATTTCTTTCCTTGAACTAAAGGTTGTGCTTCAATCCAACTGTTAGACCAAACAGGGGCATACTTTATCATGGAATGTTTTCACTTGCTGATATATAGTGGTAGTATCAGGAAGACCAACATTGAGTTTGTCTTATTGTAGCATGCACATTCTGTGTTGAACACATACTTGGCCAGGCAGGGTGGCATATATCGAAATTCTTGAGCTCTCAGGAGTCTGAGGCAGGAAGATCCTGACATCAAGGCCAGCCTGAACAAGACCTTGTGTGTGTGTGTGTGTGTGTGTGTGTGTGTGTGTGTGTGAGAGAGAGAGAGAGAGAGAGAGAGAGAGAGAGAGAGAGAGAGAGATCTGCTCTCCTTGCTTCATCCCAAGAACAGTGACTCATGATTCACACATGAATTTTTTGGTCTTTGTTTCATCTATAGAAAGCACGGAGTTGAACTTATCTGCATGCCCCCCATCTGCCTGTACATTTACATCCTGAGCCTCAGTTAGCTTCCATTTTGATTTTCTTCTTTGCCGCCACCCTTGTTCCTCTTTTAGTTTTTAAAACTGAGTTCTAGATTACCTTTGTAATATGCATTAAGCAATGTTATAAAAGATGATTTTCCTATGAACCTATTAAAAAATCTTATGTGTGTAGAATATCATGTACGTTGTTCTAGACACAAGACATGAATCTGCACATTCAAAGCCTGGCAAATGCCCACTAGCATGCTAAGTTATGTTCTCAGGAAACAGCACCATGTGGCATAACTCACCTACCCCAGTAGTGTGATCTCCCTTGGGTCCTGTGTAGGAGGTGGGTGTTTCTCCCCTCCCTCTGTGCCAGCTGCTCCGGTTCCTCTTCTCCTGTGTAAACGCACATTCATCTTGATCAAAAGTGCACTCTCCAGGTGGAGGTGGAAGTCTCTCTGCAAGGAAACAGCAGGCGTTGCAATTACTGAGACAGTCGATGAATATGTATTTTCTGGAGGCTCCTAGCGGCCCACTTTGCATGTCTGAGAGGTGTCTGGCCATATGTCAAGCCTATGGAGAGGTAGACCCCCACAGGTGCCCTACCTAGCTTTACCTCCAGCAAATCTATACTTCATCATGGGTCCTATCGTGGTGGCACAGAATCAAAAATCTAGATCTGAAATATCGGGTCACTTTGCCCAAGACACTCACTCCTCTAACTCGGGAATTTGTTTAAGTGGAATTACAGAGCTCTGAAAACTCTAGATACACTGCCTCTATGAAAATAAAAACAAATAAATAATAAAAAATATAATAAATAAATAAATAATAATAAAAAAATGAAAAAGTTGTATAATGCAAGAGCTTTCTTTAAAAACCCCAGGGCGAATGAAGGGTATTCTCAGATCGGCTCCGTCTCTCCTCTGGAGAGCAGAGCAGATGCATGAAACCAACTTACTGCTGTTGGCAGAGCTGTGCAGCTCAAATGATGTCATTTTTCTGTGCCTCAGGGTTCATATTTGTATGTGGGCATATTAGTGACATCCACTTCATAGGATTGCGAGGATTAAATGAGATGATGTGTGTGAAGAATTTAGGACATGTAATAATACAATTAGTAGTAGTAAAAATACTGAGAACTGTTATTTTGCTAATAAAAGTCTCATTTTCCATTTCCAGACATGACTGTGTTTTATATTGAGGATTAAACCAGGGCCCTGCACACCTTAGGCAAGCAGTACACCCCCAGCCAAGACTTGTCTTTGAATGTTTTTTTTTTTTTTCTTTTTACTAATGTTAGTAGTTATTACCACTAGATTAATGTTCTCAACTCAGTGGTGATTTTCTCCTCTGTCTCAACTTTACTATGACTCCCTACATTCATATTCTTGGTAAAATTTTGATGATTGTCTATTTTGTGTTTCTCTTGTATTCAATTTTGTATACAGTGCCAATTACTGAGGCCTCATTTCCTGTTCTTTGCCTTGAGTGCATATATTCTTATTGTTACTGTCCTTCCAGAGGCTCAGAAAACAAGGTGTCTTCCTTAATTTGTTTTCAGTTCTGTGGGAGAGTAAATACAGAGCCCGTGTAAGTTATGTAAGCCACTGAGCTTGGCCTCCCATCCAAATAATTGTTTTCATCTATTCTCCAGTATCAGACAGGTACTGCACTTTGGCTGCCTGTAAACGAAAGGCCTACAGAGGATCTCTGAGGTATGCCCCACTCACTCACTCACTCGTTGTCCACCATGTCTAGCATGCTCCTATCTCACCATCAGCACTTAGTCTGAAGTAAGGTAAAAAGAAAGGGGAAATTATGAAGACATGGCCTGGAGGAGCTCGTTCTGGAGTTTGATTAAAATCTCAAGCCCGCCAAGAGTGGAAGCTTTTGACAAGTCTAGAACTATTTTTAAAATAGTAGCTTAAATAGCAGTGAGCCTTGCTAATGGTTTGTATATGACTTTAACATTTGACCTACTCCATTACCAGATGCAAATATGTTATATTCTGAAAACCTCACAAACAAGCTTATCTGCAGACTAAGGAATCCCTCAGCCCCGTGACCTATGGTTTTGTCTTTTTTAACAGCCTTTAAGTTTACCAGTGCGCATCAGAAACCCCCCTATGATCTCTTTTACCAAAAATGAAAAAAGTCTTAGAAAAGCTTTGAACAATGTAACTCCAAAAGCCACCCAAAATATCTGTCTATGACCACTGCGACTCTCTCGTGAGGCTCCACAGCCATGTCTGGGGTGTTTACTCTTCATTTTCTAAGCATCCTGTATTGACACCAGAACCTAGATCTATGTTAACACCTTTTCTTAATAAGTTCCAACTCTGATCCTGACTCATTCAGAAAACCTTTTCTGAGGTATAGGGCTCTGAGTTGAGGTCTTTGAAAGGACTGCTCCACCATCATCCCAAAGCTCCAGGATCACTGTGGGAGCACAGGTACAGAGTGTGGAAGAGCCAGAGGCTGTAGATGACTGCAAGAGAACATCTGGACACAGCAGGGCAGCTGCACATATGAACTCACAGTAGCTGTGGCAGCATGCACAAAATCTGTGCAAGGCTAAGCCAGACTGAATCCTAGCATGGAGTGGGGGCGGTGGGCACACAATCCTACCTACCCCTCACAATTGACAGCTAATATAGCTAATTGAAAAGGAAGGATTGGAATATCTAAGAGGTCCTCATAAATTGACCATGTTTCAGTGGAAAGACACACATCCAAGAATATTTTGGGTGGCACAAATTGGTCTTGAATGGTTTCGGGAAAACCCCCACAAGGTTGAGTGACGAGGGAATGGGAGTAATTCAGGGAAGAGCTAGGGAGGTAAATATGGTCAAAACAACATTGTATAGAAGCCTCAAGGAGCTAAAAAAAAAATAAAACAAAAATTATCCCTAGGCTGGTGTAAGCAGCAGCACAAGGCTGTGTCCCCTGCTGCTGCTGCAGGGTTTGTTTTACTGTCCCTTAATACATTTAGACTATATCATCTTTGTCACAAAATTTAACATGTCACAAGCATTTGTGAAATAAAAATGCCATCACTATTACTTGAAAATGTTCATTCTCTAAGAGTAGAACGATGATTATGTTAGTCAAAATAAAGGGCATTTGTTTTTAAAGTACTATTTGGGGGCAGCTCATGAGCATGTCCCCAGCATTCAGGGAGGTATCGCTAACTTTCCTTACAATGAGGGAAAGTCACACATGTGAAGCCATACAGAACACTGGAGTCTCTATTTCCAAAATGTAGACTCTACTACAGAAGTCTGTGGAGAGGCATGCCTGTCAAGAAAAGTAAAGGATGGAATAGCATAGGACGAATGCAGGAGGTTCCCAGAGGAACTGGAAGTGTCTGTCATAGGGAAGAGAGACTCACAATTGGAATGATCTCTTACCTGAAGACCGGCAGTTTCCTAAACGTATGGTGATGTCATCCAGGGCTACCAGTCCACAATCCCAAAAGCTTTTGCATAGGCTCATAAAAACCACCTGTAATTCATAAAAAAATAAGTTATGAATTCTGGTAGCTGAAAACGGAAACCCCTTCAACCTGGGATTTACTCAGAAAAACAGAGCTGCACAAGCCGTTAGAAGCACCCTCTCCCTCTCCTGGCCCATGTGAGGGACAGGGTACAGTGGTACGGAGAGTGCTTTCTGTTGGGATGTGACCCTGGAGCTGCCTTCTTTTAAGCAGAGTGGACTTTATAATAATAAACCATGTGTATGAATATAAAAACTAGAAGCAGTCCTCAAAGATTGGTAGCTAGTCTGAGGTAAACAAGCAATTAGCTGGGTGACATGGGAAAAGCCTGCTAGGTTCCGAGTATCTTCTCTTGATGACTCCAAAGTGGCTGTTGTTTTCCAAGCAGCTTTCAAATGTCTCTAGTACAAAGTACAAACATTATTGGTTGTTTTTAACCAATGTCTAGTGATGTGCTTTATTTACATTATGAAAAAAGCTCCATTGGCCACCCATCCAGAGACTCCTGTTCTATTTCCAAGACAAAGACCCACCCGTGTCCCCAGTTGGTGTCATGAATGAAAGCATTGTCATGGTTATTTCATCAGTCCCCGTAGTTTTATTGTTGTATGCGAAGGAAAAACAAATCCATATCATACGTTATTAAATTTTGTGGGTGGGGGTAGAGGGGGGGTTGATTTCTTAAATTAGGCCAATATAAAGGCTGTGTTTCAGATTCATGATGCCCAAAGACTGACATATTGAAATATTTGTGTCACATTTTCGCTGTAATTGACAGATCGACTTCGAGTATGTTCCGTAATGTTTAATTAGTGTGGGCTAGTATGCCCCATGTCCCATCTCGTCACTATAAATCTTCACTCACGTGAAGAAGACAAAGGATGACATAACAGAAGTTAAAATTCTACTTACTATTAATCAGAAAACTTGACTTTCTAGGTTCTGCTATTCTAAATGCTGTGGCTTAATTTTATTTATGTGTGCTACTAGTAGGGTCCTTTTGCTCACAGTGATCAGATTTATTAGAATACAGAATTTATTTTAAGAGAGGAATCTCAGATCATGAGGCTGTTTATCATAGTTTTTATAGTTATCATCGTTTTTCCTATAGAAAACTATGCAAACTATAAAATGCCCTAAGCCAATATCACCAGAGGAAGCCCGATGAGTGAATGTTTCCTGGCTTGGTGTTGATATCCTCTTATAAACGGGATAGCCAAGAGATTTAAATGTTTATCTCTGTGGAGCTTCACAGGACAAAAAAATAGGGTAGCTTTTATGGTTCTTTCTTAAAGCTTCTGTTAATCTTTCATCTTTAGAGATTGAAGAGGGTCTATAAATAATCTGTAAAATATTTTGCTTCCTAGGTTCATGCCTTGGAACTTATTCTGCATCTGGAAAGCAGAGATCTCTGTCTTCAGTCCCGAGCAGCATCACATTCTACTAGCATTTTTGTTGGTATATGAGGAGGGATGCCTTGATATGTCTCATGATTTATCAAATTAATTGTGCTATGCAGAGGAAAAAACCTGGCCTTGCTTTCCTTTTGTCAGCTTTAATGTCCGTTTTCCACAAGTGTGCTGGAGGGGTCCTTTTGCACAATGAATATGAAGTGGCAAAAGGACCCACCCTCTAAATCTTTCCCTGTAGAGAACTCAAACATTTTGCATGGCAATGCATTCTTAAGTTGAGAAATATTAGCGTGCTTTTATATGTTTACTATAGCACTATTTTATAATGACATCAAACCAAAGAAGCATGTGGGCACGCAACAGAAGAGATTGCCTAAATTTTCAAAGGGAAAGAAATAAACGAGAATACAACAGCTTGAGAAATAGGCGACCATTAAATCTGAGTGTTGTGAACATTACTTAGCACTAAGATACAGATATATAATGCTAAGTTTAAAAAGCCAATTAAAAAAGAAAACAATCCCCAGTTCATCTAAAATAACAGAAAACGCCTAGAAAATTTACCAGCTACATAATTATTGTGTTAGGCTCATAAAATTATGGCTAGTTCAGAGTTTCCTCCTATGTTTTATAATTTGTCATTAGTTATGGTTGAAAACAAAAGGAATCAGAATGGCCATATCTAAGTGTAGAATGATTTACTTTGTAGAATGATGTACTTAGATTCTAACCCCCACTATCCTCTCTCCTCAGTCTGTCTGGCTCTCTTCCTCTTTCCAAGCAGGGCCTCCTTTTATTTTCATGGCTCACAGATGTGTCCTTTTATCTAAAATTTGTATTTATGGGGAAATGTGTGGTGATGTAGGTGGGAAAGGTTTGTGATGTAGCTCAATGGCAGAGGGCTTGCCTAGCATGTGCAGGAGTCTGGGTTCAAGTCCCAGCACGAGATAGAGACAAGAGTAGACTAATGAGTTAATATTTACACTAGTGTCATTGATTATGGCAACTCATAGGCTCAAAGTCTATTCAAATTAAAGTCATTCAATCTCATCAGCGACATGTCAAAGTAGCCAGTGCTGTAGCTACACACAGGCCAAGTGCCTCCTAACTGAGTTGACCCAACAGATACACATCTCCTCACTGCAAAAAGTAACACTGAATGGACTTCTTGGCTCTCTTTTTGCCACACCAAATAACATATGTGGCTTTTTTTTTGTTGTTTGTTTGTTTTTTTGCCATGTCAAGTATGTTGAGAAAAATGCTAAAGGAATTTTGCACAACACCAGGCTATCTTTACTTCAAAGTTTTCCACAAATACTAGTCAGTCCACATGTCCTTCTGTCTGACCAAAGACTCCCCCAATCCATCATCTACTCACTAGATTCAACCTAAGTCCTCAAACCCCAGATTTGATTGGCACTTTACTATAGGTGCTCTAGAATATAAAAGAACTGTAATAAGATCATCGTGTTCAGCCTAGCAGTTGGCACTCTCCACCTAAGCATTGGTAACACCAGACACCATGGTTCCTGAAGGTTATTTGGCATGGAGAAGTGATTTTCAGGTAGTTGATGACAGAAGGAGTTGCTGACTTACCCTGTGTTGACTTTGTCTGATAAAAGAAAAGATAACCTGCTGCCTCTCCAAGAACTCTCTCCATGGGTACCAGTGCACCCATGTTTCTTATGGTGCTATTTACAATAACCAAATTTATAGATTCAGCCTAGGTGTCCAAATCATGATGGATAAAGAATATATACACAATGGAGTTTTATTTAGCTATACAGAAGAATATAATTGTGACATTTTCTGGAAAATCCATAGAACTGGAGACCATCTTGTTAAGTGAAATAGGCCAGACTCAGAAAGACAAGCACCATACATTTCCTCAGATATACAAATTTTAGATAAAAAGACACATCTGTGAGCCATGAAAATAAAAGGAGGCCCTGCTTGGAAAGAGGAAGAGAGCCAGACAGACTGAGGAGAGAGGATAGTGGGGGTTAGAATCAAAGTACATTTTATATATGAATAAAATATATCAACCCATTATTTTGTACAATGAAGATTCACTAAAACCCCTTTCCATATGGGTTGAGATGAGACTATGCCAAAGGATCGGTCATAATCTAAGTTCATGTTAATCTCTTATATAGAGAGACCTAAAGCCCCAATGTTTATATCAGTTTCGGTACTATTTCAAAGACAGCACATCATCTCTAGAAAGCGGGAAATAAACCTTGGTCCACTGTATATTAAACTGTACTGAAGAAGGAGAAAGATGAGGCAGAACAGAGTTCCTTAGGTGTGAAGTTGGATGGTATCTCTTAGACAGATGTTCTGGTTGTACAGGATAGCTCGGAGGTTAGGACTAGTTAAATGAGTATGTTGCAGTGCCTGAAAGTTTCAGCTCTTGGGTACTAATAATGCTTGAGAATTTTTGTTTTGATGGAAAATATTTATCATTGAAGAGACCTCTCTAGACTAGCTTTGAAAATGAATGCAAAGTAAACGGAGATCCACCTAAATATTCTTTTAAACAATATAGTTAAGTAACAATTGATAACACTATTTAAATTAGTCTTCATTTGCTAATAAAAAAAAAAACTCACATATGTTCTTTTATTCACAAAAGGGTGTTTCAATTTCAGTGCGACTGATATTTCAAAGCCAGATGACTGCATGCTGTAGCATGGTCCACAGCATCCTTGGCCTCTACCTGCAGCTCATGGATAAGGCTAACTGGGATCTAACAGTAGCAAATCTGTTTTCACCGTTCCTTTTTTGTCTCATCTTCCAAATAAATTAGCCAATGAAATCAGTTTTCCTCAAAGAGAAGAATAAAGGAAAATAACTAAGAACACTACCAGCCATGTACCTACCTGAGCATCAATCTATGTTTTTACATGAATGCCCAGTGACCTGTGGACATCAGCAGCACCAGGTCAAGAGAGCTGGTTACTGCAAGCATTTAAGACCATCCTGGCATGCCACTGGCCGGGCTAGAATCGGACTTCTCAGAAACCCCATATAAGCTTTTGTGCCTATGACCCCAGCAAGATGGCATTCTCATTGTCAATGAAAATCTGTCCTTACCACACCATCTGTCAAGTTTTGTTTTATTAGGTGGCAGAGGGATCACATCTTTACAGATATGTGCCCACTAGATGCTAGAATTGCCCCCAAATCCAGACAATCAAAAATGCATCCAGACATTGGTACCAGCACACCTTTAATCCCAGCACTTGGGAGGCAAAGCCAAGTGAATTTCTGAGTTCAGGGCCAGCCTGGTCTACAGAGTGAGTTCTAGGACAGCCAAGGCTACACTGAGAAGTCCTGTCTTGAAAAACAGAATCAAACCAAACCAAACCAGACTAAATCAGACACTGGTGTCAAACATTCCTTGAGAAACAAAACCTCCTGGCTGAGAACCACTGGAAAATAGAATAAACTATGTGGATTATAAAAACCATTAAATAGAGTTCTATAATGTGCAGCCTCTGTTTGCAGCTCTGGTGCCTTATATTTTGATTCATATTGATTTCAAGCTATTTGTTTTCTTTGCATATCCCCAATCCCTGAAAACAAAAGATAAAGAAACAAGGCAAGGCAAGTGATGAATATTCAAACCAACAATCATACCCTAGATTTTCAGGTCTGCTTATTTCTAGATTCCTTTTTGTTACATGTATATGTATATATGATATGCATGCATGCATGCCTGTGTATGTATGTACATGTGTGTGCATGAACGCTGGAAGTTATTGTTGGATGACAGGGTCTCTTGCTGAACCTGGAGCTTGATGATCCTTATTATTCTTATTATACAGTTTGCCCCAGGGATTCCCCAGTCTCTGCCTCTGCTGTGCTGGGATTACAGGTGGCAACCACACTTTCCTGGCATTATCGGGGCTCCTGGAAGCAAGCTATTTATACACTTTTAGGGCTTTGCTGTTCCAAGTACTTGTGCCCCAAAACTGTAACAGTCTGAGGGCAATAGAGTCGCCTCCGTGTTTTCATGCCTTTTTTTTTTTTTTTTTTTTTTAAAGCTTTACTTTCTAGGAAGAAGATACTAATGGCAAGCAGAGGAACCCAGGAGGAAATTGTGCAAACAAGTCATGTGGTTGACGATGAAGAGGAGGGTGAAGAAAGGGTTAGTGCAGAAACACAATCATGGTCATGTTAGGCAAAGGGCCAGGATAGTCTTAATAAGATTTTGGTCAGGGCACTGGGATGAGGTTAGGAGGTGGGGATGGGTGGATAGAGAAATAGTTTTTATCATGAATTCATTTTGTCAAACCACATCAGATTGTTTTAAAACAAAACGTACCAGTTTTCACTTTAGGGATGTTAAGTGTTTATACTTAACACAATGAATAGAATTTATGAGGGGAAGGAGGTCAGGCTTTGTAAGAGCTGTGGACTATAATCAAACAAGGCCTTTGCTGAACCATCAACAGGTATTGTCTGTAGGAAAGAGCTAGCCTGTCCCAGCTGCATGGCTTCTCGGTGCTGTCTAAAGGTGTTTCCATGACATGTTTGGTAGACTCTACGGCCCGAGGTGTTGAGTGGTGGGGCAAACCAACACTGACTTTAACAATCCCAAACTCAACTTATCTCCATAATTAGGATGTAAAGGACAGCTTCCGTAAATGAGCTTCAGATCAAAACATTCCAGTCCTCTGCCAGGAAAATCATGTAAGTCATGTCTATCATGTGAGCTCAGTTCTTGTTATCACTAATGGACCTTAACCTCAGATCTCAGGTTAAACTGAACGTTCCCGCTGATGAAGCTAAGATCCCTTGAAATCATTTGTGCAGGGTGTGGTGACTATGGAGCTGGTGGAATCACTCACAAAGTCACTGTGATCTACTTGGAGAAACTCTACAGTCCTTCATTAAGATGCTGTGGACACCAGAGTTGGAGGGAACGTCTACTGTCATTGCTCTCATTTAAATGATTGTCAGTAAGTGGGCGCTTGAATCTTAAAACAAGAAAAGTACAAAGCAAAAAACACAAATTTCTTAAGCTATCTGGAGGGAATGATGTAATTTTCACTGATGTTGTAGGACAAACTGCATGAAGCTGTACCTGAAAAAGTGTGTGAGATTTAAGCATTCTTAGACCTGGCTATGTTTTAGGAAGCTGTGTATAAATCCTAACAGCATGCCTCTTGCAGATTCTATATTTGGTTTTCATGTCCCACAAACCACAGACAGACCATGTGTTTTTAAACATGTCTTTTGCTGACCAATGCTTTCTTTTTAAAAGACCCTAAAAGACCCATCTGTTTGTTTTTTTTTTCTCTTTGAAAATACTCATATGACTTAATTCAACTTTTAGCTTTGACAAGCAACAAGGATTGATCTGCTTCCAGATTTTCCCAGCGCTCTTTGCTCACACAAGTTCATTTCTGAGGTAGAGGGCATGTTGGGATAAAACACAGGCTGCAGCCAATTTTTTCCATTGCTCTTTGGGTGGTAAACATTCAAACCTCACAATTCATTGGTTTCAAAAAATCTCCATCATTTTTTAGATCTTCCTGCCACTGGAAAGGGGGGCTAGAGGGCGGGCCTATGAAACCCAGAATCTATCCGTTTTAGAGGAAGACAACAGCAGTCTCTGATACACGTTCATGAACCAGACCCTTGTCAGGTCCGTGACAGAGAAAAGTATACTTTCCTGCTCATTCTTTCCTTCCTTCCTTTAAGTATTGAAAAATCCCTCTCTTCAGGGCTCAAGGAACATCCTACCCCACCTCATTCCATCCCACATCCCACAGAAAAGGAGGCAGAAAAAGTGTAAGAGCCAAAGGGGATGGAGGACACCAAGAAAATGAGGCCTCTAAATCAACATGAGCAACGCTCCTATGAACTCACAGGGACTGAGGCAGTGCACACAGGGCCTGCACAGGTCTGCACCAGGTTCTTTGCATATGTATTATGGCATATGGTTTAGCATTTCTTTATGGGACTCCTGAGAGTGAGTGGGTCTCTGATTTGGATGCCTTCTTTAGGCCTCTTTTTCTTCTGTTTTGTTCAATTCCAATGTATTGTATTATATTATATTATATTGTTAATTGTTATCTCTTAGAAGCCTGTTTGTTTTCTAGTGAGATACAGAAAAGGGATCCAGATGGAAGGGGAGGTGGAGAAGAACTGGGGGCAGTAAAAGGAGGAGAAACCATAATCAAGATATATCGTGTGAGAAAAACAATCTATTTTTAATAAAAGGAAATAAAATAAAATAAAATAAATAAAATCACTGTTCTGCAAGATTTGATCCCAGTTAAAGAGCTCTGAGCCTGACTTAATACCAGATGTTTCTGCCTTACATCTAAGCGTTTTCAGAGTTGGGGCTCCTAAAGTAGACTGTTTGACCATCCCAACTGCTTTGGACTAAAGGACTTTGGCAGGACCCCAGAAGCAAACTTCCTTGCCTCCTCTGAAGGAGAGTTAGAGGGATGTAGGCAGACTAGGACAGGAAAACAGGCTTCCTAAGATAGCCTCTTATTGTTCCATTATTGAAACATTACAAGAGGAAAGATGGGAAGGCATGGGAGGTGGGTATTTAAACAGGATGAACAGTGGAAAGGGAGGACCCTGAGGCCCTATAATGTACCAGAGCCAGCTCTAGGCTTCTCTCATCTAGAATGTTTACAGAGGTTACTTTCTCCTTCTCTACAGCTTGTTCTTCTGTCTTTCTATTGGCTCAATTCTTTGTTCCTTCTAGAGAGTGAATGCAGTGACCCTCTAGACAACTGGGGCCACCTCCATTACACTCGTGTCTCCAAGTCCTTCCAAAAACAGTCCACAGAGAATAGAATTTATCTTCTCTAAGGGAAATGATAAAAGCTAGAATTCCATTTCCTCCCAAATCCCATCATAAAATATAGAAATATAGAAAGACTACCTAGTCTTTGCTGCCTTTCTGCTTTAGATGGCCACAAAGAATTTCTCTGGCCAACCTTGTTTGATAGCAGGTTATATACACCCACACTGCAGAATGCGTCCTGACTACACTTGGGAGGAAAATCTACTCCAGTGGAGGGGCCTGCAAGTGTCTGGTCAAGCTTCCTTCTCATTCTGCACCCTATCTATTGTCAGTACAGTACATTCTTTTTACCCATACAGCAGGCCATGCAGCATGGAAAGCACACTTCTGGGTCCCTGAGTCTTCATTTCTTAAGGTCTCCGTGTCAACTTGGATTGGAGTCTACGCTTGTTTTGCCATTCTCTTGCTGACCTGACTTTGTAACAGGAGGCTGTCATGACCTTTGGGGAGGGGAAGTACAGGAACCAAGTTCCATACTTGCCCAGTCGCTGAGTGCTGGAGTTCAATGATGGCTGACATAGAACTGGCTAACAGACACCCAGCTTTACTGCCCTCTGGCTTCACAGCAGCTTTTATTCACCTATGATGCTCTTCTCTCCTTTACTTGGTGCCATTACTTTCCCACTCCATCTTCTCCATTATGACTTTAGGAAGGAATTTCCAAATCCCTGCTCCACCTATAACCTCGTCTTCATCTCCCCTTCACACTTCCTTTATGCTCACAGCAAAGCCTGAACCAATGTTATATCCTTACCAGGGACACAAATGGCTAATTTTATACAATATGGGACATTCTAATGAAAGATGAACATGAGGTCTCTGAAAGTAAATACTAGACAAAGAATAGATAGCATCACTGTTGGCACTTCAGAATCTAATTTTATTCCCTAATAATGAGGATGTTATATATAACGATATCATAGCTATTTTGTCACTGAAGGAAGATAGATGTGAATGCTTTCCGGCTTTGTGTGCATGTACATGTGTGTATGTGTACATACACGTGTGTGTGTGTGTGTGTGTATGTGTGTGTGTGTGCATGCATGCACCTAGAGGCCAGAGGTCAAGATGGTATCTTTCTCTATTGTTCTTCATGCTATTCTTTGAGACATGGTCTCTTACAAGGTCTCTCACTGAACCTAGAGCTAGCTCACCAGTTGGCTAGATTGACCAGTCAGTGGGCTCTGTGGTTCTGCCTGTTTCCACAGCCTCCAGTGCTGGTATCCCAGAGATGTGCTACCATGCCCAGCTTTTATGTGGATGTTGGGGAAATCTGATCAGGTCCTCATGTTTTCATGACAAGCACTTTACTAAGTGAGCCATGTCCTCAGCCCTGGCTTTCCTGCTTCTTGTGTGTACTCATGTGCCTAGGTGATCATTTGGACTTTTTATAGACTTTCAGGTTGACTATGAATTTGTGTGAGAAACAATGCTACTTTAGAATTTACAATAAAAGTAAAAATATACTGCTTCTGTGGACAATGAAGAGCAGAAAAGGAAGACTTTACAGTCTTGCCTTGACTCTCAAGAGTTTGCTGTTTCAAAGGATGAGCTTATGGCCAGGAGGAGGCTTAAGACATCTCCTGTATGTACCCAAACAGTAATGCTCACTTTGCTTAACTCATATCTGAGACACAGAGGCAAGTTTTAGCCAGATGAGCAGTGAATTGCAGGCAAATACATTCCTTGACATGATAGAGAGCCTTGGGTTATAGCCCACACATTAGCCCCTCTGCATCTAAGCCACAACTTATTCAGTCACCTCTAAGATCAGGTCATCAGGTACTTTTCATTTCTCAGTTTTACCAAGACTATGGGAACAAACATCTGTAGATAAATCAGTCTTTGTACATGACCACAATTTACATTCATTCTCTTTCTCCCTCTCTTCCTTCCCTCTCCCTTTTCCTCTCTCCATCTCTCACTTGCTCCCTACCTCTTTCCCTCCTCTTCTCATGCTCTCTCCTTCCATCCCCCCACCTCCTCCTTCCTTTCTTGAGGATACTCAAATCTAACCCAAGGCTTGCTTCACTAATGCTAGGTGCAAGCTGGCCAACAAGGCTAAAATTTTTATCCCTTTTAAAATTTTATTTCTTAGGACAGGATCTTACCACGTTGCCCAATCCAACCTCAAACATGGGTATCTGACATTATAAGCATGTACCACTGTGCCTGGCTTCATAATTATTTCTTTGTGATAAATTCTTAGAAATATAATCATTATGCCAAAGCTATATGTGTTTGGATTTTTTTTTTACTTCTTATAAATATAATTAAATGGTAATTGAAAGATTGTACTGATTTGCCCTCAGAAAAGAGTGCATGAGCAGCTAGCAGCTTGGCTCAGTGGTGGACATGCTTACAGCCTGACAATGCAGGCTTGATGACCTGGGTTCTATTCCCAGAACCCACGTAATGGGTTCATAGAGGGAGAGAACAGACTCCTCAAGGTTGTCTCTACATATCCTCCATGGTACATGTGTGCAAGCCTACATCATACATCCCCTCAATAATAACAATAATAAAGTAAATAAAAGTTTTAAAAAAGAACATATGAGGGTAATTTCCTTGTATCTGCCCTGTACTGGCTAGTTTCATGTCAATGTGATACAAGCTACAGTCACCTGAGAAAAGAGAACCTTGGTAGAGGTCCATACGATCAGGCTGCAGGCAAACCTGTAGAACATTTTCTTAATTAGTGATTGATGGGGGAGAGCCCAGCCCACTGTGGGTGGGGCCACCCCTTGGCTGGTGCTCCTGGGTTCTATAAGAAAGCAGGAAGAACAAGCTGTGAGGAGCAAGGCTGTAAGCAGCATCCTTGCATGGCCTCTGCATCAGCTCCTGCCTCCAGGTTTCTGCCCTGTGTGAGTTCCTGTCCTGACCTCCTTTGATGATGAACTGTGATAATGTAAGCTGAATAAATCCTTTCCTTCCCAACTTGTTTTTGGGTGTTTCATAACAGCAATAGAAACCCTAGCAAAGACACCCACATTTCCAGGATCGTGTTTATACACCTATGTAAATATATACACACATAACTAATTATATATGTGTGTGTATACACAAAATTTATAAATGTATATCCTATAATGAATATATTTATTAATTAAAATAAGTAAAGTTTCTTTGTACATATGTTGATATATTTGGGAATCTAAAGTAAAAGATTTTCTTTTAATATATAAATACATAAGAACATACACATTTCTTCTTCTTTTTTATTTTTTGAGGTGCTGAAGATCAAACCTCAAGGTTCTATGCCTGTCAGGAAAGCATCCTACCACCGAGTTACATCTTGGCCCTAAAGCAAAGGTTTGTCTTTTATAATTCATAAGTCAAACACTACAAACAGAATAAAGTATAAACAGAGCTATTAAGACAAATATCACACTCTAGGGTGTGTGCACATTAGTGTTTTGCTTCCATGCATATGTACCATGTGTATTCCTAATACAGTATATGATGTATATATGATGATGTATATGTATGTGTATGTGTATATGTATATTCTTTCCTTCTACTCCTCCCTGTTCCCTCAACCCACAGATCTATTCCTCCTTTGTTTCCCTTCAGAGAAGAGCAGCCCTCAGCCCAGTAGGAAGAAAGAGAACCATAACTAGGCAAAAGAGTCAGAGACAGCCCCATCCCCATTGTTAGGAGTCTCACAAGAATACCAAGCTAACAGCCATACCTATGTGCAGACCTAGCTCAGACCCATGCAGGTTCTGTGACTGCTGCTGCAGTCTCTGTGAGCCTCTATGAGCCCTGCTTAGTTGATTCCGCGGGTTGTGTTCTCCTGATGTTCTCTGTATTCTTATATTCATGTATTCAGCTGATATTATTATTTTAAAATGCCTTCAATGACAAATAAGGTTAGATGTATTGTATATTTTCAATAGTATTTCTTTTTCATTTTGCTGTAGATGTCTTATCTATTTTTATATTGGGTAGCTTACTTTTATTTACCAATTTATTAGAATAATTTATATTAAATGTATTAGTAGTACACATGGTGCATACACATGCAAGCAAAACACTCATATACACAAAAATAAACATTAAAAAATAATCCAGAGCCCTAGTCCTACTGTGACTGGATGTCCCAGGGCGGGTGGTACCCTAGGGGACTTTCTCTTCTCTGGGGACAGGGGGGAGGGTAATGCTGGTAGGGATTTGTAAGGGTGAGACTGGGAGGAGATGGGAGCAGGAGCTGATCATGATGTAAAGTGAATAAATAAGTTAATAAAAAAATTCCGATCCCCAGATAGTTTACAATCACATATTTTGGCATTATTTAAGGGCACAATTAAGATAAAGAATTTAAAGGTGGAAATCAGAATCACAAACTTGAATTTCAACTTTTTTCCCCCCAAAGGAGATGGTTGTAAGAGGAAACAAGTAGGAGAAAGCATCTACAGAAAGATACACTTGCACAAGAATAAAACATAATTCCTGCTACCAAGATGCCTAGAAGTATAACAAGCAGAGACCAAGAGGTCATCAAAGTGAGTGTGCTCCTTTCAGAGAAAAGGGGCCGGGCAGCAGCGGTCTGATTTACACAGCTGATGCCAGAGACAAGATTCAAAGCCAGGTCTTTACATTCCTGAATTGGTGCTATTTCATTATATACAGATTTCACTCCAAAAGATAAATACAAGCTTCAAAGGAAGTGACACTTGAGAAAGGCCCGGAGAAGGGTGAGCATCCCCCCCTGCCCCCCCCAAGCATAATGATCCCTGTGGAATTATCAGTGAGAGATACCTCCTGCTGCGGAAGGAAGATGGGGGGGGGTGAGGGTCTGACCTGAGGATTTGAATTCTGAGGTAGAAGACAAGGGGCAGCTTAAATGCACTGAGATGAAAGGAAGTCTTGCTGCTGTGGATAGACCGCAGGAGGTCAACATACTTTGCCTGTGTTTGTAAAAATGGAGATGGGGGAGTTGAGGAAATCCAACCTCAGAGGAGGCAGAAGAGTGACCTCAGGGGTGGAGGCTTGCAGGCTTGCAGGCTCTTGTACACTAAAAGCAAGGACAGTACTTCCTTTGCCAGAGTGATCAGGAGAGAAAGATGACAGGTAAGGATTTAGGGAGAAACAGAACCAAATGGTCAGATTGTTGTGTTTTATAAAAAAGAAAAGGAAGCCAGGGATATGTTTTGGTAGGGCAAGGTATGGTATGGGTGGAAGGGGGCGTTTGCATTCCTTCTAGGCTCCGCTCTACAGTTACCTGGCAACAGCCAGGAGTGACTGACTCACTATAAAAGAGACTGCTTGCCCCCTCCTCACTCTCTTCCTCTCTTCTCTTGCCCTCTTCCCCATCTGTCTCCTCTCTCTCTCCAGGTGCTCATAGCTGGCTCCTCCTCCTCCTCCTCTTCTTCCTCCTCCTCCTCCTCCCTTCCCCCTCCTTCTCCCCCTCTGTGTGTATGTGTGTGTGTCTGTCTCTCTCTCTCTCTGCCTTTCTCTCAACTCCCCTCCCCATGCCCTGAATAAACATTCTATACTATATAGAATAGCGTTCTATATTATATAGAACTCTATATGTGGTTGGCTGGTCCCTCAGGGAGAAGGGATGCTTCAGCTTGGGTCTGCAGACACACCCTTCTCTAACACCATACCCACCATACCACGCCTCAACCAAACATATCCCTGGCTTCTTTTTCTTTTTTTGTAAAACACAACAGGGGTTGCATGCAGAGGTGGGGCTTTTAGGAAGTGATTGGATTGTTGAAGCTGTGATTCCACAAATGGATTGGTTTGTTAATTGCAAATTCAGGTAGCCTGTTGGGAGGTGTCATAGGGTTTCTATTGCACCAAGATGAAAAAGCAAGTTGGGAAGGAATGATTTATTCCAGATCATAGTCCACCATCACTGGAGGAAGTCAGGACAGGAACCTGGAGGCAGTAGCTGGTGCAGAGTCCACAGAAGACTGCTGCTTACTGGCTTGCTTTCTATTGCTTGCTCAGCTTGCTTTCTTACAAAACTCAGGACACCAGCCAAGGGCTAGCACCACCCATCAAGGGCTTGGCCCTCCCCCACTGATTACTAATTGAGAAAATGCCTTACAGCTGGATCTCTTGGAGGCATTTCCTCAAGGGAGGCTCCTTCCTCTCTGATGACTCTAACTTGTGTCAAATTGACACACAACACCAGCCAGTACAGGAAGTGACAGAATTTTGGGAGATGAGGAGCATTCCAAGTGCTTTTGAAGCCCAGGTCTTGGCTCCAACTCCTCGTTACTGCTTTCTGGCTTTCAGCAGGTGAACCGATCAGTGCTAACATGCTCTTTGACGTGATGTTTGCTTCACATGCTCTGAGGGAGTCATCCCTTTAAATACAGCTAAACAGGACTCTCTAGTGGGACATTAGCAAGAGTTTCTAATATGTTACTGAGTCCTCCAAACAAACTCCTTTACCACAGAACACGTGTTCATTGGAACATATCTAATGTGTTGTACTTCTTGGTGCATTGATAAGATGGGCTGACACACGGTTTAGCTTTTGTTTTGGTCTTTTTAACCTAGTAGGGAAAATTATTTCTGTTTGGTTGGATGGGGGATTTCTCTTAAATGCATGCAGCTTTCAACGTCTGATTTTTAGTCTTAAAGCTGAGTAAGGACACAGAGTTAGAATGGTTTGCTATATTAATGCTGCTGAGCTGATCATTAACCCAGTCCTGGAGGAGACAGACTACCTACCTCGCTGTCCTCTCAAGTTATTGGCCTCTTAACACTCAAATACTTAGTTAACAAAGTACGGAATCTGTCCCTAACCTCAGTGCTTTTAATTAAATGGTTATTGAAGCATCTTTGCTAAAGGTAGTTGCAGGCAAGAAGTTACTCAGGACCTAGCCTCCAGGATACACAGACCAAACATCTGTAAAGTGTAGCATTTGAAGGCTGAAAGGCTAATGCTTGGGTGTAACCTTTATGGAATATCCCATCTCATTTCTGGCGTCTCGCCTCACAGTTTGGCTTTAAATAAAAGCATCTGAGAAAAAATCGTTGCCTCCATCTCTCCTTCCCTCCTTTCCTTCTCTGTCTCTTCTTCATTCACTCTCTTCCTTCTTTCCCTCCCTTCCTCCTTCCCTCCCTGTGTGTCTGTGTTGTATGTCTCTTTCCCTGTGTGCCTGTCTCCCTCTTTCTCCCTCCCTCTTTCCTTCTCTCCTTCTCTCCTTTCCTCCCCGTGTTTCTCTCCTTGTGTATCTTTCTCTCTGTCTCTCTCTCTCTCTCCCTCCCCCCTTCTTCCCTCCCTCCCTCTTCTCCCCTTCTTCTTCTCCCTCTCTGGCAAGCACCCTCTCATTAACCTGTAACCATAGCTGCACAAATTGCTCTCTCTCCCAGGTAACTTTGCTTCTGTTTTCTTTGTTTGAAATAGGATCTTATTGTAACCACAAACTCCCAATACTCTTTCTGCCTTAGCCATCCCCCCCAAATGTTGGAACTATGGGCGTGTGTTACTACATATGGTCCCAAAAATAATTCTTCCCACCTGCTCTCTACTCTGCAGAGCACTGTGCTGGTAGAGATAGGGGTCATGGGAGATAGAGTTTTATGGTTTATGAATCTTTGAAAATGTTTCTGAAACTTTTTTTTTTAAGAAAAGAAGGGGAAGGAGAAATGACTCAACCTATCAAGCACTTGCCACACAAACCTGACAACCTAAACTCACCTCAATACCAACATAAAAGCCAGGTGTGGGGGCAGGGTGTAGAGCTAGGAGGAGCCTGGGCCTTGATTGACAGACAGTCTAACCAAATAAGTGAGTTCCAAGTTCAGTGAGAAGCTTTTTTGGGTGGCAAACAAATGAGAAAGATTCCTGACCTCTGGCTTCACATGCACACACACACACACACACACATACACTACACACAAACACATCTCTGCACCTCACATATGTACACACACATACACATGTACACATGCAAAAGACTCATGGTTATTCACATCTTCCATTAATTGAAGAAGATCTAATATTGCTAAAAAATATGACTTAACTCTGACCTCATTTTCTACACCTCACAGCAAAAATCAAGATATAGAATTATCCATGCACTGAATAAATGCTGTGACCTAGAAAAACAGCCTTTGTTCTTTCTTCCTCTGTGTCTGTGTTGAGCTGGATTTAATAGTGTTATTTATGTGCTAGCTGACAGACTACAGACTCCATCTAATTTTATGTGATAAACAGAATGACTTTATGCAGCAAGTACTACCAGGTACCCCTTTTACATGGAAGAAAAGCGAAGGTTACATGGGTAACTGTCACATTACTAGCCTAGAGTGTGAAGCCATGAGTGACAGAGGACCCACAGCCAAGCACCGTAGGCAGTGTGTTGTGTCTCCCCTTCTAACCTACTGGTCTGCTGTATCTGTGAAGAACCACCTTGAATTCTGATCCCCTCCAGGAGCCAAACGTATGTCTACAATATGTCACTGGGGAATCAGTTTAATAAAGCCTTGGGTTTATTTACTTACCTAATCTGAGCGTTAGGGCTGGATTTTCCTTCCCACCCAATCATTTGACATCAACCAAGAGAGGATTGAGTGGCACATGAGTATTAAAATGGCATGTGTTCTCGAGTCAGTGAGCCCTGGATCCACTCTCAGCCTGACACTTCAAATCCATGGCACTGAACAGTGTCCTTTACTTTTGTTTTTCTAGGCAGGGTTTCTCTGTGTAGCCCTGACTTGTCCTGAAACTTGCTCTGTAGACCAGGTTGGCCTTGAATTCAGAGATCTGCCTGCTTCTGCCTCCTGAGTGCTGGGATCACCACCTGGCTCGGTGTCCTTACTTTTTTGCCAAAGTTTCCTGTTAGGTGTGATCGTAATCTTTTCCCTCCTTAGGGAAATTCACACAAGGTCGACAGAGAGGGTAAAAGCAGATAAGGTCCTTGTTTATACGAAAGCTGTACTTTCATAGGAGGGGAGATGGGTAATAAAAAAAAGTAAATGAAAAAAATTAGATAATTTTGGATTGGGCTAGGTGTGGTGCACAAAATGAGAGAATCAACATGTTGGGAATAATCTGAGGGTGAGGAAAGAGGGGATGAACTGAGTGGTCTGGAAAGTTCCTGTCTGAGAGGAAGCCCTTCATGTGAGACAGTGGCCTGGGAACCGGGGCATGTGGGAATTGCTGGGGAGGGACATTCAGCACTGAAGGGATTGTATATAAAAAGCCCATGAAGGCATGGCTCTCACACTCAGGGCCAGAGAGGAGTCCCATGGGACTGTGCACCTCTGAGCAGAGCGGAGGGGGTAAAGGTCAGCAGTGTAGGCAAGGACCAGATCACGTGGGCCTCTACAAGCTATAGCCAAACGGGCAGCTCTGTCCTGCATGTAGCCTGTGGGAGCGCTTTGTAGGTGAGATGGCACCTTCTGACTTCTGCTTCAGGAAAGTGATCTGACTGCTGGCTCAGAGCAGAGAAACTGCAGGCTGGGGTCACAGAAACTAGTGAGGTCTCATGGAACTGGGGTGAGTATGATGGTGATTTTGTGTGAGGTGGCGGCAAGTGAGTCGGAGAGAACAAATCTGGGGAGCCAGATTAATGTTAGAGAGCCAGTGTAATGATCTCGCCTGCGGTCTGAAGGAGAGCATGGAGAAACTAAAAATCCGATGTTCTAATGAGCTGAGATTTCAGCCTCCTCTCCTGTAAAAGGATTGTTGGAGGATCTTAAGGATTGATAGTGAGAGACTACACTGTTGGGCACAAAAATAGATATTCCATTAACAGCCACAGGCCTTAGTTTTGACCTAGGTTGACCCTGGAACATTCTAGAAGTCCCAGAAATTTCACTGCAGAATCTTAGTCATTATAAATTCCAACTACTATAAAAATGTATGTGGAGCTCAATATGCCCAGAAAAGTCTCTTACGATTCCTCCAGTTTAGAATAAGTGAAAATAAATATTGAGTGATCAAACTGCGCAGCCAATAGAAACTTCTAGATAAAATGTAACAGCTAACAAGCCTTTACTCTGTGCCTATTTTCAGTGCCTGTGACTTAACACTATTTTCTAAATGTGATGAGTGTTTGGAAAAACATACCTTCTGTGGACAGAAACCACATGTGGGGAACAATCATATAGGTTTGCTACTATACTTCTGAAAATCTTCTCTTGGAGGCATTGAAGGACACTTACACAAGGACTATACATCTAACTCTAGCTTCTTAGGCATCTGAAGAGCATCCATCCAAATCTGTGAGCATGCAGGAATGTCCCCCAGCATTTCAGAATGGGAGAGCTGAGCAAGGAACTTGCACTTTCCCAAATCTTTAGCCACTGAAAACCTGCTGGTCTGCCAATTCTGCATTTGGTATAGTTCAATTTCCCATACTATAGAAAATGAAACAAAGCACACAGACACTAAGAAGAAGAAGAAGCCAGGGGGCTATGTCAGGAGAAGGGTTCAATGTAACTCTGCTACAGAACGATAGACAGAGGGTAAAGAAGCAAATAGGGCTTGCAATTAGAGATTGACCACGTTAAGTCTTAGAATCAGTTTACAGAGCAATGGTTCTCATCTAAGGATGCCATGGCACCTCTCAGGGATTTCAGAAATGTGCAAATAATTGAGGTTGTAGCAATAACCATAAAAGTTTAAAATCCAATAATCTGAGGGTTGGTTCTATTCAAAGGAAGATTTGTCTGCCTTATGATGTCAACAGGGCCCCTGCTGGGATATTCTTTCAAGGTCAAGCACAGAGGGCTTAGCCGCAATGTAAGTGTATGTTTAGGTCATAACAATGTCAAAATAACTATATATTTGAGATGGGCAAAGAAAGCAAAAGAAAATTATAAGAGTGAGGATTTATTCATCTTATAAAGTAGGTGTAAACAAATAGTATCTAAAGTTTGACATTGAGGTATAGTAAAGTAATAAATTGTAAGAACACAAATAAATACAAATGAAAACTAGGGAAAAAAAGAAGCTCTTATGTTTTCATAGCAGAGAATTAGCAAACACAGTTAAGGTTAATGGAGGAAAACACTGCAAATCTGGAAAGAAACCCCTCAGGAAAAAAAAACCAGGAGACGAATTGGAGTTTGTGTTCAGGAGTAGAGGGCACTGGCTCTTCATTCTCTGTGTCCCTTGTCTTAACTAGCTTTCGGGAAAACATCACGTATAAACACGCCAATCCACACGTGTATATACCATAAGAAGCGAGCTTCAATTTCTCCCTATTTGCTGCATGAGTTATGAATGCTTCTCCCATTCTGAAGAGCTAATTCTTCCCAGCAGGAATCTTCTAGAACCTGGAGATTTCCATGTTGAACTTCCATCTAAATCCATGCCCAGTTCCTTTTAGGTGCTCTATCCTAATTCCTCTACCTTGACTGGGTCTGGCTCCAATTTCCCCTTCACTGGCTGAGGAACTTACATAGTAGCTGGGCTTCTTGGTGCTCAGTTTCCAAAGAAGAAAAGGGCAGAACCTCCGGGGCACCCTTATCTGCTAGGAGGTTTGTTCCAGCTTCATGGGAGTCAGGTAGCAGCAGAGACTCACTGTAAAGGATTGGGCAGACTCCTGAACAGCTCAGTACTAGGCAGTAGAGGTTATGGAGGAGAGGAGGAGCAGGGGTTAGAAGCCACTGTGGCTTGAACATAATTGACCTTCCAAACATTAGCTCTGCCAAGTCTGGATGACATTATTTTCGATATCAATCAGTAGAACCGCATTTATAACTTTCTGAGCAATCCTTGTAGGATAGTGACATTTACTGCGTGTCTTGCCACAGTCTTAGGCATCTCAGCCTATTATCACTTGTGACTTCAGACTCATGACTAGGATCTGAGATTCATTTCTCTTTTATATCCCTCATTTATATCAAACATATACAGAATAAATGGTGGTTTAATAAAGAAGCAGACACACGGATGAATGAATAAAGGCATGTAATTCCAAAAAGTGAACAAGCTGCTTATTATATTTTCTTTTAAAAAGCAACAAAATTGAACTTAAAGCATAACAAAAATTCTACTTTCTGATGCACCCTGATTATGTAAAACCGGTGTGTGTGTGTGTGTGTGTGTGTGTGTGTGTGTTGTGATAATTATCTGTTAGAGTTAAGTGATTGGTAATGGGAAGACAACTTAACTCTTTGAGATATTTAAGAGGAATAGAGAGCCTCGGCTTACCCAGTGCTGATAGATCAGAGAGGAATTCCACAACTGCACGTGCCAAGAGACATGTGTACAAAGAAAGATTTATTGGAATTGTCTAGTCAACAAGCTCTCCCGTGGTTTTAACCTTTCTTGGGTGACTTGGAGTTGGGGTAACTCCTGGATGATCAGCTTGCTTACCCATTCATTCAGTGATACTTACTGAACTCCCATTGTATGACACACATCTGGAAGAAAGGTCCTTTGTTTACTTTCTTTGGTCCTCTTTCTTACACAGAGAGGACATTCAAGAAAAATTTGTTAGTTGGCTGACAGGTTGAAATAAAATGATATTTTTCCCATACTAGTTTCATATCTTGTGGGTCACAGAATTTATTGCATCTGTGAAAGTTCTCTGAGTTTATGAGTTGTTAAGCCTGGGAGGTTACTGCCATTCCTCTGTATTCTTGATTTATAGGGTCTGTTTTTGTCTTCTCATTGCCAGCAAAATCAGCTGCTGATATAGTTCCCTGTGTCAGTCTCTGAGTGGGGTCAGCTGGCTCCATATTTCTAGTGAGCAGCCTGTCTTTATCCTGTGCTCTGCTAAAGCCTTGAGTGTTGACCTTACAGCCACAGTGAAGACTTAGACACTTCGATCTCATCTTTTAAAATTTCATCATTGGTGTGTGAGTGTGTGTGTGTGTGTGTGTGTGTGTGTGTGTGTGTGTTTAAGAGAGACACAGAAAGAGACAGAGAGTAGATGGAGGAAGAGGGAAGGAGGGAGAGAAAGAGAGACAGAGGAAAGGGGAGGAAAATTTCTTAGGTAGATATAATTCAGAAAATGCAAAAAATTTGAAGGTTTAACATGCATCTGTCTGGCGGTGGGTGATATGTGTCAAATGCAGGTTAATCTGAACAGAAGGATAAATACATCATCAGCTAAACAGAAATCAGTAATCATATCTAGCAGCTAAAATGGATACAAGTAGTGCAGGGTCTACTGTACCTTTGTGGGCATTGGCTTCTTAAAGCTGATTTCTGCTTGCATCCAAACACCCCTTGGGGACTCGAGCACAGACCAGATCTTCTCTTGAACCACATGGTTTTCTTCAAAGATATAAACGGCTAGGGTGTCACTCATTTTCAAAAACCCAAAGATGGCATAATGAAAGCGCACACAGTACTGCATGTTTCCTGGCAGAGAGGGACCGTAAAGCCTTCCGATGTAACCAGGCTGGGATGTAAACTTAGTGTTGGCCAGCAGGTAATGCCCTGTGAGAAAAACAAACCACTTACCACTGTGGTTCCCAACCTGAGGGATCAAGACCCCTTTGGGAGTCTTATGTCAGACATCCGGCATATCAGACATTTACATTATGATTCATAACAGTAGCAAAATTACAGTCGTGAAGTAGCAATGAAATAATTTTATGGTTGGGGGTCCCTACACACAGTATCAGGAAGGTTGAGAACCACTGACTTACTGCAACAGCAATGCAGAATGAGCTTACACAGTCAAGTGGAAACCAGTTAAGGCAATGAGGTTTTTCCTTGGAGACTACCTCCATAGGCTTTAAACCATAAAAGAGACTTTCTAATGTCTGTGGTTTAAGGACAAAAAAAAAAAATCTATACAATGTTCTTAGAACTAGATAGCAAATTAAACCTCTTAGAAATTCAAGAAAAGGTCATAAAGCAGTGTAGATCTTATGGTACACAGATTCAGATTCATGGCATTAAGTAGAAATTATACTTCTTTTTTTTTATAACATGCAAAAAAAAAAAAAAGAAGAATGAATGAACTTGGGCCTACTGGATGTTTTGTGTTGGGTAGCAGTCAGTGGCAGACAAAGAGTTCATTTCTCCTGCTCTATCTGTAGTGTCCTGTGGGGGGGGGGGGGGGGCGCGGAGGGAAGGCAGGCTAGCCTGGCATCACATGAGAGTTCTGGGCAGAACACACTGTTCTCTTGGTTCTTGGTATATCTACATATTAAACCCGTCCCTGAAAAATCCTGTTTCTGACCAGTTGAGCACTGATGCTCCCAGATGCTGCGGCTGTGTTCAGTTTTCTTGTTTCTTAGTTCTAAATAACAGGAGGGAATTTTTAGTAGCAATGGTCCCCTTACTACCAATCTTACCCACACGGTCAAGTTAAAGTGGATCCATGTATGTGAAGCTAGGCAGAACACAACAGTTTTTCCCTTTTCTGATCTGTTCTCAGACACTTCTCTTCATGGCCCAGTATTTGCTCTAGGTATTTTTAAAAACTCATCCAAGTCAGGAGAGTCAGGAGGCTTGCTCTCTCCCACACACAGGCGGGGCATGTGCGGACAGTGATAGGACTGTTGTCCTCAAGCCAGACTCTCAGGAAAGCCTCACTAGCCCCTGGATTCCAGACTTCCAGTCTCATGACATGACAGAAAGCAGCTGTTGTATAAGCCCCAGTCTGTGGTACTTTGTGAGGGCAATGGATAAATCTGGGTGGCCACACAACAGCCAGATGTGTTTTGTAACCTACATATCATCTTTCTGTTTCTGCTCAAAGCCGTTCAGCGGCTTCTTACTGCCTTTCTAATAACCCCCCAACAATGCTTACTCTGCTCTGCCAAACCTGTTGTCCATTATCCTCTCCATCTTCCTCATCGCTCCCCTCCCTACAGACAGCCTACCAGTTGGTGTGGCCACCCGTCTCCACACTGAGAGACCTCACAGATGCTTGTCCTCTGTAGCTTCTGTTGTAGAGACTACTCCTAAATCCCTGGCCAAAATTTCCTTCCTCTGTTCTTTCTCAGAGCACCGAAGGCCATCAGAACAGACCACCCCAAATGCGCCAAACATTGATAATTTTGAGCTGAAGGCCCTCGAGGAAGGCTTCTCTGCCTACTCACTTTCTATCTAAAGCAGGCCATCAAACTCCTATGAGCCAGGTACACATTCTGTTCAGTCAGTGTAGTAGAGACTGAGACTATGCCGAAATGGATCTGTACAAACAAATCCACTACGAAGCCCTTGTTTTCCATCAGTTTTCTCCATAGATTTCCCAGTCACTGTCTCACAGCTTACTCTCTCCCTTTCCTTTGTCTTGCTACTTCCCACAACTTTATCATTCTTTGTTTAAAATGATACATAAGCTTTCAGGCCTATGTATTTTTCTAGTCTTCATTTTCCTTGTGAAGGCTCCATGTGCATATAAAAATGTTACTAGAATGTCACGTTTTCCTCTTGTTAGCCTGCTTCTTGTCTGTTTAATTTTCAGCCCCAGCTACAGAAATGAAGAGAGAAGAGGACAAGTTCCCCCATCCCCCACACACATCCCTGCTATGCTTGGAATTATGTTAATTTGTATGTTTATCTATCATTTCCTTTGCTCACTGAAATGCAAATGGAATCCAAGTGGAATTTTTTAAAAAAAATATTCTATCTGAAATGAAGAGCAAAACAGCTTCCAAAGATTTCTCTACCTGATGAACTGGCAAATACTTTGGGTAGCGTAGTATCATAAATTGCAACTTTTAAAAATGGACAAACCTCACCAATTGTTACTTCTTTGTTCTTTCTCTTTTCTTATCTTTCTCTGGAATGAGGCTAACAAATGGTAATGGAGAGCAAACCCAGGATGTGTGGTCTGACAAGCCTCTGACTCACCTGTTCCCGTCGTGTGGTCTCCTGCCCGATACATGTTTGCTTTTACTCTTACTCTGGCCCAACCTGGACCCTCTTTGTCTTGATAAAAGTTGCAGAGGTCTTTCTCAAAATCGCAGCTTGTTTCCACAGCACTGAAAGGAAGCTCTGGGCAAATGAGAACCAAAGTTACAGTCAGCCCCGGATTCTCAGAGGACTCCATCAAACACTTGACAGATACGGCTACATCTGTGCCAGGGAGACCGAGGGACAGAGATACACAGCAAAATAGGCTGACAGGTTTAGCATCAAAACGGTGTTTTGACATGACAGAAAAATTGTTCTTTTCTCCTCTAAAAGGAGGGCAGGAAGCGGCTCTGATCACATTATCTACAGAAATAAACAAGTGTTAGTTTCAGAAGGGATTTCCTTTGAGAATGCAAAGGCTGTGTACATTTACTCAAAACTCTCAAATCGACTCCTACAACATTTCAAAGAAAGAAAAAGGAGATTTTTTTTTTAAAAGAGGCTCTTAAGTTCTAAGATGTGTTTTAGAAATAGTATTTTCCAGAGATAACTCCCCTTTGTTGACTAGTCTCTGCGTCAGAGCAGTTAGGATTGCCAGTAGCTGTAGGAGCTGCTGCTCTTGAGGAAAAGCAGCCCTTATCAGAAACCACTCGGTTCAGAACGCACACTGGGCTTTTCAGGGGATGCTGCTGTTTGGGCTTTGCTGTGTCCTGTTATCCTTTACAATGGTCCACAAGTGTCCCTTTGGCTTAGAATGCCCAGATGGGACAGAGTATGAAAGAGTCCTGTTCCCCTGGGAATAATGGTTGGTCCTATTAACACAGGATTTAGAAGCCTCCTCGATAGAGTTAGAGAGGCTGTAACCACAGCAGATTGGGATACTCAGTATGAGCCTAGTCTGATTGGTGAGAGACACAGTTAGGACATTTTAGGGCCAGAGAGATAAAGTGTGTTGTTTTGTATAGCTGGAAAGTCGTTTCTACAGAAACTTCCATTCTGGGAACAGCCAGCTGGCAATCAGGGCTTTTTAAGGACCAGACTATGTTCTCAGTTAATTTTCAAACCAAGAAAGTACTCATGTGGGCAGAAGAACACAGCCAGATTAAATGGTCAAAAGAATCATTCAACCAAACGCTACAAGGAACCCAAGATTCAGTTTTGAACCAGAAAAACACATAGCTTTAAAAAACCAGGTGGAACAGTTGTATGCTTTGTGAACTGATAACATTGTATCAGTAGTAAATTTCCTGAACTTACTTATTATTCCATAGTTACACTGCAGATACATAGTGAAATAATTCAATGTATACAGGAGTACAGTGTTCTTCAAGGCCGGATAAGGCAAAGGCTAGCCCTGCCTAATGCTATCAGTTTGTAGATCTGAGGAAAGTCTAGGGAGTTCCTCACCAAATTCCCATATTCCAGAAAATTTTATCTGAGTTTGAAATGTTACAAAAGAATTTCCATAATATCTACCCCCCTCTCCTTTTTGAGCGACTAACAGTGCATCACAGAAAAAGGAATAAGAAACTGTTCCCACGTAACTGGAACATGGTGGCAGTTTGGTCACATGCCCAAGCTTGATAGTGGAAGAGAAAATGAGGGCTGAGCGCTCTGAGCCCGGTGAGTCACCCACATGCTGTTCTGCCCACTTCTGCCAGGACGAGGGTGGATCTTTATGTCCAGGAGACAAAGCCTGAGAAAAATTAATATGATGCCACACACACCAGGACCCTCCAGCCTTCTCCCACCGATAGTGGAGAGCAGAAGAAACCTCACCATCTCAATTCTTAGCCAACCTCCCTCTACCTGGTAATAAAAAATGATGAAAAATTCAAAATGTACAGCCAGCTATGTAGCTCAGGAGATGGTGAGGTACTCCTAAATACCTGGCACAAAGGGATGATCAGGTCAGTGAAGTCATTCATCAGGAATGAACCTCAGAGCAGCACCCCTATGTGACAGCAAGAGAATCTTGACTCCTTTATTAGGTCTGTAAGAGGGCAGAGGTACTGCTGAAATTCAAAAGCAGCTTTATTTAGAGCAGATGAGATGGAGAATCAGCCATAGTGGTCTTCAGTTGGTGAATAGGCACGTGAGCCGTGGTACATTTATTAAGACAATGAAATATACTCAGTGCTAAAATGATCTATGGAGCCATGAAGAGACCTGGATGAAACACAAACGTGTAATATTACACATGAAGGAAGCCAGTCTGAAAACACTGCATACTGTATAACTTCACAACCACAAGGCATGACAGAAAAGGCAAAATTAGGGAGACAAGGGAAAGGCCAGTGGCTGTGGTGGGATGTGGGAGGTGAGCCTGTATTACACCGTAATGTTGGTTCATATTAAATTTTAAAAAAGGGAAAGTATCATCAAAGTGTCATCATGTAATTACTTGCTTTCTGACATTTGAACTTTTTAGGAATGAAGGTATTTTTTTCTGACAACCTCATTAGCTGGAATGCAGTACAGCCTGGGAAGAGCAGTTGACATGTTTGTACCCCCCTTTCCCTGCTCCATGGAACTCCCGGAGAGGATCTAAGTACCAATGCTGTAACTAACAAACTCCCCAGCCCTGCAGTGTACTACAAGAGACAAGCACAGGACACAGTATACACAACGAGGGATGCAAACCTTGGACAGTAGTTTTATTTCCCACGAGGAATCTTAAACTCGGCAGAGACAGAGACAGTTCAAAGCTGCCTGTGAAAAGAGTGAATGTGGCCAGGACCTAGACTAGAGAACCATGACAACCCAGTGGCTGGGCCTCGGAATAAGCAGCAGGTACACTTTAGGGTACTGGAGACAAGGAGGATGTCAGCAACTTCATCTCCAGTTTAGGCAGCAATTGGAATGGAGTTTTCAAACTAGATAAGAACTCTGGGCAGCATCCAGCTGTTGGTAAATGGTCTCTGTCGGCTTCAGTAGTCTTCTGAAGAGTGTCTATGAGTAACCATGAGTGTCAGGGTCCTTGCATTCCCTGGCCTGGGTGTAGAATGGAGAGAAGCTTGGACCTGTATATGTCACAGCACTTTGGAGTTGGGTATTGAGTTAGGCCTTCTAGAAGTAGACAGGGAGGCAACAGTGTAGACTCCCAGGGGTATTTTAACTTTTTGACGCTGTGATACAATGTTGCCATCCCAGCACCTCCATGATGGTTCACAACCACTTGGAACTAACAGTTCTGACACCCTTTTCTGTCCACAGTTCTGACACCCTTTTTTGCCCATAGTGAGCACTTCATACACGCACATATGTACCCGCAGGTGAAACACTTGCCTACATAAAAATAAACAAATCTTTTTTTAAAAAATTACATGACAAGGTCACACAGCTTGTAAGTGTGAGGAAAGAGATGAGAATCTGAGTTCCTAGTTCTTGGGTCATAATACTAAAATGATGCAGTTAAGCGATTTTTAAAAGTAAGGTTGGCACAATGAGGACTTCTAAAGGCTAATATAAATAAAGACTACTGTATGAAAAGCACATGTGGGTTCCTGTAGGGAAAGGGGCCTTGTGTGAGTGAATTACACACTGACACACTGAAGAGACACTGGTCCTCTCAAGTAGTCTCATTTTGCTGGAATTTTTTCCCCCTGTTCACCGGTCAGACCTATGTTATGGGGAAGTGCTAACATACATTCAGTATCTCTTCTGAAGCATCTGCAAGATTGCCTTTGTTACCTCCTGGTTATTTCTATATCCCACCCTACAAAGAGTTAGGTGGGTAGATTAGGAGGTAGAGTACTTGCCTCCCTTGCATGGGGCTCTGGATTGATTTTAACTCCCCTTAAAAAATTAGAATTAGTAAACCACCAACAACAAATGTTTAAGTTAGGGTTTCACTGCTGTGAGGAGACACCATGGTCACAGCAACTCTTGTAAAGGAGAACATGTAATTGGGGCTTCCAGTTCAGAGGTTTGGTCCATTATTTGGCAGGAATCACAGTGGTACACAGACAGAGATGGTACTGGAGAAACAGCTAAGAGTTCTACATCTTTAGGCAGCAGGAAGAGAGGGTGATACTGGGCCTGGCTTGAGCATTTCGACCTCAAAGCCCATCCCCAGGAACACACTTCCTCAGACAAGGCCATACTCTTTAATAGTGTCATTGCCTATGAGTTTATGGGGGTTGTTTTCATTCAAACCACCACAAAAAAGTCCTTAGTTTCTGCAAATTATGCTTCTCTTTCATTTGGGAATGAGAGTTTAGCTCAAGTGGGAAATATTATCTTAGTCTACTTGATAAGATATAGCTGAAAGCATACTACAGACCAGTTTTATCTTAAGAGAAAGTCAGGCCGCAAAGGTCAGCTTCCATAATGATTTCCCATGCTCCAGATACAGAAAGAATGCTTGTTAGTAAGATGGGATGGGCACAGTGTTGCCCTGGGTGTTGTGAGGAAATGAATTTACTGAACAGTAAGGTCAACTGCATTTAACTGTGTCATTAACTGCTGGCATCCTTATTGTAAAACACTTGTGTTTATCCATTTTCCCAGAAAATGAGAATTCCTTTTTTTTTTTTTATAAATGTCAAAGTTACGGAATTTTAATTTTTGCTCTGATAAAGTTTTGTGAGGGTTCACTTTGAAAAAGAAGTTAATTAACAGCACATATTGTTTAGCCAAAACCATTCCAGAGATATCTACTAATACACAAGGACATTATGAATCTTGGAGACTTAAAAATTAGAGTTTTTATAATTTTTTTCCCTTTCCCTTCTTCTGGCCCCTGCTCACTCCAGCCCAAAGTATACTGTGGCTATCTTCAGATACCCATATGAGGGTATCAGATCTCTGGGATTTGAACTCATGACCTCCTGAAGAGCAGTCGGCGCTCTTAATCACTGAGCCATCTCACCAGCCTGAGTTTTTATAACTCTATCCAGTAGGTTGTAAGGGTTTTTCCCCCCTCAGTCTATTGAGGTATTCATTTATGGAACTAAGGTATTATTTAAAGAAGTAAGTGAATTTAGGTAAATTAATATGTAAGTTTTCCTTTGCGAATAGGGAGAAAAGACCAAGTGTCTCATGAAAGCTTATGTATAGTATCAATGAAATTAAATTCACTATATGAAAGATCAAAGAGGGTAATAATTTAGCAAAAATGATTATTCAGTCGATGACCTTTTAAAGACAAGGTAAGACAAAAGGTGAGGAAATTAAAGACAGTTTAAAGCAAGTACCAATTCTGGGCATCTGAAGAGGCAGGCACATTCCAGATGAGAAAGAGTAAGCAGGACTTACCTGTCTGATTTTGGCAGTGAACAGGAGAGAATGAAATATCATCCAGGGCAACATAGCCTCCTTTGGGACCATTGAAAGCCACTTCAAAAATAACCTGGAAGGGACAATGACAGCTTATCATATATTTACGTACTTTCTTGTTCTTACATGATTTAAAATGACACATTTGATCAAGTCAACTGAGGCCAAGTGACAAGGACTCATGCAAGTCTTTTCCACCATGTAAGTGTTTGGTCAGGACCCCACTCAACCTACAGCCTCTTTCAAGGAAAATGAAATCGCTAGGTTTGCCTGCTGAAACGTTATCTCCTGAGGTCTAAATCTCAGTTCGATGATATTAGAAGGTAAGCCCTTTGGGGAAGTGATTAGCTCACAAGGGCAAAGCTCATTGATGAGTCTAGTGAGAAGAGTCCAGAAGAACTTTCTTCTATGTGGAGACACAATGGAAGATGCCATCTGTTCACTGGGAAAAGGACCCTTGCCAGGATGGATCTGCCAGTACGTTGAACTTGGGTTTCTCAGTTTCCAAACTGTGAGAGATGAATTTCTGATGTTTATACGTCATTGAGCTTATGGTATTTTGTTGTGGCAACCTAGCTGTAATGGATCAAGACACTTGAAACTTGTATTTACTGGGCATCCTATCCCCCATTCCTAGAGTACCAGCTAGCATGCCTAAGGCATTTCTGACAGATTCCAGAATTGATTGACACCATGGCCTTCACCTACAGGAAAAAGTCAGTAGAGAAAACAAATTAGATTCTTCCATTATCTACAGGAAGCTAACCTCTAATATGTCTGTGCCCCTTGCCCCATACAGCATTCCACAGTAGCCAGAGATGAGCGCTGTGACTAGGCCTTTCCAGCCATGGTCCAATGGATTCACAAAGACCACGAGACAGTGATAGCTTCACTTTCTTATCTCTCACTCACTAACTTTGAACTTTCTGTCGGAGACAATAAGGCAGCAGGTATGATCAGCACAGGTCCACTTTGTGTCAGGAAAACAATCCAGGTGTGCAGTCTATGTTGTGTGAATTCACAGCTAAGGTACATTGTGGGTCATGGCTTCAAACTTAAATGCATTCCGGGGCCTGGAAGGTATGAAGTTGCATGCAGTCTGTGATGCAGACTCTTGAGAGTGGAGAAGGCAAACCTATGTAAAAAAGACTGCTGCTACCCAGTGTCCTCATCCCTAGGATCTCAGTTTGTTACCCCATTGGAGAGTGAGGTTTTGCAAATGTAGTTAGGATGAGATCATACTGTAGAAGGGCCAGTCTCTATTTCAAATGACTGATGTTCTTATAGTGTTTATAAAAAGTAAAATTTTGATGTGTACACTCCTCCCATCTCCAACACAGACCAAAGACATTGCAACTGTTAGGAGAAGGGGAAAGATTTCTTCATACAGAGCAGGAAGACTAAGAAGCTCTTTCCAACACGGGTCTGCAATTGCAGCCCACATGCCAGGGTTCTCTGTTCAGAAAAGTCTGTGTTTATTTTCCTTTTGTAATGCAACACATTCCTTTTGATTTCGCCAGCACCGATTTCTTTTCTTGGCAATTAGTAAGAGCAAACAACCCAAATGACAGACTCAGACTAATGGAGCAAAATCCCACAAGTGTGGCTCCAAAGATGAACGGTATGGTTAGTAATACTCCGTAATATGACTTCTGAGTGCTGATTAAAAAAAAATCAGCAATGCTCTATTCATGCAAATGTTGTACAAGAGTTTATGTTGTACAAGAGAAGTTGGTAAAAGGATGGACTGGGTATTAGGACTATCTTGTACCTCACTGGTACAAATTGGCATAATTATGCTCTAATTGTATTTTGAGAGAAAAGTTTCATTTTAACAGGAAGGGTGATGTGTAGGAGGAGCTAAGGTGGGAGGAGTACTGAGAGGAAGAAAAGGAGTAAGAAGAGGAGAAGAAGGAGAGGAGAAGCTAGGTGATGAAAGAAAGAAAGAGGGGGGAGACAGGGAGGCAGATATTCATGTATTTCCACCAGTCAAAGATAGGTGTTATATCTAGGTTGGTCAGTGGGTTACACCTCTGATTGAACAATTCCAAACATAACGCTTATGATTAACATTATTTTAAAACAATGTATAAATGCAAAAAGGAAAAGGGTGCATGGGATAGGGGTTTTCTAAGGGGGGGATGGGGAAAGGGGATGGCATCTGAAGTGTAAATAAAATATCTAATAAAAAATAAAAAAATAAAAAAATAAAAAAACAACAACAAAAAACAAAAAAACAAAAACAAAACAAAAACAAACAAAAAAGAGAAGTTGGTAAAGAAAACACCATCCGTGTATGTATGTGTACACACACACACACACACACACGTGTGTATGTATGTGTATGCAAGTGCATGCACATGTGTATACACGTGCCTGCCTGAATATGTATTAACATGTGACTCATTTGACTTTAATAGAAGGACTATGTTCTGGGGCAGCATTTCTTTTCCTTCTTGTAACCAAAGTCATAGAAAAATTTCCACTGTGCTGTAAGAGCAAATCAAACCCTGGCCAGACTTTGTGACAGGAAATAGCACACATTCTACAAAGGCACTGTGCTCTCTCTGGGGCTGTTTGGGGTTGGGGAGATGAGAGGGATATGAAGGAGGTGGAGGAGTGTCAGGCACACCAGCAGCAGGCAGAGCACATTGGAAATGGAGACCAAGCCAGCCTTCTCCAGTTCTGCAGCAGGCTAGCAGATGGCGCCACTGAAAAGCAGCCAGAGGAATAAGCCACTTCTGTTCTGTAAAGGAATCTGGAGAAGATACTGCAGAGAGTACAAAGTGAAACGGGGTACTCAAAGTGAAACCATGGCAACCAAAACTCTTCTTATAGCTAGGTGCAAATGCTCATAGCAGTCTTACACACATAGCAACTATGATGCTGCACCCCCAACTTACAGCCTGGTGGGGACCTCAGACAGACTGAAGCTCTTTCTACAGCTGTATAGTAGGTTTTAGTCTAGGAAGTTCCCTAAGCTTTCTGGCATCTCTCAGCTGTGTGACCTAGAAAAAAAGATGTTAGATTTCTTGAACATTTCTGTTTCCTCCTTTGTCTTATGTGAATATGGGGATAGTTTTATGTATGTACCTCAGTGGGCACTAAGCATAGAGACTATTTACAAGTTCTGAAAAACACACATAGCTACAGCTATGGATTTGGATATGTGATTATAGAACACCAAGATTTGTTTCAAATTAAGGCTGTAATAAGTTTAAATCTGATTTTATAACATTGTTTTTCATTGCAAAGAAGAAAGTAAGTTATGGGTTTTTGTTTGTTTATTTGTTTTTGTATAGAAAATTCTTTAAAATTGATCTGGTGTGTGTTTTCCTGTAACCAAGCCAAGATGCTGAGTATGGCAGCCCAACCCTCCAATTAGCAGCTACGGGACTCTTCTCTTGCTGCCTGAATTCTTTGAGCCAAAGGACTATCAGTTGAATAGCCAGCCAGACTACCCTTGTGCCAGCATGGGTTGGCTTGAATGCCTGGAGGAGAAAACTCCACCATGATCACAGAAGATTGCCCAGCCTTTTGAAGGTGCAGCTTCATCCAGGGCTGTTGGACAGTTTGTATCAGACTTTTTGGTTTCCCATGTCTTAGTGAATTCTAGATGACATTACAACCATTTCTACCTAGGTGCATTTCCCTTGGTGGCTTCTGTGACTGGTGCTAAAGAGGCAAGGTTGTGATTGATTTAAATGTAAGCCCCCATGTTTGTGCTGAGAGAAACAGGGCTAGGATTGGTTCCCCAGATTTAAGCAGGATGCTCAGTCTCTCTTAGGGAATCGGTTTGGCAACTTTATTCCGTGAGACCTCCCTTGCTGTTGTAGACCCAGTAAAAGCTTTTCTCCAGTTATCTCTTCTTTTATTGAGTGAGTAACAGGAAGAAAAAAGCAGCAGACAGCAGAGTGGTGGCGATGGTCTTTAAACCACAACTGGTGAGCAGTAAGGAGGCTGAGTTGTAAAGGGAAGGTAGCTGGCACCTGACAACTGGAGAAGCAGCATCTAAGCAGCTGGAGAGTGGCTGGCAGCAAGAAAAAGGCCACGGAAGTAGAGATACGGGCTGGGGGGAGGTGGGGGGATGAGAAGAAAGCAGAAAGCAGAGAGTGAAGAGGGATAAAATGTCACAGGGTCCTCAGAAGAGAACATGCAGGGCTTGGTTGCTGGAAGAGTTTCAGAGAACTGGCAAGTCTTTGAGACCAAGGGTCTTGGATGCTGGGACTTAGCTATAACACTGGCTGGTATAAACAGCTGAGGACAGTGACTTCCTAGGCCTACAGGCAAGGGCAACATTTATAGGGCTCAGCTCAGGATACTAGAGGTAGGCACAAGAACCATTGTCAGGTGCTTCCTGCTTCCATTGTTGGTGCCCCACCTGCCTTCTGCTGCCCATCACTGCCACACAAACTAGATGGAAACTAAAACCTCTAAAAAATTAGTCCCCAAAGAGTTTCTTTTTGCTCACCTAGATTTCTCTTTGGGGAAAGCCAAAGAATCCCAGGTGACTGAGCCCCCTGGGGTAGAGAGGTTCAGGAAAGAGTCATATTCAGGCTCTGAGCTCCCCTTTCGAACTCTCCATGGCTATAGCACAAGATCAGAGGGAACATGCACCAGAAAACTCAGCTGGTGGAACTGGCTTCCACACTTGTTCTCAGAACAATAATTTTGATAGAAATGAAGATAATGAGAGAGGAAGGAAGAGGATACAAAAAAAAAAAAAAAAAAAAAAAGGAAAGAAACGAGACTGAGAAGGGGAAGGGGATGGAAGAAAAAGATTAAAGGGCTGGAGAGATGCCTTGCTCGCTAAGAGTGCTTGCTACAATAATGAGAAAGACAACAATTTGGATCACTGCACCGCATAGCAAGCCAGGTGCTCCAGAAGAATGCCACAGCTCCACCTCTAAGAGATCAAATGCCCTAGTCTGGCCTCCGTCAGTGCCAGTGCTATCGCTCTGGCTCCCTCCCTCTAAAAGATTCTAACAGCAGGGTGTACTTCAGGAGTAGGAGGGAAAAGGGGATGTTGGTCTGTGGATACAAAATTACAATTATACTAAAATAGTACAGTTAGGTTCTTAATGCACAGCAGGCCAAGTATAATTAATAGTGATACATTGTACATTTCATAAGACCTAGAAGGATTTTAAATGTGGTCACTCCCAACAAATAATAAATTTGTTTGAGGTGATACATATGCTAGCTCTTATGATTTGATTACCACACATTGTATACGTGAATCAAAACATCACATTTTATTACACAAACTGGTATAATGTTTTTTATGTTTTGTTTTTATTTTTTGAGACAGTGTTTCTCTTTGAAGCCCAGGCTGTTCTGGAACTTTCTCTGTGGACTGGGCTGGCTTTGATCACACTGAGATCCACCTGTCTCTGCCTCCCAAGTACTAGGATTAAAGGTTTGTACAGTGCCCAGGTACAATGTTTTTTCCTAAATTAAAAATAAAAAAAATAAAGTCAATGTGTTCTTATCTTCAAAGTAAGGACTGAGGTTGGTAAGAAAGTACAGTGAAGTGATCTGTGTGTGTGTGTGTGTGTGTGTGTGTGTGTGTGTGTATACAGATCCAGGCTCACCTACCTCCATGGGGTAAGGAGCACTGAACTCCACCTCTGCGAGGTTCCAGGCCGCATTGCCTGGGCTGTCCACTTTCCAAATCTCCTCGTATAGGCCAGCCATGTCCCGAGTGTAAAGAGAGAAGACATTGTCATTCCCCTGCTGACGCTGGTAATAGAATGAGAGGCAGCCAGACATGGGGGCTGTGGTCACTGGGGAGATGAGCTGAGCCACTTCCTGGAAGTGCTTGACATAAACAGAGTCCACGTACATGTAGTGGCCTGGAAATCACACAGACAGAATAGAGGGTAAGACAGGCTGGTAAGCTGCAGATGGACACACTTCAACACAATCCATTGAAAGGGGTGAGGAGAAAGTCTGATCAGGAGTGTGTAAGTGTCATAGCTGGGAGATGGACACAGAGGTGTACTGCACCCTGCAATGCAAATGCCAGATGAGATGCAGTTTAAATATCCCTTTACTTTTGATTGAAGTAAATTTTTTTTTTTTTTTTTTTTTTTTTTTGGTTTTTAGAGACAGGGTTTCTCTGTATAGCCCTGGCTGTCCTGGAACTCACTTTGTAGACCAGGCTGGCCTCGAACTCAGAAATCCGCCTGCCTCTGCCTCCCAAGTGCTGGGATTAAAGGCGTGCGCCACTACTGCCCGGCACTTGATTGAAGTAAATTATCCTCACAGGAAAGATGTGTCCTGTTCAAAGTGTCTGCATTTTCACAGACGAATCCATCACTATATCAGATGTGATCCCGTCTCAAGCCTTCTTTGCGTTATAAGACATCAAGACTGTACTGTCTTTTATTTGAGGGGCATGGAGAGACACACCTGGACATATTTTTACAACACACATCGAATGCATACTGTGTGTCTGAGTGATGCTAAGAGTGAGTGCTTGAAGGCAGGGTAAGGTCTGGGCGTCTGAACTTGTGATGGCTTTGTTGACAGACTCTGGTGATCACAGCACCTAGCAGACTTATAGCTACTAACACCCACTAAAGGCTGAAACAGAAACAATATGGAGACTAGGTAAGAGCTTTGATTTACCATTTCCTTGATGAGGTACTAGGACCTGAGCAGATTTATGAATTTGTTGGGTCTCTAGAATGAGAATAACGCCATCTTTTGCTACCCGGATGAGAGAGCTCCAGGAACCCCTGGGATATTAAACTGTGTGAATGCTTAAGTCCTTCATACAAAGTGGACTAGCATGTATATGTAACCTATACACATCTTATATGCTTCTAAAAGTTATTTATTATCTATTTATTTAAGAGCCTTGCTATGTAGCCTTAGATGGGTTCTAATCTCCAGTCCTCTTGCCTCAGACTCCAGAAGACTACAATTACAGGCATGCACCACTACTCCTAGTTTCCGTTCATTTATTTATTTATTTTTTACAGTGTTATGAATCAAACCTCTAGCTTTGTACATGCTAAACAGGTATTCTGCCACAGGGCTACATCCTCAGCCCTCCTTATATATTTTAAACCACTTGTAAATATACCACTTAAAATATTTATACAATGTAATTACTTATTCTTAACTATTTAGTGGGTAGTAGCAAGAAAGAAGTCAGCAAGTGTGTAACACACACACACACATACACACACACACACACACACACACACACACGGTCGTTTTTCTGATATTTTTGGCCCACTGGTAGTTGAACCCACAGATGTAGGCAACTGTACTTTTCTCATAGGGTTAATATGCGTATGAAATGAGACTATTATGAAATGTGCTTATTGTGTGCCTGACATTGTATAATTGTTCAACATGATTATAAGGAAACAGCAATACCATTTATGAATCCAGAACTGTTCTTGTCCCATGGTCTGTGGTTTTATAAAGGGCAGCTATTCTCACTATTATCAACTTTGTATACATTTATTTAGGTTATGATGGAGAAGAGCTATTCAGTGTGGCTTGGACAGATTTTTTTTCTATTTATAAGCTCAGAATAGATATACCTTTATTATTATTTTCGTTTTTCAGGATCTAGTGCCTGCTTCATAAGAGATTCTCTTATTTTGGTGAGAAAGCAGTAAGAATAGTAGGAACAATACAACATTGGCTTTGTTTCTGCCTCCTGTGTGGAGGTTATCCAAACCATGACAACAGTCCTAGAAGAGTGGTCACCCAAGTGCCCCTCTTTCTAAGACAATTGTGTTGTCCAGCCAGACTAGTGAATTATCCTAATAATGGAGAATGTATGTGACCATAAACAACTCGCTTCTTACACAAGTCTATTTACTAAGAATCCTCAGAGTGAAAGTCCTTGTTGCCTCTCGGTATATGTCGTTGTATGTTGTAAGAGCGAAACAGCACTCCTTTGCAAGGTGCTACTGCCAGGAAGGGAGAGCTGTAAGATTTTGTTTTCTTATACCACACTTAGTGGGCACAGAGGTGGGCCAGAGTTCTGCAAGAGAACTTGCTACGGGCACTGAAACTGGCTTGTCAGTCTCAGCTGTGCCACCTGTAGATTCATGACAATGTTCCTACCAAGAACACACTATTTCACGCTGCCCCTAGCCAGTGAGCCAGCAACCAGGGACACTACAGCTGGGCCATTCTCCTGGAGGCCTGGCCTCTCCCCTTTCTCGGGATCTGCATTTTATACTGAAGGTGTTCTTCACTCAGGGACACATGACATCTGTGGCCACTAGGCACTCTCACTTTTCCATATGGTACGCAGATTTTTAGTATATGACAGCATCAGCATAATGATGAAGTCATCTGGGATGAACTTGTTATTTTTGTTTCTTCATTTTCCTTTGACAATAACTAAAGTTGAAGCACTGTCATGGAACCTTACAAACTTCGTGGCTCCTACATCCATGTACCTGCTCTATTAGTGAGCTCTGATGACAGCTTCTGCCTTGGTTCTTCACAAGCGTCACCCCACCCCATGTCACCCCACCCCCCAGTGGGGTGTCCATTTCTAATGGAACTCAAATCGACACAGCCTCGAGGAGGGAAACCATTCTGCCCAATAAGAGATGATCTCTCTCCAGCAAGTCTAGAATGCTCTTGACAGATCCACTTGAAACAACCCATTCTACTCCTGGAGTGTGTTATTACTGTGCAGAGCTAGAGAAATCCCTTACCCACAGCCCCATGACAAACGCATCTCCTTTGCAGTTGACAGACATCAGATGGTCAAGGATGGTTACTCATCTGCTGTTTGGATACTGTTTTTATCCTTGCACTCGTGCTTGAACTGCCTCCTCAGCAGCTCATGCTCACAGTGCTGAGCCCAGCAAACCACAGTCACATTTCTGGTCCAAGGAGCATCCAGAAAACAAAATGTGCCTGGCCTAAAGCAAGTCAGGGAGGTTGCTGTGACTGCTACCAAGATGGCTGACACTGAGTCTCCCATGGAACCACGGGCCTAGACCACAAGCACTTGCCCTTCTTCTCCTCTCTAGTATTCCTTTGTTGACACAGTTGGGCACTGTTTACTGACAACCTGAGTAACATGAGATTTCTTACCAGGGAAAATAAAAAGACAGCTCATCACAAGTTTATCATCCGATTTAACAAGGCTAGGATGACCTGTTCAGGTGTCTGCTACAGAAGGCCAAGCTGGGAAGTGACAACACCCTGGCTGAGCACATCTCTTGTGAAATCTACTCTGAGCAAGAGCAGCTGGGGACTAGTTGGGGGTGAAGGGTGGTCACTGTGCCTCTGACCACAGGAAGGGAAAAGGTAGCTTGGTGTTCTTAGAAAATCATGTCTATTACCTGGCATTATAGGAGTTTTCTTACCCAGCTCAGGCCAACCTTCCTATGTGGCTCAGGGTTGTTGAGTTTCTACTAACTTAGGGAAAGATAATCTTAATGACTTTAGATCAAGATTTGGGTACAAGGAAACTTGGTTAGATACGAACCTACTATGGGTGTATTCTAGGGAAACAAAATCTTTATAATCAATCCAACCATGGCCAGAATTAAAACTTTAGGCCAGGCAGTTCAAAAATTCATTCCAACTTGAATACTTGAATTGGTAGTACATTCCAACTTCGAGGAGGCCTTGACAGGAAGATCACAAATTTGAGGCTAGCCTAGGCTATGTAGCGTACAATGAGAGATGCTTTCTCAAAACAAACCAACCAACCAGAAAAACCAATTTAACTAAAGATGAAAGAGTGTAAATAGAGACAATGGATTCCCCACAAGACTAAGAATCAGCTGCTTTGCCACACTCAGATAGGAAATCGATCTACTTGTACCCAACGCTTAGTTATCCACTTAAAACCCCAAGGTTTCTGCAGGCAAGACAGCTGTCAAGTTCAGTAGAAAGACAGTAATCCCTGGCAATACCAGTTGAAGCTTAGGCCTCCTGAGTGATACCTGAGTGTAGTCTGTGCACTTGCTTCTGAAGAAAGCCTTCCTTCCGCCTTACAGCAGCCCTTTGTGTTAGTGAAACGTTTCAGGTGACCTTAGTGGGTCCTCATAAGTAATCATTTCTCCATGGGTCAGAAAAAGAACTTAGAGGACAGTTCCTGAACAGACTGGCTGCCTAGAATTTTCCTAAAGATTGCACACAGCTTGACCATAGTACCAAAGCAGTTTCAGACTCAGCTAGGATTCATCTTTCTTTGGCCACATTTTTGGTTCTAGTTGTTTTTGTCTGCTTCAGTTTTGTTAGTTGCCTGGACTAGCTGTCTCCTGGTGCCACTTGGGCTGAAGGAACATGTTCCAGATGGAAATAACCCACTCAGCTGCTGCCATGTTGAGCAGCCAGCACTCAAACATGGCAAGTCAACCCACCTGCTTTCCCATGTTGCATACCTGATAGCTATACTCAGGAACACGTAGTTCAGGGGTTGGAGTAGATCTTTACTCTGATACTAATAGAGCCAGATTCCTGTCTTTTTACAGAGCAAAGAGCCAGATTCCTGTCTTTTTACAGAGCAAAGAAGAAGGAAATGTATATGAACATCAGGTGGGACGTTGTTATAACTTGGATGTGAAATAGCCCTTCAGAACCCATGTGTTGAAGCCTTGGTCCCCAATGCAATGTTCAGAAGTGGAGGCAGGGGGAAATAGTTGGATCATGAGGACTCTGATCTAATCAGTGGATTGATTGATTAATGGATTTGTAATTTGATAGCATTATTGGGAGGTTGTAGAAACTAGGAGGTGGGTCCAAGTTGGACTAAATGGGTCCCTGGGTGTATGCTTGTCTTTGGTCCCTTCTACTCTTTACACCATAAAAGAGCAGCTTCTGAAAGTGTGTTTTGCTTCATCCCAGGCCCAAAGCAATGGGGCCAGTGGATGAGGAAGACTTAAAAGCTCTGAAATTGTGAGCTAAAATAAATGTTTTAGGCTATTTTTCCCCAGGTCTTTTTGTTTGTTTGTTTGTTTTTTATTTGTTTTTGTTTTTTCGAGACAGGGTTTCTCTGTGTAAGCCTGGCTGTCCTAGAACTCACTCTGTAGACCAAGCTGGCCTTGAACTCAGAAATCCACCTGCCTCTGCCTCCCAAGTGCTGGAATTAAAGGCATGGGCCACCACTGCCCAGCCCCCCAGGCCTTTTCTTACATTAACAAACTTCTACTCATCTGCCAGACAGATTTCTACTCTCAGCTTATATTTCAAGGCCAAGGACATGGGAAATAAGAATCTGTCTGTATTTCCTTCCTTCTTTCCTTCTTTTCTTCTTTCCTTCTTTCCTTCTTTCCTTCCTTCCTTCCTTCCTTCCTTCCTTCCTTCCTTCCTTCCTTCCTTCCTTCCTTCTCTGAGCTACATAGCAAGACCTTGATGAAGAAAAAGAAGGAAGGAGTTATTTTTCTTTGAACAAGATCTTGCTATGTAGCTCAGGCTAGTCTTGGCGTCTTGATCCTTCTGTCTCTACCTTCCAAGTATGGAAGCACAGGTGTGTGTCACCATGCATAGCTAAGAATCTCCATAGTTCACAGAGTATAGAGATGGACTGTTAATACAGCAATTGGCAACACCTGTCACTTAAAGTGACTCTCCAAACTTTATCCCATATATTCCCTTTAATATGGATATATGGGGAGGCTAGAGATGGGATTTTTGTAAAAAGGAACTGTCATCGCTGTATTTGCTTGTGGCATGTTTTCTTTCTCTTTCTTACCTTGATCCAAGGGGAGCAGCTAAGAGAGAGAATGGAAAAGGGAAGTTGACTCTTAATCTCATCACCATATAGGCAGACAGTTCTGCAATTGCTTTAGATCTTTGCATGGAAGAGATGAGAATTGTTGTTGTTGTTCTTCCTCCTCTTCCTCCTCTTCCTACTCCTCCTCTTCCTCCTCTTCCTCCTCTTCCTCCTTCTCCTCCTCCTCCTCCTCCTCTTCTCCTCCTCCTTCTTCTCCTCCTCCTCCTCCTCTTCTCCTTCTCCTTCTCCTCCTCCTCCTCCTCCTCTTCTTCTTCTTCTCCTCCTCCTCCTCTTCTTCTTCTTCTTCTTCCTCCTCCTCTTCCTCCTCCTTCCTTTTCTTTTTCAAGGAGTCTTCCTTAATATTCATCTCATTCATTGAAGCAGGGTCTCTCAGCAGACCCCAGAGGTTGCTGACACAGCTTGCCTGGCTAGGCAGCTTGCACTGGCTAATCCCGAGTCTGCCTTCAGAGCTGGAAACGGGCCACCTCACTTACATGGGTTCTAGGGATCTGAACTCTAGTCCTCATGCTTGCATGACAAGCACTTTACTCAATGAGCCATCTTGTCAGCCTGGGTCAGATTGGAGTTCTAGAGAGAATGTGATCAGTAAAAAGCATATATGTAGAGTGCAGAGAGAAGCACCTGCCTTCCTTGCATGTAGGGAAAGGCAAGAATCTGATAGTAGAACCATTGGGACAGAGCCGAGAGGACAAAGTTTGTTACTAATGACTTTCCAGAGTTTGATGGAACAAAGACATTGACTTTTCCCTTGGCCTAAGTGGGCTAACACACTTCAGAAAAAATCCTCTCAAGACTATTCCCATGGTAACAGCTGTAGAGAAGGTCTGGCTGATTCCATTACTCCCAGAAGCTGGAAGAGGTTCAGAGATAGTCAACCAGAAAAAGCATCATTTCTTGGAACTGTAAAGTGCAAATCTCAAAGGCCATGGGAGAAGCGGCCTTTGCCAATTCCAGTTTAAGGGCATCAACCTAAGATTAAACAACACCAGGCAGGTAAAGCTTCTTGTCCATTGCCCTTCTTAAAGCTTTGAACCCCACTATGCCTCCACAACCCCAAAGGAGCCAGAGTGGTATAAGAAATGGGGAAAAGTGAAAGAAAAGAAGAGTGAAGACACAGGAAGAGACGAAGCACATCTCCCTGCTGCTGCTCTGTGAAGAGCCTGAGAGAAGATCTGCATCCCATGAGACATGTGGGAGTTCTGCCCTGGCTGCACTTAATTCTTGGAAACAAGGCTGTTGATCTGTGAGGATGACTAGGAATACATGGTGTGTGTGTGTGTGTGTTTGTGTGTGTGTGTATTCTAGCAGACTGTGTATGCAGGCAATGCTGAGGAAATTAACAAAGCCACCCTCCCACTGGGTGCTAATGCCATGACCTGAGCAGATTGGTGCAGAGAGAACGAGTAGGTGCCTGAGGACACTCTAACTTCGTCCAAACCCAAGTGAGAAACATGGCTTGGCCTCGGAGAGCTGGTTCATCCATCTCATGGGCTTTGGGAGAATAAAATCATTCTGATCTGATTTTGGGTTTTGAATCTTCATCCAGCTCCCTGTAGAGTGGGATTCTGAGCAGCTTGGTTTTAAAAGCCTCAAGCTTTGGGAAAATAATGAATTCTCCTCATTATTTTTCCATCAACTATCACCCTTATTGCCAAGGTGCACAGAAAACAGTACCGATCTGTGCTGTCAGCAACTTACCTCCTGAAATGATTTTGTTTCGCTTCGTAAAATATTAATAAAGAGGGAAACCTTATGTGGTGAATCAGAATTGGGTAAGAAAACAAGTTAAAAATCATGTCCCCTTCCATATCTCAAGGAAATCCCACAATTCTTAATGCAGGACCTGTTCTATCATTTAGCAAGATGTTGGGGACAGCATCATTCCCCCACTGTCTGGGGAAAACTGGTAGAAACATACAAGCTAGTGAAAGAAAACCGATAAGTATACTGAATTTTGCAGATGCTGTGTTCACTGTTCCCTTTTTTAATCATACAAAGGCCTCTGACCATGTTCTTCTACACCCTTGATCTCAGCTGTGTGATTCTCTACTTCTTACCAAAAGCAAAGGCCCAAGTTGCTTCCAGTATCTAAACGAACATGAGATGAGTCCACGGAGAGCAAAATCTGCTGCCGCAGGCAGACATCTGGATCATTTAATCTTTCCTTCACCACCCAAATTGATAGAGTGCAGAGAAAAATCAATATATCCAATAGGAGGCAAATGAAATAAGAGGTGATTTTTACCTTCTTGGTAGTTTTATTTTTCTGCAAGAGTCACACTGGGCAAACCTTTGGTATCATGTGGGCAGAACTCCTTAGATAAATATTTTAGGGTCTTCAGAACTCATCTTTTTTTATGCCTCAGCTCAAGTAATAGAATGACTTTATGGGAGTTCTTGCATGGAGTGTGTGTGTGTGTGTGTGTGTGTGTGTGTGTGTGTGTGTGGTGAGCATGTGTGTTGAGTGGTAGTGGTTTGGATGAGAATGGCTCCCATAGGCTCATATATTTGAAAGCTTGGTCCCAGTTGGTAGAACTATTTAGGGATTAGGAGATATGACCTTGTTTGAGGAGATGTGTCACTGGGGCTGGGGGTGGGGCTTTCCATGCTAGGCTCAGTCCCTCTCTCCCCTGGATTGTGCATCAGATGCAAGCTCTTAGCTACACTCTAGCGCCACGTCTGCCTGCCTGTTGCCGTGCTACCTGCCATAACGGTTATGAGCTCACCTTCTGAAACTGCAAGAAAGCCCCCAATTAAATGCTTTCCTTTGTAAGTTTCCATGGTCCTGGTCTCTCTTCATAGAAATAGAAAAGTAACTAAGACACTGGGCAGGAGAGGGCTGTCCCTTAACAGGTAGGGAGCATGTCAGTTCTAAACTGTGGCGGCAAGGGTTGTTTATTGTGCTGGGGACCAAATCCAGCACCTTGCGTAGGCTAGGCAAGTTCTCTTACCACTGAGCTGAATCCCTGCAGCCGAGGTCTAAAAATTTGAGAGAAACGTGAGTGGCAGAGCAGGGGAGAGCTGGAAGGAGCAAATGGAATGTGGGCAATCGGGCTAGGTACTCAGGCAATTTAAGAAATGGCAGTGTGTACGCTAGAAAACAACTACATGACAGGCAGCGAGAGTCCAAAGAGACGTCTGTTTAGCTCTGTTTAACTCCGGATTTTACTGATTGAACTGATGATAGATAAGCCTTTTGTTTGTTTGTTAGTTTTGTAGTTGCTATTGCTGTTTTGTTTGTTTTGTTTTAAGATTAAGATACTCCTATACATGGAGGGACCCATGGCTCCAACTACAAATGTATCAGAAGATGGCCTTATCTGACATCACTGGGAGGAGAGGCCCTTGGTCCTGTGGGGGCTTGGTGCCCCAGTGTAGAGGGATGCTAGAGTGGTTGAGGCAGAAGTGGGTGAGTGGGTACAGAAGCACCCTCATAAAGGCAAAGGGGAGGGGAGATGGGATGGGGGGTTTGTGGAAGGGAAACCAGGAAGGGTGATAGCATTTGAAATATAAATGAATAAAATGATTAATAATAATAGTAATAATAAAGATTAGTGTACTCCTGGCACTCTGGAGGTTGAATCATGAGGATTATGAGTTCCGGGCCAGCTTTGGTTATTACAAGGTACTACCTCAAAAAAATATATTGAAATCAAAATGAAGGACCGGGGATGTGACCAGATGCTTCAAGCTCCCGCTGCCTTGACTCCCTGCTATAATAAACTGTACCCTGAACCATGTTTTAGAATAAACATTTTATCACCTAAATTGTGTTCCTCAGGGTATTTCATCACAGCAGAAGAGAAGAAATTATGACAGAAATTGGTATTGAGAAGTGGGGCCATTGGTGTGATAAACCTGACTCTGTGGTTCTCAAGCTTTTGGAACTGTTTTGTGGACAGAATGTGAAAATTTGGGGCTTTGGGAGAGAAAAGTCTTTAAATGCTAGAGGCAGACCTCAATGGCCCATTCTCATGGAAATTTGGAAAGCAAGAATGTTGAGAGAAACAGACTGGAGGCCTGGGTTATGAGGCTTCAAAGGAAAACAAAGACTCCATGGAGAGTCAGCCTAGGGACCACTAGTGTGGTATTTTGGGCCAAAGTATGACTTTATTCTGCTTGTGCCCTGAGGACACCAGTAAGGTTGAATTTAAAGACAAGGGTCTAATTTGTTTGACAAAGAAAATGCAGCTGTTATGTTGTATGTGGAGCAGAATGGCTTGTGATCATTCTCTCCATTAGACAGAAGACCATTCAGGTTGGTGCCAAGAAAGTCATTTAATTGTTAAGGAAATTACCATCATTAAAGAGAAACTTGGGTCTCTGCCCTGGGACCATACTGACAGTGCCCTGAGGATACAACCCCATCCTTTAAAGGCTCTATCTTGTGAAGATCCAAATTCATTTAAAGGGAGAAGGTCTAAGCTGAAAGGGCTACCTGCCTTTCAACAGCAACTGCCTCAGTTTCTCCATAGACCATAGCCATGGTCTATGTGGGTTGGGTTCCATCCTGAGCTGGCATCAGAGTTGGCAGCATCATTTACGTGGCACTAGATGTGAAAGCATGGCAGATGAGGGGGGTCATGGGAAGGGTGTGGTAGGGTCAGAGAGGCCTTGAGAAGAAATCACATGAGGTTGTGAAGGCGAAATCTGAAGCTGCAGTAGACAGCCCAAGGGATTGGCAATGCCAGCACCATGGGACATCCACTAAAGAGGTTCATGCATGGAGTCCACCAAAGAGAGAACTTACATGTGGTACAGTGGCAGAATTGGAGGGGTGGGGCTACTCAAACCCTTTGGATCCTACCTAATCTCCTCCTGAGACTCAGCTGCTATACTTGAAGCTCCACACTGTGGTGTTTGGTTTAATGGATTTTGGTTTTGTTTTAATTAGATAATTTTTTGTTATGCCTGATTTGAAATGAAATGCTTTCTCTATATCACTACATGTTGAAAGTATGTAAGTTGTGTGTGGTTTTTTTTTTTTTTTTTAAATTTTATAGGGGCTTCTAGTTAAGAGGCTTTGAATTTTGACAATGTTGGAACTGTTAAATATAGGGTTGTTTAAAGTTGGACTGAATGTTTTTCATAGTATAATGTAGTCTTGAGCCTATGGGGACAGAGGATGAAAGATTATGGCTTCAAGGAGTGTAATCTCGGCGGCAGTTAATGTCAACTGTTAACCGGGCAGACGTTAGCCATTGGGGGTTCATCTTGATGACATTTACTGAGGTGAGAAGACTCCCACCACCAGTTATGTTTATCTATTATCCCATGCTTCTTTCCTGTGGATGCTACATGAGTATCTCAGGCTCCTGCCATTGTGAGGAACTAAAATAATCCTTTGTCTCTCAAGCTGCTTTTTGTCAGTTTTTTTTTTTTTTTTTTTTGGTTTTTCGAAACAGGGTTTCTCTGTGTAGCCCTGGGTGTCCTGGAACTCACTCTGTAGACCAGGCTGGCCTCGAACTCAGAAATCCACCTGCCTCTGCCTCCCAAGTGCTGGGATTAAAGGCGTGCGCCACCAACGCCTGGCTGTCAGAGTATTTTTAACACAGTAACAAGAAAGAAAGTAAGGAAACATGGCCCCAGACTGCTGTTCTGGAGAAGACAAGATGGTTTCCTGATCTCTTTAAAATCACGTGTGTGTGTGTATACCATGTACATGTATGTATATATACATACACACATATACATATATACATATATGTGTGTATATATACATACATACATGTATATATACATATATGTACATGTGTGTTGTTTACCATGTATATACTGGTACAACTCCAGAGCAATTGGGTGACTATATACATGAGAGATCAATGAAGAAGCCTCCTTCTGGAGGTCAGCTGGTGAATTGGTGGAAGGGAGGTGTAAGCTTTCTCTAAACTTCTTCCCTTCAGCCCTAGAGTCTGATGATTTTGTACTTTCTGTATTGATATGGGGGGTACCGGGGGGTACCGAGAAGCAGAGGCCAGAGGCCAGTCCACAGCAGGGCCGACCTCCTATCAGAACATAGTGGCCTTCAAGGATGACCACACTGCAATCTCGCTCTCTTTACCTTCTGGTCAAGACACCAGAAAACACAGGCCCTTGGTGCCTTTCAACCTCTGTTCCTTTTTTCTGGTGCCAAATAGAAAGTGCGTATAAGTATTCGGGAGGCTCCCACACAGTTCTGAAATAGATCTCAATGGGTGCTGAAATTGGGGATTTCAACATGTCGAACCAGGCAAAGACGTAGAAGTAAAACATTGGAATGCAAAAGCATCTTGAGGACCACTGAATGCAAATCCCTCCCCTGCAAATAGGTTAATGGTGGTTCTGAGAATCTGAGGGCTTGCTCCAGGAAACCCAGTCCTCTGACAATTGGGCTGAAACCCAGGCAGTGGGACTCCTGGTCTGGCACATTCTTTATCCCTCATTGACCCAATAGAAATGTCTGGTCACAGAAGAAGCACTATAGGCATTACACTCTTTTAAGGAGAGACTGCATTCAGGAAACACCGACAAATGAATACTTTGACACTAGTACATAGTGGTCTTGGTCTTGCTTCTCCTAACAAATCCCTGTTCTCTCCAGTCAGCTGAGAATGACAGTGGCACTGTGAATACATTGTCATAAGATTGTCATGGTCACCACCTTGGAGCTAAGTTTTGAGTGGCTTGGGAAAGCTTTTTAAACATTTGCCCACAGTTCAACTTTCACCTCTGTGTAGCTGTGATACAGAGACCCAGGATTATTACAGTTTCAATTTCATATCACTGTCTGCACTTGATTTATATGATATAATGGAAAAACAATCACCATGCTAGCCTGGCTCCATATATGAAAGAAAATGTCACCTGGCTTTTCTTTTATGAAACCCCGAGAGACTGTTAGCATCTTTATTCATTTAAACAAAGGTCTGGAGAGGCGCTGCTGACATTTTAAGGTTTTGAGTTAATGTGTCTTTTTACAATGCAGATTTATGGGTGGCTCTGTTATTGCTGGATATCATTCACTCTGCATAGAACCCTCATTTTTAGTGTGCATTCTGTGGCCACAGTGGGATGTGTCTCTTTAAGATTGACATATGGTCTAGGCATAGAATTCCAAACTGTCAGTATTTCCAAAAGTGCTAAACCTTTTGTTGGAAAGTCAGAATTGGAAATGTTGTTCTTGTCATAGTTTCTTACATGACTAACCCTTATTCTATCCTAAGAGCTACTGGGGGTATTAATTTATACTCTTTTTTTTCTTGGATATTTTCTTTATTTACATTTCCAATGTTTTCCCCTTTCTAGGTCTCCCCTTCTGAAACTCCTATCCCCACCCCCTTCCCCTGCCTCTGTGAGGATGCTCCCCCTAATTTATACTCTTATCCTGTGCTATTGTAGTATAGTATATACTATAGGAGATGGTATACACACTGTGTGATGGTGTCTCACCCCTGTTCAAAGACCTCTGCTGGCTTCCCATTGTCAGCGAAGTTGAAATCTGTTCCTGCTTTCAAGCCTTTTAGAATTTGCCAACATTTCTTTTTCACCCTCTCCTTGCTTCTTGTAGTTGGCACAGCGTCTTTGTTCCTGTATTCTCTTCTCTCTGCCTGTAAAATGGCACCTTTCCTCTGAGCAAGTTTGCTTCATTTATTATGATTTACTTATTAGGGCTCCTTTATCTGAATATCTATCCCTTTATTTTTAATTCTGAATACTTATCATTGTCTATTACCTTTCTTTTTGTCGAGCAGAGGACAATTCTGACAACATTGGACACATACGATCTTGTTTGATGTCCATTTACAGGAGAGAGAAGTTCTCTTTCGTGGGGCCATACACCTTGACATTTGGCTTATTATTTTAGTTGTAATTGTCTTTGTTATACCCAAGTCAGGGTCAGATGAACAAAAATGCTAGATGCAAAGTTAGGTTTGTCTCAGACAAACAAGCCCCATGTACATATCTTGCTACTTAGAAGTATTTTGTTCTACATAGCCTGGACACGTTGAAAAGGAAAAGAAGCCTGTAAAACAGAGGCTGAGAGGGAGGAGCTAGCTAACCCTTTGTCAGCACATATAGTATTTTTCTTTATATTGTTTTAGAACATATTCACTATTTTAAACTTATTTAAAATATTTTTAAAAAATACCCCCATCTTTCTGAATATTTAAGAAAAAAATCCAAATACTTGTGAAGTGGGCTCACATTCTCATACAAGGTAATCAAAGATGGCTGCTCTTCACAGGTGTCAACTGTCTATTTTGCCCCAGTCCTCACTCAGTCAGTCAGCATGCCACTTGCTTAATCTATCTCCTTGGCCCTTGCAGGAAATTGAGTCTGAGACTCTGGGTACAAGGGGGGGGGGGTTATGAACAAAGAAAGCAGTGATGTTAAGATGTGAACTCCAGAGCCCAGGTGACCTGCAGAATAGATACGCTGGACACAAAGTTGGAAACACGCGTTTAAACATTTAGATGATGAGAAACTGGAGTCCATGAAGGACAGACAGTAAGGAACCATAAACAGTCGCCTTGTATTCAGCCAAGGGTCCATGCTGTCATGAGTAAGTAATCGAAACTGAATGGACCCGTTACTATCTATGAGGATGTATCAAGAGTGAAAAAGCAAAGGATCCAGTGTCCTTAGGTTCACTTTCTAGGACAGCTAGGATCTTCTCAATACTCAGAAAAGCCCACAGGGTGAAGGGATGCACTGTCTTGTAGATCAGGCAATATAGTGATTTACAAAGCTACCAGGATCAGGTATGACCAGTGAGACACAGGAGGAAGGACACCCTTGTTCTGGTTTACCTTCGGGAGGCTTTCTCCTGCCCTCATTGTGAGCCTTGCCTCTGCTTTTTCCTTGCAGAGTATCTTCGTACTTGGCCACCAGGGGGCCCTATTGCACCCTTCGAAAAGAATAATCAGCATTGGTGGTCTCATGGGAAATTCTTAAGAACCGATCACCCTGCGATCTATTTTTAATGAAGATTGGGATTATTCCAGCCTTGTCTTTAGAAATGAGAACAGCCAATAGATAAGAAGTAAAACATTTCATGGAAATGTAAAAACAGCTAAGGTTAGAGATGAGCTAAAAAGGCTCTGTGGCTTCCTTAGCTACAAGCTTAGGTCTGCAGTTGTTTCTGTCTCATAGATTGTCCCTCTCTCCTTCCTCTTCCACCTGGTCTTCCAGTGTGTCCCCACCCCTTCTTCTGTGGACAAAAGCCAGGAGGTGGGAGTTGAAGGCAACGTTCACCCTGGAAAGAAGACTGCGTTTGTGGCCGGCTCACCCTGCTCACTCCTGAAGGTGTGATCCTGTGGGAGGACGGAGTGGGTGTTCTTCGCAGTTCCTCCTCCCACGAACCAGTTCACATTGGGATTCCAGCGGTTCACAAAGCCACAGAGATGGTTTTCCTCAAAGTCACAGTCTGGAGGAAGAGACGTAGATAGACATTTCATGGACCTGCAGTTACACCAGGGGTGGGGGTGGGGGTTGGGGGGACACCCATACTCACTGCATACTCTGGCCTTAGTCCATTCTAAGGGCTCTTTTTCTCAACCATGGACCAGAAATTCAGAACGATATCAGTCAAGAAGAGAGATCCAGTAATGAGTCGATGCTCTGCTTCGTCAGTGCCCCTCTGAGCCACAGTCCTTTCTCCTATTAGCCACGTGGCTTGTTGTGGGACTCACCATCTCTCTGAATCTGTTTATTGATGTGTGAATTGGAGACAACATCCCCACATCATCGTACTGTGAGCACGGACAGCTTTCAGTACAGAACCAGAGCCCATGGCCCGTGCTTGATATAAGCTGATGATATTCATCAGCCTACTAAATTAATTAATTGGTCATTGTTTTGGTGCTGGGGCCACATCCAAGGTCTTGCATGTGTTCATCGTGCACTTTACCACGGATCTGCATTCCCAGTTCCAATATGTCTTTTTTTAAATGTATTATTTTAGGGTTATTCCTCAGTTCTAGACATTTTCTCCACCACCCTTACTGCTCCTTGATGGCCTAGCCCTACATCTCTTTATGGTGAACAAGATTTCCGGAACTCAGAGGCATGTTTCCAAGATGCTAAAAATCCCCCACTTGTCTGATGAATAAGAGTCTACTCAGAGTTTGTGGGCGAGGCGCACAACAGGCCCAGGGCCTTTCTGCAACTCCTGCCTAGAGATAAGAAAGACTGAAGCAAAATCCCTGTGCTTGGGGATGTTGTCGTGTTTGCTGTACATTGCTGATGATTGTTTCTCATCAACAAATTCTTTTAGTGGAAGCAGGGAATTTATAAACCTAATCTGGCCACTGACACTATAATCCTGCAATTATCAAACGAAAGATGATTCCCATCCTGTTCTTCTCTACTACTCCATCTCTCTTGCTGGGTTCCACTAAAGGGAGGTGATGGAGGGTGACATCAGGGTTAGTACCCATCTCCATTACTGCCAGGTTACCATGGCAATTTATGGCCCTTTCAAGAAGGAACAGCCTAGACAGAAGTTTTGACCACACAGCCACCATTTCAGTTGCTAGTAATTCTTCCTCCTGTCCTGGCTAGGGAGTGAAGGGTCAAAGATGGTCTGGACCATTTTTGGCTAGCCAGACAACAGGTTATGACTCATAGCTGGCACTAATTCTGGTCACTGTGCCAGCACCTGCTGGCGTCTTTACTTCCCAAAATTTTGTGGTCTCATTGATGTCAATGGGTTTTCTTCAAATTACAGAGGCTGGTCCCGACCTCTACCCCCACACCCCACACCCCACGCCCCACACAGACACCCTGTTCCCTCCATGTACCTTCCCCCCACCATGAGCAAGCCTGAGAGACCTTGTTTACCACAACAAGGTCAAGTGATAGGATCTAGGTGGAGTTACCCACCTTGGCTGCCCGGAACACAGAAGCAGAAATGCCCCTGGGCTTGCCTTGAGACATCTCTGACCGTGACCTGGACCGACTATGGATATCCCACCCATCTGAAACCAGGAGGGGTTGTGGGTTGGGTCTTCCCCTTTAAATTGAGAGCTGAACATTAAAGCCTTGGGCCTTGATCAGAGAACTTTGTCTTGGCCTCATCTCTTCTTGCCCTCCAGCCTCTTTCATTCCCAGCCCCCCCTTCAGGTGAACCCAGTTGACTTGTGGCCGCGGGCGGCTACACCTCCAGAATCCTAGCTGGTACAGATGTCAATGAGCACTGACAAATTTTAAGATTCCTTTTCAAATTTCTACTGCAGTATCTGCCCACTGATGCTCAACAGCTAGTGCCGAGGGCTGCCACAGAGTGTAATAAAAAGCAAAATCTTTCTTACTGTGTCAGGCACTAGTCTAAGCTTTTTCTGTGAACTCACTTAATCCTCAACATAGCTCCTTGAGACAGATACTGTTAGTAATCCAATTACACCAAGGGGGAACCAAGGGAAGAGGTGAACACAGAGCAGGGAAGGGTGACAACGTGGCATTCTTTTTGTTTTAAACAAACCAGAAGCCACCATATATATCAGCTGGGCACAAGAACTGAACATTTCTTGAGTGCCCAGCCTTTTATCAACCACCCTTAACTCCACTTCTCAGTCATCACAGGAACCAGCTTCTTTTTGCAGGTGATGAGGACAAGTGTGTGTGTGTGTGTGTGTGTGTGTGCACAAGCGCCTGCACTAAGGGACTGATCCAGCAGGTGGAGCTCCCCAAGTGCGTCTGACTGTTTCTGTGTGTGGAGGGGCAGCACTTAGACTGACTACTCCAGGGAAGAACCCGAATGGAAGTTCTCTGCATCTACAGAAAGTACGTTTTTTAGTCTTGTTTTCTTCTTTGTATCAGAGGTATCAGTGAAAGACCAAACATAGAAGCCAGAGCACAGGGCATTTGCGTAGGCTCCTTGTTCAAGACCATCTCTGACTCTTCCCTTTGGTTCCCAGTCCTCAGTCTTAATACTGTCAATGCTGAGACATCTCTCAGATCTACTGACATTTTTCTTTTCCACTCTCTGACCCTCACCCCTAGTTTAAAGTCCCCATTCTGTAATCCCTGCAAATCTGCGTCTCTTCTAGGATTTTCCTAGGCCCTATGTAACTGTATTTCCTTGTTTCCAGTTCATGGACACCTGTGTCATCATCTGTAAAGCCCTAGCTGCATGCCTGTCCCCTACCTCATAATTCCAGAAACCCAGGCTCCCTGCCCTGAGTCCCATCTCTGTAAGAAGTTCTCTGAGGGTTACTGACTGACTGCTCAGCTCTGGGGTTTACACCTGTATGCTCAGATTCCACAGCCTCTGCCCCCAAAGAGCCCATTCCTCCCATGTGCACCTTTGCAGACGCCAGCCTCTCATTATGTAAAGTGTTATGGCCAGTGGCTGATGAGGAATAGTCAGACACCCACGGACCAGGGGCAGCCCTCTCTTCCTGCCTTCTCAAAACTGTCACGAAGACAATTGATCCTGCCCGCACCAGCTAGGATCTAAGTGACAATCTAGACAATCGAGATCATTAAGATAGCAGCAGCAGTGTATCAGGAAAGCAGGTGACAGGATGGATTGTCTGCTCTTCTGGCAAAGGCCACACACACACACACACACACACACACACACACACACAGAGTTCACAGCAAACCAGCAATTATTTTTATCAGCGCTGGATGAGGTTAGAGAGCATCGCTGAGGGAGAAGTTGCTTCTATTTGTTAACCCAGCCAGTTAGAGCAAATGCTAATGAGCTTTTCCACACTGAAGACTGAGGATCAATGTCCCATCTTCAGGCGACCCTAGCAAAGAACAAATGGTAGCACTTTGCAGCATGCTCCATGACACATTTGGCCTTTAGGATTGATTTGCTGCTTCCTGGCTGTGGACATAGGAAGATATTTGCATTCTGCTGCCACGATCACAAAACTCACCAATACAGTAGCCGGCTGTCATCTTGATCTCAAAGAGGGCAATGCTAGCTGTGTTTCCTTGTCCCAGGACACCTTCTATCAAAATCTGTACAACATACAGGGCAAAGGAATCAGGCATTAAAACACTGTGGTTTTTTTTTTTTTTTCCCCAATATTTCAGTTATTTAGTCAGGAGCTGTTAGTCAGTGTTGTTCACAGCTGCTGAGTGAATTTTACTATGGACTGTGTATGTGTGCATTCACACCTATGCACACACGAACACATACATGTACTCTGAGGACTTTGACATGAGTGATGTCTCCATCAGAAGCCTGGAGTCATGTGCCCTTCAGTGCTATCCTAGCCTCCACATCCTCCTGTGCTCACGGAGGTGGTGGAAAGAGTTCACATCTGCCCTTGGTTCTCAAATAGCTTTTACTTCCGTGGTTTCAGCTGGTTATTTTGCAAGTATTCAGGCAGATTTGAGTCTGACAACCATGGGAGGATGGTATGAAATAGGAACTCAAACTCCCAATGTTCCTTTCCTCAGTAGCCACCTGTTGGGGAGGCTCCCAGCAGACTGGGCCAGAGGGAGATGCTCTGTTTTAAAGCTTTTCGAAGATGAGAGTTGAACCTAGGAATGGAATGCACTCGGAGCAGGGTTCTCCTGGTGGCTCTGTGGTGTCCCCAGTGACACTCTCATGTGTGCCACACTCTAGCTCTGTACCAGCTCAACGCCACACCCCACCTCTTACATCCTCTGCCTCCCTCTCAGAGCATCATGAACAGAACAATTAGCCTCTTGGAAAAGGAAAAGAAACCTGCCTGGAAGTAACTTTCCTCTTTCCAAGGATTTTAGTGTCTCCTTTTATAGTAATGCTTTGTTCAAACCTTGAAGCAACACATTAGGAAGATAACATAAACATACCCTGCAAACAATGCAGAAGGGTAAAGCAAAGTTAGAATTACTCCTGAAGATCCACTCCCACTGAAGAGGTCAACTTAGGCACCGTTTACAGTCTTAAATTTTTAATAGATGGAGAAAGTCTGTGAAGATATTCTTTTAAGGAATGAGCAAATATTAACTCACATTAATTTTCCATGATGTAACTAACTATATTGAATTACTTGTTATAAAACAGTGGTTTTCAACCTGTGGGTTGTGATCCCTTTAGGGGTAGAATCACCCTTTCACTGGGGTTGCTTAAGATCATTAGAAAACACAGATATATTTATATTACAACTCATAACAGTAGCAACATTACAGCTATAAAGTAGCAACAAAAATAGTTTTGTGGTTGGGGAATCACCACAACATGAGAAGCTGTATTAAAGGGTTTAGCATTCAGAAGGTTGGAAGCACTGCTCTAAGACCTCATATAGCACAAGGCACACGTCACACGCCTTACATCTTCCTCTTAAACCTCACCTACCTTGAATTTCTTGGAGCTGTTTTGAAGATCCAGACTGGCTATGAGCCAGCTGTCTGAAGGCTCCTTAGTGGACCAAAGCAAGCGATCGAAGCTTTCATCCTCAAATCTCACGTAGAGGTTCAGCTGGCTGGAATCTGACACGGATCCCGGAGGTGCGGTTATCTGGTAGACCAGGCGCAAACAATTCCACTCCTCAGCCTGCAAATCCGAACTCAGCAGCACAGCTTTCTCCCCTTGCTTGGCAAAAGAGGTATCTACATAAACATAATGGCCTGAAAGGGAGAGGATCGAAGACAAGGTATTAGTCTTCTGATGCAGCTTGGAAAAAAGACAACTGTTTGGTCCCATACATTTGTAGGAAGACAGAGCTCATATTGTCTTATCCCAACAGTACTGCCTGAACACTGGGTCTCTGGTCTCCTGTGAAATGGCCACATTTACCCGTGCATCCCAACACATTTGTAAAGGATATCATATGACAGTGTCACAGGCTGGACACCTCTACATAGTTTGGCCATAAGGCAGCCACTTCCCCATATGACAACAGGCTGAGGCTGAGACATGGGCCTCTCAAGAGAGTGGGGTACCCTGCCCAGTTTTCCATCCCTTCAACTCCTCTGAACTCTGACACAGGCCAATGTTTGGTGCCTTTCAACATCCCACACCAGGTTGATGTAGCACACTGAACTAGGCACCCTGGTCCTCACATGGGTAGGGTGCAGGCTCAGGGCATTGAATCTAGGGAGCAGTGTGAGCAGCCTGGACCCAAAAGCCTCAAACTAGAATGACTTGCTGCACTCAACTATCTCCTTCTACAGATCCCCTACCCAGAACAAATGATTTAATTTGCATTTAGCTTGTATCATTAGAATAGACTAAATTGATTTAGTTACTCAGCCTGGCTCTTGGGACCTAGCCAGACAAAGTGTAAGTGTTTTTTTTTTTTTTTTTTTTTTTTAATTTAAGAATTAGCTTCCCTTTTCCCTAGACTCTTTCTTAACCAAATATAAATCTTACAGCTCTGATATCTAAATAAAAAGTGTATGTGGAAAATACATTGCATAGGGCGTGGAAAGCAGTGGACACAGCAGTGTCCACTCCCATGCAATGTCTAACTCCCATTCTGTCTTCTGTTGCTAATTCCTTATTTTCCCTCTTCTTTCTTTCCTCTGTCTCCTGCTATCTTCCCCCCTCCTGTTTTCTCTATTTCTCTGCCATCATCTCTGCATCTATCCTGATAATACAGATGAGTGGTGTTCTGCCAGCTGGCCAGGATATGGAATCACATTCCTATGGAGGATGGGGTGGGTGTGGTGTGGTGAAGCCAAGAACACCAATGTAAGCCTTCCATACTACTCTGGCCACTTGGACTTCTAGTATAGTGAGTTATTTGTTTATTGGTCTTTTGAAGTGGAAGTCGTAGACTGCATATGTCTACATATGAAGTTGCCATATTTGTGCTTGAATTAACCCATTGCTTTCTGTTTTGTTTTGTTTTTGAGACAGGGTTTCTCTGTGTAGCCCTGACTGTCCTGGAGCCCATTGCTTTCTATCATGTGGCTGCCCGATTGGGTCCCTAACACTGAACTCTTACAAAAAAGCTCTGAAATAAATATTTTTCTTGATCTCCTTCAGCCCACCTTCTCACACTTAATTGCCCCAAGTGACCATCACAGCTAGAATCTCTGCATCGGTGGCCAGTTCTGTCAGGCCAGCAGCAGCTCGGCAAAATGACCAGCCTCCATGTAGGACGCAGAATGCCAGCTTGCTACACTGGAAGATTCCAAGATCAAGCTTGTCTCCAGCAGGCAATCATCATGTGGCAGATGCTCATGAGTGACAATAGCTTCGAGAGACACCTCAGGCCATCCATGAAGTAAGTCTGATCCTTAAAGCTATTGCCACCACCAGATGTTCTGTGTACAGCTAGTCCTCAGGTACCAGGCACTGCCCTAGATGTCTGGTAATCACTCACCATTCACAAGCTGTGGTTCCTACTGGTGCTCAATCATGAAACAGCTCCAGATACCAAAGGGTTTGTTTGTTAGTAAAGATTTGGATCAATGTGATCTCAGAGGATGTGTTCATGCCACCTGTTTTTACTGCTCTTTGTTCAGAACATCTCAGTAGGCAGGAAGTGAAGTGGAGTGTTTGGGTTAGATTTTTGTCAATTTGAGTCAAGCTAGTGTCATCTGAGAAGAGGGAACCTCAACCAAGAAAATGCCCCCCAACAGTTGACCTGTAGGAAAGCCCATGGGCATTTTCTTGATTGATGGTTGATGTGGGTGGGCCCAACCCACTTTGGACAACACCATCCCTAGGAAGTTTGTTCCTGGGTGCATAAGAAAACAAACTGAGCAAGCCAGTAAGCAACATGGTTTCTGTTTCAGCTCTTGCTTACAGGTATTTGTCTTGTGTTCCAGCTCTGACTCCTCTCAGAGATGGTCCTCATCTGAAAGTTGAAAGCAGAAAGAAACCCTTTCATGCCCAAGATGCTTTCAGTCACAGTCTTTTTGACACCAGTAGAAATCCTAACTAAGACACATGGGTCGGTGTGGAGAGTGCTACTTTTCCTGCAGAAGTAAGGAGGTGAGAAATGAGATGTAAGAGAAGAAAGAAGAAAGTTTGTAAGAGAAGAAAGAAGAAAGTTCGCACTGTGGCTGCCAGCATTCATGAGAAATTCCAAAGCTGCTTCTCCAGAGGCCCAGCTCTCCTGGGCATTTCCCAGTTTCTTCTGCTTTAGTTCCCTCCTTCCTTTCCGTATTCCAGCAGACAAAGCTCAAGACTTGAAGCTGAGGCTTTCAAGTTTGCATCTGGAATCATCCGGAGGGACCACTTCCACTCCAAAGAAATAGGGTTCATTCTGTAAGTTCCCTTTGCCTATCACAGAAATTGCATCATAGGTTCCTTTAGCATGTTTGAGAGGAATGAGATGGTTCTAAGTAGAACTCAAATGTCACTGGATGTGTGTAATAGCCAATTCACAACACCCAACAATCGGTAATATCTGTCCTTTTGGGTGAGGGAGGTTATAAAGCCTGCGTTGAACTGGGCACACCCATGCACACCTCTAATTCCTGATACATGAAGGATCAGGCAGGAGGATGACTTCATCTCCGTAAAGAAAATTTGTTGTAGTAGGTGGTGGTCAGCATAGAGCTCCACAACTGGCTAAGTTCCAAGAATAAGAGATTGCAAAATTCTCAGCCCTACAAAGAACATATGCACCAAACTCTCTTCCCTTCCAAGGTTCAGGAATCATTGTAGAAGAAGAAATAGAAAGAGTGTAAGAGTCAGACAGAGGAGGTGGATGATTCCAAGGAAGCATTGTCTTCTGGACACAGCTGGACAGATGTGCATATGTACTCCCAGTAGTTGCAATAATATGCCCAAAACTTGTGCAAGCCTAAGCCAGACCAAACCCCAGTTTGGAGCAAGGAGTTGTGTATATAATTCTTCTCCTAATCATGGAGTGGTCAGCAATTATATTAGCTGCAGGGAGAGGGTGAGATAATTTTCTCTACCACAGCCCTTGGTCAATCTATCATTTTCCCATGGAAGACTACCCAACCCCAGTCTATCTAGATATTCTTTCTCACTTTGTATTTCCTTGTAAGCATATGCCAATGATTGCTTGTTAAGAGCCTTTGAAGCATACACTGTATTATTCAAAATACCTTGACATCAAATTGTATGATAAAAGTTAGTATTATTTATTGAGTGATTTTTGACATGCCATCCATACATACTGACTGTTTCAAAATATTGAGATTTCGCATCTCCAGTTCAGTTCTGGGCCACGCTGTATGAATGTGTCTACTAGTTGTATCAGAGTGTGGTCTCAGGCTTATCCACCCAGCAAAGCAATGCTTTCTCCTAGCTCAACTTAACCAACTCAAATGTTCCTACCTTATCTACCACCGCCTAGTCTAAGATCACTGCTCTGAATCTTTGAGTCCACTTTTCATACCCAGCTGGATCCAGCCTCAGGATCTTCCCAAATACAGAGCCCCATGGAGCTGTGGGCCCTTGGACAGAAGCTGGTTGTAACCGCTACTTGGATTTTCAAAGCAATACTGTATTTTGTGGTCATGCTACAGCTAAATTAAACTAGAAGGAACACAATATATTTAGAGGAGATTTGTGAAATCAAATATAGAATGAGCAAGAGATGGCTATAAAGTGGCTTCTTTGTGCTATAACTAGTAAAATTCTTGTAGAACTCACTTTATTAAAGAGAATCATACCACAGAGGGAAACAGTGCCTATGGTTTATTCCACACTGGTTAGACTGACATCAGGACTCTAACTTTACATAGAATTCACTCATCATAGAATCTACCCTTTTAACACAATTCAGTGGTTTTCCATGTATTCACAAAGTTGTACAACCATCTCATTATTGTTGGATTCTAGAACATTCGTGCCATCCAAACCAAATTTCTAAACTCATTTGCAGCCATTCTTCATTCTCCTCTCATCAGCCTCTGGTGACTACAGTCTAAGGATCTAAATAATTTGTCTTTTCTGGGAGTGGTTTGTAAGTAGAGTCTTACAGTACGCCTATGGCTGGCATCGTCCCTCAGATGTCTTCAAGGTTCACCTGTGTTAGAATGTCATTCCTTCTTAAGATGAAGTGCCATTTCGCATCCTGCAGTCACCAGCTGACAGATGTTTTGGCTATTCTATCTTCTTGTTATGATGAGCGGGGAAGCTATTATGAGCACGAATATGAGTTTTCAGTAGATGAACGCTCAAGTCTCTCACTGATGAGACCCTTATTCACTGATTGTTAGCTCATATGGTAACTGTATTTTTAGCTTTTTGAGGAACTTTCAGAAATTCTTCTATAGATAGTGTTTGCATCCTACCCACAATGTATTCATCCTATTCTTTACCTATAGATAGAACTACCTATACCTGGTATTGTCTATCATTTTTATTAGAGTCATCCTAGTAAATAATAAAGTGGTAAATCAGTATGCCTCTGTCTTGTGTTTATCTAATGATTTATGATGCAAAACACTTTCCTGTGTCTGTCGGCCACTTGTATGCCTTCTTTGCAAACAAATATATTCAAATTCTTTGCCCATTTTAAAAAATGGATTATTTGGGGATGGAGAGATGGATCAGCAGTTAAGAACATTGGGTGCTCTTCCAGAGGTCCTGAGTTCAATTTCCGGCAATTATATGTGGGCTCACAACCATCTATAAAGGAACCTGATGTCTTCTGGTATGCAGATGTACCTGCAGAAGACCACTCATACATAAAAAATATACAATAAATAAAAATAAATAAATAAATAGGATGGGTTATTTGTCATTTATTATTGAGTTATAAGTCCTTTAGTTGTTCCAGAGAGTGGGAAGTTTGTACTACATTCTTACTTTCTTTAGGTTTGGCAGGGCAAGGGGCTTGTTCAGCTGGCAGATCAGCTGCACATGTTCAACGATGCAGTGAGAACAATCTCCTCTCACTTTCCTTTTATTTAAAGCTATACTTTTGATGTTAAATCTGATAGCTGTAAGAGGCTCCTCTTTTTCCTCCATCCTCAGCAGTTCCTCATCTTACAGCTGGATCCCACCTAGTGTCACGTGAAGACAAGCCCAGCTCACTCCTGGGAGGGAGGCGGACCTGACAGCAATGCCCACACTCCTCTCCTGCTGAGCTCTTAAGGTTCTTCATCTGTATGACAGTGGTACTTTCTCATATTCATTTTTAGAATAAATTTTAAGTTTAAATATAATTACATCACTTCTCTCCTCTTTCCTTCATTTAGTCCCTCCCATGTTGTCTCCCTCCACCCTTCCTGGGCTTCTCCACTCTAGACCTGATAGCTTCCTTTTCTCTGATTATTATTGTTGCACATACATGTGCATGGACATTTACAAGTAACCTGCAGAGTCCATTTTTGTTATTTGTGTGTATACGTTTTTTGTTGTTGGCTTCTTCCACAAGGTTGTAGTCTAACCCCTGAACCCAGACTACAATATTCTTCCCTGCCTTCCTGATGCCGTTTCCCCTCTGGATCTGCCTAAGAGATAGTATAGCGTGGTCAAGTGGAGCTGGCATGTCAGCCAGACGCTGGCTCAGACTCTAGCCACACTATTTAGAAACCCTGTCATTTTGGGCAAGTTAATTATTGTATTTGAGATTCACTTTCTCCATTGGCAAGAGGAGAATTTAAAAAACCCACTGACTTTGTAGCATTTTAAAGAAGATTTAATAAGAGCATATCGTATAGCAATTAACATATTGTCAAACTCCTAATAAAAATTCTAGTGTGTATGTTTCTAGTTACCCCATTGGTATAATCTTTTGGATGCCTGGCAACCTCACTGTCACCTTATGCTGGAACTCTTGGATACTAGCAACTCTATTCTACTGCTCCATTGGCCTACCCTTCTGATCTGGTCTCAACTCCTCCACTGCACAGATGACCTCTTCTGCCCTTCACAGCGTTATCCATTTGGCCTAGTGCTTCCCTGCTACTGGGTACACAGCTTTTGTCATGCCTAGCTTCTCCCTAGCATGCCATCCCATTGCCCAATGATGCTCTGCATTAAACAGTCATCTCTGGAGCCAGCAGCTGAGCAAAGCATTCTGCAGAACAATGCATCCAAACCAAGTGGCAAGCATTCCTCTCTACAAAGGACCAGATTCCTATTGTGGAGACAGGCTCTTCCAAACACTTGTATCCTAATGATGTATAAGCCATAAACTTACATTTGAAAGAACTGTGATTCTTTGGTCTACCAAAGGCTTATCAAAAAAAAAAAAAAAAAAAAAAAAAAAAAAAAAAAAAAAAAACCCAGTTGGCCATATGGAAATTGCTAAGAATGGTTAAGAGCATGCACTGGTCTTGCAATAGACCTGAGTTCTGTTTCTAGCAGTCATATTGGGCAGCACACAGCTGTCTGTAACTCCAGTTCAAGGAGGTCTGATACCTCTGGCCTCCTTGGGTACTTGCAATCATTTGTACATTGCCCAATACACATAACTAAAAATAAACAGTTGATTATTTGAAAATAATTGCAATAACTCTTCAAATGTCAAAGGAGCTCTAGTAAATAGTTGAGTATTAGTATGCGGTTTTCTCAACCAGATTCATAATCATCAATAAGTCTACTGATTACTTCTAGCTAAAGTATTGTTTAAAAATTTCTAGCACAAATAACTGTCATTTTCATAGTCTCTCTTGTTTGAGGTTTCCAATGATCTGGAATGTTACCATGTTATTATTATTATTATTTAAAAAGTCACAATTTTAGTAATAGAAAAATGAGCATAGCTTTTAAGAATTCTTAAATTATCTATTAAGAAACAGATTCAGCTGAATATAGTGGCAGACCTCAGCTGCTCAGAGGCAGAAGTAAGGGAACACAAGTTCAAGGCCAGCTGTAGGAAGTTCAGTGGTAAAGTGATTTGTGCACAATATGCACAAACAAGGTCCTGTGCTTAATCCCCAATATGAAAGAGAGGGGGGAGAGGGAGGAGGGAGGGGGGAGAAGGAGGGAGAAGGGCAGTGGGAGGGAAAGGGAAAGAAAAAAGGGAGAGCATTGATATTTGTTATTCAGTAGATTCTTCATCTTTATTCTTATGTCTTCTTCCTATCATATCATCCTATGAAGTAGAACTAGAGATTCACAAAACTTAAGCCACCATCTCAAGATCACAGTCAGCGGCTCACAGTGCGTGCCCTTTCCTCGTAACATGCTGACTTTCTTCTCTACCATATTTGTTATCTTTTATTTTCACAATTATATTCACAGTCCTATAAGAAGAGTAGCTTCTCTTTCATCACAGTGACTTATATATCTGGCAAGAAGTAGGTATTTCTGTTGTGAGCAAAATTTTATTCTTTTTCTTTATATTAGTATCCACTGGGAGCAGATGCTTCTGTGTGGGAGCTTTTGAGACCTCTCTATTAATGTCATTCCTTCTGGGGACACAACCATTAGGCTTTAGCACATTGCCTCTAATACTGAAGGTTCTCAACACATCAAGGTTTCTAACATTTACATGTCTTACAGCTGATCTATAGCGGTGTATTGTGTTTTATGGTTGGTCTGTGCAGTAGATTGTTGTTTCTGATAGTTGACCTATAGTAGTGTGTCTTCCTTCCTCACTCTGGAAAGATGTTGACAAATTATGGACTCACTGGATCCAACCAAAGATATTTACTGCTGCACTCTGATTATCAGAGACACTCTGGTTCTGAAGACCTCTCAACCCCAAACGAAATAGTCCTGGAGATATGACAGCAAGGGCATGAAGGTTTACAGAGGCATTCTACAAAGGGCTATCACTGGCAGCCCAGACACCAAGAAGAAGGCCACAGGGTAAATCTTTGGTATCATTTCATTTTCACAAAGGATTTGTGGATTGTTAGTGGCTGGACAATACAGTGCTCCACACTAGCTGATAAAAATCAGGCCAGTAGGCTTCCAGGCCCCTGTTGGATAGCAAGGGTCACTCAACTGGGTATTCATGGCTTCACAACCCTTTTCAGTATGTTTTCAATGGTAATGGTTTCTCTGTTCCATTGCTGCCATCTGAGGTCCCTAATAATGATACATGTCCTAGAGACTTCTCTTTCTGAATCAGTGAAAGTACATGAAACCCTGGCTCTAGATTTCTTTTTGTTCAGAGAAGGAGATTTAGGAGGTATTAACTTAGACCCAACTGTCCAGAGAATGCAGTGTTCTGAGGACGTTGTTTTGAACCACCTCCTTTATAGGCAGCCCACTCCTAAAGTGTAATGGGAAAGGTGGTCTGTAATTGAGAAAGAGTGAACAAACTTTGCAGCTCTATTTGGGTCTTCATTCCTTCCAGGATACAATCTAGTATGGCAAAGTGCTCTCATGTGGGAAACTTCAAATACTGTTTTAAAGCAGGAAAAGGGGAACCTGCATTTAAAGAGCAAAACAAAATTACAGTGTACACATTTCCCTCTGAGCCCAACTCACAGGGCTATGGCAGGGTGTGTCCTCTCTATATGGAAATGGACTTTGCAGGGTTCATTGACCCTTCATTAAACTCCAATCTAAATAAAGCCAAATGTACAACTCTAACTCTGCACAATAATCTTGTCTGTATATTTCCCTTTCCAGGTAGCCTTTTCTAGCCTCCACCTACACTATGGGATATATCTTCCAAGTTCTTTTAGCACCTGTTATATTAATTTATATTTGCCTAGTTTCTTGTCTACCATCCTTATTAAGGTTTTCCATATTTAAGGGCACACAGCATATCTGCTTTGCTCTTAGCGGGTTTATATTCTCTATTTTTAAATGAATGAGTAAATTTCCTCCTGACAGTAGGTTTTCATATATATATATATATATATATATATATATATATATATATATATTAAAATTACTTTCACTATGGAGATTTCTCATTAGTTTCTATTCCTATAATAATTACTCACTGTTATTCCTAAATCTCACTCCAGGAAATATGACATTTAATGACAGCTAATATCTTCAGTAGTGACTCATGCCACACTTAACTACCATAACATATGTCCCTACTGTTAATATTTTTTGAAGCATCAACTCCATAATACGTTGAGATATGCAAAGAAGTGTTAAAATGCACAATTCCTTGCCTTCCTGGAATGTGGAGTTTGTGAGAAGCATTCAGAAGACATTCCAACATGCGACATTTCCACATTAAAGAGAGCAATTTTTTTTTTTATTTTATTTTACTTTGTAATTAGACTCCTTGTTTGGAGGCATTACAAAGGACAGAGATCAGCACTCCCTGGAGCAGTGACTGCACAGCTGTTTCTAAGGGCATTCCCCCTGACATCAGGGAAACTTCTTATTGCAGCTAACACTGCAAAAGTTGTGTCAAAAGATTAAAGAAGGTTATGAGGGCTTAAGGAGACTGCCATCAGCAATCTCCATGTAAACAGTGACCAACACTGGAAACTGCCACTCAGATGTCTGTCTGCACTTTTTCTTTAGGGTGTGGTTTAAGCCCTGTTGACCTCAGAGGCCATTCTGGAAGAGAAGTTTACCTTAGCAACTACCAACAGGAAAGCAAGTAATGAACCCGCGGGGTAAGGTCATGAGGCTGTTGAAAAGAGAACACAGCTTTACAAAGCTTAAGCAAGTAAAACAAAAAAAGGAGGGGGGCGGCCTTCATTAAATGAGAGTGTTGCCCCATTAGACACCAGCTCTTGCAATATTGTCTAAAAAATACTCCTTGTATATACTGACATGCTTCTCTATTTAACATAAAAGAGCTAGGCCTGGTGTCACAGCCCTCTAATCCCAGCATCGAGGAGACTGAGTCAGGGAGATTGTGAGTTCAAGGTCAGCCTGATCTCTCTAGAGGGCCCCTGGCTGGAAGAGAAAACAGTGAAATAAAGAAAAAGAAAATAAATGTGGACAGTGATGATGTCAAGCACAATGGGTAACTGGCCTCACCAGGCATCCTGCTTCCATGAGAAATGTGTTCTTTATTAAGACAGAGGCCCCAGCTCTCTGTGTAACTGCTGCCTAATGACACTGCTCAGAGCACAGCTGAGTGTTTTTGCTCATGAATTATGTAAGATGGTTTGTCAAATGAAGTGATACACATTTCAGCTTCAATCAGACCAGAAGAAAATGTGCATGCCTGTGAAGGCTTCACTGTTGGTGTGTACAAACAAATATATCTGAATATACATATGTATATTGGCACGTATCTATCTACCTATTAAAATATTTACATTTTCTTATTTCGAATTCTGCATCATATATACTGTAAAGAATAATAGTAAAATGGTATAAGAAGAATATTGTATTTTAAAAAATAAACAGATATCAACACATTTCATTTTGATGTACTGTATAGAAGATGAAAGATAGAATATACAAGGCTTGAAGAAGGGTCAGTGGGAAAAATGTTTGCATGCAAGCATGAGGACCAGGGTTCAAATTCTCAGAACCCATATAAAAATGGGGAGCAGAAGTACATGTCTGTAATCTAGTGCTTCTGCAATAACTTGGAAGACAGGGGAATGCCTGGGACTTTGCATCCCAGCTAGCCTGACATATGTGATAGGAACAGCAACAACAACAATGAAGCCTTGTCTGAAACCAACACCTAAGGTTGTCCTCTGACCTTCACACATGTGCAGTGGGACCTGTGCAAGTCTGCACATAACACACATGAAAACACATGTATCCATATACATGTGCACACACACACACACACACACACACACAAGAGGATACAATATTCAGTGGTAGAAGCATAATATTAGAAAAAAGAGAAGAGAAAGAACCCCCATAATATCTGTAAAATGCGCATTTTGCTCTGCAATCATAGTTTTAAAACTTTTTAAAAGTGCAAGTAAATGCAGTTGTCCATTGATTGACAGATCAAACAAGAGCAGCTGCGATGGCCAGGTGGAGCACACAGTGTTATACAGACCTTTGCTGTTTAGCACAATTTTATACACGAATTCTGTTTCCTCCTGAACCCCTGGAGTAGGATGTCTGGACTTCGTGATGGTTTGGAAACCTCTATCTAGGTAATTCCGATCTTTTCACAACTAGAGGCTTAGAACTGCATCCTGTGTCTAGGTCTTATTCATTTGTAATTGGCACAGTTTGTTGGATATTTGGTTGAGGACAGGAAACTCTGCTCCGTGTGTCCACATAAGCCCTCCTTTATGAAACAGTCTGTATCCACCAGCCTTCAACCCCCATACACATCAGCATCCCTGAAGGAGACATGGTCTGCGGGACACACAGACACCTTCAAAGTGATTCTGAAGTGACAGCTGGAGAAGTGTTCTTTTTAAGTGTTTGCTTTCCCAGTTAGATCTTAAGTGCACCATACATCCAGGTATGGTTAACTGAATTTGTTCTATTTATCTCTCGCTTCAAGGTGTGGCACATAGTAAGGGTTTGATAAGTGTTTGATAAGCAGACTTTTCTACACAGGAGGACGAACAACGAGAAGGAAATTCTTGTTGTGTTTTATAAAGTATGTTCCATATTTCAGAAGCATTGCTTGCTCTCTGTGAAGAGAAATATGTGGGTAGGTATGTATCTAAGGCTCTAGGAAAGCAAAATAGAAGCAGAAGAAATCATGGTTCAGTAAGTGGTTTGAATTTTGATACCAACACACTGACAGAAACTTCTGACTCAGTTTTAGAGACTTAACTATTTACAAATCACTGGAGCCAGCTTGAGCCGCTCTCATCAACCCCGTGAAAAAGCTGGACACTTTTGTTTCTTGTTTGATGAACTGCAGAAGCCTGGCTTGGATACTGTATTCAGCCTAATGTGCAGTGGGCTTCAGATTCACTCAGATGGCCAGACAGAGCAGTCGGAACTATTGATGCATGTTCTAAATATTGCAGGGCACACACTGACCTGAAGTAACCTTGTTACTTATTTGTAATTCTGAGTTAACAGGACATCTTTCAATCCTTGGTCCTAGGCTGATTTTTTTTTTTTTTTTGAATAAGCCAAAGCAGTGTGTGTGTGTGTGTGTGTGTGTGTGTGTGCACACATCTTTGCATCATGCCTGTGTGTAAGGAACTGCAGGAGTGATGTCTTTCACACTTTATATGGATTCAGTGGCTAATTATTTATAAAGTAACCAATATAAAGTAGTACACAGTTTAAAATATAAGTCAACCAATGAAGCTTCTTAACCCGGAATTCTGGGACATTATTTTTATAATGTGCCTGTTTACACGCAAATACACAGAACCTTTGTAGTGGTTTTAATGAGAGTGAACCCCCTAGGGGGTTGAACACTTTCTCCCCAGGTGATGATTTAATTATTTAATTGCAAATAATTAAAACACCCTTCTGTGCCATTTTTCTCTGAATATAGTTTAGAGACTTTATTATCATTCATCCATTATCTAAAGATCTATCTAACTATTATCTGTCTTTGTTTTTTCCAGTGCTGCAGATCAAACCCAGGTACATTCTATCACCTGGATCTGTCTCAGTTTGGTTCAGGGTTGAGCCAGAATAAGACTCACATCCTAAGGCCTCATTACAGAGAGCAAGAAAGGGGAGGTGAAAGGGGTCACAGGTTCAGTCCACTTAAACTGTTAGCACCCATAGTGCTCAAATGCAAAACTTCACAAAAAGAATTGAGGGCTGATGTAGCTCTATGGAGCTCTCTGTAACCTGTATTTCCAATTCCTGCATAGCTTTTTCTCTTACTAGAAGCATCATATTTAATTAATTGTTGCCTGATGAAGAACATATTCTCATGGCATTTGCATTTAAAACAATATGGTGATATCTTGTATTTATGACTAAGTACAGAGTTCACAGTAGGTACAGCCATGGGAGAAAGTTCTAGAGATGGCATTGCAGAATTAAAGAAGATAGAAATTTACACTTTGCTGTTATCGAAGTTCCTTCTTGAAGTTGTGTCGATTCCTTTTACAGCGTGGCAATATGTGGGAACACTTCTGCTATTCAAATCAGTTTTGGCACTCAGCAGAATGATAGGGGTTTGTCTCATAGATAAAAATGCCATTTTATTGAAGCTATCACATGATATCTTTACAGGCAGAAAAGTCACTGATAATTGGTATTCCCGCTGTATGGTAGTCTTCACTTATTTTGCCAGTGGGTATTAAGTCCTTCAGTATTATTTATAGAAATCCTTATTAAGGAAATTAATTCAATATTTTTATGGGTATTATAACAGTCTCAAGTACATCATTTGTCCATAGATCAATGTTGTATTACAGAGCTTGAATTTTGAAAATATTAAGTAAATATTTAGTTAATATTAAGAAAATATTAAGTAAATGCTTAAGTAAATAAACAATATTTAAGTAAATGTGTGACACACCAAGGTTAAAAAAAGACACACATGATTGTTGTGGTAGCTGAAATATCTACTGTTTGTGGAAGGACTTTTTAAATTTATGATATAATCAAGTTTATGACAATCATTTTCTTCTTGTTCAAATCAGCCCAGCAGGACTATGAGGAAGGTACAATTGAGTCACTGAAATAGCAATTCCTGTGATCTGGGATCCAGCGGTCTCCTGAAATAATTACCAGACCCCATGAAGCTTGTCTTTGTTGCCTTTGCAACCTTTCAGCCACTCATTCTCTGCTTGACAGTGAACTTCTCTGGTCTCTCCTGCCCTCATCCCCCCTCCCGATCTCTCTCTCGCCCTCCCCACATTTCTGTGCACACTCTAGAGAAGTGACTATTTGTAATTTCCTGGATTCTCCTGCCAATCCCTACTGGGATGTAAACCAAATAGTCATCCAGACTTTTGGAATGCAAACATATTTTCTAAGATATGAAGATTCAAATACATATAAAATCTGGGCTCTTAGAATGAATTAATATGTTGGGGGGATGCTTGCAGGACTGAACCAAGTAGGAAGTTTCATGTTCTGTCTGTTTCTGGGTGTCCTGACTTGGATCACATGACCTCACAGGGATGTAGGTGAATATTGAATGTGATGCATGCACCTAGTACACTACTTGGTGGAGGGTAGGTTCTCAATAAAACAGGAGCTTAGACTTCATGTTTGTTAAGTCAGTATAATGCTATTCTATTGATGCATTTTACTGAGTTTCCTGCAGTTCTATACTACCTTCAGTGTCTTGGGTCTCTTGGTACCTTTGTAGTGTTACTAGTAATCTCTTTCTAATTGTATCCATCCAGTATTCACAGAATAGCTATGTGACCCAGGCTTGGATAATCAGATTCAAGCCCTTTTACTAAATCGACTAGCCCTGAGATAAAATCACATGACCAATCCAGGTAAATGTGGCTTGTGGAAAGAAACTTTAAGTTTCTAGGACAGAGCAGTTTTCTTTCTATAATTGACTGTCAGCCGTATGAAGTTTGGCTGCCTCCAAATGCTGGAGACCATGGGGAAAGTCCTCTGGGTATGAAGACAGCACCATAGAAGACAGTGTAGAGAGACCCGAAGAGAAGAAAATCAAACTAGATAGCATTTAGTTTGATAGTTTGATATCAACTATAGTTGATAGTTTGATACCATCTTTAATCTCCTACATGAACTTGAAGCCAGGTCTCACCAAGCTTTTAATTTATGTTTAATGATAAATTCTTTGTTCAGTTTTACACTAGAAAAAATTATATTTGCAGAAAGAAAAAGGAGCTTTGTTAACACAAATGTTAACAAGGTGTTTTTTTTTTTTTTAAACAAAGATGAGATGCAGGCTTCACACAATGAAACAGAAGAAGAGAGACAGTTGTTGTGGACTGGGTTATGGAAGATGGCTTTCATCTTCCTTTTGCCCACACCTCGATATATGAGTTTGAGCAGTGGGTTACAAACAAGCCTCAGTGTCCTTTCCGGAAAGTAAAAGAAATGTGGAATCAGTGGTTCTTGGCCGGAGAGTGGACCTCAAATGGTAGGATAGGATAGTAATAAATATCCAGGTTCCTAGATGTCTGTTCTCTGCGACTGGCTCTCCTCTTATCTGTATTGTATTCAGCCCATCTTAGGAAGTTCTGATGGAATGATGCATCCTGCTATTAAAATGGGCTAGCTGACCATGCCAGTGCTGTTGATACTGGGTCTAAGTTGAATCAAAGCTTAGCTAGAGCTCAGTAGGAATGTCATGTTTCTCAATACTTTGCACTCTATGTTGGGAGTTGATCAGAAGCAGAGGTCAAGAATGTGGTCCCTAGAGGATTTAACTTTCCACAGACAGAAAAAAAATTGTTAATGGCTATGATATGTGTCATTAATCTTGAAAACTGCAGGTCATTGGTCACACAAGGGCTGGGTACAGAGTAAAAATGATTCTGCATAGCCATTAGCTCTGTCTTAGATGCCAACACTATCTCTGGCTATCCTCAGGGGACTAGAAACTGCTTTCTGCTAAAGGTTTCCTTTCCTTTCCTCTTTCCCTTTCCTTCCTCTTCCTTTCTACTTTTCTCTCCTCCCCTCTCTTTTGTTTAAGAAAGGGTCTTCAATCAACTCCTAACACAGGGTAGGAAATCTTGCCGATATGTATCCCAGATTGGCAAGAACTAGTCCTCTTGTCTCTGTCTCCCCAGTGCTGAGATTAGGGGCATGCCACTCTCAGCTGTGTTCTCCTTTTCTTTCTTACAGTAGAATGATCACTGTAAACAAAGCCCAGGAAATAGACACCCACACATTCAGCTGTAGAGAATTTGATATGTAGCCACTGTGCTCTAAGTGCACATAAATTTACTTTTTCTTATGGACAATGTACATAGAGTAGTGGTAATTTTTATGAATGCATATGAAAACATTATGTATTATAACTACATAAAACCTAAACATTAAGGAAAATTTTTGTACTGAATATGTTCCAAATCTTAAAAGAAAAAGGGGTATCTTGAAAAAGAAAACTTAATACTAATTGCCAGACTGTGTCACCCACTGCTCTAGTTTAAATAATTTCATAGTTAAATATTAGGTAAAAATTGCAAAAGGTCTGATGTCCATATAGCAAATGTGTGTTTTAAGAATATGTATCTTGCCAACAGTAGCTGAATACTTAACTCACTCTAACAAACATCTATCTTAGTGACAATATGTAATTCAGGCAATCTATATAAATACAAAATAAAAACACCATACTCTTGAGATTTAACTTCTCTTGGTGATTGGTCTCTGATTTCCACCATCTTGCTGATGTAAGACAGAGATACAAAAATCTTGGATCAGAGGGATGTGATCAATCTTAGGAGAAGGCAGTAGTTGTCAGATGAGGTAGAGTTAAGGCGAGACAGAGGCAGACCATAAGTGGTGACATATGCATTTTTATTCCAGGACTTGAGAAACAGAAGCAGGTAGATCTCTGTAAGAAATTTCAAGTCAGCACAATCTACATTGTGAGCTCCAGGCTAGCCAGAGCTACATAGGAAGACCTGGACTTTAAAAAGGGACTTTTGGGGGTGGGTAGAAGCAGACAAATAACAAGCTGAAGGAAATTTAAGAAAGCCCCAGAAAACATCTCATGATTCAGAAGTCAGTGAAGGCCTGAATGTCTGAGAAGATCTAGATCTGGGAATACAGATAGCTTTAGGATGAAATTTAACAGTAGAGAGAAGCTTAAGATAGACAGACATGCCAATGCTAGGATGAGAGATACAGAGAAAACCAGCTTCAGACAGCACCTTGGATAGCTCCCTCAGCACTGGGTTCTTTGACAAAGCCAACAATAAGAAAGGATTTTTATCCTCTAAGTCCTGGCCTTTGCAGAGAGCACCACTCTTCGATGGAACAATGTGAACGACATGATCCCTGGGACTTTCACAGTGATCCATGGCAGGGCCTGATAGAGCCCTGAAAAGCACATCATCCTCTGCAGATACTGGATCTTTGGTGCTGGTGGTGACAGAAGAGAGTATGATATAGAACAATATAGATCTTTGTAGAACAATATAGATCTCTGTAGACGTTACAAAGTTCTATCATGAAACAACTTTAATACGTCGTTTTGATTTGAGGCTCAAGCTTTGAGGTCCATCTTCCTTCCAAGTTCTGAGATTAAAGATGTGCCATACCATACCAGAGGAACAGGTTTCCTTTTCACTATTATAACTTCACATAAAGTTCATTTTACAAAAGGTTCTGCATATGCCTTTTGTGCAGGCATCAGGCTTTCCCTAGATCTGGGCAGACACTTTCAGGGTGGAGACAGCTCTCTTCCTATGCTTGTCACTGAAGGTGCCCGTAGACTCCTGATATCAAAGTAATATTCTATTCACAAAGTCCTCTGGCTGTGTTTGCTGATGGTATCAGGGGATCACAGCAAAAATTTTGAAAATCAGACTCATTCCAAATGGCTTATTCACTGAATTGAGGGCATGGCACTTGGGTCATTATTCAAAACAGAAGACCTTTGAATAGCATCAGTGTTTGAAAGGAATTAGGCAGATGAGGAGAAAACCCCACACTTTAAGTAAAGGCTGAGCAAGGGACAATATGGCACCAGAGACAAGAATCAGGGTTAACAGAATAACTTTCCAGCAGGAAATGTGGCTCCATGGAGCCAGAGCTGTGACAGTTGCTCATTCAACAGCATTGACAGAACAGCTACTCTGTGCCAGTGACTGTTTCAGACATTAGAAACATAGCTGTAAACAAAACAGTTTGTTTGAAGCGTTATATATGCTTTTCTGGCAATCTGAAGTTAGGTCATTTTTCATAGAGCTTGCTGGGGTGATGGGCAGAATATAATATTAGGCAGAGGCAAAATCATACATGAAGCTGTCCTACCTGGCAGGGCAGGACAGGAATAGAATGCAAAAAGCCTGAGTAGATATCAGCATGAATGTCCTACTTTACAAAAACCAGGTGCCAGCATAGAAATGGAGAATTGCCAACAGATTCCCTGTGGTATTTGGGGGGCAAATAGGACTATGTAACACAGTGGTGCCCAGTTGGATGTCTTTAAGATCATGGAACATTAACCTTAGACAAGAGCTGAGAAGCTATTGAGTCCAAGTCCCTCTCTAGATTGCTTTGAAGCCTGTTAGCTAGGATGTGGTACAACTAGAGAGAACCTACTCATTTGCATTGGAATGGACACAAGATGCTTCTCTGCCTGACTTTCACATTTTAATTGTGTCTGGCTGAGGCATCTCCTCAGTAATATCATCGAATTGGCCCCCAGCAATGAATGAGAACCTGCTGTACCTCAGAGTGATTGTTTTTGTTTTCTTCCATGGTCTGGTAGATAGGGCTTTGATTTATGGCAAAGATACAGGACAAGGGGAAAGTTAGAGAAGGGTTGGTGGGGATTGGTTCTAATGTTTGTCTTAATTTGGTTCCCCAAAACACACAGGAATCTATGTGTTCAGATGCTGAGGGTCCCTCTTCACATTTGCTTTTTGATTGGCCAATAAAGTTACTAATAGCCAATGGCTGGACAGGGAGATGGAGGTGGGACTTTTAGATTTCCCAGACAAGGGACAAAGGGAGGAAGAAGGACCAGAATCACCATGATGGGAAAGCAGAGAGATCAGACTTAAGAGCTGCGGGAGAGAAAGCATATATCCATGTAAGAGTCAGGAAGCTGCCCCAAGGGCCACTTCGCTGCTTGGGTCTGGGGTAGCAAAAATGAAATATAGATTTAGCAAGTATTAACTCAGGAATATTAGAGGGGTGTGTGTTAGCCACGTGGAGGTTCAGGAGTGGCTTAGTCATTGAGCTAGTTAAGGCCTATCAAAATATAAAGGTTTTTTTTTTTTTTTTTTGTGTGTGTGTGTGTGTGTGTGTGTGTGTGTGTGTGTGTGTGTGGTGTGGTGTGGTGTGGTGTGGTGTGGTGTGTGTGTGTGTGTGTGGTGTTGGTGCTGGTTTGTGTGTGTCTTTTCATTCTCCAGAGAACTCTGGCAGGTGGCAAGAAATACTATCACCCACTGGAAGCTCAGAGCAATTTAACAAATTACTATTACAAGGATGGAGAAAGGCAACCAGATGCAGGGATGATTGTCATCCTTGTCTCCAGTTGCTTCTGTCATATGATTGATAGAACAGACAGCTGTGAGTAACCTAACAGGAGAGACTTATTTTTGTCTTAACGAACAGAATCTATCTATGCGAGAAGAGTTTCACAGACTGTGTCACCCTTTCATCTGTTGTTTTGATTGTAGACTAAGAAACATTCAAGAAAGAAAATTTGAGATGGGGACTGCTTTCTAGAAAATCAGTTCAAAACAGATAACATCTAATAAAACAAAAATTATCTGTCCCACAGATAAACACTTTGAAATAAGGATGCTGAGTTACTCCTAAGTGGTTGAGGATACAATTTGAATATACAGGGAGAGGACTGCTGGGAGGGAAAGCCAGTGTTCATACCTGGAAAGAACACTTCTCTTTCTCTTTACATTTTCCAAAGTTGCTCATAATGGCCATTCTGACTTCTGACCTTCTGATTTTACTCACAAGAGTAAATGTCCTTTGATTCCTTGGTTAATTCTAAAGATGTGTGTGTGTGTGTGTGTGTGTGTGTGTGTGTGTGTGTGTGTGATGCCCAGGATCTCACCTATACCAGATAAGTGCTCTGCCACTGAGAGGCAGCCCAGCTCAAGCTAACTTAACCTTTTGAAGACAACAGGTACTAAGAGGAACATTGAAATTGAAGTGTTAGTGAAGAGAACATCTACGTACTGTCCCTTCTTTTTTTATTTGTTGCTAACATTTTCAACATTCCTTTTTTTTCGGGAGAAAGGAGGAGGCATTTACTAAAAAGTTCTGATTTGCAGGTAGCATTGTGTTGCGAGAGCCAGAAGTGGACCAGGTAGAGGAAATTACATTTTAAGCTCGCAGGTCTGGATGAGCCGGGAATGGGCTCTCCAAAGAAAACTAACTTCCATGATTGGTTCCTAACCGGCCATTCAGCAGCAATCATTCTAGGAGTAGCCCCAAGCCTGCCCTGAGTGTCTCCTACATCTCTCTAGACTTAAGGCTGCCAGAGCTCTTAATTTTCTTTTCAGATATGGAGAAGCTCGGCTGCTTCTCTGAATTCGTAGATTGAAAGACAGGGTTTATGGAAGGGAAGAAAATGTGCCCCAATAGCTTTGTGGAGATATGAAGTCAGGGACACACCAGGTCAGAAATGACTGAGGTCAAGCCATGAATACCTGGAGCATTTGACGGGAGAGCATATTTATATGACAATTACCGACTTTCCCAGGAAACTCACAGAAGACTCAAATTTGGATTTTGATGTCCTTCCTTCTTTTCCTCTTTTCTTTCTCCTTTTTAGAAATGTTGTAATTCCTACACATTTCTGCAGTTTGCTCAGGGTTATTTCCAACACTAGCTTTTTGTGAACTTGGCAACGGTTATTTTAAAGTAGCCACAACTCTGTCCAAATCTTTATATCATAGCACTTCATTGGCCAGATCCAGGGGAAGATGGAGGGCTCTGTGGGCCTACTGCTCTTTGCATTTAGCCTTTCTGTTGGGCTTCGGCCACGCCCATCTCCCCGGACTTCCCCAGACCTAGGAAATGTGACAGGATGTAAGATTAGAACAAGGAAAATTCCCTGGCACAGGAAGACTGAGTAATGGGTAAGCACGAGGTGAGGCCTTGGGCATTCTCTGGAGGATCTTTCAGCCGTAATGAATCTTCAAAGAAGAATAATATATGAAATACCTTCTTCTGGATTGGGCCCAAGGCTAGCTCCTTGCATGAGCATGGGGCTTCCTTCCAATTTTCTCAGCCTATCCACACATTTCTGTATCACTTTGAACAATGATATTTTAAGGTTACCATGAGACTTGAGAGAACTAAGACAGAAGAGTCATTGTTTTTAAAGGTGCTGGGACCTTGTTGATCTTCAGGAAGGGTAGGTGCAACCCTCACGACTTTACTATAGACAAATCTACAAGGTAGAACACTAAGGCTTTTTAAATGTCATAAATATGCTTTGGTGTATGGAAAATGAAAAAAAGATCAAGGGATCTGGGGAGAAAGATGTTTAACCGTGAGGATCCGAATTCAGATCCCAGCACCCATGTAATCCCAGTTTGGGGTGGGAAAGGAGTGTGTGATTGTTAAAAATTAGATGATTCCCTGCTATTTGTTTGGTAAAATAGAAACTAGACCTGATTTGGAATTATAAAACCTTCCTGACCATTTAGAAACTTTGCAAGATTTTCCATTCCTCGATGTTAAATTTGCATTTGGCCACAAACTACAGTTTAGCTTTTGGCTTCCAAGTCACAGATTGGCAGTGATACATGGAAACCCAGGGAACGGACCGTGTAAACAAACAATCTTCCCAAATGCTCCTGCGACTCAACTGAGTCTGCAAGCTCCTCTGCTGCAGAGGAGGGCGCTTTGTGCTTAATAAAATGAAAGGAGCAGGAGAGAGAGGAAGGGATAGAGGCTGTAGGGAGAAGTGGAGACGGGGAACCCCAGCAGCAGAGACATGACTAAATAGATTATGATTTTATTATAGACTTTAGGCAACTACTAAAAAGAATGAGGTGACCATATATAGAACTTAAGAGACACGTCGTATACGTAAGTGTGGATATGTATTTATACTATGGCATATAAAAGCTATAGTGTGCATTTACAAATTATCCAAATAAGAGTCTATGTATGGTTCTATGCATATTGAGCAGTTGAGGGAAACACCATTCACCTCAAAAGAATGGAAACAGGACGAAGAAGCTTGTCAACTCCTCATCTGTGCTTACCCACACTTTACTTGGGTTTTTATAAGTTTTTATTGGCCATTTAAAATAACCAGCCTTTAACTCTCTCTCTCTCTCTCTCTCTCTCTCTCTCTCTCTCTCTCCTGAAATCACATACAATAGTAAAGAGTGAGACTGTTAAACTTATTTACAGTGCAGTACTGACCTAGTATGTGTGAGGCTCACAGTTTAATTCTCATCCCTACAGGACAGGTGCACTTAGCTTGTGTTGTTGGGTAGAGGCTGAAGACACACTGCCTCCAGACTCCCTCAAGATTGTCCAGTGAACTGTGAAGTTCCCAGGAAGCTCCTCCGAAGCTCATCCAACCTGTGGGGCCGTGCTAGCTCTCTGGTTTGTAAAGGACAGATTTATTATGACAACTGAGAGTAAACAAGTAGCCATTTTCTTGTCAAACACTCAGAAGGGGCCATAAAATGTGCAGCCCATGAGCAATTAGTCAAGTGCTCAGAAACGACCGGCTGAGCCTGAGCAAAGAAGAAAACCCAGTGGCTTTGATCCATAACCCCCAGCAGACCACCCACACTGTGAGCTCAAGAACCATGTGTGCTCCTCAACAGCACAATAAGATCTGCAATTCTCCGGCTGTTTATATTCATGGCACTCTGCTGGGTGCTCTCTCAGCGGGAGAGAGGAATACTTAATGTCATTCTTATAGCTGCTTGGAATGTGTTATGAGTTTGTTCTTTGAATGAGGCCTTTGAGAGCTTCTGTGTCTCCACACCACATCCATGTGTCCAGAGTAACGTTCTGTGCCAGCAGGGTTTGTGTTTTCTGTAACTCTTCTTGTTAGGGAGGGTGTGTGGGTTAACGGTCACCTGCTTGTGGCATCTCAAGCCTTCTGCTTTGAGGGCAGTGAAATAAAGCATGGTTTTATTACCCATGAGTGGATGTCAAAAAGCAGGAGGTGGTGATCCATCCTATGCTGTGATCACAACACAAACCAGCTAAGTCTGTAGAAGCAGTGATACCTAATTCTGGAAGATGGTGACTTGTGTGTCAACTCTGATTTTAGGAGCAAAGATAATCGGACTTGAGGTAGGGTACAGGCCATTCAACTTACATCCTTTTCCCAAGGTAGACTTTCTAATAAAAGGAGGATTCTGGGCTGGATCCAGAGTCTTGAATGAAGACTTTTGTTGACATGGAAGGACCCAGAAGAAGAGACTCCACCTACACATTGTCTATTAATCAGCAGTATAAGGAAATACATAGGATCTTTGAAACTAATGCAGAAGAAAGCATCTCCAAGAGAAGAAACTGGATGTAGGAGTTATTAGACTAATATAGGGTTAAAAAAGACTTCATGTTAAATGGGATTTGTTCTTAAGATGCCATCATGGCTATCTGTACAGTGATGTTTTGTAATAATACTATTCTTACAATGGTACCACAGTCCCACAAACAGCACTGCAGTAATAAACACTTTCTATGTTCACATAAAAATTCTAAGCAGGAATGAGTAGAATTAAGATCAAATCAAATTAAAGAGTTGAGTCTCAGTTCCAAGGAAGACACTCATGCAAATGAGCTTTCTCACCGGTGGGTGGGACTTTGGGGTGGGTTGTGATTTTATCCCTTTCTTTGTTGGGTCCACTTCCTTGCTACCCTCCCCCTCCAGGACTGAGTCTCTGGCTTCTGCGAGAACTGATGGAGAGAAGCTCTGTCTGTAGAGACTAATTCACTGTTTTGGTTTGTTTTTTTTTGTTTTTCCCTTGTTCTATAAAACTATGAAATTGCTTGCTTCCATGCTGGAACACAGAATATGGATAGTTCATAACTGTGTTCCCAGGCCATGGTTACTTAAAATGGCTTCAGAATAAACTATGTCTTTATTCCCTGTAAGATGATAGTTGTGGTTTTGGGATTTTTGCTTGTTTGTACTGTTTCTCTATCAATACTTGCTTTTTGGGGGAAAAAAATCAACACAGACAAGGAACCCTTGACAATCACATCTCTGTTCCATGAAGTCCAGCAAGGAGCAAGGATGCCCATGCCTCTCAGATGGTCCAAAGCAGCAGAATCAGGGTCAATCATATGGAGAATGAACACACTAACATCTTAATTGTACATGAAGACAGAACTCAGAAATCAATCCCTGGCACCCATTCTAAGCACTGAGGAGCTATGCTGTCTGAATGATAGCAATGGCCACCTAAATGTGGCTACTTAAACCATTCAAAATAACATATCGTTAAACATTTACTTCCTCAGCCATGCTAGCGACATTTCGGTTATGCAGTTGTCATGGTTACTACAGAGAACAGCCAGGTATATACCTGTCACCATGATAGATTTCTCAGAAATAGATAGATCTTAGACATAACTTTGGGCCTTCATGAAGTCAGAACAGCTGAAGTACCAGTGTGAGGCCTGGGGGAGGGGTGGAGAAAGGGGGCTTTAAGCACTATTGTCCATTAGGTTTTTTGTTTGTTTGTTGTTTTTAAGACAGAGTTTCATGAACCCACAGTGTTTCTCCCTTCCTAGGTAGCCAATGATGATCTTGAGTTTCTGATCCTCCATCCTCATACTCTTGAGTGCTGGGATTACAGGCACGCCTCAGCGGCCCAGCCTATTGTTAATAGGTCACACATTACTACCACATCTGTGGGGGTTCTTTGTTTCTAATTTGTTTTGTTTACTGAGACAAGTTCTTATTGTGTAGCCCTGGCTAGTGTAGAATTCACTGTGTAAACCATGCTGGCCTCAAGACTGTGGCAGCCTTCCTGCTTCCTATGGCTAGGATTACAGACTTGGACCATCCTACTGAGCTTTATGCCGTGCTGGGGATCAAACCCAGGTCTTTGTATGCGCTAAGGAAGCACTCCAGCAAAGGAGCAACTACCCCAGGTCTACTCCTTCTCTTTGTTGATCGGCCAATTTATAGCTCTTTACTTTTATGAGAGGGCTGTAAAAACACAGCTTCAAGTTCTCCTTAGTTATCATTCTGGAGCCACTATAGACAGAGGAAACCTAGAATAAATTAACTCAGGTCCCCAAGACAGGATGACAGTCTCTCATTATGCAAACAGTTTATTTAGTTCTTAGTTATTGCTTTTTAAGTAAATAAAACCTGACCTAAATTCTCAGCTCCTCTCCCTAGCTGATGATAGTTGAGGTCTGTCCCCAACCTCCTGGGCCTTCACAACCCTAGAGGAGAATCTGCAATGGAAAGTACCCGTTTTGTTTTAGCAACAGAGCCTTGAGACCTGATTTAACAGGAAAGGCTGAGAGGACTATTTTAAGAGAACAATCTGTTATGGAGACTCTGGCATGTGCCCACTCAAGGGCGTAAGTCAGCATTCTTCCAAGCACAGAAAACACTCTGTCAGGATGAGCATGGCAGCTGTAAGCCATCTGAATTCAAGAGGAGAGGAGTATCATACGTATCAGGAAGAGGGACACCCATATCCTAATGCACTAAAGGATGGAAAGCCTGTCTCCAGTCCAGGACTCAGACGGAGCTTTTTTAGTCAGGGGAAAAAGCTAATACAATCTCAGAAACATAGCATCCCCCCAAAGAGACACACTGAGAGGTGTTTCCCTTTGCCATGGTGTGGGGAGAGGAAGAAGTCCTGAGTGAAAGTGTATTGTTGATGTGAGCATGGTCATGTCAAGGACACCAGTGCCTCAGATTCATGGGGATAGCTAAGCCTTCCCCTGCTCTGAGTACAGATGTTCACAGTGTGTGCAGAAAGTACAACCACAGCATCAATGACTTAGATGACTGCAGCCTAAGATTGCGTCTCCTATCAAGACTTGTTTACCTGCCTTCTCCTTCAGGTATATATAATATATAACATATATATTATATATCGTATATTAATTATAATATATAATATATTATATAATTATATATATAATAAACAGGCTAAGTGTCTAGGCAGCTGGTGCATCTGCATCAGAGTGCACTGATGACTTGCTCCTAGCTTTTCTGTACCCAGATCTACTCATTTTTCATCCCTTGTTTTCTCAGTCAGGTCAATCTCTAAGCCTTGCAAGTCAAGGCAATTGGAATTGGCGAACAGGATCACAACCTTTCCCAGCATGGGGTTTCCAAAGAGGGTCAGGGCTGCCTTTGCTGCTCCAGCTGTCACCCAGCCCCAAGTCATCCGGTATCTTGGGTCGTCTGTTGTCCCTAGATGGTCACATGGCTGGCACATCTCAAACTGTAGTGGAAACTGTTAAATTTTCCAACACTGTGTTGTAACCTTTGGGTTTCCTGTCACTAATTAGTCATATGTTCTTTTTTATTTTACTAATTTTCTTTTTACACTGTTGGCCATGAGCAAGCTATGAACATGTGTGACTGTTTTCCCAACGCCAATGCATTCTTTACAACCTTACATACAGCACTCATCCCAGGAAGTTTATTGTACTCTCATGCTCTACAGCAATATTTTATAAAAATCACCTTGGGGGATTTGTTTTAAATGAAAATTCCAGTGACTGGTGATCTGTCCATAGACATTTTGACTCAGTGTTTGGTCTGGGGCCTGAGAGTTGAAGTCCAAACTGCCTAGGTTTGAATTTGACTTCATTGTTTGCTGACTGTGTTCTTGCTAAATTGAATCTATCTTTGTCATCTTGTGTGTGTGTGTGTGTGTGTGTGTGTGTGTGTGTGTGTGTTGCTAGGAGTTGAACCCAGGTTCTCATTTGTGCTGGACAAGTGCTCAGTCTGTGAACTATACCCCTAAGCATCTTTGTTTTTGAAACACGGTCTCAGTAAGTTGGCTTTGAATTCACTCAACAGCCTAGTCATACCTTGGAACTGTAATTGTCTTGCCTCAGCCTCCTGAGTAACTGGAGACAATAAGATTGTTGATTTTAGAATTAAATCAACTATAGGTTATAAACACTGTCAATCATGCCTAGTCTGTGGTAATTTAATTATTTTACATATATTTTCTTAATCAGAATAAACTACTAGTTATCCACTCCACTAGCCAATTTCTCCATCTTCCATGGCAACAGAAGTCTTGACTTTTGTGTGGCTACCAGCACCTAAAATAAAGACTATGTTTCTCAGCTTCCTTTGTAACTCTGTGTGGCTGGCCTCTAAGACACAGAAAGATGGACTCTATAATTTGGGGATCCAGTTCAAAAGAAAATGCAGAGCTCCCTTTTTGAAAGAGTAGGGAAAGAATGTTGCTTAAGTTACTAATTATAAAGCATTTACATTTCTTCTGGGATCTCTCTCTCTTGACTTGTCATGATGGTTCCTCTCAGTTTGTGCTATATACCTCCTTTCCCATCCCTCACGAACACATGTGCATCAGGGCACATAAAATTTCCCTTATGTTGGTGTAGACCAGGGTAACCGTCTACAAGACTGTTGGGTCATCCTGTTTAGTGACTCAGTGGTAAGAGGAAGTCAGGCTAGACACCAACTCACTCCATAATCAGGCTTTCCCCAAGACGTTTGAGGCCACTGAAACATCTGTGGACAGGAACATGCTAGGCGGCTACAATGGAGCTGAGTAATCTGCTCATCTTAGTAAGTGGTCTGATTTTCTTGCTGGTGGTGCTGGCAGCTCAGAATGGGTGCCACCATCACCACATTTTGCTCCAAGAAGCCATGGGATATGCTTCCCTGGTACTGACCCTTCCTGATACCATGTACCCAGGACAATCGTATGGATGGAGGGGAAGAAAAATGAGAAGGTCCATGAGGTGAAGGACCAGGGGCCAATACGGATAAACAGGTTCTAGGGAGTTGAAAAAAAGAAAGGAGACAGACTCTTGCATGAGCTGAGGCTGTTCCATGGTTATGCCCTCTCTCTTGCCCACCTGAATTGTAACGAATGGAAAACACAAGGCAATCTTTATATTTTAAAATCAGCCAAATGACACAACCGCTGGGCTCAGAATCTATTATCAGAATCTCCCACATGTAGGGATTCCCTAATTGTTTGATTGAGTGGGGGGTGACTAGAGATGGCAGGTGGGCGGCTGCTAGTCCCAGAGTCTAGCCGGAACAAGTGTGATTATTAAAATGACATGCAACAGCCACATGTTTGATGACTCTTTGAACTTTACTTATAAAACAGATTTAAATGGATTTACTGTGGTGGTTTGAATATGCTTGACTCATGGAAACTGGAACTATTAAGAGATGTGGCCTTATTGGAGGAGATGTAACCTTGTTAGAGAAACTGTCACTGTGGAGGCATGGCTCTGAGGTCTCATATAGATGTTCAATCTGGCCAGTGTGATCCAGGCTCCCTTTGAATCAACTCTTGGCTCATCCAGCACCATATCTGCCTGTATGCTGTCTTGCTTCCCACTATGATGATAATGGACTAAGCCTCTGAAACTGTAAGCCAGCTCCAATGAAATGTTGGGCTTTAGAAGAGTTGCTTTGGCCATGGTGTCTCTTCACAACAATAAAATTCTAACCAAGACAGTGATCATCTGTTTAACTGCAGTGTCTTATGCACAGGGGCCATCCTTGCATATCACCATAAATTTTAAGTACAACTATGGAGTAACATCCTTAAAAATTATCTCTACTGTTCCTATCCTTGCCTGAAATGCAATTGCTACTGGGGTATTTGCCACTATTTGAGCCCACAAGAATAAAACCACAACCTGGGGTGCCATAATGGCTTGGGTACGATAAGGGCAAAGTATCGAGGGTATAGTCTTCAGTGTGGCAATGTGGGGCTATGGAGGCATCAAGAAATTAGGTTGCTGAGGGGCTACCCCCTGGAAGGGATTGAGATAGCTCTCTTGGGATCTTGGTTGGTTCTCAAGTGAGGGTTGTTACGAAGAGTTAACCTGGCCTCCAAGATCCTGTACTTCCCTTTGTACCATGTGACTGATATCTCTTCCAGTCATGTGCTCTTACTGTTATGTTATCCATCTGTGACATATACAGAAGTCCCCCACTGAGGTTGTATGGTTGATACTACGGGATTTTTTTTAAAAACTCTAAAACTGTGAGCTGGATGAAATATCCACTGCTGGCATTTAGTCTAGGCTCTGCCCCACAGTTACCTGGCAACAGCCAGGTATGCCCGAGTCACTATAAAAGGGGGCTGTTTGTCCCCTCCTCACTCTCTTGCTCTTGTCCTCTTCTCCTCTTGCTCTCTTCCCCCTCTCTTCCCATTCCAATTCCCCTCTCTCCATGTGCCCATAGCTGGCCTCTATTCCTCTTCTCTCTCTCTCTCTCTCTCTCTCTCTCTCTCTCTCTCTCTCTCTCTCTCTCTCTCTGTCTTTCTGTCTCTGCCTCTCTCTCTGTCTCTCTCTCTCCCTTTCTCTGTCTCTACTATTCCCTTAACTCTCCTCCCCATGCCCCAAATAAACTCTATTCTATACTATACTGCCCTGTAGCTGGTACCTGGGGGTGGGGAAGTGATGCCTCTGCATGGATCCACAGAGACTCCCTTCCCCCACACCTTCCTCTCCTTCACCAAACATATTCCTGGCTTTTCTCTATCGATTTATAAAATATAATATCCACCTTGGGTATCAGCAAAAACTATTATGTTCTAATACAAATGGCAAATGAATTGCAAGTATCAAGTCCAAAGGAAACGCCACTCCCCAAATTCTGCATCCACTCCAAAGTAGTCAGTTCTAACAAAGGCGCTGCCATTTCCCTTACCACTGGCAGAAGGGACAAATGGCTCTCTGTGGTGCCTATTAGCATACTAAACACATGCTGGCCTCCAGGCTCCCTCAGGATCACAAGTGCCTGTTACACATTTCCTTCAGACTAGCATCCTGGTCCTTCTCACCCTGCTCCTTACCCTAAACTTCTCCAGCTCATGGGCTTCCCCCTGCCCCAGCTGCTCACTCTTCTTATAACCCTGCTATGTTGACAATACTCTCTTTTGTTTTCCTTTCTTTGTCCTTTCTTCATACTCTCTCTTTTTGCCCCTCTCTCTTGGTCTCCTTGCCTTGTTTCCTTCAGCTCTTTCTCTCCTTGCCTGTCTTCTCATGGCCAAGTCCAGTCTGCTGGCCATGTTCAGTCTACTACTTTCTCTTTCTGCTCTGGACTCTTCCAGATGCCTCTGGCTGTACTGTTCCTCATATCTACAACAAAAACCTTCCATTTAACCTATCTTGGAGTGGTCATGCCTTCAGTTTTTACAAGAAGAAGCCTCCATCCCAGATGACATCACTGATGTAAAGGTAATAAGCCCAGGCATCTTACTCTGGTGACCAGGTATTGATTTTAGAGGTTCACCATGAGCTTGCAGACATCTGAACACTTTGTAGGGGAGCACAGCTTGCTTGTTTTTCAATCAGGTTTTCTAAAGGACCCATGACCATAAGAGATTAGTAAACACAGCTATAAGGGCAGAGCTTTCCATGTCTGCTCAGTGTTCTCTTTGTTCGTATTGAAGTAGTAATGGTCCCTAGTCAATGACTGTGGGCATAGAGCAGAACAACACAGACAAGATGCTGCAGGACTGGATTGGAAGATGGAGATTGTGGGACAGACCAGAACAAAAACCAAGCCCCTCCATTTCCAGTGTCATCTTGGTGAGATGAGAGTCACAACTAAACCAGAGTCATAAATGAAACACTTCTGGTCCATTCAGGCATATCTCAGTAATCCCAGATTCAAGACTACTACAATAAAGTGAACAGCACTACAAGTCACATGATTCTTTTCTACTGCACATAGAAGTTATGTTTGTAGAACTGTAGTTATTCAAGTGTACAATAGCATTAGCTAAAAAAAAAAAAATGCATGTAAATTTATTACAACACACTTTACTGTGCTAGGGCTGAATCTCATTGACAGAATACTTGTCTTCCACGTACACAGACCAAGGCCCTGAGTTCCATCCCCAGAACAGCAAAGGTAAAAAAAAAATTAACTTACTTGCTAAAAAATAAAGTAAAGAATGCTGGTGCTCACTTGAGCTTCTGGAAACAAAACATCAACAGACTTTCTGGCTACAAAGTTTCCAGGAACCTTAAGAAATATAAGGGCAAAGTAAAATGCAGTTGAGCAAAGTACCATAAAATGATGTAGTTGGGTCTCTGAAAGCCGCTAGCATCTTGCACATAATTCACATTATTTGAAAGCTGCTAGCATACTGTTTATAAATCACTGCAGAATAGTGGGTTTTTTTTTTCCAGTTGGTCTCTCGAACGTCTTTGGAGAAAGGCCAAAGTTCAATAACCCCGTCAGCAGTCCAAGAAGATGTTTTCCAGCTGCAAAGATCACAGCGATGGTGAAGCACCCCTGTCAGCACCTGGACAAGTCAGTCCATTCTGGAGGGAAGTTCATCTTGCCCAGGTAGGGGGAGTCTTCCCATAGGGGTTTGTTTTATTTTGTGGGTTTCTTATTATTGTTTTATTTTGCACGATACTTTATTGCAAATATCCAGTGCTTCTCAGGTACAAGATGTACAAGCACCACAAATGCAAACACACTTGACTTGTCACAAGCCAAAGCCGCCACCTTTAAAACCACATATTTGTAAACGCTTAGCCTAGGAAATGGGAGCTTAACTCACTGACAGCCCGTTTCTCATTTCCTCACACGGGCTCTGTTGCATCTTAAATAGGAGCTAATAAAAATATGTTTTCATTTTGGTCTATGCCTTTCTGAGGCTTAGGTTTTAGTGTGGCCGAGATGGGAACAAATGTGTGGGAATCTGCTGTTGATTCAAGACTTTGAGAATGTAGCTGTTGAGATTAGAAATACAACATGGCCTGGTGGGGAAAAACCCTCATTGGCTAGATGCAAACCCAGGAAAGTTTCACCAGAGCAAAGAGGGTTTCAATTAAGGTGTGAATAACAGTACGACAGCCTAGAGATTTGCAGTTAGGGACAGATGAGCCCCGGTTGCTACTGTAGAACATGTTTGAGAAGCACGAAACTGCCACTATTGGTCTAGTGTAAGCAGAATTATAGATTGAGACAACTGAGCAAGGGACTAGTATTTAAGATGACCGTGATTCCTGAAGAGAAAGACCCTGTCTAGAATGAAAAATTTGATCCTTGGAAAGTTAGATCCTGCCAAAAACTTCATACAATGATAGGACCTGTGATCACTAAGAACCAAATTCTCTCTTTTTTAAAATTTTATTTTATTATGCTGGGCTGAGGTCATGAAAGCACATAGTGATCTTTGAGCAGATTCTCTGTATACCCTGCTATCCTTATGTTTTTCATACCTCTTCTCTCCTATTAGTTCCTGACTAAAAGAAAGACACTTTATTTTCCGTGTCCAGTTTTGTTTTGAGACAGAGTCTCACTGAATAACCCAGGCTAGGCTCCAATTCCTTCTACCAGACCTCAAGGTTCCACTATATAAGAGAAACAAGCTCTGCTTGTCTTTTCATTAATGATAACATGGATGGCATCCACTAAATGGGCAGCTAATCTTCAATATATCCCATTATGTTTTACTCTTGAGCATCCCCTAAAGTAGTGGAAATGAGGGTCCTTCATATAACGTTTTCATTCCTAAATTCAGTGGCCCGGTATCCCTGCTTTAGAGTGCATGCATTCACTGAAATATACTTAAAGGAGCTTTTTGAAAAAGTAAAGAACACAGTGGAGCATATGTCCTTGTTATATGTTAGAGCATCTTCTGGGTGTATGCCCAGAAGTAGTATAGCTGGGTCCTCACATAATGCTATATCCAACTTTCTGAGGAACCTCCAGACTGATTTCTAAAGTGGTCGCACCATCTTGCAATCCCACCTACAATGGAGGAGGGTTCCTCTTTCTCCACATCCTCGACAGCATCTACTATCTGAGTTTTGTGTTATCTCAGGGTTGTTTTGATTTGCATTTCCCTGATGACTAAGGATGCTGAACATTTCTTTAGGTGCTTCGCGGCTATTTGAGTTTCCTCAGTTGGGAATTCTTTGTTTAGCTCTGTACCCCATTTTTAATAGGGTTATTTGGTTGTCTGAAGTCTCATTTCTTGAGTTCTTTGTATATATTGGAAATTAGCCCTCTATTGAATGTGGGATTAGTAAAGATCTTTTCCCAATCTGTTGGTTGCCATTTTGTCCTATTGACAGTGTCCCTTGCTTTACAGAAACGTTGCAATTTTATGAAGTCCCTTTTGTCAATTCTTGATCTTAGAGCATAAGCCATTGGTTTTCTGTTCAGGAAGTTTTCCTCTGTGCCCAAGTATTTGAGGTTCTTCCCCACCTTCACTTCTATTAGTTTCAGTGGATCTGGTTTTATGTGAAGGTCCTTTATCCACTTGGACTTGAGTTTTGTACAAGGAGATAAGAATGGATCGATTTGCATTCTTCTACATGTTGTCTTCCAGTTGAACCAGCACCATTTGCTGAAAATGCTGTCATTTTTCCACTGGACAGTTTTAGCAACTTTGTCCAAGATCAAGTGACTGTAGATGTGAGGGTTCATTTCTGGATCTCTCAGGAGCACAGGCTCCAAGCTCTAGTCCCTAGCGTGTCTCCCCCAGGGGTCAGTCTGCAGCCTGCTAATGTAGGCCTCTTCTCCTGCTCCTCCATCATTTGAGGCCAGCTGTGACCATTTAGTTCAGCCGGTTTGCCTGAAAAGCAGTGGGTCCAGGACCCTGTTTGCTCCTTTTCCCACCTTCGCCTCCTCTGTCATTTGCGGCCAGCTGCAGCCATTTAGTTCAGCTGGTTCCCCTAAAGCATTGAGTCTGGGACCTGGCTTGCTCCCTTCCCCTCTGTGTTCCTTAGCTCTGCTCTGGGTCTACTCCTTACATTCTGCCAGGGACCCTCTCTGAGATTTGTTTCCCCACATGCACAACCACTGGCACAAAGGGCTTGGCTGCCCACACACTCGAGGGAGGCTCTCTCTCTCCCCCTCCCTCTCTGCCGGGGACTTGTAAAGTGAGTGTTAGCGGTGCCTTCAGTCACAAGAACAGCTAACATGAACTTTGCTGTGCTACGGGACACACTTTTCCTTGCCCACTGCAGACTCTTTAGCTGCCAGAGGCACTGGGCAGTGACTTCTAGCTGCTAGTAGGAAGTCCCACCCTGCCGCCACTGTGCAGACCTGACCTGCAGCACCTGTGGCCCACAGCCCCAACCCGCCAGCCATATGATCCTATGCTACTGTTGCCAGATTTCTTATTCTGGTCCTAGCCAAATGTTTCTTTGCTAATACAAAAATGTGCTTTTCTCTACCTACACAACCTGCCAAAGCTACTTAAGACTCTTTCCTATCCTGTCTTAATAGATTTTTACTACTGCTATTGAATTCTATTCAGTTACAACCAAACCTTATGGCTCTCAATCTTGTCAGAAGTCTGCTAATAATATATTTAAGAATATATTTAAGTTTCTAGCTGACAGAATTCCCAAAGCCTCTAACAGTTCACCCAAGATGGTTTCAGAAGACTTGGACACCTAGAAGATACAGCCTGGATTGTATTCGATGATACAGTCACTAACAAATGCAGTGGGCTAAACTAGATGCTCTGAGTCAAATGACTTGGCTAAACCAAAGTAAGTCATTTCTCATGTCACATGTATCCATTCCACAGAGAGAAAGCCCTGCATCTTCTGCGCTTGGAAGCCAAACTGACTTCGCCCAAGAGTCTATGAAGACCACTGGAACTGTTGGCTAGTGGACTCTGTCATTTTTTTAAAATAATATATAACTGGTAGATTATTGTTTACTCTTTCTCAGACTTCTGACTACATTGACAGCTAGGCTTTCACAGATATTAACTGTTACCTCATTACATAAACTCAGTTGCCATCAATTAAATGCTTCATATTTCCTCTTCTTGCTATGCCACTGTCCTAATATTATCTGAGTTCCTATAAACTTGCTTAACTCTACGTCTAATAAAACATTCCACTATATGATCCAACAAAGGTTCATCTTAAAGACTGCTCGAGTTATTAACTCATGCTGTTATCTCTTTTGTAAACTTATGAGCTACAGGAAACCCACTCAGATCCACCTCTCATGGACCAAATAGACGCCATCCAGATAAGTACATCTGCCTAAAGTTCCCACTTACTACATATTCCAAAGGTTGGGATCCCTCTGGGTTTCAAATGTACATCTTAGAAAAATTTTTTTCTTTCCCCCAAATGTACTTAATCTTATTCCCTACATCTTGTCAAGTCCAGGCACATCCAGAACAGCTTCAGAGAAGCAACCTCCAGATGCTCCATCTCTTATCACATACACAGCTGCTTCTACTGGACCTGTTTCTTCTGACCTATCCTCAGATGGCTCCATAGACCCTGGACAGCAGGAAACAGCCAACTCTCCTAAGACCGGACAAACATCCCCCATACCCATTCTTCTAGGTTCCCCCTAGAGACACATCGCCTCCAATGCCAGCAGGAAGTAGCCAGATATCACGACGACCCTATTCCTGCTTCACCATCACCTCTTTCTAATTTTTCTTTTTTAATTAAACCAAAATGGGGCAATGTTAGTATTCTGTCCAAACTCCACCTCTACAGTTACCTGGCAACAGCCAGGTATGCTCCTCCCCACAGGTACCTAGCAACAGCCAGGCAGGCCTGGTCCACTATAAAAGGGGCTGCTTGCCCCCTCCTCTCTCTCTCTTAATCTCTTACTCTCTTAATCTCTTAATCTCTTGCCTCTCTGTCCCCTCTCCCCTTCCCTTTCCCTTCTCTCCATATGGTCATGGCCAGCTCTACTTCTCTCTCTCTCTCTCTCTCTCTCTCTCTCTCTCTCTCTCTCTCTCCCTCTACTACCCTCCTGGCTCCCCCTCCCCATGCCCTCAATAAACTCTATTCTATACTATACCAGTGTGTGACTGGTCCCTGACGGGAAGAGATGCCTCTACATGGGCCTGCTGAGACATCCCCTTCCCCATACCTCTTCACACACCCACAGAACATACTCTCTTTATCTCTTTATCTTTTTATAAACACTTCACACACATATTTACTCAATGATTATTGGATATTAGCCCAGAATCTTGAAATACCCAATATTCAACTCACAGACCACATGAAGCTCATGAAGAAGGAAGACCAAGTGTGGGTGCTTCGGTCCTTGGAAGGAGTAACAAAATAATCAAGGGAGCAAATATGGAGACAAAGTATGGGACAGAAACTGAAGGAGGGGCTGTCTGGAGACCATTCCACCTGGATATCCATCCCATGTGTAGTCACCAATGGCAGACGCTGATGTGGATGTCAGGAACTGCATACTGACAGGAGCCTGATATAGCTGTGTCCTTAGAGGTCTGGCAGAGCTTGACATATTCAGAGTCAGATGCTCACAGCTGACCATTGAACTAATCAAGGTGTTCCCAATGGAAGAGCTAGAGTGAAGACTGAAGGAGCTGAAAGAGTTTGCAGCCCCATGAGGAGAGCAACAATACCAACCAACCAGAGCTCCCAGGGTCTAAACTACCAGCCTGGGAGCACTTCGGAAGAGACCCATGGCTCCACTTGTATATGTAAGGGAGGAGGGTCCTGTCAGGCATAGGTGGGAGAGGAGATCCTTGGTCCCATGAAGGCTGAACACCGTGTATGGGGGGAATTCAAGAGTGGGAAGGTAGGAGTGTGGGGGTAGATGGGGGGATATCCTCATTGAAGCAAGAGGAGGAGGAGATGGAATAAGGAGTTCCTGGGTGGGGAGTGGGGGAATAGGGAAAGGGGATAACATTTGAATTGTAAATAAAATATCAAAAAAAGAGAAAAAGTAAAGAAAAATGTCAATTTCATGTTTTTTCTCTTCCCTCAGCTTCTCTGTCTATTGATAACAGATCCTATCTGATCCCAGCCCCTGTCTTCTTCCTATTTTAAATTATCACTTTGGTTTATTTCTAGAACTGCTGTCTATAGTCTTTGATACTTCCCCTATCCACAAATTCATAAATAGAAGTGCTTTCCCCAGAGGTGACAAAAAGTTACCTGAAGGCTATATAATGCAAATTCTTTCTATGGTTTTTATTTTATTCATAAGTCACAATAAAAACTATAGCTCACTTGTATAGTGACCACTAAGTTTATAAAACATGCTCCAGCTTCACGGTCCCTGTTAATTGCACAGGAATCCTGGGAGATGATACAGTGAGGCAAACAGCAGCTCAGCTCAGATAAGTTACTCAGCAGTCACTCTGATGCCGTGACATTAATATGAAAAAGAATATGAAAAAGAAGAGCCTGTAGACTTATATATAACTCATGCTTTGGTGCTTGATTAATTTCCCTCTTGCTGAACAGGTCTTAAGTTCTCTTTGGAAGATGAAAGGTAACAGGTAGGTAGTTGAGCCATTGGTTCTTTATAAAATAAAGTATTGGCAGATTAGTATAACTTTGAAGTGCTAAGAGTCACCTCAGTACTTAATTTCCATTTCTACTTGAATGGGAAAAAAAAAGAGTAGTTACTTTGTTCTGGGAGCCCTTGGATGTAGGATGGTGCCAATCAGGGAATTTTCAGACTCATGAATGGAAATCATGACAGCTTAGTTCAATCCAGTGCTGCCTCTGGTATCTTATAGCTTGTCTCTGTTACTATAGAGTATAACCCAGGATTACCAACCTTAGTTCTAACAAACCAACTCTAATAAGTGCCTCCAGGTAGACCATTACTTTCCTCCAGACCTTCTGAAAAGACTATTGTTTGAGGGATTAGTTTTGGTCTTTTAAAATTTTGTCTACAGAATTCTAGATTTTGGATTTTTTGGTATCATTAGGAGGCTACTACTATTAAGAGGCTATTAATTTTAAATTATTTGACTGGTCACACTTTTGTTTTTAAAGCCAACCACATAACAACATACTTGTTGAAATGATTTTAATAAACTTTATATATTTAAGCCTCAGAATATTTACTTAAGAAAGTTGGGGGAGAATAAAAGTAGGCATAGAAATATCAAGCAAAGCAAAAAAATCAAACAAAAAAATGTAAAAACAAAAATCAAATGCAGTATTTAAAAACAGGAAAATAACAAATGGGATAGATACATTTATTAGTCAAGGACCCATAGCAAACATATACTAACGTCAAGAAATGTTCTATTGCTTGAATATAATTTACTATTTAGTCAAAAGTCACAGGTCACATTATGGATGAATTATGTCATAAGACCTAGTCTTTCGAATCATTCAAATAATCAATCTATAGGAAGTTACTAAACAGTTTATACGGTTCAGTTTTCTACTTCCAGGGACTCATGTTTTTGGATGTCTCTTAGCACTTGCAAGTTATACTAAATATCATGATGGATCACCTACCTGCCTCTTATCTTTCATTTTCCAAAAAAAACTTAAGACCTGCTCAGCAAGAGGGGAGAATCACCCGGAACTGGAAACTTAGACACCTACCCAAAGCTAGAGAAGTCATGGACCTTGGAGGAGAACCTACAATAACCTCTTTACCAAAACAACACAATCCCCAACTACATTCTCAATATTTGTTTTCGTACACACAGGTAAGTGTGGTCCTTGCCCCTCATCAAGGAAACTTCTGTTTGCTACAGATGAAGGTCGTTATGGAAAACCACAACCAATCAAAATTCAGAGGTCTGGAGCTCAGTTCTAATGGATACATCCGAAAACAACTTTGGCACTCAAGGTTCAGGGAACACTGTGGAAGAGAAGGTGGAGAGATCTTAAGAACCAGAGGACCAGGGAGTTTGTTATCAAACTGTGTCTCTTGGTAATGTCAGAAACTACAAGCAAAAAGTCTCACCAACATGACTGCCTAAGCATGAGCTGAACAAGAACAATAACAATAGATAAGCCAAAGCGGATGGTGGAGGTGGGGGGGGGGGGGTACCAGGAGGCCTCAACTCTACACAAAGAACTACAGATAACTAAGAGAAGCTGAGAGCAGGAGAAATAGTCTTCCCCAGGGAAGAGCACACCAAGTGGTTACCCAATACCAAATGGTCAGCCATGAAAACATACATAAAAGTGACATTATACAGACTTGAGTAGGTTGCATTTAGAAATACATATGTATATACATATATGCATGTAATAATAATGAATGAAAAAAAGAGTTCATGAATTTGCTAGAGAACAAGGAAGGGTATATGTGAGAGGTTGGAGGGAGGAAAGGGGAGGGAGAGATGATGTAATTATATTGTAATCTCAATAACGAAACAAAAGTTCTCCACCAAAAATAATGTCATTTCTTAAATAAGTAATACCTGGGTTGCAATTTCTCAGTGTTAAATATATCAAAGTCTATAATCCTGTAAAGAATTTTTTGGTTTGTTTTTGTTGTTTTATTATTATTATTTTTTAATCAGCTCTAGGTGGTTAAAGTCCAGCTCCACCCCTCTAGAGTGTATTAGCTTCAGGTCAATGCTCATATTGTGTATCAATATTTCCAGAAAGTGCAATAAACCCAGGTGCCACTGGCCAGGGAAGGATTTAGCTATTGGTAATCTCTCATGTCATGTGCTAGGTTTTAATAATGCATGATGAAAATGTGCCCTGCCAATCAGTCCTTACACACTCACTCCACACAATTTCCAAAGTCCTGCCCGTGACTTTTGCAATCATCTCTTCCTGAGATGGAGAGGTCAGAGCAACTGGGCAGGGTTGCAAAAAGGCAATTAAGGCAGGTCCTCTGAGTGGAGGAAAATGTCAAGAAGGATAAATTCTACTCAGCCAAGATCAGGCTGACACGAAAGTAGTGTTCTAGAAACCAGAGGAAGCACAACTGAAGGAGCAAATGTTCCTGGTTGAAATTTGTTTCCAAATTTTCCTGGAACTCCTCAAGGTCGTGAGGTTCCAGAAATCAGAGCACACACTGTCTCTCCAGGTACACCAGGGTGGTTCAAGGCCAATTCAGGATCATCTTAGGGGTTTTTTTGACATTAGAAGTTGAAAAACTTCGCAAATTTCTTTCTTAAACAATACTTTGGAGTGTTTGTATCCTGTGCTATCCAGTAAGGAATAAAGTAGGGTTGTGGGTTGTTTTTGTTACTGTTGTTGTTGTCACTGCAGCAGCGGCTGCTGCTGTTGTCTTGAGATAGGCTATAGCTCAGGCTGGCCTGGAACTCTGTATGTAGCCCAGGCAGGTCTCAAACCCTCATAGATAAGTCTTCTTGCCTCAGCCTCATCCTCTTGAGGGTTGAGATTACAGATATCAGTCGTCACACTTGGTTTAAAGTAGTTTTTCATCTTAAAGACTTGTCAGGTACACTCTCACATTTCACTGCTGACCCTATTGTCTATGAAATGTTTATAATGATGAATCCCAGCTACAAGAATATTAGAGAAGGCTTGTGGGGCCAAGAGCCACATAGGTTGTGCTAAAATTGGAAATGCAACCACTGTTAATATTTGTCTTTTTAACTTTTTTTTTATGAGCCCATAAAACAGTAACTACACGTAAACAAAAAGAACCAGAAGAATAAAATCTCCTGGTATGGTTGGGAATGAAATGGCATAGGAAGGAAGCCATGGAAATGGAATGCCACAGATGAGCTGGAATATCCAGGAGATAATCAGGAGCTATTACTCATGGGTTCAGTTTGGCTTCCTCCTGTTTCATTTACAGCTTTTCCTGCAGGTCCTGTCCCTCAGGCAATACAAAATCCTATCCTCTCACCAAATGCCTCTAGAATGCACTTTGTATGCCCTTATTCAGTCAGCTAACCTGTAATTACTTCCCAAGTAGATCAATGCTGAAGTCCAATGTTATTCCCCTCTGTACCCCATCCCACCCACTTCCTGTTCTGCACTGCAGGACTGCATTCTGGGAGCAGGACTCAACCAATGAGAGGTACTCTCGGAGGAAGTTGGGAGAGTTGAATGAGAAGAGAACTTTGAGTATTTTCTACCTGTCCCTTTCTGCTTTAAGTGATGTCACTTGCACTGTGGCTGTATCTCCTGTGGTGTCACCTTGGTTACGGCTCTGTTGGTGTTCCATGGCCCCATTAGAGTTTCATGGCTTCAACACACTTTCTACACCAGGGTTCCAAGATTCTGATGCCATCATGGTTCTACCACACTATCAGAGTTGCATGGCTTGGTTGAGATTGACTCTGTCATGGTTCTATGGCCCCATTGTGTTTCCGTGGATCCACCATAGCTTCACAGATCTATTGGGACCCAGGGCCTCCTTTGGAGGTTCCATGATTCTGAATCCATGGCTTACCATGTTAAGAACCAACTGTATTACTATTTACTTTTTCTTTCATAAGCAACTTTAATAGCCTTTCATTGACATAACTTTTAGAAATACAGTAGCATTCTAAGTAACCACTTCCAACAGATCCAGGTTTTTATTTACTAAATACACTTTTACTAATACATGTTAAACTAAATGTATAATTCTAAAATGCACCTCCTGAAATAACTATTGTCCTACAACTAGCCTGCACACCAATTTTCAGGCTCTCTGGTGTCTAATGAATTAAGGATACACATCCTTTCCTCCACAGTAAGTTCAAAAGAGAAGACTCACCTTACCTTTTCTGCTCATTGGTCCTGGAGGCACAGTACAGCACAGGGGTTTAAAGACTGGATTCTTGAATGACACTTGCTTTACATTTTATCTTAGCCACTTGGTAGCTAGATGGATAACTTACTCAGCCTCTCCATGCCCCACATTCCGTATCCATACAACTGGGGCAACAATATGTAATGCACCTGCTTGCTGTGATAATCCTCCGAAGAAAACACGCCTACAGACCTTAGGTCAGGGTTTAATATTAGCCATGACAACTCTTCCACTGTTAGCTTTTGTTCCAGTCACAGTGAACCACCCCAGAAATGAGTCTTGTACCCATCTTTGTGCCTCCAAATGCTGGCTTGCTTACACAAAACTCAGAGTCCTACCCTGTGCACAATTATGTACGATGCTAATTTCTATTTCTTTAAAAGATCTTTCTGCTGCCCTCCCTTTTACCAGCAAAAGTCTTCCATCCTTTGGACCACAAAATTGTGTTTTCCTTTTACACACAACAGAGTTGGTCCAGGGAGTCACATGTCTACCTCTTGTGCTGTCCTGACTTTTTATCTTTTGAGGTAAGGAATGCTGCCTTCATTGACACATAATACTGCCAAACCAAAGCTCCCTGGCCCTATAGAAAAGATGTCCAACAAAAGCCGTTTCACTTGATGCCAGTTCCAGGCTGTGCTCTCTAAGCACTGGCTGCCCTAGATTTACAGTTCCTATCATGCCTTTTAACTGATGTGCATGTACAAAATAATCACAAAAATAACCTTTGCCCTAGTTCCACAGCTTATGTAAAATAAGTATTTTCCTTACTTGTATAGTTGTTCGTACTTTTAGGACGTCAATTCTGTGAAGCTTTAACTCTGTTCTGGATGCCTGCTTTAAGTTATACAACACCCTCAAATAGCACCGTGCTTTACAGTTTGTAACCTGCATTTGGTCTCTTCATGGGGTACACAGAGCACGGCTCTCTTCATGTTATAGACACTGGAACTCAGACAGGATAAGTGCCACATTCAACAACATCCCACTCAGCACATGTAGGCCTGCCTGGATGGAACATACATAATAGCTGGCTCCAATCTGATTCTCTGACCTAGCCTCCCAATGAGGCACTGTAACCATGGCAACAGCATTACTGTGAGGCTATGTTCAAACGATGGGAGTCTGAAGTGATATTCTTAAGTTATCCTGAAAAGCTGCATCTCCCACTTTACTCTTCCACCCATGTCAGCAAATACAAGACCCAGCCTCAGGTGCAAAACTCATGTAAAGGCTGTATTAGCCAATGACAGACTAGAAGGTCCATGCCAAATCAGTCTGAGTCTAGTACTTTTTGCTCTATGTGCAGTTTTGCTCTTGAACAATGAAAGCTTAATTGAGTGTGTGAGCATGGATACTTTTATTATTATCATAAACCCTGTAAAGAGAATACATTTCATTTCACTGACAACTGACCAGAAAGTCGCTGATGACTGTATCTGGATACGCAGGAAAAAAGTAATATGATGCGTATGTCCCGTAGACTGGAGCATGGAGTATAGTCTGGGACACAGAATGTTGTAAGACATGCCATGGGTTCTTCAGAATAGGAGACTCTCTTCCACCCCATCAGATAGCTGCTGGAAGACAGTACCAGCTGGATGGTTTGACGGAGAGTGTCTTTGGTGAAGGTGGCTGGCACACCGGAGATGCCATGCTTTGCAAGGGTGTAAAAGAAAGGGATTAAAAGGCTTGATTCCCTTGTCCCAATTTAGAACAAGGTAAAGGACCCTCCCAGTGCCTCAATGTCCATGAAATAGGTTTTAGCCTTCATTGAGTTGGCATCTCAGACCAGTGACTCCCTTACCCAGTCCTGTTTCCTCCTTCACCCTGGGGATGGACCCTCAAGCGTGCTCTTCTAAATTTCTTGTCCAGTAAACCTCCTAGGGTCTACATTTAGGGACCTTGACAGAATAGCTTTTTAAGTTACTAATTTTCAGTACCTTATTAGCAAACTTTCCTGGTTTTATCCTTCAACTATATCTTTCATAAGACAATTTCCTTCTCATTTCTGCAGCTACCTGAGCTACTGCTAAGTGTTGACTTTCAGCACCAGCAAACTATTTAGACAATGGCACGGGACCTGTAGGAAAGCTCCCCAGGAACTGCCTGGCTTGATGAGGAAACCCTCATCAATGCTCTTGAACCTTAAAAAACTTAACAATTAAACACAAAGGTTGTGTAGCCAGTTCTTTCTAAGCCACCGTGACCTCTTGTGTAATTATGGCCTTTAGCTTTCCTGGCTTACTTACAGTGTACACCCCAGTACCAGCCACCATACCCTTGCAAGGAAACAGGCCATATCTTTCCTCTGCTCAAAACCACCTTGTCAGTGTGTAAGTGCTGTAAACTGGCTGCTTCCCACCTCATTTTTACTCATGATCTTCTAAATATGTCTTTATACACTCCAAGCATGCTTTATCCTCAGGGACTTTGAGTTTCTTTCACACTTTGCCTGTAGCACTTGAACCCCAGAAAGAGACACACAAGGCTTCTTATTTCATGGAGTCTCTCTGCTCAGCTGGGAGAAAGGTCATCCAAGATGGTTCCTCCCTACCTGGTCTCCTATTGTTACTTAAATTTTTTTATAGCACATGATATCTCTATGCAAGCTGAGAAACTTTCATCTGAAACCCAATATGGTCACAAATACAAAATTTCCTAGTTCTTGCATGCTGCCATAAGTGGGAAATTCCATACCTGGCTTCATGACAAGTCATGGTCAAAGCAGAGGTGTAGGTCAGGCATGATGGCACATGCCTATAGTGCCAGCTACTCAGGGATTAGAGGCCAGAGGATGGCATGCATCCATGATTTCAAGGCTTGGTTGAATACTTACAGTAAGAAATGCCTCTTAAAAATTAACCTCAGCTATGCTAGATGCATTGTATAGCATTCCCTTCAGGCTGTATGTAAAAGATGCATCATGCAACATAAATGGATTTTGTGTTCAGTCTTTGGTCCAATCTCCCAGTTTTCTCATTATGAATATGCAAATACTTAAAAATTCCAAAGAAGAAACATTTCTCTTCCCAAATGTCTTATTTTCTTTTCCTGTTGTGACCAAACACTCTGACAAAAGCAGTTTAAAGGAGAAGGAGTTTACTCTAGCTGGCAGGTCAAAGTACACAGGCCACCATGGTGGGGGAAATCAAGGCAGCAGGGGCTTGAAGAAGCTGATCACATGACACCAGCAAACCCAGAACAGCGATGGGAGCTAGTGCTCAGCTCCTCCCCTCCTATGCAGCCCAAAGAATGGCCCCACCTACAATAAAATGAATCTTTCCATATCAGCGAATGTAATCAAGACAACCCCTCACACACGCCTAACAGCCCATCTCCCAGGTGATTCTAGACTCAGTCAAGTTGACAACAAGCATTAGCTACCACCCTGTAAACTTTGGAGAAAGAATGCTCAACCAGTATGCTCACGCTTACTCATTTCCAGTGCCCCGTATTAGTCTGTAAGTTCCTTGAGTGGAGGATTTTGTTCCGTTTACTGTTATAGACCCAGTTTCTATGTTACCACATGGAATAACTCATGGATTCGATTGTAAGAACAAAAACCTTTGATTTCCATTAAAATCTCTGAAAGTGGGGGCTGCAGAGATGGCTCAGTGGTTAAGAGCACTGACTGCTCTTCCAGAGGATACACGCAGTTCAATTTTCCTGCAGCCACATGGCAGTTCATAACTGTCTCTAATACACATAAAATAAAAGAAAAAAATTAAAAAAAAAAAAATCCTTGAAAGCGCATAGGAACAGGATGTTGAGGAAATCCAGGGAGGAGCTTCCTAGATACTGTGAGAATCCTGGGCCCTGGAAAGTCCTGTGAAAACAACCCATAAGGGAAGTGACCCTGGAAAAGATGCAGCATGCACCACTCTGTGTTTGAGAGCACTGGTTAGGCAAGGGGCTTCATTGCAAAATGGGACATCCTAACTCTGTGAAACTTTCGGACCTATTCTAAATTTGAGGGGCCTCTAAGCATGAACCAGGAAAGGCTTGGACTCCTGCCTGGATGAGGCCCCGTCCATTCTCTTTGATAAAGATTGAATTGCTTTTCTAGTTAGGATCTTAAAAGACCGGAAGAGAAATGTGCTTTTGGGACTACCAGCTTCTGAGAGTTCAATGGTTTAAAGCCGATTCAAATACAGCTCTAAGCCTCAGCTATTACCTATGGATAGATTAGTGGCCTTCAAATCTACCCGTGGATAGATTAGTGGTCACCAATGGAGCTCTAAGCCTCAGATATTAACTATGTCTAGATTAAAGACAATCATATTTACATATGGCTAGATTAGTGGTCAACAAAAGTACTTATCTTTTCCACAAATGTCAGGATTCTTAGGCTGAAACACATTTGCTTTCAACCCTGGATATCTGGCAGAGCAAAAAATAGAAAAGCCATCAATAAAAGCTGATGTATTAGAATGCTCACCACGACACACCTTTTCAGGGGTACAAATGCATTTGCAGCTATAGTATTTTATGTCAGAGCTGGTGTCTGGATTTGGAAAGGTGATACCCACAGGCTTCACTGAGCATCTGTATTCACGGTTACTTATTTCTCAGGCATGTCTCCTCTGTGCTTTGAAGAAGGGACGCTTTCTTAATTTATCCTCATTATGCTTCACATGGACAGATGGAGACATAATTGGTCATCTGCCTCAGTATTAACTCCCATACAGTTAAGCTCTTAGTGTGTTGTTTTCCTTTCTGCTACAGCAGCTCAGTGTTTGCTTTTTGTTTTGTTTTGTTGTTACAATACGGGTTGTACAGGCAAAGTACCAAACTGAGTTTCTTCCTGGATAAAGGCTGGCCTTCTACTACTGACTGAATGATTTTACACAGTCATTTGTCACCCAGAGGGATGTGCCCAGAAGAGGGCCTTTGGAGATACCCCATCCCCCAGTATAAACCGTTTATGCTTCTTAAATTTAGAAGAGTTATGTAATGAAATGTTTATTGCTTAGGAAGCTGAAGACCCCTGAGATGGATAGACATAGACAGACACAGATAGAGCATATCAGACACCCCCAACACACACACACACACACACACACACACACACACACACACACTTTTGCTTATAAATGCAAATACAATGCCAGAACATACATACGAAATTGGTTGTAGTGCTTCCTTATAGAAGAGGGTAGGGGAAAAAGGAGACTTTTAATTTAATGAATATAATAAATGAATAACTTAATTTATTTTAAAATGTCCTATGCATAGTCATTTTTACTAACGATACCTTTTGATGCCAACAATGATGTGAGGAGTACATTTTATTTGTACTTAATACACTTTAGTTTTTAAGATAAAAATACTTTTCCTATATAGCTCAGCAAAAAGCAGTAAATGCCTTTAGAGTAAAATCCTATTACTTTTGTAGGTTTCCATTTAGTCCCTGGCATGTTGCAAGGAGCACGGGCTTTGGAATGAAAGTTACTGGGGTACAAATCCCAGATGTAGTATTTGAAAGCATGTATTTCAGACAGCTTACCTAGGCTTCATTTTTCTTATCTCAAAACCAGCTCAACAGCAATGAGCTTTGGCTACTCTTGCAGAAGATGAGAGTTCAGTTCCCAGCACCCACACCAGGTGGCTCTAGTTTTAACTCCAACTCCAGGAGATCCAATGTCCTCACCCAGCCTTCTCAGGTAATTCCACTCAGGTGCATATGATTCCACAGACAGACAGACAGATACACACACACACACACACACACACACACACACACACACACTACACAAGTAAAAACTCTTTAAAACAACAACAACAATACATAAATACAGATCTGTTGGCCAGACTAGACATCATTTAAAAGAACGTGCTTAGCAAACAGTAGGCTTCAGAAGCAGCTATTCATATGAATATGCAATTTTCTCATTTTTTACTTTTAAAAGACAATGGTGATAAAGTAACATGACTTTAAAAAATAGTGGTCTAAACACTTAGTCGTGAAACATAGGATTTTAGAATATTCCAATAGTTTAAAAATCGTTTTATACAATAACATTTCTCAAGTGTGTATCTTGTGCTCAGTATTGGGTAAGATACTAAAAGAAGAAAAGAGCATGAATCCAATTTGTAAGGTGTTCCTAATCTATGGCATTGGAGTTAGAGAAGAAAAAAAAAAAGATCATTTGACTAGAAACTAGAGCAAGGCGGATACTGGAGAAGTCATCTCCCAGTGGATCCATACGCAAGTTCACTCGGCTTTGACACATTACATGGGTTTATAGATGAAAGCTGTTCAGTAGGCATCAAAAGTGCTGCTGTTTCAAGTTCATGCCCCAAGTCAGAGAAACAAAGCAGCCTAAAGGCCTGGGGCCTCCTACCCACTACTGCTTTCTAAGCAAGAAATCCAGGAATTTGGAACACCAAAGACCTCTCTCCTCAACCTAGCCAGCACCTGGACCCAGACACTTCTTAGAGAAATTCTAAGCTTTTGCATATGTCCTGGTTGTACTCGGCATTAACTGTGCCCAGGCATTGTATAAACCTTCCCAGGGAGATAGGAGCAAGCATCTCTCTCAGATTGGGGTCCTAATGATGATCAAAGGACTGAGTCCACTTCTGACGAGCTTGGTGAACTGTGGGCTCACTGGGTTACCTTCAGGAGTGTGGGTGGACCCCTAAACAGCTGTATGACTAAAATGTCCCACCCCACCATGGTGATGATGTCTCCACAGCTGCATAGGTGAGCTCTCTGATCAGTTAATCTTCTACCCTCTCTAACCTGACACCCCCAGAGACCACGTGCAGCTGGGACATATTTCATACAGCTGGAATGGGGACACAGAGGGCGGAAGATAGATTCTCGTGTGAGTGTCTAATGTCACTCACCTTCTCCTTATATGAGGTAAATTTAACAGGTCCAGTCTTGAGGGTTTTTTGTGATCTCAGCTGCTCTGATTAAGATGGGAGTGGCTACTGTGTTCAAAGCAAAGTGATCCACAACATCTGCAATCCTTTTCAGCCCTGTAGTTCCCTACCACACTGACTTTAACCATGTGGTCCTCGCACACTCATCTGAGCTCAACTACGTCCCATCTCAGGATTACAGCAGAGTTTAAGCCTAGATTTTCTGTGAGTCACAAGACACATGTGCTATAAGTCAGGTGAACAGACCCTGTGTGAAATGTGAACAAAAGTACTGAAATAAGCATATCCAGTCTTAAGTTGCTTTGGCCAAGATTTGTGTCCTTGGTTCTTGTATGACCTAGTTACAAACAGAGCCATCTACTATTTAACCTAGGATGGTGAAATCTAACATTGGGATAGATTCTGTTCATGTTACTAAAACCAGACAAGGGGATGAACAGAAATGCTTTCTGAAGGGAAGGAAACGTATTTTGTTTATTTAGTCATTTGTCTTTGCTCTTCATTAATAGCACTTTTTATATCCTAGACAGTTGAGAGATAGACCTGACTCTATCTTATGACATTTGAGAGATAGAATGTGTTTACTAAAAGACAACTCTGCAAGCTCATTCAATTCGGTATAAAGTTCTATGGATCATGAAACTTGAATACATGATATAGCCCAGAGATTCCTAGGTTCTAATCTGCTCCTATAATTTCACTTGTCTAGAAACTGTGTGTACAGCTCAATGATAGAACATATACCAGGTGTATGCAAATCCCTGGGTTCAACCCCAAGCAAAGAAAACAAATTAAGAAGTCTCTACTTTTCCACAAAGTGTCCTATAAACAGAGTGAAAAAACTTATACATGATCTTCAAGGTGGTCTGACCATTTCATGATTCTCAACATATCAAAAGTAGTAGGCACAAATAAATCTGGACATTGCTTGGCTTTAGACAAAGCAAAAGACATCAAGCACTTTGGTTAATTTTGTCTCAGGGAATGACAGCATTTCTAACTGTTCAAAAGTTTAGGAATGGATCTCTCTGTGTCCAACAGAGAAAAACTCAGAAGTGACCTCACAGACAGGTTATGAAACATGGCTCTCTTGGCCAAAGGTCAACTGCTCAAAGCTGTTCTCCTCCAGCCCACTCAAGATCACCAAGTCTCTGTGCTTCCCAATTCCATACTTTTTCTTCGAGCTCATCTCAAATTCTCAGTGCTATCCAACCACATGACTTCTCTGGGCTTCTCTTTTATCCCTGCAGCGCTCCCACTTGGGAATACTCTTTTCTCTGTCAGTGAAGTCAGTCCGTTGCTCCCAAGTGGCCTTCTCCCTCACAGGCCACCATTTCTCGGCCATCCTGGTTGGCATCTCCTCTTCATCCCTGTTCTGAATATTGGCTAGCTAACACTGTCTGCTTGCTGGTAATCCTCAAATATATGTCTTTTTGCTAGACTGCTTTCTGAATGTCAGAAATTCATATGAAGAGTGTTCTGAATATTTGCATTTAAATCAGCAACTAGGGACTGAAATGGCACACATCCACACTAGAAATACCGAGTTTTTCTGCTCCCTATTTTGGCTTTTCCCCAGCTATCTTCTCCATTACTGTCTATCTCCATTAATCCCATTGTAAAGTCACCTAAAATCATTTTTTTTTTTTTGGTCTATTTGTTTGTTTGTTTGTTTTTGAGACAGGACTTACAATGTGTCCCTGATAGCCTAGAAATCCCTATGTAATGCACAGTGGCCTAGAACTTGTAGTGATCCCCCTGTTTCTGCCTTCTAAGTGTTGGGATTGTAGACATGTGTCAGAACATCAAATTTAGAAATCGTTCTCTGTTCTCCTTGCTTCCCATATACTGTGTGTAAGTGATGCTGTCATTTCTCTTAACCCTGACTACATTTTAAATACCATTTTAATTCCACAGGGTCTATAAGCTTTGCCTCTCTGTCCCTCTATCCGTCTTTCCCTAGCTGACTAGACTGTTTACTGACTTTTATTTTTCACTTCACCTTTTGTTTTTCTGTCTATTAAGGATCCAGGGAATGGTGTTAAAATAGAGCACACACAACCCACACACCCCTCGCCACCACATCACCTGCTTAGTTGTTCACCCTAAACTGTCTCCCATCATGATGTCTGTTCTACATGAGCCAGACAGCTATTTGGCTACTGTCTTCACTGTCAAATCCCATCACTGGGCACAGATAGTCTGCACATATTTGCTGAATGAATGAGTGATCGGGTCATGCTGAAAACAGCTAATTTCATTTTTAAAAAATTTCCTGCCTGGGTAAATAGGCATTCTGATGAAAACCACCCCTTTAAGCCTGAGTGTGGTGGCTCCCACCTTTGCTCCCACCTTGTGAGAGGCAGAACCAGGTGGATCTCTGTGAGTTTGAACCCACAATTGCCTACACAGTGAGATCCAGGCCAGCTGGGGCTACATAGTGAGACTCTGACTCAACACAAGTTTTCTTTTGGTTGATCTAGGAATTGAACTCAGAGTCTTGTATACTCCACTACTGACCTAGAGGCCCAGGAAGGATACTGTTTCTTTTTTTCAACTGTCTATGCCCAAAGGGAAGCACTTGCACTCTAGGTGAGCTGACACACCCGTGGAGATACAGACAGATGCTTGTGCTCCTACCTAGATGCATTAGCACAGGACACTCATTGTCTCTTACCTCGTGGGATCTTCTCAGTTCGACAGCTTGGAGGCCTGAAGTTTGTCTTCTTTTTTTATTAATTATCTAATTAGTTTACTCTACATCCAGATCACAGTTTTCCCTCTCTCCTTTCCTCCCAGTCCCCCCTTCTCTCCTCCCCTCCCCACACCCCTCTTACTTTCTCCTCAAAGAAGTGGAGGCCTCAACCTGCCTTGGCATATCAAGTTGTAGTAGGACTAGGTGCATCCTGTCATATTGAGGCTACACAAGGCAGCCTGGTTATGGGCAAGGGATCCAAAGGCAGACAACAGAGTCAGAGACCACCCTGCTCCTGCTGTTAGGGGTCCCATATGAAGACCAAGCTGCACATCTGTTACATATATGTAGGTTTGTCCCATCTGAAGCTTGGTTTCTATAGCTTTCGTCAGGATGGACTAGAAGTGACATGTCTTTAGAGGAAGGTTTCCCAGAGAAACTAGTAATCTGTTCTGCAACTGAGCTTGTTTGATGAGAGGAAAGGTTGTCCAGCATAAACTGAGACCCTGGGTTTTTGTTTCATGACATGTAACTGTGAACATCACTAAGACTGCATTCCCACATTTGTCTAAGCCTTTGAGTACCAAACACTAACAATGAGAACAGCATGCAAAAAGTGGGCTTAACTTAAATGAAAGCAAATTAGGCATGTTGTCCTTCTCTTTGTCTACAAGGCAAGAGGACTATAAAAAAGTTGACTATAAAACATAATGGTGACTTTGGACTTAATTTAATTCTAATTAAGTTAAACCATGTTTTTTCCCCGACCTTCTATCTCCAGCTGTACAAATTTTATTAAGCTTATACTTACTGCCCCTGGTGGAGGGGTGCATATGGTAGGAAGTCATATTCCATGAAGATGTACATATGTATTTCTATATGTCATCATCCTGAGTTTCTTTTTTGATTTAATTATTTTTATTGGATATTTTATTTATTTACAATACAGATGCCATTCCCTTTCCCCATTTCCCCTCCCTAGAACCCCCCTATCCTATACCTCCTCTTCCTTTATGCTTTTATACCATTTTGATTACATGCATGTAATAAGGTCAGTTCTAGGTTGAGGGTCTAGCAATACAATAGATGCAAATAGTCGAGGAACAAGCAATACAATAAACACAAATAGTCAAAGACAAAGCAAGGCATTAAACCCAGTTATGTGAACACTCCCATGATCACTGTTTCTAAAGGCTTATCAGGATGACCAAAGTATCTGAGCCTACTTCCCTATCCTAGCCCAAGGTCATTTTCATGTCTGAAGCCTACTACCTTGTTCTAGTCTAAAATTTAGAATTCTGTCTGAAATTACTTCTTTGTTCTGGCCTAATATTTAGATTCCTACCTGAGATTACTTCTTTGTTGTATGTAGCCTACAATTTAGACTCCTACCTGAAATTACTTCTTTGTTCTAGTCTAATATCAGATTCCTGCTTGAAGCCTATTTCTTTGTCCTTGGCCAATGTCATATTCCTGTCAAGCAGCCCCTTTCCTTGTCCTTGGCCCATGTCAGCTTCTTGCCAAGTAGCCCCAAAGGCTCTCCACCTTTCCCCCTTTTTTATTTTGTTAACAAGACTGAGCCTGTCTTAGGTCATTCTGACAAGAATGCCTTCCTTACCAGTCATGGAATATGCATTATCAAAGGTGATGTACTTCTGTCTTAGGTTGGTAAGGCTCTGTGCAGAATCTTACCCATCCTTGGCATGCCAACCTGTTAATTTAATAACTTTGTCTGGGGGTCTATTTTCAGGTTTAAGCCATGTACTTTGGCTGCCAACATGTTGATGTTGTTAAAGTTTATCTTAAACATAAGCTAAGCTTTATGTTAAAAAGATAAGCTTTAACAGGAATAAAAGTATTCCCAGGACAAGAAGGGCTAGCCTGATCAAGCTATATATGCTATTCCTGAGGTTTGTCCAAAATGGAAATACTGAGCTCAGGCCATGGATAGTTTTATTGGGATTATCTGCAGCGTGAAAGGTCAACAGAGCAACATTCTTTAAATTCATAATCTCATTATGCAAAGTTAACACACCCAGAGAGGGTGTTAGGATTATGCCAAATATCCTACAGGTGTCTTTAAACTTTTTTCTAATTATAATGACAATCATTGTGAATTTCAAAAGTAACACTACTCCAATAATATTTGTCATGACACTTGGAATGGCTCCTAACTCTTGAACCCTGAACCTCCTTCAGATAATTTGGATGGGTTATAGAGCATCATTCATTGTTCCAGATTTCTATATAAATCTTTTTGTATACTCAATACATTAGTAACATTTTTTGCTAGATGGTTAACAAAAATGGTTGTCTTAACTCCTTGTATCAATGCTATTGCAGAAGCAGTGGTGCCAGCAATCAATGGAATTGAAGCTATTATACCAGCAATAATCAAGCCTGCTACCCTCTTGCTTCTGCTTAAAGCCTAATTCACTTCTTCCAGCACTTTCAAGCTTTTTTCAGAGAATCAAGGTTTTCTAATACTCAGTTCAGTGAGACAAAAGCTGGCTGATAGACTCCTGTAACAGACATGCCAGATTTCAACACACTAACATAATTGGAAATCATACAGTCAATGCAACTTACAATAAATGCTGTAGGAGAGACAAAACCAATTTTAGCTTGACAATTAAAAGAGCCTTAATACATGCACTAACCCTTGTTTGAAATCCAGATCCTGTCCCAACATTATCTCTTGCTATCCTAACATTGTAGCAAGCTACATCTAGCTTCCAAATATGTTCCTGACAAAGTCCAGATCCAATCTTCCAAAAGTAGACTGTTAATTCCCATATTGGATTGATTTCTAGACCAGTACATGATTGAGTCCTAATAGCTGGGCACCTTTAAGAAGAATACAAGAGACAGAGTTTCTCTTTTTGGTTCTCTATCCCACAAGGTCTAAAAACTTGAGGCAAGGCAGCTTATCCCATCTGGGATATAGTCAAGCAAAGGTGGGTCAGGAACATATGTCCAATACAGATCCCCAGTTACCCTTGTCAGGACACTCAGCAAGCTCACAGGTTGGCATCATTCTTTGTCCCAGCAACAGTATGTCTCACCAATCTTTTTAAAGTTTCATGGGCCTCTTCCACAATACCTTGTCCTTGAGAATTATATGAAATCCCCGTAATAAATTATTTACAAAAAGTCTTGACTGCTCAACTACAATATCTGTTTTCTAAAATTGGATATTTTATTTATTTACCTTTCAATATTATCTCCTCTCCCATTCCCCCAAAACCCCTTACCTCATCCCCCCTCCTCTTATTACTATGAGGGTATGCTCCCACCATTCTCCCATTCCTGCCTCCCTGCTCTTGATTTCCCCAACACTAGGGAATCCAAACTTTCGGCACCAAGGCTATCTATTTCCACTGATGCCAGGCAAGGCCACCCTCAACTACCTATACAGGTGGAGCCATGAGTCCCTCCCTTTGTGTTCTTGGGCTGGAGATTTTAGAGTGGCTACTCCAGCTTGTTTATTAGAACCATTTGCTTGAAAAATTGTTTTCCAGCCTTTTACTCTAAGGTAGTGTCTGTCTTTGTCACTGAGGTGGGTTTCCTGTATGCAGCAAAATGTTGGGTCCTGTTTATGTATCCAGTCTGTTAGCCTATGTCTTTTAATTAGGGAATTGAATCCATTGATGTTAAGAGATATTAAGGAACAGTGATTGTTGCTTCCTGTTATTTTTGTTATTAGAGGTGAAATTATCTTTGTGTGGCTATCTTCTTTTGGATTTGTTGGAAGAGGATTACTTTCTTGCTCTTTCTATGGTATAATTTTCCTCCTTGTATTGGAGCTTTCCCACTATTATTCTTTGTAGTGCTGGGTTTGTGGAAAGATATTGTGTAAATTTGTTTTTTGTCATGGAATATCTTTCTTGGTTTCTCCATCCATGGTAATTGAGAGTTTTGCTGGGTATAGTAGCCTGGGCTGGCATTTGTGTTCTCTTAGGGCCTGTATGACATCTGTCTAGCATTTTCTCGCTTTTATAGTATCTGATGAGAAGTCTGGTGTAATTCTGATAGGTCTGCCTTTATATGTTAGTTGGCCTTTTTTCCTTTACTGCATTTAATATTCTTTCTCTGTTTTGTGCATGTGACAGGAGGTATTTCTTTTCTGGTTTAGTCTATTTGGTGTTCTATAGGCTTCTTGTATGTTTGTGGGCATCTCATTCTTTAGGTTAGAGAAGTTTGGGAATCTTTAATCTCATCTATACTTATTATCCTTAGGTTTGGTCTTCTCATTGTGTCCTGGATTTCCTGAATATTTTATGTTAAGACCTTTTTGCATTTTGTGTTTTCTTTGTCAGTTGTGTCAATATTTTTTATGGTATCTTCTGTACCTGAGATTCTCTCTTCTATCTCTTCTATCTCTTGTATTCTGTTGGTGATGCTTGTGTCTATGACTCCTGATTTTTTCCTAGGTTTTCTATCTCCAGGGTAGTCTCCCTTTGTGATTTTTTTTTTTTTTTTTTTTTTTTTTTTTTTTTTTTTTTTTTTTTTACTGTTTTTACTTCCATTTTTATGTCCTGGATGGTTTTGTTCAATTCCTTCACCTGTTTGGTTGTGTTATCTTGTAATTCTTTAAGGGATTTTGTGTTTCCTCTTTAAGGGCTTCTACCTGTTTACCTGTGTTCCCCTCAAATACTTTGAGAGTGTTATGTCCTTCTTAAAGTCCTCTATCATCATCATTAGAAGTGATTTTAGATCTGAATCTTGCTTTCCTAGTGATATGGAGAATTCAGGACTTTCTAGTGTGGGAGAATTAGGTTCTAATGATGCCAAATACCCTGGGTTGCTGATGCTTATATCCTTGCACTTGCCTTGTGAGATTGGGGCCAGAGCTGCCACCCAGGATCTGCTCTGTGCCCGTGCCCAGACCAGAAGGAGCTCATCCTGAATTTCTAAACTACTATGGTCAGTCTTTCCATCTTTTGGATTCAAATCTGCAAAGCTAGCTAACTGTGGGTTGTTGTAAATATACACAGGAAACAAGTTGTGATTGGACTAAACCTGTTCAAACCTGTTCCTCATCTTCCTTCCCTAAACAATACAGCCCATCTGCAGGTCTCACACCATGCTAAGTGCTGCTAGCCATCTACTTGTGATGTAATGCACTACCCATCAGTACACGCAGAGGTTACATGCAAATACTTTATCACTGGATTTTGGTATCATCTCTGGGACCTAGAATCAAACTCCTTGAAAACACTAAAGGATAGCTGTATCATAATTTCTTAGGGGGTAGGGGAAAATCCAAAAATATGAAAAGAAACAAAACAAAAAGAGCAACCACAGAAGCTTCAGAGTAGAAACATCCAGCACCATTTTTTCCCTTATTAGGCAGCTGTTAAGAAAAGCCCTCTGTGCAGCACAGGCCATAGGAAAGCTAGCCGCTGGCTGCTGGCCACTGGCCGCTCTTCTCAGCTTCTACACAACTGTTACAGCTGAGTCAACATCCATGGACAGACTGACAGCAGGAAAGAATCCATCCACAGGATTCATCAGTGAGTTCAGTTCTGACTAAGTACGTTTCACTAGATCATTAATCCTGAATTGAGCTCACATGAGCCAAAAGCAGATTTTATGTCCATTCATTCAATTAGTTGTAAATCCTCTTCACAGGGTTAGGGCTGGGGTTAAAAAAGGGGAGGGGAGAGGCAGGGGTGTGTAGAATGTGTTGGGTTAGAAATTGTGTTCATTTAAAAATCTGATTCCTTGTCAATCTAATTTTGCATTAAATTTGAGCTTTTAAATTAGTGCATTAAAACATTATTGATTTTGAGCATTGGGATTATTTTGATAGCACTTTCAACATCACACCTAAGAGGATGAGAAACAATGTGGATTTTGGCTTCTAGAATCTCAGCCTCATGAGAAGGAAAGGCTGTCCTTAAATAAGACTTGTTGACCAGAAACTACAGGGGTCATGGCTTTGGACTAGGTTCTTGAACTAGAATCCAAAAGTTCAGGTTAAAAGTCAAAATGGAGTCACTCGCACTCCCTGTCACTAAATCTAAATTAGGATGTCATCTGACCTTTTTTTTTTTTTAAATATCAGGATAAAGGAATAACAACCCATGTCCAAAGAAGATCAGTTTCTATCAGCACAATAATATCATTTTCTTTTTGAAAAATTTAGTGTGTGTGTGTGCATGTCTCTCTGTGTCTGTCTCTGCCTCTGTCTCTCTGCTTCTGTCTCTCTGTCTCTATCTCTCTGTCTCTGTCTCTCTATCTTTCTCTGCCTCTCTCTGTCTCTGTTTCTCTCTCTCTCTCTCATCTGTCTCTCTGTCTCTCTGTCTCTCTGTCTCTCTGTCTCTCTGTCTCTCTGTCTCTCTCTCTCCTGCCTCATGGACCTTGCGAATGGCACGTGCTTGCAGAGGCCAGAAGAGGGAGTTGGATCCCCTGGAACTAGAGTCACAAATGGTTGTAAGCCACCAAGTGGGTGCCGGTGATAAAGCTGTCATTCTCTGGAAGAGCAGCCAGTGCTCTTAACCACTGAGTCATCTCTCCAGACCCATGTTCCTGACTTAGTCCTATGAGAACTGAACCTCAAGCTAACTGGTCAGTTTTTCTAATGTTTTCTGTCTTTATTTCCAGTTACCAGGGAAGTAACTTTGAAACAACAGATCCACATTTTTTTTTTAAGCCTAAGCATCTGCTTTGCTGTTTGTTTTTTATTCTGTCTCTAAAACCTTTCTTCTGCTCGTCTCATGGAACACTTATTCTATTTTATGAAAGGAAGCATTGCTGAATTCTAGGATTACAAAATAAAGCCAAGAAATCTTTAAACTGAATTATAATTTTGTCCTTCAACAGATTGACAAAGGTTTTTTAAGAGAGGTTAAAAAAATCATGATAGTGCTTTGGAACTGATGAGCCAGGAGAGGTACCACAACCCTCTGTGCCCCGGCTCTGCCACTTCTGGCTGTGTGACATCAGGACGCTGTTGCAAGGACCTCCCATGCTCATCAACTAGAAGAATCAATATTATGGAAATAAATGGTTATACTACCAAAACCAATCTACAGATTCACTGCAATCCCCAACAAAATTCTAATGCCTCTCTTCACAGAAACAAGGGGGGAAAACAGACTTAAAAGTCACTGGGTGCTGGAGAGATGTCTCAGTGGTTAAGAGCACTGGCTGCTCTTCCAGAGGACTAGTGTTCAATGCTCAGAACCCACATGATAGCCCATGGCCATCTGTAAATCTAGTACCTGGGGATCTAACTCCCTCTTATGACACGAGCCATACAAAAGTTACAGCTATAGGCAAAACATCCCATACATAGAAAAGTGGTATGGAAGCACAAAAAATCCTGCATCATCAAATGATCCTAGCAAAAACAACGTGAAAGGTATCACCATACCTGATTTCTACCAGTGCCCGTCTGAATATGGCTCATTTCATTTAACATAATGATCTTCAGGTCATGTGTCATGTCATGTGACACGTGGTCACGTGTCATGATTTTATTTTTATGTCTAAAAAAAACCCACTCTCTGTATGCATGGCGTACATTTTCTTTATTGATTCATCTGTTGCTGGGTATCTTGGCTAGCTTGTTTATTGGCTATCATTAATAAGACAGAAATAAACATGGATGCACACACATCTATGAGACGTGTTTTTTTTTTTTTTTTTTTTTTGGACAAGAACCCTATTACCCAATGTTATCACTCTCATTAGAGTTAGGCTGTGAAATAAAATGAAGTAAAAAAAATCAGCTAAAGGCATTCATTTTAATACACTATCACCCTTATTATCTTTCTTCTTCATAAAGTATATATTCATATATTTAAAAAAAGATTCATTTATTTTATGTATATGAGTACATCGTCACTATTTTTAGTCACACTGAAAGATAGCATCCGATCCCATTACAGATGGTTGTGAGTCACCATATGGTTGCTGGGAATTGAACCCAGGACCTTTGGAAGAACAGCCAGTGCTCTTACCCACTGAGCCATCTCTCCAGCCTATATTCATGTCTTATGAAAAAATTGTAAATGTTTAATTCTGTATGATTCCCACTTTTTAAAAATAAAGACTATCTTTCACAGTGAGCTGCAAGGATTAAAGAGAAAGTCAGGGTCTATCTATGAATCAAAAGACATGCTTAGTACACAGAAAGTACAAAGATGAAAAGAGAGACTAACTTAACCCTGCCTTTTTTCTGAGGTTAATAACTTTTGTAGCCCTTAGGTTTATATGACCCGTCTTGCTCACATCCCTAAGGCAAGCAGATTGCATTTCTACCTTATTTTTGCATAAAATATCTCTTACTCATTTTTAAAACAAAGCCATGAAGAGTATCAAAAACGTGACATTGGACTTTGTCCAGGCACCACAAGGCAGTCATGGGGACTCAGTGTGGGAGACTCTCACACAAGTTTTCAACTTAATCTCATTTAACTTGGAACCAAGCAGAAAATTCTTCTCCTATCCCAGGCCCCTGTGCTATTTCTAAAAGAAAAGATTGGCATACATTCTTCTCAAATCAGACTTTATTCGGTGGTGGGGTTCTATGTACAGAAACTTCTAGAAGAAATAAAGTTCTTATATAGTTTTCTTAGCTATACCAGAAATTGTGGACAAGACACAGTGCAGAGAAAATGTAAATAATAAAATTTCTATCTCCTGGGCTGGGAGTGTAGTTTAAAGTTATAACACTTGCTGAGTATATCCAGGATTCTGGAGTCAATCCCCAGAACTGAAAAAAAAAAAAAGTGAATAAAATAAAATGTTATTTTCTTCACAGAATTCAGATTAGAATAGAAATCTTTAATTAAAAAGTGGATACGCTTCCTTCAGTCTCTGTGGTCTGTTTCATCGTACCTTGTTTTCTACAGTGCTAAAGTGAGACCCAGATCTCTGGGCTGCTCAGAGGTTCAAATTACTCACCATAATGCATGCAGGCCAAGACTCAGATAGGAGAAATCCCTCCCATAAACTGTAGCTGTCTTCCTAACTACTATTGTTTCTACCACTAAGCTTGTTGGGAATCCATGCCAAGCAACAGGGAGACCAGAGAGACAACAAGCCCAGTGATTCTTCATCTTTGAGAGCAAATCTAGGATAAAATCCAGGACCTATTAGTTCTCTGGAAATGTTAAAAAAAAAAAAAAAATCTCTCATCTCCAACTTCTCCATTGGTAAGGAGCATCTTCCTTATTGGGTCACTGCAAGAAGCCAGTGAGCTGAATGAAGCTTCAGTGCAGTGTCTAGCATACAATAAGCCATTCATAAATGCTTTAGAAGATGACGGTCATCATTTACCTTCCTACGGGGTCGTCATCAATATCAACACACTCTGGAAATGCCCACTTTGGCTGTAGAGTTTGTTTAGAAACTCTGAAATGAGATGTAAGGGCAAACTTAAAAAGCATTGTGGCCCCGGGCATCTCGATAACAAACAAGCTGCAACACTCCAGTGCCTGGTAGCAGAGACCAAACAGGAGACTGACTCTCTGATCCCTACTGCTCACCCTCAGCCTTGCTCAGTGAGCAAATGTCTCCAAGAAGAGGATCTGAGATCATCCCAAGTCTCAAACTCAGAGTGTCTTGGGCACAACTGTAGTTAAGTGCACTTGCAATAAAGTGATGGCAAATGCTGTTTTTTTTTTTTTTTTTTTTTTTAATTTTGTTCAGCTACCAGCCCAATAATATGCTCACCACTTGGTGGCTTGTAAATGTGTCCAAACTTATTTTATGACGGGAACACATTCACAAAAGCACAGAGAGCTTCCTGACAACCAGAATGACAAATGAAAGGGGCTAATTAAAAACGTAAACTAGTTTTGTCCCCCTTTCCTCCTTTGGTGACATTTTATTTGAGTAGCTGCCTCTGTGGAAAGAGAAGGCGCTGGGGAGATATTAGGAATAATCGGAACCATTCAGAGCCACCCACTTCCAGCGCTTACATGAATATACAGTTCTCATCCTCTCCCAAACGCAGCTTAACAGCATCGACAGACAAAAGGGCATTTGAGCATGACAAATGAAGGGCATCCCTGACAATTATTGACATGGTCTCTAAATGACAATGGTCAAAAACTTGGGATTTAAGCTTGAAAGCTATCACAACTTCCTTTTAAATTTAACACTCTGTAAAGCACATATTAATGAAATAGATAAGTCCTAGTTTATGAGCCCAAGCTTGGACTGAATCTTACTGCACAGCTGTACAGTGCCTCGTCGGCTACATCTCCAGCCTCATTTCTCCTGTGCTACTCAATACTCAGGACAGACTACAGGAACATACTGTAGTTTACGTCAACAACCATGATGAAAATCTGTCCTGCCCTACAGAACTCAGGAGCTTTCCATGTTTCTCATGTTTTCTGTGTAGCAACTATGAGTTTAGGAGAACACTGTCAGCATTCACACACACACACACACACACACACACACAGAGAGAGAGAGAGAGAGAGAGAGAGAGAGAGAGAGAGAGAGAGAGAAGAGAGCACTCAAATATTTCCCATTAACATTTGTGAAAAAGGGAAAACATTTTCAGGAACAAGAATGCGATTTGCAACACTTACTCCCATATTTAGGGGTTTGTAACAAGGTTTGTAATAAAACACAAAGCTTTTCTGTCAATAAAGTTTATACTTTAAATTTTCCCTTTGCAGGATCAAAAGACATTTGCAAAAGAAAATCCTCTGGAATTTGATCTTACAGCAGTGTGTGTGTGTGCGCGCGCGCGTGCACGCACACGCACACGCATAAGGGTACACACACGAACACACATTTTATAATTTCACAGAAATATAATTGTCTAAATCAATGGTTCTCAACTTGTAGGGTATAGCCCCTGATGGGATCGAATGACCCTTTCACAGGGGTCGCCTAAAACCATGAGAAAACACAGAGATTTACATTATGATTCATAACAGTCTCAAAATTACAGTTATGAAGTAGCTAAAAAAAATAATGTTATGGTTGGGGGTCACCACAACATGAGGAGCTGTATCACAGGGCCTCAGTGTTAGGAAGGGTCAACTTGGCTGCTCTAGACGCTTAAAAGAGAAACGCTCTTGGATTGTAATCGTAAATTAGACTCAACCCTAAGATACAAGCAAGCATGGGACGGCTTATTGGGAGGTGCAGTGTATTAAAGCCATCCCATCATAAGCACAGCCCCAAACAACACTCCAGCTCTCCTTGGCAGCGAGGCAGAATGGTTTCAAATAAGGCATGGAAATTTCTCTAAGCATCTTGCTAAGTTATAGATCACCCCGCTGCACAGCAGCATTGCCGACCTACGAGGGATGGAATGAGCTCTGGCCCCGTGTGTCTGGTAGGACAGCCAGCTTGCAAGCACACTGAGATGAGTGTATTTTCAACTCTTTCGCAGTAAGACATAATGAGATTGACGTTCAGGGGTATGCCTTAAAACTGCCAAAGTATGATAGGTTGGGCCATGAAGTTCCCTGGAGTCTTCTTCCAAGATTACACCGAGGCTTCAGCAGTGAATCCTCCAGCTGGCTCTGAGAGCAAACTCTAATCTGTTACGGAAAAAAAACTAAACACTGAGTACGTTTGCCTGCCTCTGCCGATGCCTACCTTCCCAAGGGCTTGTGACTGCATGGGACACACATTAGCTGTAACTGAGAAACTGTGGGCAGAGTTGGGATCTGTAGCCTCACCAATATATTTTTTTTTTACAGGTTCTCCATGTTCTCTAGACTGGCACAAAGTCTGCCAGTCTGTCTTTCCCTGGTGCTGACCTCTGCAAGTGTGCAGGTGCCATCCTACATAGTAGGGGGAGGGGATGGTCCAGAATCCACAGAAGCTCCAGCCTTTGAGGCTGGCAACACTCTCTGTGTTGGTTTGATTTTAATTACTGTAAAATTACTCCATTGCTGTGAAGGTCAGAGATAACGGCAATGGCTGTGCTTGCTGGGTACTGTTCAGTCCTGCGAGCGCTACGTCACAGGCCCTAACTAGTGTGTGACTGTGCCACTGTTCCCTTTCCACTTCCCTTGGGAACTAGACTATTTTCTGTCACAGAGTTCCCCCAGGCCCAAGTTGTCCTCTGGTATCCCTTGATTTGAACTCTTTCTGCTGAATCCTCTTTCTTTGCTAGATCCTTCCCCCTAATCTGCAAGCAAGGTCTGGTCTCCACTTCCTAAATAAAACAAAAGAAAATAACAGAATCTCTCTTCTAATATTCAAATCTTTTTGCTGAGAATTTTTCACCAAACAATAGGCCCCATTCAATATGTTCTGCTTCTGCTGTCAGCATTCCACTGAAAACTCACCTTCTGAGCATGCATGCTCTATGAATGGCCAAGCCTAGTGGTCAAGCTGTATGATACCCTCTCTGTGCTGCCCAGGTTGAGGTTGATTTGAATCTTCTCATTGGCAGGCCCAACCCCGTTGGCTGCTATTCCTTTCTCTTTCCCAGTTCCCTGCATGCATTCCTCATTCTGTATGCTTCTTTCGAGCTTTTATCTCCTTCCTATACCTAGTCCTTAAACGTGAGTATAAAGCTCCATTCTTGGCCTCCTGCTGTTATCACTTAAAATAAAGCATCCTCTTTAGGTCTCCCCATCATCTGGGATCAAGATTTTGGCTCGGAGACTCTGCAGCCACTGTCTGTCCAAGGAGCAAATGATTTTCAGATTCCTCTTTCCCCCATTGGTTCTTGAAACTTTTCACTGAAGAAAAATAAATCAATTGCTAGGAGAGCAATTAATTGACCACTTATCCATTGATAACTTGCATTGTTTTTTTCAGTGCAATATTAAACAGTATTGGAAGATAGATTAACAATGATCTCCAAGCCTCTCAATAATTTAGATACAAAATGTTTTGAGACCCTACTTTGGAATACAAAGGATGTTTAACTTCCCATTTCCATTCTCTGGAGACAAGGGTAGGTCATTCCCTTATTGGCATGCATCAAATACATTATGTTTTATGTCTGCCGATACTATAATTCAATACCAGTTCTCCAGCCACACTCCTTGCCTCGCTCCTCACTATCCTGATATTTGTTGTGAGCATAAAGTACATCGTGTAACCTCAAGTCTCTAACAGTGGCAGGCTTAAACAGGAATGGATACTACTAGAATGATGATGCTTCCTTTGATGCAACAGCTGAGCATCCATCTCCCTCCCCAACTCAGATGGTTTCCTCATCAGGTTAGAGCAATCAGAGTGAATTCAGTAACATAAGTTATAGTGAAGACATCTGCCACGTAATACCATGCTCTAGCTTTAAAAAAAATCTAAATCTTGGGCCAGTCTATGCTCTGGTAACTACTTTATAGTTCCTAAAAGCAGTTATTAGGGGGCTGGAGAGATGGCTCAGCGGTTAATAACACTGACTGCTCTTCCAGAGGTCCCGAGTTCAATTCCCAGCAACCACATGGTGACGCACAACCATCTGTAATGAGATCTGATGCCCTCCTCTGGTGTGGATGAAGAGAGCCACAGTGCACTCACCTACATAAAATAAATAAATAAATCAAAAAGAAAGAAAAAGCAATTATTCAAAGAACTTAAGTTTTCTCAGATGAGCATGTGAATGAATTGAGGGAGGTAAACAAAAATTAAAATAGATGTGGTCTGAGAGGTGAATGGCTCGATTTTTTTTTTTTTTTTAAAAAAAAAGAAGAATAGTAATTTAAGGCTTATTCCAGCTATAGTGCAGTTCTATTGACCTTAAGGGAGCATCCCGTGGCATACTGCTGAGCCCAGTCCTGAGCTATTCTGTCGTACTATCTGTCTTTGTTTTAGATCTGTGCAATCTCTAGCCCTAGCGATCATCTGGGTTGGATCACACAGCAGTGAACAAATGGACAAAAGAACTGTAGACACGTTGAAGCAGGAGACACTGTGATCTGAGAACAGCAAGGCCAATGCTGCCATTACTGTTAATATTTGAACGATAAATTCTTGAACATGAGACCTTAGGTGGTTTGAGAGGCAGTCTGTAGAAAAATGAATTACAAAAAAACCTAAAACAAACAGTAAATAAACCAAACAAACAAAAAACCAAAGCCACACCACCTTGATATGGGCTGTCATTGGGTCTTATAATTGTTGTTTGCCAATGAAATATGTGATCTCCAACTGAACAAGTAGAACAGTGCGGGAGGGTCTCAGGATAAACCACTAAGTTCCTTATTAATCCATTTCAGCACCATAGTCTGTGATTTTTGCCTTGTTCCTCACTATCCTGATATGTACTCAAAGGTCAAGCCCAAACTCCTGATTATCCTGGAGGTAAGAAAGGAGTTGTCTCTTCTTACACCAGCTCTGCCAGACCCAGGTGCCTGATATGTAGGAGGTGAGAGAATCCCTCAGCAGGTGAAAGCAGAGCAAACTTTAGAAGTTTGCATCAACACCTACTAGAGACCCCCCACTTGGATCTTTCCCAAGCAGCCTAGAAGATATAATGTCCTTTCCTATTGTAGATATGATGTTCTTCTTGAATTTGTTCCAAATCTTAGTGGCACTTTCTCAGAGTAGAAATCTGAGGGCCGCTTTCCTTGCCTCATCCTGGATCCAAGGACATCTAGCATGACTCGTGAATCTCCTTAGTAGTATAGTGCTCATCTCTCCTCTCTCAGACACACCCTCCAGTTCCTCCTTGTATCACCTCTCAGACCACTGAACAGTCCTCAGGTAGTGTCCCTGTTTTAAGGTCCCCCCTACATGGAGTAGTAGCCTCATAGCTACTGAACACACAGGTCCAGGTGTGGAGTAACCAATATCTAGTGGGAAAGTCACAGAAATAGTTCTAGAAATATCTTGCATCTCTTTATTCCCATTCAAATCTCTCTAGAAAGCTTATTGGCATTGGAAGTTAACTGATTCCCTTTGAACAAGTTCCCTTCTGTCTTACTTAAATGGCCACTTTTGTCATTTGCAATTATAGTCTGACTATAAACAGTTCTTTCTAATCCCTCCCATGAATTATACTTATCTAGTCCTGTTGGTCTATGACTACCACCAAGGACAGAACCTGTGTCTATGAACTCCACATACTTGTACCCTATGCAATGTGTCCTCCACCTACCAATATAGCTCCCAAGCAAGCACTGAAAAACTTGCTGATAGGATAAATATTCTTTAACAACTCTTTCCTATGGAATAATATTTGTTCATGGTATTATGGACTTCTGGCATTATACTGCTTGGTTATTTCATTATCCCATTCTTAGCCTCAGAGTACCCCAAACACATTTCACTTTCTCAGGAAACAGGAAAATCAGATATTCCAGCAGATCTTACTGACTGCTGTCTCTATTCTCTGGTTTCTCCAACTGTCACCTTCCTAGAGCAGATGAATATCCATCTCTGCTTATCCCCATGAAAATGAGCACTACTGATATCTCATACTTGAACTCCTTAGAAATGCCATTTTCAACAGCTAACACTCTTTGGCCAAAAACTACTTCCCAGAACCAGCAGGAGTGTGCTCAAGCCCCCACTGTGGTTGTTTATAATGGCGGAGGGTCAAGACATTTAGGCAGCCTGGATGGAGAATAACTCAAGAGCTATTTGTCCACTGACATACCACAGACAAGGCATCAGTAAGTTAAGCTGGATACTACTTCATCGATACATCTGTAAACTACAATGTGAGTCTTTAAAGCATTTGAAGTTATACAATAGGAAAGGCTACTAAACACAACCCAAACTTCTTTCACTACAAGGAAAACTGTTGAGGGCTTATTTTTCTTTCTACTCTCAAGACATTAGAGATTGATTAGGTTCGGAGTATTTGCTAAGGCCAATTTGTATTTTTACTCCCCATCAGGCCTCTAATGAGGTGAAGGGGTAGAGGCTCCAATAGGAGACCCTAATAACAAGAATTTACAGGATGTAAAGTGGAGAGCTCTGTGTAAAGAGAGGGAAGGGAAATGTCCCATTCATCTGGGAGGCTTGTGGAATGTTTTATGAGTAACTGGGATCTAAAGCATCTATAGCATCTGTATCAGTTACCTTTGCAGTACTATAATAAAATGCCAGAAGCAACTAGTTTTACATATTAAAAAAAGAGAATCATTTAGTTTTGCAGTTTCTGAATGTTCAAGACTAAGATCAGGTAGCCTTGTTTATGTGACCTCTTGATGGCAATATACCATGATGGGAGGACACAGAGGAGCAAATCAGTCATATCTGGAACTGACACAGTAAGAAAAAGAACAGGTATGGTCCTATAGTCCTTTCTCCAGCATCTAAGAACTTACCATATTCTGTAGCACTCTCCCAGTTCTAGACACTAGGAGCCAAGCCTTTAACACATAGACCGTTCAGTTGGCATAATTAAATAATTAAGCCACCATCAAGCTTTGGCAACATTTAAAGTAGGCTGGAGTAGGACAAGGGGAGAGAAAGGTAGGCCAGAGAATAGGACAAACAGAGACATAGACAAAGAGAATAAAGATGTGTTAACAGTGTACTAGGGACCAGTAGGAAGAAAAGGACAGCAATATAACTGGAAGCAGATCATGAGGGACTGTGAATGCTGAGCTGGGCAGTTTAGGGACAGACAGTAACTGTCAATGGTTTTCTAATGAGATGATGTCTCTTCTTTACTGTACCTACAGGGACTGTGGAATGCCAGTCATTCCCAGGTTCCATTCAGAATCACAGATGCACATTAGTCTGTCAGTCTGTCTGGGAGCCAGCCAGTAAGCTGTAACAGTGTGAAGACTGGTCCTATTACTGGCCAAATAAATCAGAATCCTTTGGAGTAAGAACTAGACATAGCTACTTGAAAAGAAATGTTCAGGGGCTGTCCAACCAGTGTTGAAAGTGAATGTCTAGGTGAACTAGTGGGGGAATGGGGTCATGCAGGACAGAAATTTCAGACACGCTAAAGCTTCTTGCTCTAAATAACTTCTTCATACATTACCAGCAACGTTTTCTTCAGTATGCAACAGTACTACTTCTGCTAGCTGATAGACAGTCAAACACATCAAGTCTCCAGACTGGAGTAAATACATTTTTTTGTGATATGCTTGATTGGGTAAGCATATGAAAAAAACTTGAAGAAGAATATTAGAAAAATTGGCAGGTGTAAAAATCAAGGTCATTCATCTGGAATGCCCAAGATGGGTTTGTTACCAGCTGTCTCTACTTATTGAAATACTCCAACCTTTATTAGCATAGCTGAATCTCACTCAAACTCTTGACCATCAAGTTTGTTACATAAGATAGAAATAGGACCAGGCTTTGGGTTACATGATAAAAAAAACACTGATATTTTATGAATAAAGAATCAAGAATCAGGACTTTGGAGCTTGAGAGGTGGCTCAGTGGTTAAGGACACTGGCTGCTCTTCAGATCACCTGGGTTCGATTTTTCAGCATCCACATGGCAGCTCACAACCATCTGTAACTCCAGTGCCAGAGGACTAGACACCTTCTCTGGCCATGGGATCTGCATCCACACGGTGCACAGAGATACATACAGACAAAACACTCATGCATATAAAATTAAAATAAATAAATCTTTAAAAAAAGAAACCCAAGATTCCCTCCTCCTCTCCCTTTTCCTTACTTCTCCCTTCCCCTACCTCCTTCTGCTTTTGTTGAGATAAAACTTCACTCCTGGAACTTGTGTTACAGCCCAGGCAAGTTTTAAACTCTTCATCTCCAAGCTATTGAGTGATAAGATAAACCATCACACCCAGAAAGAGCCAGAACTTTTGTTAAATATTGTATTGTTAAATTTTGTAACACACCAGTTACAAAACACAGTCACTGTAGATTAAAAAACTCCAGGATGGCAAACCAAGTATAAAGTCCCATGACAGCATCTTGTGACCTTGGCTGACTTCTGTAATTAAGAGAAGGAAAATATCCTAAAAATCCCAAGACATTCCTGGGGGAGAGGTCCTGGATCCAGAGAACCGCTCCTTAGTCAACATTCTAATCTAAGGGGAAGAACTCAGCCAGGACATTGGCCTAGAGAGAGGCTGGCCATACTGAGAGCCTCTATCCCATAAGCCAGCCAGGCAGAAGCTGTCAGGGCTAAACCCCCAGATCAGGAAAGACATCTCCTAAACAAGCTGAAAGACGGGAAGGCCAAGGTTAGGGGCCTGGCTGGAGCTAAGGGGTGAGCATCAGTGCAGCTGGGAGTCTCAAGGCTACCGGTACCCACACCGCCAGTTACAAGAAGCAGTTAAGGTTGAGGTCCCAGCTCTGTGAGACAGATAAATGGAGAACAGGCTGGCGTGGGTGGAGGAATAAGGACGGAGAGAAAATGATGTAATGAAAAAACCCTGTGAGCTGCTGAATGAAACTACAGACTAAGAGATGCCATCTCATTTTATTACACACATGTATGTATATCTTCTAGGCACACATGTTAGATGAAGCCCATAAAGGTTTAACATAGAAGAAATGATAAGAAAGTTAACCCTCTGACTATAATGAAAAGCAAATGGCAAAGCTAAAAGCAAAACACAGTTACAGTGCCCTTCATATCCTCCATACTCGGCAGCTGTATTGGAAGGTTAAACCAGAAGAAGGAATGTTAATCTATAATGTATATGATCTTGCTAAGATAAAATCTGGTATTTAGTGTGAGGATCAGGTTCTGTGAATCAGACAGTTATCCCTATGTGTTAGTGTGTCAGTGTGAATAATCTTCACAAAAATCTTACAAGGCAGGTATCTTTATTACTCCTATTTTATTTATTTTTTTCATTTTATTTTATGTGTGGGTATTTTGCTTGCATGTATGTCTGTGCGTCATATGTGTGCAGTGCCTGTGGAGGTCAGAAGAGGGCATCAGATCTCCTGGAATTGCAGTTATAGATGGTTGTGAACTGCCATGTGGGTGCTAGGAATTGAACCCAGAGACTGGAAAATCATCCAGTGCTCTTAGCCACTGAAGCATCTCTCCAGCTCCTTCATAGCTCTTATGAGGCCTACAGGAAAAAAAAATAACCATGACTTCTGTGCAGAATAGTTTTATGTCTACTTGACACAAGCTAAAGTCATCCGGGAGGAAGGAAACTTCAATTAAGAAAATGTCTTTATAACACCAGGCTACAGGCAAGCTTGTAGAGCATTTTCTTAATTAGTGATTGATGTGAGAGGGCCCAGCCCATTGTAGGTAGTTCCATCCCTGGGCTGGTAGTCCTGGGTCCTATAAGAAAGCAGGCTAAGCAAGCCACTAGGTAGCATTCCTCCATGGCCTCTGACTCAGCTCCTGCCTCCAGATTCCTACCTTGCTTGAGTTCCTGTCCTGACTTCCTCTAGTAATGAACTGTGATCAGGAAATATAAGCCAAATAAACCCTTTCCTCCTCAAGTTCCTCTTGGTTATAGTGTTTGGTCATAACTAACCATGGCAGCCATAGAAGCCCTAACTAAGACAACTACACCTGAAGGAACAGTTCCTGGTTCTAATACAAGCTAGCCATCTAGGCTTCTAACAACCTGTTCAAGCTGTTTCTTACAAAAAGGAACTGACTTTGAAGGTGAAGGGGAAATAGTAGAACACATAAAAAGGCACAATGCCATTTTCATGGTCAGATGCTCAATTCAACCAGTCAACTATGTATTGAGTTCCAACTATGAGCCAAGATCTTTCCTCTATACTGAAGACAACATGTAGGTCTTACAAATTAGACAGAATATATCTATACCTATACCCATACCTATACACATACACATATGCATGCATACATGCATACATATATGCCATCAAATCTAGTTCTTTGTGGGTCTGAGAGGCCCCATACACTACATTTGGGAATCTGTGCTTTTCCACATGTTAAACATACAGCTAGATCTCTGATGAAGTGTTATCAACAGTACGAGGCTTGGAAGCCAGGGTTCAGCAGAAAGAGACTATTTACCAGCTATGTAGAGAAAAATGGTATTGATCAGGTGAGACAGGTTCCCCAGGATTGCCATGAAACTTGTACCCAACTATGAATGTCGGCCTGTCTGGGCTAGAGTGGAAAAACAGATAGCCTACAATGGACCTCTGAGGTCCAGCTCTTACACCATATGCAGAGACTGAGCAGGGCCCAAGCTGCTCAGGCCCAGAGCACAAGGTCATGCTCAAACAGGCAGCGGGAGCATCAGGGTAATTTCAAAGAGTTTCATCTGCTGCAGCAGAAACAACTTAGCCAAATTTCTGCAGGCAGTATCTTTTTGAGAGGTACCGAGGGAACATTGTAGACTTGTCCTGGGTTTCTGTCTCTATCCAGCAGGGGTTTGAGTGAGTGGAGCTTCTGCTGGGAAAGTTCCACAAAACAGCAGAGGTAACACAGGACCAATGGGGACAAAAGCTTCCTTAACAACTTGGTACTGTCTAGATCAGATGCTACAGTAGTCTTCCAGGGTTGGCACAGTAAAAGAGAGAATGACTTTCTCTTCCATAAAGTCTCTTTGGGATCTTTGCCAGATTTCAGGTCCAGCTGGGTCTCAAGAAGAATCAGGCAGGATTTACCACTATTAATAATAACTGGCAAATGACTGTGTGCAGAACTGAAACTCAGATGGCCAATGAGGAGTATTCTTAAAAGATATGGACAGAGTTTGGGTGTAGTTTGGGGGGGTGCCAGAAAGTGATGTATGCAAATCATTACAATGAGATAATAGTACACCCTACCATGTCCCCACCCCACCTCTGGTTATTCTCTCTCAGCTTCCATATTGCTGTTCATGCTGAGGAACAAAAGAGACACATCTTTTTCTTGTATTGGGAAATTTCTCTCTCCTTGGACACTATCAAAGACGCACAAAGTAGATCTTCCTCGTAAATGCATTGAGTTTCTTCTTTACCTTTAACCAGAATCAGCCCCACATCTACCTTCTTCTCCTAAGTAAAAGAATAGTACCTAAGTTTAGTTTCTTCTCTCTCCCAGCATTCAGCTAACAGCTTTTCAGACAGGGGAGGTTACGATACTAAACCAAAACTGAGAGCACAGCTCACTCAATTACTAATCTGAATTGTGATGAGGCCAACTGTCTGGTCTTTAAGGATCCCAGCCCAATGGCTTCTGCTCTGACAGCTGTCAGGGAGAAAGAAGAAGAGATAGTCTCAATTTTTGCTGAAGGATTGTTGTTCAAAAGGGATCCAATAGTCTCTGAATGATAAATGAATAAAGGTGATTTCGTTAAAGATAAATGAATGCAGAAGTTTTTATAGTTTAAAATGTGTCTCTTATTTTCTAATATTGAATTCAAACCTAAGATTTCAGAGCAAGTTCCAGTTTGTATTTGACATAATGTCACCTCCTTAGATAAGTAGAAAAATTAATTATATATATATATATATATATATATATATATATATATATATATACACACACACACATTCACACATACACATATAAAATGACTATGAAGGTAGTCAAAAATGTGTAGAAATCTGGCAGTCAGATAAACCAAGAAATTGGCCTCAGATAGTTTTACAGAGCAGGGGAGTGATTCTGTGGCTTAGGGTGTTTGTCAGCCATTCCCAGACCCGCCTTTAGGAAATTCTAATTTACAAACTGATTTCTGGAATTCACTCTTCACTGGACATTGACATTGCTCGTTCCACTGTAGGTTAACCTACTGACCGAGGACATATAGGAAGTTCTATTGGTGTTGCAAGGACTTGTGGGTAAAAGTCTGTGACATTCACAGCTTTCTTGGTGAATGCAGCCCACAGAAGTGTCTGGAATCTGTTTCAAAGACTTTCTGCAATAAAGCGCAGGTTTTCAGATAGCTTCCCAAATTTTATTGTTTTAATTTCCCAATCTGGAGTAAGGGGAATTCTCAGTGATCACTTTGTAGCAGGCAAGTACAGCAGCTGGCACACATCTGCCTTGCTGCCCCAGAGTCTGCAATGGACAGTTGTGTCCAAGTTTCAGCCGTTGAGACTTGGACCCAACTTGTCTGCTCTGCCCTGGAGTCCTCAGGACAGGATGAATTAATGTCCTCCAGCCAAGCCAGAGGTCCTAGCCTCCAGCCAGAAAGTACTGGCTACATGAAAGAAATCTCAAGACCCACAGTGCATTTATTTATGTGATTAAAGTCTAATCACCTTTTCCTTAAGCGTCTTCCTGTTTTCCCTGGAGGGGGCTGTTTAACGGTCACCTTGGTGTAGAGATGCCAGCTCTGTGCAGTGCTTCCTGCCAGCCTGAGAGGCCCTTGTGCTCAGCAGGCAGCAGCATGCTCACCCAGGATTTTGGATGAAAGGCAATTTTGATCTGACAGGAGGCCATAGAGAGCACTTAAGATCTCAGAGTCCTGGTTGTGAGAGAGATAGCCATTTCTTTTTTTTTTCTAGGGCCACAGAAGCTTGAGACAAATGAGCTTAGGACACAAAATTCAGGGATCTGTTTGCTATCAGGTGAATGGTTCATTTTGATCCTGGTCTTACTTGGGGCTAATGACATAGGTATGGGTATTAAGTGTGTGTGTGTGTGTGTGTGTGTCTGTGTGTGTCTGTGTCTCTGTGTGTGTCTGTGTGTAGGGGGTTAGGTGTGTGTGGGGGGGTTAGATGTGTGTGTGGGGTACATGTGTGTGTGTGTGTGTGTGTCTACACTGTGGTAGTCTAGAATTCTCAAGGTGTGGCTCCCAGATCAGTAGAAACAGCAGCAGTTCCAGTATCTTGGAACTTGTGAGAAATTCTCAGGCCCCTATCCAGACCACTGAATCATACTCTTAAGAAGAGATAGGAAACTGTTGGAACATTTCCACCAGGTCATCCTGATGTCTTCTCCAAGAAACTCTGAGAAGCCTTGCAAACTAGAGAATAATACTCCCAAAGCCACTGCCATAACATAGGTAGAGCCATCTTTCAAAATTTTTCAAACTCAATCAGAACAGAGAATAGAATGGGGGAAGGGGTGACAAGCTCAAACTCTTCTCTAAAGCAAGGCAGGGACCCCTTAAACAGCAAGTGTGTTTTTCTCACACAAACCTAAATAAACTCCACTCAAGACCTGGCAAGTGTTGGAGACAAAGACGATTATTGATTATCTTCTTTCGGGTTTCTTTCCCTAGCTATGGTTCAGTATTGGTTGCTCAGTCGACATGTGATTAGTTGAAGGCTTAGATTCTCATATGAATGCTCTATCATCAGCCACCTGTGGGGTCAGGAAAGCTCACATAGGCAAGGCTCCCAAAGAAACGTGGGCAGGAAGGACTGTGGTGACTGGCCTCACATCCTAAGCAAGGGTCCAGTTCCAGGGAGCCGGGCCAGATGACTTGAACTCGAGGATACCTGAGTTGGGAGAAAGCTCAACAAGCTCCCTTTCTACAGCAGCTTGTCTTTTAAAGGAGTCTACTCCAAGCCCAAAACTATGGTCCAAAACAAGTTTCAAAATGATGGAGATAAGAATGCAGAAAGGAAAGGGGAGGAACACCGGTGCTTGTTACTGGAATTTGTTTTGTTTTGTTTCTTACTGTAACAATGAAGGGTAAGAAGAAACACCACAGACTCCTTTTCATTTAAGCGTTGTCATCAGAACCCCAACTGTGCAGAGTAACGTGACTGTGACCAACTGGCAACTGGCCTAGCCCAGTGGCTTCAGGCACTCCGGTGATGGAGTTAACTCTTTTGTCCAGTGCTGAATTAGATACTGGAGTTAACTCTTTTGTCCAGTGCTGAATTAGATACTGGACGGGAAAGGATGGATCACAAGAAAAACTGCTGTGGGGTGGACCTAAGTGAGAGGTGTTAGCACAGAGGATTGTCACAACAGTGTGGAAACATTTTTGCAAAGCTTCCTGCGAGCTAGTCAAATTGACACTTTCAGCTCAGGCAAGTGGCTGCTGAGGACGAGCAAGGCTATCAGCCTGCAGGGGGCACAAGGGTAGGGGGTAACAATCATTAACAGAATCCCCCTTTGTCCTTCTCAATAGGGTGTACTGGGGTTAGGAGCGCATGCTCAGAGCCAGGTACACAGCTGTTTTTCCCCGCCCCCTCCCCCGTAGTTTCCCTGGCCACTCTGCTGCAGGAGAGTTGGAAGGAGGCTTCATGACTCACACTTTTCCTCCCAAAGGGAACCAACTCCAAGATAACTTTACTTCCGGGGGCTTGGGGGAAACAAGACGTGAAGAAAGTTCACCCCGAGCACCTTTCTATAGAGTCCTCTTACCTTCCTCATTTAGAATCCAAGGCAGAAACGCAAACACCGAGTCAAAGCCACACGTGTCCTCTTCAAAGGCACAGGAGCCAGCGGGCAGGTCTAGGGCATCGGCAAGCTGCAAGGCTGCGGGCACAAAGGGACTTTCAGTTTGGGTTTCTGCCTGGCAATATTGCACCAGCCCTGGGGACTAACTACCTGGTGAAGTTAGGGGAGTCATGTGGGAAAGAGAAAGAAGGATGCACGACCTCCCTCATCACTCCTGGGACCCTCCTCTGCACAACTCCACACCCACCCCCATCCCAGGCTTGACCAGGGAGAGCAGGGAGCTTAATGGCTGAGAATGATCCAGAAGAGCCGTTGGATGGCGGAGCGGACACCGAGAGCCCCACCCTGACAGCCCAAGTAGGAGCGAGTTTCTAGGACGCCCGCCCTCCCCTGGGGTATCCCGTTGGTTCTTACCTTGCACTACCAGCAGGACTCCCTCTAGCAGCATAGTTGAACTTTCAGGCAGGAGGATCCGAGAGAGCTGCTGGCTGCTGAAGCCCGCTGCTCCTAGGGAAGGGAGGGTGCTAGGCAAGGAGCTGGGGACCTGCTGAAGATGCCACAGGCTGCTCAAATTCGTCCCAGGAGCTGCAAGCCAAGGCGCTTGTGTGCAGAGCGCGCTGCACAGGGCTGCAGCACCCGGCCACTCGTAGCCCAGTTGGGCCCAGGACGACCTCCGGACTGGACAGGGAGGAGACAACTGCACACTTGGGAAGGGCCAGCCAGCACTTGGGGAAGAGGAGAGGGCAGCAAGCGGTGCAGTCGTCCAGAATTTTAAAGCTGGGGACCAGACCTCTTGCATACACTTGGAAGGGGCAGTCCCTCTGCTGGGTTGCGACCAGAGGCTCCCGCCCCGCCCATCCTCGGTGGGAAACAGCTTATTTCAGGGGACAGCCTACCCTGCATGTAGATTGTAAATCTCTCGGGGGGGGGGGGCAGGAGGAAGGGAGGTTGACCCTAATTTTAACCACCTTTCCTCAGAATGGAAAGGAATGGAATTCTCTTAGGGCTTTCTAGAGGAAATTTTGGATATGGTGAGCGTGGGATAAGTTTTAATTCTCAGGGCATTCAGAACTAATGACCTAGTGTTGCTAACCCTGGAATAGTTCCCCCCCCCCCTCATTTTAGCCAGAAGAATGTCTGGCATGCTTGGTGTTCAGCATTCCCTGGTCCAGTGAAGTGGGTGGGGGGGCATTTCTCTTCTGCAAATTATAATGGAAGGTTAGGGAGGGGTCACTTCCCTGGTATCAAATAGTTAAATTAATTTTTTTTCCTGCTTCTTAATCCTCTTTGTAAGCTTATGCACGCATTTCTGTGACTAGAGTAGGTTTATTTTTAATCCCCTGAAGAGGTCGATGCAATGCGTGAGTCCCTGATTCAGTACTTCTGGGGTAGGATTACTGATTTCGTACATTTTTAATCAATGTTCAGCTGAGGTTGGCCTAGACCCACTTTCTGGGGGCCGCTGGTCTAAAACACTCCTGTTCAGCTGTCAAAGTTCTGCTCACTGCCTTCAGTGTGACTTCTCAAGCTTGTTTTTCCTATCTTCCACAGCACCTGTCTTGTTGGGCCTAGATGCCCTCTCTCCCTGACCTTTGACGCTGGAGTGACTGAAGCTCTCCCTTAACTCCGGCTTCCTTTTCTGACCACTCCACCAGTGTTTTACCAGGTCCCTCAAATTTAGATATGACCACATATATTAGAGGTTGATGAGCTGGGGAAGTTCAGCAGCCACAGACTTCTGTCTGCAACGTGACTATTTCCACGTGGATGCTTGCACGCTGTCTTGTACTTAACAGGTCTCTTAACTTAATGGTTCACACTGTTAAACTCCCTCTTCTCCATCTTAGTTAACACAGTTATTTTCCAATTGCTGATGACAGAAGAACTTGAGAGTTTGGAGTCAGCTCTGACTCCTCCCCTCTTCCCAAGACAATGCCAAATCTTGCCTGTTCAGGACTGACATCATACCAGGTACCCACCTGCTCCATGTTCACACTCAGGCCCTGATTGGTCCCTGCTGGCATTTTTATTGCCTTGGGATACCACAGTGGCCTCCTCATCCTGGTCTTTTCATTTCTTATGCCTTGCCCGCCACACTTCCTTCTACCTAGAGTTGTTAGGGCTTCCCTTCAATACAGAAATAAGGCCATGCCACTCTTTGCTCAAGACCCAGCAATTTCCCACATCATTTACCAAAATACACATTCTTCACAAGGACTTGTGACGTCTCGCCAAACCTCTTCTTATCTCCTCAGTCCTCAACGCTTGGTTTGCAGTCCTGCTGTGTCCTCACAGGGCATTACACTAGCCATCCCCGCTGTTCAAAATGCCCTTTCCCACAGACGGCGTGCTGCCCGTTAGGCCTTCACTCGGTGTCACTTTAGTAGTGGAAAATCCAATAGCCACTTCCTTAATTTGAAAAAGTGTTTGGGATCTGTCTTTGAAGTTCAGACATATTTTCATAAATTTTCTGTAAGTTAAGGCTCAAAGGATCAGAAATTTGCTTGGGGTATGCTACTTACTGTGTTTATATGCATTCCTTCAGGTAGGGGAGAAACATTTATTACATACACTATTACAGATATTTTATGGAAATGATTTCATTTGATCTTCATAAGAGGTTGTTGTGTTGTTATTACAGTTTAGATCCTGAAAGACCCTTGTGTTAAAAGGCTGTTTCCCAACCTGGTTCCATAAGGCTATATGGAAGATAATTAAGAAGTGGGTCCTTCTGGGAGCTCCTCAAGTTGTTGGTATGTGCTCTTAGAGGGCTGCTGAGTCCTCAGCTTGGTCCTCTTTCTCTCTTCAAAGTCTTGGCCATGAATATGACAGCTTTGCTCTGGCACACGTTCCTCACCATGGTTTGAGCAGAAACCTCCTAAGCTGTGAGCCTAAAGAAACCTTTCCTCTTTATAAGTTGATCATCTCAGGTATCTGTTGCAACAACAGCAAGTTGACTAGTACAATGAGTCTCATTTAATGGATAGAGAAACTGAGGCACAAAGTCCAGTGACAACGGGTGGTAGAGTCAAGACTAACCCAGCCAGCTCAGAAACCTCCTTCACTGTGTGTTCCGCTTTGGCTTCTTGCTCAGAGATGACATCCTCTGATGGATACAAATATTCAGAGACAGATGTGAATCCATTTGAACTTTGCAAGACAGTGTTCTCGGCTTCACAAGCTACTGTCAATCACAAGCCACTGTGAAGCACAAGCCACTATCAAACTTGTGCTGCTTTGCTCAAGTACTTATAAAATATTTGAAATATTTAGAATTGCCTTAAATTCATCTTGTGTGTCACAAGCTGTAAGGAAGTAATTTAAAAAAAAAAAAAAAAAAAAAAAAAGCTTCAAAGCCCTGGAAAGATAGATAGCCAAATAATTAAAACATGATTTAAAACCTTAAGGCCACACTACCCATGGAAAACAAGAGTATTGGACACTAGCACAAACTCAGTGAAGTCAAATTTCCACTCAGTATATAATTTTATGGTCAGTAAGTGCCCAGCACAGACCTTTGTACAGGAAGGAAGAGATATTGCAGAAGGCAGGCAGAGGGCTGCAGAAAAAATCCAGAGACTCTAGGAATTCTGTGCATCAGTCCTTGTCCTTTGGTCACTATGGATGGAGCCTGCCCAGATGCTGTACTATCTTATCATTTAGAAAAGAAGAACCAGAGTTCAGGGACCCAGGATTCTATCCCTGAAGACTTAGTTTAGTCAAAGAACCCACAATGTATATAAAGATCCAGCTTGGAAAAATAAAAGTACACATATTTAGGAACTATGGTAGGTTAACAGTATCCTCCCTAAAGAGATATGCATATGTCTTTAAGGCCATGAGTGTGACCTTATTTGGAAAGAAAGGCTATATGCTTAAGTAATAAAATTAGAGATGTTGAGATGAGGTCACCCTGGATTAACAGATGGGCCCTGAGTCAATGGTAAATAAGTGTTGTAAGAGACAGAAGGGAAGTCACACACGTACAGCAGATCACATAAAGATGGAAGAGGAACTGGGCTGGGCAGCCCCAGGAATGTATGGAACTTTGAAACTGGAAGAGGTAAAAAATACACCCCCACCCCCACCCCAAGAGTCCTGGAGGAGCAAGCTTTGTAGATTTCTTAATTTTGAACTTCTGGCTCTAACACTGCAAAAGGTTTAGTCATTTGTTCCAGTGTGTGTGTGTGTGTGTGTGTGTGTGTGTGTGTGTGTGTGAGAGAGAGAGAGAGAGAGAGAGAGAGAGAGAGAGAGAGAGAGAGGTGCCAGACATTTCATATGCCTTCCCCCATTAAATTCTCTGTAAAGTGGATGTTGTTATTGTACTCATTTTCAAAACAAAAAACAAAAAACAAAACAAACAAACAAAAAAAACCAGACCAAGAGTGGTCTTGAACAATTGACTTGTTCAAGTTTACACTTCTGGCCAATAAGCCACCAGAATTTGATTCCAGAAGTCAGACTCTGATGGTTTTGTACTCTATAAGGCATGCTTCTTTTTAACAGAGGTTTTCTGCAGCATATGCTGGGGAAATGACCTGCACTCTGTGTCTACTGTGTATCGACCCATAATATATGCCTAAACTGGAATTGGGCCAACCCCAGTATGATTAAGCATGTTCTGTGCTTTTTCTAGCATCTTGGAGGTTTCTAAAGTCAGGTTTCATAAGAGAGCCAAGTAAACACTGATGCTCCTTGAAGGAGTTCCTGTAGCTGTTTGCTGCCTTCTCTCATAGGTGGAGAAAGCTCAGGAAGGAGTTTACCTGGGGGAAGAGGAAAGTAAGCCAGGGTTTGCACTTGCACCACATGCACTGTGCTGCTCCAGCACAGAAGCTGTTTGTAGCACCCACATTCCTTTCTGTGATTGGCTTTCCTGTAGGCTTAAAATTTCCACAACCTACTTTAACTAAGGTTCTTAAATGCTTTAACCTCCACCACCCACCAGAGGTAATGGAAAAAGAAAGGTTAATAGGAAATGAGGTTTGTGGACCTCTTTAGAAATAGTTCTTCGGGGCAGTCCTCCATTGGACAATCTCTATTGTCAACAATACAGTCCTCTAGTAAAACACCAACACAAACTAGCAGCTGTAATCCACTCAGCAATCACTATTCACGAATCAGCAATGGCAGTTGGATCCAGAAGAAACCTTGTTGCTCTGCCAATCAGCCCGAGTCTGAGGAAGCAACAAGAATGTCATGAGAGGTTCTTTGGCTCATGGTGTTTGTCTATGAAGTCATGACAAGCGAAGATCAGAAATGTGATGTAAGGTGAACCAATACCAGAACGTCATCAGCAAAGACTAGCTTGGTAGAGCAAGGCGAACCAATGCCAGAGCCTCTTCCCATTGTCTCTAAGGTCAAATTTATATTCTTTCTAAACATCACAAATCCTTTCTCGTGTCTGGTTCAGCACAACATCTTTTCACCTCAGCAAAATGATAACAGACTAAACTCTGAACCTGTTATCAGATGGCATAACTGAGTTTCCAAAGAAACCAGGCATTTCTACTTCACTCTCCCTTCTTATTCTTGTGCAGTATCATGGGAAGATAAGTTCAACAAATGTTTCCTGAGTGCCCACTATGAACCAGGTATCATACTTAGAGCTAGAAATCCAGGTGAACAAGGCATAGTGTCTGTCTTGGAGATATGGAGCTGGCCAGTGAGAAAGTAATTTGAAGAGAATGTGTTGATGAGATAAGATAGAACAAAGTTATACAGAATGAACAAGGAGTCTAGGTCAGTGTTCTATTGCTGTGCAGTGAGTGGCCATGAAAATGGGAACCCTTATCAGGGAAAATATTTAATGGGGGCTTGCTTACAGGTTCAGAGTTTAGTCTGTTATCATCATAGTGGAAAGTACGGTGGCAAACAGGCAAACACGGTGATGGAGACGGAGCTCAGAGTTCTACATTTGGATCTGCAGGCAGCAGGATGAGAGAAAGAGAGGGAGAGAGAGAGAGAGAGAGAGAGAGAGAGAGAGAGAGAAAAAGAGAGAACCTAGCATGGAGTTTTGGAATCCCAAAGCCCACCCCCAGTGGCATACTTTCCCACAACAGGGCCATACCTATTCCAATGAAACCATGTCTCCTAATCCTTCTCAAGTATTGTCATTCCCTGATAACTAAGCATTCAGATGGATGAACCTATGGAGGCCGTTCTTTTTTAAAACTACCACATAAAGGGTCAGGGAAGTAATACAAATAAATGAAGAGTGCCAGTACCAGGAAGGCAATGGGAGTTTCAGATGCTCTGGAAAGGACAAGACCAAGGCCAGCTAGAGGCTACCTGCTCTAGCCATTACTCAAAAGAAGACTAATATTCAGGTCTTCGTGAACAGCTCTTGGTTTTAAAATGTTGTTTGATAACTTATAACAAAAAGAATGGATTTCTCACTGGAAAACAACACTGCTCACCCTGCTAGAATATGTAGCCAGCACATATGGCCAGTTCCACCATAGTACAGAAAGTTGAGGCAGACAGTCTTACAACTTTTTCCAAAACCACATTCCTCTAAGTGACAGGAGGCCATTGGGTTTCCTCCTACCTAGCCAGTAACTGGATGGGCAGAAAGACTCTAACAACTACAGCAGTAAGTCAGACACACAGTAGTCATCATGCATTAATTACATTCTCCTATGTTAGACATTTTTGTAAAACATTGATATATATTTTCTCTTCTCTTAGCACCTAGGTCTCCTTTGATATATGTCAAGACATTGTGTTTGGAGTTTCATCTCTCATGGTTCCTGTTTCTATTCATCCTCTTTTTTTTCCTTCTTCTCCCCTGTCCCACCTCTGCTATGTTTCAGGTCCAAAGGAAACTCTATTCCACAAATTCTGGTGGTTAGACAAAAGCCAACATTCCTAAGGAACTTGTGAAGCTCATTCCTCTCTATCAAAGGAGACATTACCCTTATCATTGGAAGAAGACAAAAATAAATATCTGTGATACCTGTTAGTATACCAAAGTCCATGCTGGCCCCTAGGCTCCCTCAGTATCTTTTACACATTTCAGAGTCTATCCTAGTATCCTAGCTCTTCTCACATCCTCCTCTACCCTAAACTTCTCCAGCTCATGGTGTTCCCTTCTTCCAGTGTCTCATTTATCCTTAGAACCCTGCTATTTTGCACTCTCTTGTTCTTTTCTTTGTGTTGGGTCCCATTTCGGCCCTGGTTTGAGCCTTGTGAACAATCCTGAGCCTGGCTCCAGTTTCTGTGACCTTGTGGGAGAAGCTAAGCCTGGCTTGAGTTTTGAGACCTATCTCAATCACTTCTGTATTGGGGTGACTCAGCAAGATATGTTTGGCCCTGCCTTTGCCCCGCCATTGCTAACGTAGAGTTTTGCCATTGGCTTTGTCAGTCACTTCATACCACCCCCACCCCCCGTTACCCTTCCCCACCTCCTATGTCATCTCACCCCACCAAAATTTGCCCTCCCTATGCTCCGAGTTTATATAAGCGAGAGGCTGATGCAATAAAGTTGAGTTCCTGCTTCGACAAAAATCCTGGCCTGGTGTGTTTTTTGGGGGGCTGCCAACACTCACCATCCCACTCAGCTCTGGAGAGACCTGGTGGGACCGGGACCTCTCTCTCCTCTAGCCTGGATCTGCCGGCTTTAGGGAGCCGACATCTTTGTCTTCTTCTCTGTCTTTCCCCACCTCTCCCTCTCTCTTCCATTCCTGTTACTCTCATAGCCAGATACAGTTTGATGACCATATTCAGTTTACTACTTTCTCTATGTCTGGGACTCTTCCAGATACCTTTAGCTTTTCTCTCCTTCATATTTACAATAAAAACCTTTCTTTTAACCATGCCATAGAGCAGTCATGTTGTCAGTTTATACATTTAATGATTAACATCTTTTGCCTCCAAGTGAAACCTTCACTTTCAGGAATAGGTTACATAAGCCAGGCATGGTGGTGCATGCCTTTAATCCAAGCACTGGGGAGGCAGAGGCAGGAAGATCTCTGAATTTGAGCCAGCCTGGTCTACAGAATGAATTCCAGCCCAGCCTGATCTACAGAGACAGTTCCAGGACAGCTAGGACTACACAGAGAATCCTATCTCAAAAACCCCACAAAACAAACAAACAAACAAACAAAAAAGAAAGAAAGAAATGGGTTAATAAAATCAAGTTGTTAGCCAAAGTGGCCAAATGGAAATCCCCAAACAACTTGCTCTATTGCCAAGGTTATCAATTGCTTTCCAGAAAAAATTGCTTTCCATAAAAAAAAAAAAAACAACTTGATGATAAGATCCTATTTCTGAAGACAGAACTTGCATGTCTATTAAACACAGAGAAGTAAAGATAGTGCCTAACTGGAGCACTCCGACTAAGTAGTACTCATACTTCATATGGAACCAGAGGAGAAAGGTAATCACCAACCAGCTACAAACCTTTTGCAATGAAGCTTATGAAAAAGCTACAACACTTTTACAATAGTGACCTGAATGTACCATGTGCAGTGCAATAGTAACACAAAAACTGTGGCAGTAAGTAAGCATTATTGGATTTAAGATCTACTCCATGAGATAAAACTGATGGTCAACACAGCTTGGGTGGCCAAGAACCTGAGGCTAGATAGGCAAATGGTCACAAGGGAAGACCACATAATACTGTTCTGCTAATAGAACAGCAATAAAATGACTCCTAGTGACATCCTGCTAAACTCATAGATCTGTGTCTCACCTGGCCATCATCAGAGAAGCTTCCACCTACAGTAGATAGAAACTAATACAGAGACCCACAACTAGACAATGTGCAGAAAGTGAGAGACTTTGGGATACTCAGTCCAAATTGTGATGTCTCCATTAAATTGTGATGTCTCCATCAAATCCCCCCTTTAGGGTTCAAGGAACTCTTTAGAAGAGGAGGCAGAAAGAGTCTAAGAGCCAGAGAGGATGGATGATACCAAGGAGACAGTGCCTTCTAGACACAACAGGACTGATACACATATGAACTCACAGAGACTGTGGCAGCATGCAGAAGGTCTGCACAGGTCCAAGCCAGATGGGATCTCAGCACTGAGAGGAGAAGGTGGACATGAGCTTCCATCCCAAATGAAGAATCTATCTCCAATAATGCTTGCAAAAAAAAAATCACTCTCTCCAACAGAATCTCACCTGTCATACAAAGCACACATATGGGAAGGACTCATACCCATCAGTGGATAGATGGCCAACACTAAATGAACTCAATGATATTTTTGGAGATGTTTTTTTCCTTCATGATATTTTGATTGAATATTATGTTTTCCAATTTTGTGTTTTTATGAGGTTTGTTTACAAGTTCATGTGTGTCTCTGTTTCTCATGGCTTTTTTTTTCTTTTGAATTCTGGTTTGTTTTTATTTTCCTGTTTGTCTTCTAAAAAGAGAGAAAGAAGGCACAGAGCTGGGTGGGTAGGGAGGTGGCAAGGAATTGGGAGGAGATGGTGTAGGGGAAACCATGATCATAATATACTGCATAAAATTAGTTTCACTAAAAAATAAAAAAATAAGTGGCATCAAGAAAAAAATTGACACATTAGAATCACAGGAAATGTCTACTTTAACTGACAAGGACTGATGCATTCACTTTGGTCCAGTGTACATTTTCATGTTTTCCAGAAACTTTTAAAAAATACTGTATTATTCATCTATGTGTATGCGTGTATCTGCGTATATGTATGTGCCCGAGGAGCTCAGATGCTCTGGAGCTGGAGTTACAGGCAAGTGTGAGTTGCCTGATATGGGTGCTGGAAATTGAACTTGAGTCTTCTGCAAGACCAATACATGTTCTTAATTGCTGGGCCGTCTCTCCAGTCACACAAGCTCACCAGTGACTGTAAAAATGCTTCTTTATCTGACTTTTACAAGTGTCTGTAATTTTCCTCAGAAGTAAAAAAAAAAAAAAAGAAAAGAAAAAGACTACATTTGTAGTGTTTAGCTCTGTCTTTGTGTGTGTGTGTGTGTGTGTGTGTGTGTGTGTGTGTGTGTGTGTGTCTGTCTGTCTGTCTGTCTGTCTGTCTGTCTGTCTTTTGACACATCCACCCAAGTCCCCACTCATTTCACACTGTCATGTCAAAATGTGCTGAAAACAATTCCAGGTTCCTGGTTTGTCCTGCCAGCGACCTCTGTTGCATTCCAGCAGGAGGTGCTGTCTGTGGGCTCTGCCCTGGGGCCAGCGGTGTCTCTTGGTTACTGCCCAGCTCCAGCTGCCTCTCACCCCCAAAGGGCAAACATGTGCCTGCTGCAGGTTTGAATCATGAATCATTGCAGGGAAGGAGACCCAGGCCAGTCAGTTCTTACAAATCTCCTCTTATTACAGAATATATATAGTCCACTGTTCCAGCTGCCCCATTCACATGACCTGGGCCCATGAAGTCAGTGTTTCTACTAAGGGAACATTTGAAGGAAACTGGTCCTTAATAGATGCTTCACTCGTGCCACTCATCTTTTCCCTATCAGCTTACTCCAAATTCCAGCTTGTCCCCAGACAACATCCTTCACTATGACTGGTTTTGTTAAATCTAAATTCCCGGCTGATAGGTCAAAGTGAAAATGCTACCATTTCTAGGGAGTGTGTAGCAGGCCAGGCAATAAGATCAATTAATAGAGGTACAAACTCAGTTCCATGAGTTGAATGACTTGCCTAAAAGCACAAGGCTGGGACATGAACTTCTCATCAGCTACCACCAAAGCCCACCCCCTCCAAGCCATCCCCTAGCCCCAGGCTGGCTTGAACATGAAATGTGACATGTTACCTTCTCAGACTCCCCAGTGCTTTCTCCACAGTTACACCTAGTGGAGACCTGACTCCCAGAATCTCAATATTTCCTTATTTGAAAATGAAGTCACTGTAATTGCAATGAAGTAGGGTAGACACCTCAAACTAATATTCATGTCTTTACACAAAGAGAGATTTGGCCACAAATATACATACAGAGAATGAATGTGAAGATGAAGGCAGAGACCATAGTGATGGTTCCACAAGCCAAGGAATGTTGAAGACTGCTAGTAACCTCAGATTTGGAAGCAATAGATCCATCTTAATGTCCCTCAGGGAATAAACACCACTGACCCTTCATCTCCAACTTCCAGCTTCTAGCACTGAGAAGCAATGTGTGGTTAAGCCACCCAGTTTGCAATACTTTTAGCAGTCTAGCAAACACTCTTGTTCATTTCTCAAGACCCAGTCCAACAGTTCCTGTTGTTCCCCTAAGCCATGTCTCAGGCTGCTCAGGCTGCTACAACAAAAGGTCTCAGACAGGTTTTATGTAAACAGCAGACTAAGTTTGCCTCAAATGGCTCTGGAGGATGCTGTCCAGTGAGGGGTTGTGTCTTCAGTTAGCCATCCTCTCTCTCACTTGGCCTTCACATGTCATGAGGGATAAAGGGTCTCTCTGGAGACCTTTCATAAGGATGTTAACCATCCATAAGGGTTCTGTTTCCATAATCCACCCATTCCCAAAGGTTCTACCTCCAAATACCACTACCTTAGGGTAAGAATCTAACATTTAAACTTGGAAGGGTGTCCTGAATGTATGGGCAGCTGGGTTGGGAGTAGTGGTGACACAAATCGTGATACCACAGATCACTGTAGTGCAATCACATTGTCTATGTCTCTGGTGTTTACAAGAGAAGCTTCAGTTTTAACAGCAACCCAGCCCATTTTCTCCCTGTGCTCAGTAAGTGCACGCTGAGGTAAAGACTGAGGAATGCCATATCCTTGTTGGTACACCTGACCCAGTTGTTTGCCAAAACTGCAATTCCTTGATTAGTAGAAAGAGGACTAGGATTCTGGTCCCCAGAGAGACAGCCGTGGAGATGAGTCAGCTGCCCAGATGTGCCCTGGGTTCACAGAACCAATCCAAAGAGAAGCAATAATCTCAACTGGTTGCAAAGGGAGCTCTCTGGTATGAGAGCAGAATATGTTATAAACCAGAAGGGAAAGTCCACAGTTATGAGAGGCAGGAGAATGGGGCAGGGACGGAAGAGAACTTGACCACTAGCAGTCTATGCTTGTGTGCTAGAGGAAAACAGATTATGAAGCAGCTTGGATCCTGCTGTCTGAGACTGTCCCAGATTGGACTCCTCTCTGAGTTGAGGAGAAAGGCTGAACAATTAGAAAAGCTGGACTAATCTCTTCTCTGAAAGTGTCATAGAATGCTGGGCCCTCGGCAGCTCTATGGCCTGTGTTAATGCTGACTGTTACGGAGGTAAGAAGAAACCAGGTAGATGGTGTCCTCTTCCCTCGTAGATCAGCACTCTGTTGGCACTTCCAAGTTTCACACTGTGGGAAGGTGCAGCATGGCTGCTGTCCTGCCTTTATGAGCTGCTTCTTAAGCACTTCCATCTTTGAATGGCCTCTTAAGCCTTGGAAGCTAAGGTTATATGTCACCTCTTAGGATCAAGGAAAAAGTGGAGGAACCCAAAATTTGACTTTTTGGTGATGGTGGTGGTAGTGGTGTGTGTGTTGCATACATAACACTACTGAGAGTTAAGGCACAGTATAATTTCTAATGCCAACTCTTTCAATATAAAGGGCCCAACACCAGGTTAATAATGTTGAAGGATACTGGTTCTTCCAGATTTTCCAAGTACCCAAGGGTTGATTTAAATTAAGAATTGTGGTGGTTTGAACAAAAATGGATCCCATGGCTCCTATATTTGAATGGTTGGTTCCTAGCTGGTGGAACTATTTGGGAAAGATTGGGGAGTTAAGGCGTTGTTGGAGGAGGTGTGTCACTAGGGGTGGGCTTTGAGGTTTCAAAAAGCCAACATCATTCAAGCTTATATATTAGATGTAAGCTCTCAACTACTGTTCTAGTGCCGTGTCTGTCTGCTGTCTGCCACGATCCCCACCTTGGATATCATGGACTCCTCCTCTGAAACTGTAAGAAATTCCCCCAATTAAATGAATTCTTTTTTTAAGTTGCCGTAGTCACGGGTGTCTCTTCACAGCAATAGAAAAGTAACTAAGACAAGAATGCTCAGCTTAATCTTTTTTATCATCGACAAAATTAAGTAGTAGTAGAATTCACAGGAGAGACATAAAAGGCTAGTTAACAAGCAGGACTTTTAGAAGTAGAAGCAGAAGGTGCCAGGTGGATTGGGTTCAACTTGGAGCTTGTCGCTTACTGTCTGTGACTCTAGAACACATTACTTGGTCCCTTTGTGCCTTGTTTTCCTCATACTTAAAAATGGAAATAGTAACAATGCCACTTTTCAGGGTAGTCATAAATACTTGTTTGAATTGCATTGCCCAAGTGCTTCAAACTGTGCTTGGCATGCTATACAAGTTCTGTACAAACATTTGCAATTGCTTTCTAACAGCACAAGCTTTTCATGGGTCCAGGCTAACACTTGAAGTTTATTAGACAGTCTACCCACCAAAATAGGCTTGTATATGGGATCCTGCCTTTGTGACGAGAGGCATAGAAATTAAAAATGTATGTATGCAAATTGGACAATTAATAATCTGCAGTCTTGATGCTGTGTCAGAAAAGATGAATGGTCTCCACTACCAAGTGGATGCTATTTTCAAAACCAACAACTAGGACGTTAAAAACAGTCATGTGGAAAATGGTTCTAAGATTAAAATAAAAAAATCTTTTCTTGATGGCATGGGGTGTTTCAAGCAAAATGGAGTTGTGTTTATGAATCTGTATTTTACAACGTTATATTTCTAGGAGCCAAAGAAAATTACCTTGAGTTTGCATTACAGCTCAAGGGATGTCCAATAAAAATGCATTCTGAGAGAAATAAATGGAAGAGAAGAACAGAGGGGAATTATTAAGTGACCTATCTTGTTTTTTAAACAACTAGAAGCCCCTATAAATTCCTCCCTAGACCCAAAATGTTGAGTTTTAAATGACTCATTTAACAATTTTATACATAATTATGTTGCTGTATGGAAATTGTATTTGTTTGGTCAATTGCAACAAGTTAAATTAGATATCTGAAACTTATCTTAATGATTTATAATGATTCATATGCTTCTCAGAGACACTGGCTCCTCATCTGTAGGGTTCACTGAAGAGCAATGCAATAGGTCTGGAATGGCTTCTAGCTGTACTGAAGCCCTTTATCATGGCTGCCTTCTGCATCTCTGATGTTTCCATACTGGATATCACCAGCATCTTTCAGAAGGAGAGTCCTCCACTGGAGGTGTCACTCATACTGTCTTCACCAGGCTCCTGTATCTAATGATACTTTTGTTGTTATACTTTTCCCTCCAAGGATCATTTCTTTTTCTTAAATCTTGGAAACACACCCTTTAGTAATTCCTTCAGCAAAGAGCTATGTAGGGGGTGTTTTTGATGTTAAGGTCTTTTTCCAACTGGTTTTTGATCAATTAATAAAGATATCAGGGGCCAATTGCTGGACAGAAGGAAAGAGGCTGAACTTCCAGTTCCCAAAGGTAGGCTAAGAGATGCAGGGGAGGAAAAGAGATTCGCCATGCTTTGGAGGGAGAAAAGGTGACCAGCCATCTGAGTTCTGGATGTATGTGATGTCTTGAGTATATTTATCCAAATTTGCTTTTTCAGAAACCATTTAAAATCTACAATAAATAATTATTTGAAATGTACAAATATGTAGAGAATATGGAAGACAGCAAAGACAACAAACAAACAAACAAAAACACCTTGGAAGCCCCAAAGGGCTTGACCAATAAAAATTGATCAAGCAAAGTGAAAAAAAAAAAAGTCAAACCGGAAGCTGCCTCACTTTTTGTTGAAAGATCATTAAGAATACAGAAAATGGAGACATCAGACAGAGCTATTCATAGGAGTGAAAAACATGGCTTGAAACAGAGAGGACCAGAACAATAGAGAAACACTGCTGCCTTAGACTCCTGCTTCACCTCTTGTTCCTGGTGACGTTTCCCCACCCTAGCAAAAGAATGAGATTTACTTTCCATAGAAATCTAGACAAAGTGCAGTGGGCTGGAAAGTGCAGGCTCAGTTACATGTATGTGTCCACCACAGGATCCATGGGAAGGGAATGAGGACCCTGGAGACTGAGACTCACTTCTGAGTTCTGTCTACTCATTCAGCTTCCAGAATTTCAAGTTTCATTCAGAACTTTCTCTCCTGGAAAAAAAAAGATCTGGAAAGAGAGAAGAGCTATCTCTTAGGGCTCTTGTGGGTTCAAAAGACCTTAGGTCTCTAAAGCACATGACCCAACCAGACCACTCTCCTTGGCACTCACTCAGAACCTTCCGTCAACATTTTAATTCTCCCACAACTAGACATGGTCAGACACCCAGGACAGAGAGGAAGGACACTAATAAGCAAGATAGAGATCAGTCAGGCAACTACAAACAGAGAAAATAACAAAATAAAACAATTTTGAGGGAAAATAAACTATGTTGCAGAGAAAACTTCAAAATAAAGTTATTATTAATGTCCTTAAAGAGATGAACAGTGATATGAAATCACAGAAACAAGATTGGAATGTTACTTCAAAAGCCACATTCAGGGAACATAAAAGAACTCTTAGAAATTGAAAACATGGCCGAGTTGAAACTCTCAACAGAAAAGTAGGGCATGTTGACCTACCTCCTAGGAAACAGAGAAAAAGCAATGGGAAACAGAACAAATGATTATACAGAATATAGATATGTATTATTTATGTCTGCTTTTACATAGAAACATATTAAATACTACACTATATTATAGAGCATTTTGTTAATCAGGAAGCAAAGGCACGCAGATCCCTGAGTTCAAGGCCATCCTGGTCTACATAGTGAGTTGCAAACCAGACAGGTTACATAGTGAGATCCTGTCTCAAAACAAAACAAAACAAAACAAAACAACACTGTATTAAGTAACGGAGGAAGGTCAGTATCTGCAAAGAGCTGGAGAAAAAAGAGAACAAAGAAAGTGAATGAAAAAAAATGAATAATTTAAGAAAAATTCTGTGACTTTCTAGACTGAATAGCTCATAAAATTCTCAGAATAATGCATGAAATAGACGCCAACCCAGGTATAGCTTTATGAACTACCAGGGAAAGGGAGACAAGAAGATCTTAAAACCTTCAAGGGAAATTAAAGTCACTCACACTCAAAACACTGAACCAGACCTATAATAATGTAAACGTCAATGATGATTGAGCTAAAGGAAACTACATCATGGCAGTTAAACTACGGTGGACTGGAATGTACACGTCCTCTCTCTCCCCTCCCCCACCCCCTTTCTCTTTCAAGGTACCCAATGGCACCAACTTAAGGGAGAAAGGGTTTATTTGAACTGGTTTAAGAAGGGAAATGGTCTACCATGGCAGAGAAGGTGTAGCTTGCATTCATTGCACCTGCTGTCAGGAAACAGAGACGAACACTCATGTTCTTTTAATTCACTGTAGGTCCTTAGCCTATGGAATCACGTACATGAACCGTGAACACTCAGGGTGGGTTCTCCAACTTCAAACCTCTCTGGACATGTCCTTACAGACTCCCTCAGAGATGTCTTTCTAAATCTTCTGATATGGACATACTTACTTTATCATATTCTGGCCTCTATTAAAATTGACCAGGTTTATTGACAATCTATTGGCCCTTAGTATGGAATCTATATTTTCTGACCCCTTGAAAGGCTTGATTGTGACATTTGCTTTATGTAGTTTCTCTCAGTTTCCAATAGTAACAGTGAAGATCTAATGGAACTTGATGAAGGTTTAGGGTCTTTTAAGAATTCCTGTAGTGGGGCTGGGGAAATGCAGTAGTCTGTAAAGTGCTAGCCATGTAAGCCAAAGGCCCTGGAGTCAATCCCCAGTAAACCATACCCCCCCACACCCACAGACAGACAGACACACACAGAGAGAGACTAGAGAGAGAGAGAGAGAGAGAGAGAGAGAGAGAGAGAGAGAGAGAGAGAGATTCCAGTACAGCAGTACAGGGTTGGACAGAGACAGGGTAAGCTCTGAATTCAGTAAGAAACCATTTCTCAAAATATAAGGTGACCTCATCCATGTGTGTATATAAACACACAAACATTCTCTCTCTCTCTCTCTCTCTCTCTCTCTCTCTCTCTCTCTCTCTCTCTCTCTCTCTCCACACCCCAAAGTTACATACAGTACAGAGGTGCAGTTGCATATTGAGCTAATCAACAGCCCTGGGTGAAAACATATGCCCGCAGGTTAAGTCGATAGAAATAGTCGAAGAGCCTTTGGATAACATTCAAAGTCACCATGAGTAATGAGTCTTTCCCCAGAAAGAGCGCACTCAGTGGCTATGAGGATATGAAATGCTGTAGATCTCAAAGAGAACTGAAACCCACTGGGGCTTGTGATTTCTTCCAGGAGCTATTGAGAAGTAGCAGGAAGGATTCAGTAACACTTCCCCATCTTCTCAGCACTGCTTCACTTTCTCTTCCACCCTCATTTATAAAGAGCTTAGAGGAGAGTCCTATGAGCTGGCTGCCACTGCTATTCTATGCGAGACTCAGTAGTAGTAATGGAAATGCTTGGATTTGAACCCCTAGGAATTCATCTTCCCTGGAATCAAGAATAGTAGAATAGATTTGTTGACAGCAGAACTACCAAAAGCATGCTTTATTTGGAGAAAGAGTTTCAGCATCATTTTCTTCTTCTTTAGAGAAAAAGACATTGGCAATGGAAACATGAATGAAGGAAAGAGTAACCAAATGGTAATTAGCACAGGGTATTTTGACATGCCCCCTCCCTCATCTCCCATTGACCTTGAGCAAACCTCTTTAGCTTGTGATCATGTGGTTTCCCTAGCTCTACAGTGAAAACATCACAGTAGCCTTACCACCAAGAGTTCGGGATGCATTAAATTCACTACATTCACTGACTACTGACCAAGGCTGCTAAATTCGGAAGTCAAGGGCAGACAACTTTCCTTTCAAATTCATAGAGTCTGTAAAACAATAGAGTCAGCAAGAATCATCAAATATTCATTTTTGTGAACAAGCATTAATCCAAATAATGAAATGAAACTTCGTGTGTAACAGTTCGCACAGTCCCTGTTATGGCTTTCAAAAACCTAAACACACTGGTTCCCAATGGTTGTGCTACTCCACCCAGTGCCTCCTGCCTCCTGTTGTCTTGGAGACCTGTTGGTATGGAATACAGAGGAAGGGAAGTAACTCTGCAACCGGGGCAAGAGGAACTAGTCTTCCTTTCTTGCCGGAACTGTTGTTTTCCTAATCTTGTTCATCGGCATGTAATTAAGCTGCCAGATTGAATTCAGGCAGGAATCAAATGCATGGCATTCGAAGGCCTCTCTGGAATTGAAGAAGCTAGCCTGATCCTTTACATACAAGTGGCATTTGTTTTACTTTAAGAAGAAAATGATAAATCCATCAAGACTTTCAGGTCTAAATTGCTTTCAAAGACCTCGAAGTTAATTAAAGGAGAAAAATATACAAAAGAAGGTGACCTTTTCCATATAAGGTATAAATATGCCATTGTTAATGAATTTCATTACAGCAGAGAGGACAATAAGCAATTGTAGCTTAGTCCAGCATCTGACTTCAGATGACGAATTGGTAGGGTGGTAGTTATCATTTTAAGTAGTAAAAATATTGTTACTAAGCCATTCTTCTAAAATGGACATGAACATTAAAAATAAATTAATATGTTCTAAAGCAATAAGTTTTTGTTTAGACTTTAGGGGTTATATTAATGATTTATTGTTCTTCCTTCAGCTAAAAATGTTAATCAGAGGGGAAGAATTATGGTGTTGACTGGGTTTCACTAAATCCTTCCTCGGAGTTACATGGACCTTTATTATGTTACCCTGTTGAAGGGAATTTGTTTCACATTGATGAGTAGGCAAAACAAAATTTGCCATTGTAGTGTGAGGGGAGAAAATGCTGTATTTTATGAGCAAGCATCCATTATAATGTGCTGACAAAGTCAAAGTAACCATCGCGAGCAGTTAACGCACAAGAAAACTTCAGACTAGGGAAATAACGGCAGAAAGGAAATGTCCTAATTTTATATTTTCCTAAAATCTGCTCTCAAGTTCCAAGTAGTTTCCTTCAACAGTTCTAAAAATCTTTTAACAGTCAGTCCAAAAATGAATTGAAGGAAAACAAAAAGCTGTCTGAATGCCCAGTCTGTTCCTATTAGAAACTCATGGTTAATTCCATGATTAACAAGTTTTTCTTTGTTAAGCCTTACTGATCCCAGACCAGCCTGGCTTGGTGGCAGAGTATTTACTCTGTATCAGGGGCTCACTCTGCGCCAGTACTGTAGTGGTACAATTACTAACTGCAAGCTTCAAGAGCATGATATTTGGAGTCAAATTGCATGGATTCAAATCTCAGCTACATCAATCAATGGCTTTGGGACTTGAAACAAATTCACTGACCTCTCAGAACCTCACAGTCCTCTGTAAACATGAGCTGACACCAGCCACTCAGTCCTAGAGTTAAACAAGATAAGGCATGGGAAGTGATTAGTATCCGCCTAATACACACTAAGTAATAAACACCAAGTAGTATTTAAGCTTTGATGATTCAACAAATTTCATCTATTTAACTAATTGGCTACTCAGAAGTAAGGCAGGGTATGCTCTTAGAAACCAAGGGAGAACTGAGTAGAATACAATAATTTCTCCCAAGCACTCAGGCTGTCCTCTGGCAAAAAGTACAAAGACAGAACAGTATGAGCCTGATGTAAGCAGAAAAACCATGATGTGGTCCTTGACACTGGAAAAGCAGTGGACAAAAAGAGCACAGAAGGGTCCAAAGCATGCAGGAAATGGGAAATGGGAAAGAGCCTGGATCTGATTCTTAGCTTGTTCACTGCAGTGGGTTAAATAGCTGTTCCCCGACATATGAATAGTCCTTAACCACCCAATACCTACGAATCTGCCCCATTTGCAAAATGTGTATGAAGTCTGTACTCTCTCTCTCTACCTTTAGGACAATTGGTTTCAAATGAAGACATTCGGGTCTGAATATTGACCAGTAAATAAGGCCATGGCCTTATTAAGTACCTGGCAGGTTTTCTGGTTCCATCACCAGGGCGTCTTTAACCATGCCAATCTTTTCCATCTTGCCTTCAGAATTTTGCTGTTGTCCTCTGTTGTTTATTATACTGTGCCATTATAAAAAGCTAGACTGCCATGCATCCCAGGAATCTATAAAATATTGGCACTGGGGGTGGGATAGAGGAGATTGTAAAAGCAGAATGGATGGAAAAGGGGGGTCACATAAAGAGCCACAAACCCAAGGTTCATCAAATCTGGTGTCAGAGAGAGCTGCAGAAACAATGACAACCTTAAATGAGGGATATTTCTCTTAGGTGGAGCAGTTCCTTGATAAAGGATAGATGTCATCATGGGGATTTATATAACCATATCATATATCAGGGTGTTTTTCCCACCTCAGAATTTCTGGTGGGTCTGAGAAACATCAGAGCCCCAACAACCACAAAGGGTCAGAAAACCCAAAGCTTCCTCTGTCAGGACTCAAGAAGAGGTATTTAGACCTTATTGAAAGTCTCTAGGTTTCTAAAAATATGGAGTACCTCACCTTTTCACTCATCTCAAACATTTGTCTAAGCACTAAAACATAGCATATTAATATGGTGCTTAAATGCTTTCTAGGGATTTAGATAACTGCCCTTAAACACAGGAAAGCAGAATCCAACCTCAAATTTACACAGATCACAGGCCAGAAAATCAGAGAGATCTGAAAGTGCAGTTGTATTAACAAAACCCAGAGCATCCGAGAACACTGTTTTGTAAGGATGTGGGGCTTTTCTGTACATGGCAACTGTCAAGTGTGTATATGCTCTACACAGCTCAGTGTGATAATATTTGTCATCAACATGAATACTTCTACAATTTAATCCTGTAATCTTACATACAGGAACTTATAACACAAGTATGCTTAAACAAGTTTAAAATGATATGTTTATCAATGTTGGAAACATTAAAAGCTTGAGCACGGGGCTAGAGAAATGGCTTAGTGTTAAAAGTAGTTACTGCCTGTGTAGAGTTGCTCAACTTGACATAAGCTGGAGTCATCTAGGAAAGGAAACATCAATTAAGAAAATACCTCTATTCAATTGGCCTGTTGACAAGTGGGGGGTCATTTTCTTCATTAATGGTTGATGTGAGAGAGCCCATTGTAAGTGGCACCATCCCTGGGCAGATGATACTGGGTTGTATAAGAAAGCCGGCTAGGTAAGTCACAGAGAGCAAGCAAGTAAGAAAGTAGTATTTCTCTGTAGCCTCAGCTTCAGTTCCTGCCTCCAGTTCCTGTCCTGGCTTCCCTCAGTGATGGACTATGATCAGGATGAGTAAACCAAATAAACCCTTTGCACTCCAAGTTGGCTTTGGTCATTATGTTTTATCACAGTTACAGAAAACAAACTAATGCACTGTGGTTTCAAAGGATCTGATTTCTGTTCCCATTAACAACACTGGGAAACTCACAACCACCTATAACTCCAGTTTCATTTGGTACCTTCCTCTGACTTCTGCAGTCAGTAGGCATATACATGACACACACATATATATACAAGCAGGAAAATTTCTCATATGCATATAATAAAATAAATAAAACAAAACAAGTTAAAAAATTTAGACTCTTAAAGTTTAAAAATTGTAAAGACTATCAGGACTTTTAAAGTTGGATTGAATTTTACATTATGAAGTAAACATGAGGCCTTGGGGACAGTGGTGGAAGGTGACTAGAAGTGATAGGTTTGAACTCCTGAATGGATTGCAATAAGGCACAAACAAACACCTTAATTAAATAAAAATGTCAGTTCAGAATATGAAAATTCTGCAATTCCATATGAAAATTCCATATTAAAATATGGAATTCAATTCAATTATGAGATAGAAATACTGAAGATGAACCAAAACGAAATAATGTAAGTGGAACTTAAATAAGTCAAATGCAAAGCTCAGTGGACACCCTGTCTGATAGAACGAAGTACAGAGGTGATGGAGTGTTAGGGCTTGAAGACAAAGTGGAAGAATTAGAATACTCAGTAATTAACAAAGATAGATTATTTAATACATATAAAAGAAACATGAGAGATCTTGGGGACACCATGGGGAAAAATCTACAAATTATAAGCATAGACAAAGGAGAACTCAATACCAAAGTCATAGAAAACAATGTCAATACAACCATACAAGGTATTTCTCCAAATATAGAAAAAGAGATGCTTATCTACATACAATGCTAAATAGACAAGGTCAAAACCAAAAATTCCTACAACATATTATAATTAAAACACTAAATATACAGAACAAAGAAAGTGTGTTGAAAATCTGGAACAAAATGTCCAATATAAAGGCCAGTTCATGAGAATAACAGATGACTTCTCAGGAGAAGCTTAAAAAAAAAAAAAAAAAAAACAGAAGAATTTGGAAAGAAGTAATCCACGATCAAAGACCACAGGTGCCAATCCAGACCAATGCACAGAAAAATCAGTTGCAATAACAAAAGCAAAAGAAAAGCTTTCCATGACAAAAGTGGGCGTAGGGCACTTACGAGCATTATACCAGATCTACAGAGGATACTGGAGGGAATTCTTCACATTGGAAAGATGATAAAACCATCCAGGAGAACACAGGCAGAAAGCACTGCTAAACTAGTTGTGGGAGGCAGAGAGTACTTCATGTCAACTAAGGGAACATTCCATCAAGAAAACGTAATTCTAAGCCTATGTGCACTGACACACTCTCACCCAATTACATAAAATAAATTCTACTAGATGCAAAGTCACAGATTAATGCCACTACAATAATAGTGGGTGGTTTCAAAGTCCCACTGTCACAAATAGAGATTTGCATAACAGAAACAAACAGAGAAACATGGGATTGAATGACACCATAGAACAATGAACCTAACACAACTACAGAGTATTCTATCTACATGGTGCAGAGTACACTTCTTATAGTCCCATGGGATTTTCTCTAGAATAGATCATGTATCAGGTCATAGAGCAAGTCTTAACAAACATAGGAAAGTGAAAACGACTTTTTATATCCTATCTGACTAGAATAACAACAAAAGAAACTACACAAACTCATGGAGAGCAAACAATAATAACATCAAACCTATAGTCAATATCATGATAAAATACAGAAAATCTCAAAGCAGTTCCACTAAGTTCAGGAATAGTCGACACAATACTTAAAGCCTTAGCTATGGCAATAACATTAGAAAATCAAGCGGATACAATGACTGAAGTCACAGAGTTTCCCAGGGTGGAATAGCCTTTAGGATTTAAAGAAATGAAAATATGACTGGCCTAAACCAAGAAGAGAGCTAGAATGTCTCCCTCCATCTGCTCAAAACCAGACCAATGCTGCTAATAGTCCCTAGAGGACACTGTGACCTTCATGCCACGTTGCACAGAGGCATGACAGGTCACTTGCTTCACATGCTTCCTCTGTTCATAATGCCTGGTAGTGTGGTGGCAGTCCTCTGTCTGAAGGTATATGCCTCCATTGACAGTCTCACAGAACAACTAACAATGTACTTACTCAACTTTAGTGAGATTTAATATTTTGGTCCTGGAGTTGGCTTCAGGAAATGCAGATGGTAGAGAAATAAGTTAGTCTCTACCACAAAGGCACAGCCGGATCAATTGAGAATACAGAACAATCTGCAAGACAAATTGGCCTGGTCTCTTCTAAACCACTTTGGTGAAGAGGTAACCAATGGTCTCATGTACTTAGTCTAATTGTATCTGCTACTCAGAATGTATGCCCATCCCCGGCTTAGAAACCAACTTGTCCACTCCACTCCCAATGCCAGCCTAAGTAAAACTCATGAACTCTTCAGGAGTTCAATAATCTAACATGAACTGTTCAAGAAACAACAAGACACGGTACTGTTTTGTCCTAAATGGCAAAATCATTTTCATGAAATCATTTGTTAGTACACTATAAGTGCTCATTCTAGGTGCTATGCACTCAGGCCCAGTTGTAACGAAATTATAGAGAAGCAGAGGGAGGAGTCAGTCACACCATCACAGTCATGTTGTTTTCAAACTAGAGAGGCTGTGGTTTCTTTTTAGCTTATTAGTCATCTAAGTCATGAAAGCCCCTGTAAAGGTTCAAAATTCGTTTGTGTACTTAAGGTAGCCAAAGACTAAGCTAAAGTCACAATGTTAAGATAGCTAGTTGTATGCTCAAATAAGCTAATTATAATAAAAGTCACCTAAGGCTGTTAGAACATTTGCTCAGCAAAAGTGGGGCTCAAATAACGCAATCAAATTGACTATATTGCCTAGAACCCCAGTGGTACTATTTCCAGGTCACTTCATCAGCAGAAACTTTTGTAGCCAACCTATTTGGGACACCCTTGGCAAAGACATAAGTGGCGAATATCAAAAGAGTATAGCTCCTTTTCAGAGAAGGGCCATGTTTATCAAAACGTTGCAACAAATTCCAACATTAGAGGAGTCTAATGGTTCCATTATCCTCACAGAAGACCACTAAAAGATGTCAAGCAGCTTTAGAATCTGCTGAGTTTAGAGGAAATTAGCACGACATTGTACACTGCCCTTTGCCTTGAGAAAGAATAAACATTTAGAAGAAATTAGAAGCAAAGATGGTCGCTTGTATTTTTTCTGTCTGATGGGTCCCAATAAATTAATACTCTCATACTCTGGCTTAAGGTGTTACTTACTCTTTAAATGACATCTGATCTTCAGAAATAAAGATCTTCTCAGTCATGCTTGCTCTCAGGAGGCACCACAGCTGGTTGTCCAACTCACAGAGGGGCCTCAGCCTTGCACTGTGATAATGAATTCCAAGTAAGTCATTGCAGCAAACACGGCATTTTACCCCTCTCTGTAATATAACTCTTGATATAGTGTTTTTTTTCCCCGATACCAAGACCAGTCTAGTCCTTAAAATATTCATCCCAGTATAACCACTGGAGCGGTGGTTCTCAACCTGTGGTTCATGACCCTTTGAGGGGTTCAACGACCCTTTCACAGGGGTAGCATATCAGATATCCTGTGTATCAGATATTTATATTACAATTCATAACAGTAGCAAAATTATAGTTACGAAGTAGCAACAAATATAATTTTATGGCTGGGGGTCATCATAACATGAGGAACTGTATTAAAAGGTCACAGCATTAGCAAGGTTGAGACCAGTGCCCTAGAGAATGGACTTGAAGTCTCTCTACCTCTGAGTTCCACTGGAGGCCAGTTAGTCTTTGGGCCTTTGTTTCTTTGTTAACATGGAAACGAAGTAACATTAACACTCAGAACCACTGAAAGACTATGTGATAAAAAAACCATGATGGCCCCCAGAATTTGGTCTTCATGCTACCTTCCCCCTTGGTGCTCAACATGTGCTACAGATATGTTTATGGAAGGGCAAGGCAGCCTTTTTTGAGGGATTGCATGTCGTAGTTGGTAACGGGAAGGCAAACCAATACAATGCAATATCTAAGATCTGTGAGGACTTACACTGGGTTCCTACATTCCTCGGTGGATCACAGGATATAGGCCTTTGGAGGGTAAAAATCCTCCCTTCAGCAGAATGATCTACTATCACACCATTCAGTAGCCAGCATGGCTTGGGTGACACTGCATTCTCTACAGCAGCTGTCAGTAACAGCAGGGCCTGTTCACACTGTACTTCTGTACAGGGAAGGGAGATTATGGTTTTATTCTGCTTATACATAAATTAACACTGCAACCCTGTTTTCATCAGGTCTAAGGTCTAAAGGAATGGACAGGATGTCCCTAAGGTTCCTAGGCATCCATCAGTTTAGGTCAAGCTATTTTTGCTGGAGACCAGTTGAAATCTTCTTCCCACGATTTGCCTAAGCTTGAGGAAGTGCAGCTTCCACAAGGAAGTGTAGCTTGTCTGCTCCTGATATCAGAACAGCAGCTTACAGGAACGTGATAAAACCACAGGACATCCATCCGGTGACTGACTTCGATATGAGAAGGACCAAAAGGATGTCCCATCAGGATGTCTCCCCAGATGGCTGACTTCGATATGGACTGCTCTTCTTCCTCGTATTGTAACTCCCTCCCCATTTTCTTGTATAAGTTGAGAGTTGCTTTCACATTAAATGAGACCTTGACGAGTTTGTATTCCCTTGGTCTCGTCCTTTCTCTAGCCCATGTTCCTTTCAGGTGAGATCCCCCTTGAAACCCACGAATAACTAGAACCCGCGGGTCGGGTTATATTTTCTTGAGATTTATGATAACGGCGCACCTTACAGAAGGAGCAGAGTTCCCACTTGGCACGAGGGGGAAAACAATGTTAGTCTAGGTATCCATTGCGATGCTATAGTTCTGAAAATGAGTGGGAAGGGGACTGGAAAACATGGAGTTGGACTGATTCCTTGGTCCCGCACACCGGTGGTCACTGCTGCACTAGCCACAAACCCAGGTTACAGAGTCATCCTGTGGTCGTCTGTGGATGAATGAATATGGACCTGTGGTTTAGGACCCGTAAGGCAGCTCAACAGCTAAGAGTTCTTGCTATGTGAGCCTGATGGCCTGAAATTCATGGTGGAAACTGAGAACAAACTCCCTAAAGTTGCCCTCTGATCCTGACATGCAGGCCTGGGTGCACACAAAAACACAGGACACTACAGATACTACTAACACTATTAATGCCATTGACGCAGTCACTAATAACAATAATAAACACCTTTAAAAAGGAAAATGTGGCATATACACACAGCAGAGTACTACAGAGCAGCACACAAGAGTGAAATTATGTCATTTGCAGGAATAGAGTTGGAACAAAAAAGCCTCATGTTAAATGAAACAAATCAGATTCAGAGAAACAGAAGGCAAATGTTTTCTAGCATATGTGATATCAATTTTTTTTTTTTAATTTATAGGGTTAGAAGGATGACTACTCATAGGCACAGGGGCTGGTAGGGGCAGGGAGGGAGACAAAACGGTTAAAAGAGGAGTGAATATGATTGAAGTCCTTGTGTGGAAATGTCACAATGATACCATGGAAATGATATATGCTAATAGAATTTTTAAAAATCACTGGCAGTGTTAGGAAGATGGCTTAGTGGGTAAAATGCTTGTTGCACGAGCATGAGGCCCTGAGTTCAGATCTGCAGCATTCACATAAGAAATAATAATAATAAAAAAAAATCCCCCTGCAGGGGATGGCAATGTGTGGCTGAAGCCCAGGGGCACCATGGGGTGGAGGGTAGAGGCAGCTGCTGTTCTGAGCTTGCTGGGCAGTGGGTGTGGTCATATTACTGAGCACCCGATTCAAGGAGAGATCCTGTCTCAAAAAACAATGTAGAAAGCAGTAGTGGAAGATACCGACATTGATCTGTAGCCTTGGTACACACACATACACGCATACACACACATACACACACACCAAAAGCAATAGGTTTTAAAACGCAACCTCTTTTGAGAAGGTATTCCTATGGTTCATGCGCTGCCTTCCCTCCTGCCCCTGTTTTGTGTTCTTTCCTGTGTCTGACAATTTATTGACTTTGTTTTTTAAAGAAAAACAAATTCAAATATTCTCTGGATTAAAGAAAAATCTTATTGTGGAACTCTTGGGGTATGGCTGAGTGACACAGAGTGCATTCACTGTTAACAGTCTCCTCACCCCACGGGCTGTGTTTTTAGGAAATGTTTCTCACTATAGAGCCAGGCTGGTGCTCTCAACAGCCAAGCACCACGGAATTGGTTTTTGAAAGGGGAAAAAAAAAATTACACTGTTAAAACTTTTTTTTTTTTTCAAAAAAGAAATCACTGAGAGGCATTTGCTCAGTACATAGCCTGTGGGATTGAAGCAGCTGAGGACACACTAAAGGGGCGTGGCCGTTAGAGGCCAAGGGAAATTCTGAAGCACAGCTGGAGCCAGCTCACCACCCAGCCCAACCACAGCCATGGAAAGAACGTGAAGATTCAGACACACACACACACACACACACACACACACACACACCTCAGAACAAGCCCAAATACCCAACAGTGTCTGAACAAGGTAATCTTTAGGAAAAAAAAATTTAAAGTGACAACTTTACTGTCTGGATAGAAAGTATTCTAATTTATTAATATATTTTTTATTTTTATAATTTGCACATTTACTTTTTAATCATTTTTTTGTGATTGAGAAAGCAATTTGCTAAAGCATTTAATGTCCCTATCAACTGAATGGCTTGCCTTCATCAACATTTATATTATAATATCACTCTCTGGTTACTATGGTGTCTACTTCTTTCTGCAGATTTAATTTATACATAAGATATACAGGTTGTACATTCATCCATAGAGTTCCATGTGATATTCCAGTATGTCCAAATGTTGTATCACCTTTAAATCAATTAAACATACACGTCATTAAACATTATCAATTAAACATTGATAATTTCCTTGTGATGAAAACATTCAAAACATTTTGAAAACCCCATATTTTATCCTTGGAATTGACATAATCTTGGTGGTCATTGAGTGTCTTATAAACCTTCAGAGACCCAAAGATGCTGCACAGAGGGAAAGATGTCCTCACTCACCACTGGGTAAATGGTTGGAGATCCTACCATAAAACAAAGAGAAAAGAATGAACACTTATTAACTCAAGCTTTATGTAGTACGAGAGCCTTCTGAAAATGAAGACCCAAGAAGACAGGGACAGCTATGTGTCTTTCCGCTGGGTAAATCTGATGAAGAGGGCAGCAGGACAGAAGTGTGCCTAAAAAGGGGTGTGTGCTCATATGGCAGTAACTTGTCAGGGTCTTAGCAAAGACTGTGTGTGTACAGTGAGATTCTTCTCGGTTTCCTTCTGTCTTCAAACACGGGGACTATGTCTTCTTCCCCTTGTGCACTGTGAGGGTTCATTTTAACACTGTTCCCAAGGTGTAGTTTATGATAAAGTTAAAAAATATTTTATTTAATAAATAAACTCCCTTATGCAGGACATTGTTTAGATTCAGCAAAGACGAGGAAGCCTTAAGGCAGCACTCACAAGGGCATAGTTTCAGAAAGGTGTACCAATGAATGCAGATGTATGTCCAGAATACAGAAGCTAATGCCTTTAACATTCAGAGCAGTGGGTGGAGACTGTTTACAGACTGAGTGAATGAGGCTGGAGAAGGGAGAGATTTCCCCTAACTTACCTAAAGCCTTTAGCATCGTTCCTGGAGAGGTCTGTAGACAAACATGGGGGCCTCAGTAGACAATGTTGGCTTTATCAGTTTCCTGACACCATCAGCTGGGAGGCAAGTGAGGCCCAGAGATTTTGGGTCATTTCTCTTTCCCATGAATACCACAAGCTGCTTTTCATGTTACTGAAATGTTCCATGTCCTTTGAAATGTGCCTCAAAAATCATAGTCCTGACAGCAGTAATGGCCACGAATGTGCAGCTGATATCCTGGCAACTATGCTGAGAGCTTCACAGAAAGAACTGATTTTCATTCCCATTATCACCATGGAGACGCCATAATCCTGTCTGCTTCTACAGGAGGTCACTGAGGCTCAGGGCCATGCTCTCTACCACCAGCCACATAGCCAGAGTCCTGTCCGACTCTGAGGTTGTCAACTTCCTAGGTTGTCGTCTTTGAATCACTCTTTTCCAAGTCCTTACATACAACTTAACATTTGGACTTTCCAACAACTCAGAAACCAAAGCTGGTTTCAGACCAGAGATAGCGTCTGGCTAAGGCTGTGGTTTTATCATTCCAGAAGCACACATAAAAATGGTGTCTAGCCACTCACAAGGCCACAGTTTCAGAAAAGTATACCAATGAATGCAGACATATGTCCAGAATACAGAAGCTAATGCCTTTAACATTCAGAGCAGTGGGTGGAGACTGTTTACAGACTGAGCAAATGAGGTTGGAGAAGGGAGAGATTTCCCTCAAGAACAGCTAGGAATGAGTAGAGCTAGGATTTAGAGTCATCTGGGGCTAAGAATCCTTTACCCCGTTGTCTTCTCAGTCCCAAGTGGTCCATGACCCTAGGAATCTGGACTTCCCCAGGAGTCCTGACGGCTAATATGATACACATTTCATTTGCTTTAAGATGGATGGAGACTCTGGAAAGAAATTTTCTCTATTTTGTGGACAGAAACAACATTTAAGAAGTATGATTCTTCCGCTTCCAGTTTCCCATAAGAAAGGTCATACACTGGGGTATGTTGACCAAACCCCTGATGGTGATGTGCTGCGGAAAGGAAGAGATGTCACGGGAGAGAAACAGCTGAAATAGTCAACAGGGAAGTGTGTTCTTATCTGGGTCACAGAGGGAGAGGAGATTGGAGGATGGGAAGGTTTTCAAATAAGAAACAGAATAAAGGCTTCCGTTTGCTTCAAAAAGTTCTAATAAATTTGCTCATGAGTCATCTATATCAAACAGTGAACCTGTTTCCTTCTCAGTAAAATCTGGTGGCAAGAGCCTTAAGCTCAACACGCAATATCTGTTAGTATCTTTCACCTCTGGCTTCTCTCCCTTCTCTAGAGTTCACTCATCTCAACTCAGAGGGAGAAAGGAAAGAAAGCAAATGGGTTTAGTTCTTCCTAAGCTAACTGGCTGGTGGTTTGTCCAAGGTGTACACAGTTTAAGAACTGGCACACTGTCCAATGGGAAATTCTAGGGAAATTCTCGGAATGAAATTGATCTTTACAAAAGCAAAACATGACACTAAATTCACAGTGAGAAATTATGGGTTTTTCACTTTACCATCCTGGCCACTCTAGAAGTCCGTATTTTAAGGCCTGGGAAAATCAAGTCACACCCCTCTTCAGCCTTCTCCCTGGCACAGACAGTTCAGGAGCTGTGCTTTGCTGCAGGGTATAGCCTTTAACTATGGTCTATCTCAGTACCTGGCTCCGACATTCTCTCTCATCCATCCTGCAGTTTTTTCACTCTTAATTTAAGCCATCCCTTTTAATGAAGCTCCTTCTCGGGGTTTAAAGGGAAGCCTCTCTTTACTTTCACAGCCCTGTCTTGTTTTTAATTACAACGTGCTATTTCCTCTAATATTCTTCTATCTCTATGTCAGATCATGCTCTTGAAGCCCTTCTAATACAGTAAATTCTTGAAAGGGAATTCTGTGTCAGCTGCTTTCCCAAACCAGCTGCTAACACTCCACTCTTATATCTAATACAAACCCACTAATACATACTTGGTCTCAGATCCACTACAAATGGTCTTCATTGGCTGCTCAGGTTGGCAGGTACTGAATTAGGTGACAGACAGGAAGGAATCCTTGCTTATGTCATAGTACGAGAACTGACAGTTTCTGCTAGGGGAACAAACAGGCTGTTCATGGACTGCCCTGTTGTTGACCTAGAGATTTGAACACTTCAGAGCTGGAGTAGAAGATGGAGGACTATTTCTACTGGCTTTCTGACTCCTGGACCATAGGAGCTTCATGGTCTAGGAGACATTCTAGCAATATGTATTAACACCACGATCATTTTATGTCAAAGTCTTAAGGATTCCAGGTATCCTGAGCTGGTTCTATGATGATAAGGTAGGTTTACTACAGTAAACACAGATCTCAATTAATCTCAAGTGGCCTGTAGCCCGAGTCTATGAAAATCCTGATGGTGAACAGAACTGGCAAGGAATGGTATTAATAACAGGAATGGGAAATCTCACTCCTAACAAAGACAGCCCTTTGCCCATTCCCCATCTTCTTCTTACCCATCTAGGGCCCCCAACATATCTCTTTAACTAATAGGGTGTACTTTGATTTATAATTTCAGAGAATCCAGACAGTCATGCCAGGAACTGCATGCCAACTAGATCGGGTTGTTTTGTGGTTGTAGTAGCATGCAGTGTTGGGAGCATGCAGTGAAATCCTTTCTACGTTACACACCTTCAGTTTCCTGTGACGTGCAGTAAGGAAGGAAGAGAAGGATGGAATAGCAATACTGGACCAAAGCAAGGTTGAAACTCAGCAACGTGAACATCAAACCTTGTAACTCCTCATCCAGCATCTGATAAACAGACATCATCTGGCTTTAAAGATTGGTGTGACTCTGCCTCTATAGGTCTACCGTCTGTGTTCCATGTGACCTCTCTCCTGGGCCAGCTGCACTCAGGACCTGCAGCTTTCTTCAATCCATCCTCCTGGCACTTAAGACGTCCTGGAGTCTCTACTGAAACATAGGTTTCACCCTTGCCACTTTGCATGTCAGCCCTTCAGAGTCTTTTTCAGGGATTCCAGCTGTGTTCTTCATTGCCTGGCCATCTACCCCCTTTTCCAGGAACCATGATGCTAGCCTCTGTGACCCTGTCACTCTTATACTAGGCTGCACCTTGTAACAGTTTGACTTTACAGAGCAAATGGTGCAGCCACAGGGGCTTAAGTTATTATTTGGTCATTCACCTATCTATCTGCCTGGTTTTTATGCATTGTAAATTTTTTAATAAGACAAGTTATCTAATGTTTATATTTCAACCTAACTCTAGACGCATATTATAGTAAAAATGTAAAATACAAAACTGAGTGATCTAGAGTGTTTTTTGTCTAGACCATCCTTTCTCATCCTTTGCCAGGGTCTATCAGCCCAACCTTTTTTCCCCCTAGGTACCAAAAGAAGTTGCATCTCTCTTAGACCAATGAGCAATGAGTGACTCTGAACAGAGGCTATTTGTTCTGCAAAAGGCAATCATGCGGAATAACTTTAAAACAGGAATGATTTCATCACAGCGCTGGCCTTGGAGCTGGAAAAGAAAGCCTTAGCCACACTGTTGCTTCCCAACAGAGAGGAAAACCATACACCCTGCCCTGCTCCAAACACACACTGCTTTACAGAAGTAGGGCTGCATTTCTGGACAAACTGTTCTATCTACAGTTCAACAACTGTAAGGGGGCAGCCGACTCCTCACTGTTTGTCTCTTAAAGTGGTACCTGCAAAAATTACTTGCTATAAGTTCAGGGTTTTTTTTTTTTTTTTTTTTTTTTGAATGTTTGCCAAGCAATTACCATGCAACCAATAGTCTGCTAGCCAGCTTAGCAAATGCCAGCCCTGGCTACACGTTGCAGTCATCTGTGGAGCTTTAACAACTAGAATGTGCCAGGATTCCATATCCAAAGCAGTCTCACTTACTGGGGTGATGTTGGCAAGAGTACTGTTAAGAGCTGTCCCAGTGCTGCGACTGGACAGCTAAGGCTGCAACCACTCACCTAGAGGCTGGGGGAGGAACAAACGCAGCACAGTTCCTCCCTCCTCTAGTCCATGGTCCTTGGCTCATTTGTAACCAACATCAACATTTCACTGTGAACAGGCAGTAATCAACTCGAGGTTCAATCAGATGATTGCTTCTGTAACAGAGATTCACTCTGCTAGCTAAATGAATGACCAGGCTCTTCCCCCCTGCCTCACCAGCTTCTCTGATTTGTTTCTGTGGCTCTTCCTCACAAACATAATTTCCTCATACAGCTGGAGTAGTCCATTCAAAGCTGATAGCCAATGTCTCCTTCCTAAAGCTCTCTCTGTGCCTAGTTTGGTGATTGGCTTGAAGACAACACAGCATCAATCTTGGTTCAGCCAAAATAACCCAGCAGAACCGATCACAGGCAGACCATAAATTTTATCCTGGGAGACATGCCTAGCGAGGTGCTTCTGACTAAACTGTTTATAAAACATTACTGCAAAGACTATTCTTGATCACATGAGACAGACAAAAATATCTCAATTATTTTTGTCTCCCACCCCATTGAGCTGGAGTCCATGATGTTTTCCACTAGCTCTGAGCCTGGGTCAATATTGTCCTGTGTAGGAAATGTTGCAGGAGTGGCTAAAAGTGCCTTTGGGGAGCTGGCATAATAGTTGGTTGTGGGTATATCCCTGAGGCCTTTGGGCAGGAAGTAGGGCAGGTGATTCATATCCGTTTTTTCTTCCCACCATAACCCAATTTACCCTATCACAATCTCTTTGATACCCATGTAGGGATGGATGTCTGCCTTAGTGACCCTACTTGGGGTTAAGTCTTTTGTTATCTAGAGTCCTGTCCCAAAGCCAAACCTATTTGCCTTCAGCCCCTGCTACAGAATGATTGATTAATAAAAGGAAGCCTCCTTGCAGAGAGATAATTAGCAGTCTAGGAAACAAGCATTTTCAAATCAGTCTTCCTGCACTCCCCACTTTCTCTGTCCAATCTGAGACCAACACACACAGTTACAATAGAAACAGTTATAATTTGGATATAAAGTACTTCCCCCAAAGCATTATATGTTAGTGGCTTGGTCCCTATCTGGTAAACCCCATCACTGAGAAGTGATTTGGTCCAGAGGACTTTGACCTGAACAATGGATCAATCCCTTGGTGGTTTCATAGCATGACATACCATCCACAGTATTGTTGGGATGTGGGGTCGGCTGGAGGAGGCAAATAACCAGGCATTGGGATATGTCTAGGAAAAACAGACCTTGCCTTCTCTCTTTCTCTATGTTTCTACTTTCTGCCTCCTCTCCCTCTCAGCTGTTTCGAGGAGAGCAGCTCTACCATGTTGTGATGCTCCGCCTCAGCATGGCACTAGAAATGGCTGAGCTGACCGTCGATTGATGCCTCTGAAGCTGTGAATCAAAACCAAGTCCTTCCTTTGAAATTGTCTCTGTCAGGTGCACTCACAAATCAGGGCAATTCTCCTTGACAGCTACTCCTGCCTTGACAGATTTGCATCTTTATAATGACACTCATATTCTCCTCTACAGCTCTTAAAACTGAGATACTGCCAGCCTTGGTGATGTAGGGCTGTAATTTCAGCTACTTGGGAAGCAAAGGTGGGTGGGTCAAAGGTTCAAGGCCAGACTACAACACAGTGAGTTTAGGGTAGGTTGGGTAACTTACTGTCTCGAAATAAACAGTAAAATGATAACTGGAGATGCAGCTCAATAGCAGAGTGTTGAGGTTTGGTTTGTTGCTATGCATTGTAATGCTAAATTCTGGTCCCCAAGAACTTGTTGCCTCCAGGAATGAGGAGACTCTCATTTACACCAAATGATGCTATGTAACCTTCCTCCTTAATTTAAAGCTATTAGTTGAATAAAGATGCCTATACTCTACAGTCTGTAGCTGGGCAGAAGAGAGGTGGGCGGAGCTTCAGTTCCCAGACTTGGGATCTGAGGTAGAGACCAAGAGAAGAAAAATGAAGAGAATAGAAGACACCATGGGGTAGGTGGATCATGAGGGCATGGCCATGAGGGCCTGCCACTTGGTGTAAGAATGGCCCAAGCAAAAGTGGCAAGTGATATCATTGAGCTGTTGACAGGAAAGTAGACAAAATATCTTAGAGGGCTGATATCTGCCCAGCTCTAATGCTTGAAGCCTTATAAAACATTATACTATAAATATAAAGGTTTTGTGTCTTTTATTTGGTAACTGAATGATCAAAGTTGGGGTAGAAACTCCCAATTAATATTTGCCACAACAGTAGAGCACTTGTTTAGTATGTGGAAGGCCCTGGACTCAGCCCCCAGAACCACACACAGAGAGATACATGTACACAAATAAATACACACACACATACACACACAGAGAGAGAGAGAGAGAGAGAGAGAGAGAGAGAGAGAGACTATATCCATGTTTTCTATATTTATCATGGTTTTACTTTGTACCCATTACAAAATTATTTAAAAATACTAAAACAACATTCAAAATATATAGATATGAATATGTCTTATCAATTATTAAAATTAAACATAAAATATTTTTCATGCTTCTGAGATTTTATTTTTCAGAAATATTCAAATTATGTATTAAATTAAGTCAGTAAATATGTAAGTTATTAATCTAAAATATTAAAGTATTGAAATGATTCTGGAATTAAAATAATGTCTATTTAAATTCACTATCTTAATAAATATATAAGTATAGTTAACTTTAACCTATTCAGAATTCTAGGACTCAGCATCTATCTCATTGGTGAGGTACAGAGTATGTGACATTATGTTCATTTTAGGACCACATCTACATGAACACAAACATCACAGGAATTATTAAAATATTTCCCAAGAATTCTTCAGCTGCCATGTTGAACTATTTTATGTGCACTACAATAATTTTATATGTACTTTGAGATTAACTTTAGCCATAATGTGCAGAGAAGGGGGAGACAGAACGTGTGGAGACCACCTCCATTAGATAGGCATGGCCCCTAGTCAAGGGATGGGGCCACCCACCCATCTCAAAGTTTTTAACCCAGAAATGTTCCTGTCCAAAGAAGAACAGGAACAAAAAAATGTAAAAGAGGCCGAAGAAAAAGCCAACTGGGAGACAGCCCCACCTGAGGATACATCATGTCTGCAGACACCAAACCCAACACTGTTGGTGTGGTCAAGAGGCGCTTGCAGAGAGGAAAAAAGTATGGCAGTTCCTGGGGAGGTCTGGACAGCAACTGACCAATGCAGTGGCAGATGCTTGGAGCCAACCATCAGGCTGAACTCAGGGAACCTGTTGGGGGAGCTGGCAGAAGGACTGGAGAATTGGAAGAACAACATGGGCTGGCCTGACCACCCAGTTGCCCCAGGGACTAGATCACCAACCAAGGAGGGATCTTTGGCTCCAGATACATATGTAGCAGAGGATGGCCTTGCCTGACAGCAAGGAGAGGAGAGGCCCTTGGTTCTGGGGAGGTTTTATGCCCCAGAGTAGGGGGATGCTGGAGCGTTGGGGTAGGAGACTGTGGGTGGGTGGGGGAGCACTCTTAAACAGGCAAAAGGAAGAGTGAGGGCAGATGTGGGATGGGGGAGAGGTAATGGGGGAGTGGGCTATCATTTAAGATGTAAATGAATGGAATAATTAATAATTTTTTTTAAAAAAAGACAAATATATATATACACACACACTTTGGGTGAAACATATTGAAACAAGAGAAGCAAGAAACTCAGTGTCTTGCAGAGGACCTGAGTTCAGTCCCCAGCACCCGTATGGATGCTCACAATCATCTGAAACTATACTTCCAGGGGATGCAACAGCTTCTTCTTAACACGCATACATACACATACAGATACATACATACATGAATGCAAACAAAACATATGTACACATAAACAACTAAATTAAATAAATCTAAAAAATAAAGAAAATAATTATTCGGTGCTACTGATAAATGATCAACAAAGGTTTGTTATATTCCAGATACTTGACAGGAAGAATTTGACCTGCTAGCTAATTTATCTTGACTTCTAATGTTGAAATACTCCCAATATTCCATAGTGTCTGTCTCGGCAATTAATACCCCCAAACCTTTGCAGAATCCTGAGGAGGACAATTTGCAGCTCTGACTCAGGAACACAAGGCAAAAGATACAGAGAGGCATCTGCTGCATCCTAGACGGTGTTGGTCACAAGAGTGTGTTTGGTTATGGGCCTTGCTGAGTCAGCGCCGAGCGTCAGCCAGGAGGCACCTCTGCCATGTGCTCCCAATCCCTCCACGTGTTTGAATGCTCTGTTGCTCTACAGTGTGGGACTCAGACGGAGCCTCTTCTTGCCCACACGTCTCCACAGCATATCGGTGGCTAAAATAAGCTCTCAACCACAACGGGGGAAAGATTGCACAATTGTGAAACATCTAATGCCGGAGAGTCTGCTGCCTGCCCAATAAGTAATTTGGACTGTTACAATAATAAACATATACTCCTCACCATAACTTGCAACTCAACAAAATATTCTGAAAACCAGTTAGTTTTATTTCATTTTATTAAATGTTTGGCCAGCGTGCAATGACACGGGTTTCACTGACACATTCATATGTGAATTATGATATTGTGCTCTTGTTCCTATTTCTAGTCTTAAAGGACCCTTCACACCGACTCCTAGAGCTGGTAGCCTAGTTTACATCCCTACCAACAGGGCATAAATTGCTTTCCTCACCCTTTTCCCAGTATTTATTTTCTTAATGACATCCATTCTACCTGGGGTAAAATGGAATCTCAAATTCTAGGTGTCCAGAAATGTCTTTATTTTCCAGGTTTTGTCAGTATGGGTTTTCAAAGCATTCCTTTGTGATCCTCTGAATTTTGTGGGAATCTACTGCACACCCTCTATTCATATCAAATTTCCCAAAATGATCTTTCTCTCTTTCCTTTGATTATATTGGGTAGGGGCTTGCAAATATTGCTTATTTTTTTCAAAGAACTAGCATTTTGACCTGTGTATTGCTCTTTTAGCTTCTGTTTCATTGATTTCTGTGGTGATTCTTGTCTGATCGTTGTTATTTCTTGCTGTCTACTGCTCTGGGGTTTGTTTTATTCTCCTTCCATTCTTTGCTCCTCTGTAAGACAGGGCACACAGTAGTTTATTTATCTGCTGTGTGGTTAACATTTTTAACACAGCACTCAGAGTCATAAATGTTTTTCTTAGTCTTGCCTCAGATGTACTGCGCAGGTCCTGGTGAATTGTGTTTTCATTTGGTTCATTTTTAATCCCCCCACCCCCCAGTTTCTTCACGGATGAGCCACCAGCCACCCAACATCACACTGTTCAGACTCCAAGTGTTTGGGTAGCTTTTGTGATTTCTCTCATTATTGATTTCTAGTTTTATTCGACTGTGATCTGATAAGAGGTAAGTTATTTCAATTGTTTCATATTTTAGACTTGCTTTGGGACCTAGACTATGATCCATCTTAGAGAGGGGCCCATGGGCTTCTGGGGAGAATATACTCAGCACTTGTTACTATACACCAGGCAGCAAGACTGCCGTTCGATGAAAAGGAGACAATAGAGGTGGGTCTTAGGGCTGCCTTGGCTCTAGCTCTGGAATTCGTTAGTGGAAAATACTGTAAATTGGAGGTGTGGCTTTGTTGAAGTATGTGCGGCATTCTTGGAGGAAGTATGCCACTGGGGGCAGGCTTTGAGGCTTCAGATGCTCCAGGAAGGCCCAGTATGGCAGTCTCTTCCTGCTGCCTGCTGATGAAGATGTAGAACGTTCAGTTATCTCTCCAGCGCCACATCTGCTTGCACTCCACCGTGTTTCCTGCCATGACAACAATGGACTCAACCTCTGAGCTGTAAGCCAGCCCCAATTAAATGTTTTCCTTTATAAGAGCCATAGGGTCTCTTCATAGCAATAAAAACCTAACAGGAAGGGATTCAGGAAAAGAGGACAAGAGAATTACTGAGCTAAAGAGGTAGAATTGAAAAATCATAGTGACAAAGATAGCTGGGGTCTATAGAGCAGAGACAGAACTCCAGATGCCTCCTCAGTGTTCATCTTGAGTCACAGAGAATCGTAAGCCTGGGGTTCATAGGGAAGATGGGGGTTGAGCTCACCTTCCCCACAACTCCCCACTGAATTTCTGCAGACCCATCTTTCACAATACTTAGGTGTGATCTGTTTTCTTTCCTTTTTGGGGAGTTTATTCAGATCAGCAGGGCCTTTAGGCGGCTGGGCTGCCCACTTTAGCTTATTCATGGTGAAATTAATCAGCAACCTCACATGGCCAAAGTAAACAATGGTAAGAATAGACTGGGGAAGTAAAGATCCTGCTTTTTAAGATCTGCAGAACTGGAAACCACATCTTGTGACTAAGTGGTCAAGATTAGATGTGTAAGAACACAGATCTCTACCTGTCAGCATTTAACCAGCCATTTTCTTTGTAATCTACCCCTAAATCAACTTGCCCACAAACCAGCCCCATGCTCCTCCACCTTCCAGCCGTCCCAGCACCTTGCCTTTTAACTAATTGCTTTCCACTGCACAGCAAGCAGACTATCAACAAAGGGAAAGTTGTCCAGTACATTACTCAAATAACACATCTGCTGGAATTGGGTCAAGCAAAGAGTGGCTTAGGGGAAAACTGGGCAATTTCTATAGCTCACATGGTCTGGAGACACTGAGGTAATGATCAGCCAAAAGGGGGTACTGAGGTGATCCATTAGAACTTCAGAAATGTCACAGCCTAATGGAAAGACAAACCAGCTGTAAGAAAGTTTACTCCAAACGAATCTTTAAGTCTTAGAAGGAAGAAGGACTCAAGTCGAACTAGAGTTCAGAGTCTAATATTTAAAAAAAAATAAACTGAAACAAAAGCAAACAAAACAAAGCCAGGTATTGTAGTGTACTTCTGTAACCCTAGCACTCTTCAGGCTGAGGCAGGAGGATTGTTACATTTGAGTCCAGTTTGAGATATATTGTGCGAGCCTATTTAAAGAAAAGAAAAAGGACAGAAATGGAAAGCTAAAAAGAAGAAAGAGTGGGCCGGCAAGCAAGGTGAGGATGCCTGCTGCCAAGTCTGACGGCCTGAGCTTGATTCCTGGAACCCAGCACATGTCGGAAAGAGAGAAGCTGCTCTGACCTCCATACTTGTATTGTGATGCATCAACATTTACACACACACACACACACACACACACACACACACACACACACACACACACACACACAAAGAACTAGGCGGTGAAAACAGCAGCAAAAGGTGACTTTGCCCACTAGTAAAGGAGAACTGTGAACACCAACCCAGCTACAAACCCTTTGGTCTACACTGGCGACCTGCCTGTAAGATACAGAGGTGCAATAGTTAGGCAAAGCTTGCCGGAGTAACCAACCAATATCTGATTAGATTTGTAATGGCTACAAGAAATTCCATTCTGTGTTAGGCATCCCCTTTGGTACCTGATAGCTGTTTATCTCTGACTAAGTTCCTGCAAGATAACGTCTCTACAACCCTGACTCCTTTACTTCCACCCAGAAGTGTGCATCCACGTGTTATGTGTGCAGTGTTATGACTAACTGCTGTTTTTCTTTGTTTCTGTGGCTTGCTTGTGCAGACATTCAAGGACTATTTCAAAGGCACCCTGCCCATCTAACCTAGGCAGAGCAGAAGAGCTCTTGTGGTTTCTTCTTTAAAAGTTCTTCCTGTACTTGCTTCTGTGTGGCAATCTCTGATTTGAGCTGGAGACTGCAGCCCTGCTAGAAGTTTTAACAAATTTGACTAATTACAATTTGAATTGAGTCTGGTTGTCTTTTTCCAGTGGTCTCGAACCCCATAACAGATTTGAAACCCACTCCATGAGATGGAACCCACACCTGACACTGCTTTGGTGGCTAAGCACCTGATATTAAATAGGCCAGTGACCTCGGGGAAGGCCAAATACTACACTCTTCTGCAAAAGGAACATAAATGACTCCCAACAACATTCTGCTATACTCATAGATCAATGCCTTGCTCGGCCATTATCAAAGAAGCTTTGTTTTGCAGCAGATAGAATAAATACTGAGACCCACAACCAGAAAGTATGTAGACAATGAAAGAACATTCAGCCCTAAATGGGAGGCCGCCATCCAATGTCTTCCCTAATGGTTTAGGGAACCCTGTAGAAGAGGAGGGAGAAAGCGTGCGAGAAGGGGTGGAGGACACCAAAGAAACACGGACCTTTAAAGCCACAGGATCAATACGCATATGAACTCAGAGACTGAGGCAGCATGCTCAGGATGGGTCTGTACCAGATGAGGTCCTGAAGCTCAAAGGATAAGTGGACACATGTGCCCATCCCTAACCCAGATACCCACTGGCCAATGAAAAGTTAGTTTTCTCCAAGGGAGACTCACTGGCAAAACAAACGACTCTTAAGAGTAAACTGCATGCCCAACAGGCGATGGTCAACACAAAACAAACCCAACAGCATCTTTGGAGGGTCTTGTCTTACAATTTTGAGTCATGGCATTCTTTTTGTCTTTCTTTCTTTGTAACCTGACAGGTCCTTTGTGTGTTGTTGCTATGTAAGCATATGTTTTTTATGGGATTCCTGTGTGTGTGTGTGAATGTGTGTGTTCCTGTATCTTGTGTTCCTTGCACTTTTTCTTTGGCTCTTTTCCCTGTTTGTTCAGACCTATTCTAATTTGTCTGGTTTGTTTATCTTATTTAATTTCATTATTACTATTATTCTTTAGAAGCCCAGTTGTTTCCTAGAGACAGAAAGGTTGTGAATCTGGTTGAGAGAGGGTGTGGGGAGGAGCTGGCAGAAGCAGGGGGAAGGGTAACGCTAATCAGGATATATCGGATATAAAAAAAAAAATCTATTTTCAATTTTTTTAAAAAAGAAAAACTGCTTTATCTTGTTAAAAAAATAATACAGGGTTTTTAAAACTTAAACGACAAGAACTATAGCAACATAGCTCAGGGCTTGGGAGATAGAGAAAGACCTGAGTTAGGTGCCCACCTAAGAGCCAGGTACATTGGTTAACATCCGATTGGATTTATAGCCCATTCCAAAGGAGGGAATTCATGTCTGGTACTGGAAATCTAGTCAAGAACCCACGTTTACAGAGGTCATAGGCCCGAGGGGAGAGCCTTCTACTTATAGTTTGCTAAATGAACATAGCGTCAACCTGCTTTTTAAATTATTGACCGATTGATGAATGCTGTCACCAGAGACCCCCACCCCACCCCACCCAGAAGATGGCGCTTAATACAGAGTCTCACGATTGGTAAAAGTGCAGATTTGAGTATCTCTGGAGTGCTCAGGCCGAACTGGGGGCATCCATATCACGTTACTTTCTCCCAAGACTCAGAGCACATCATGGAAAATAGAGCAGAAAAACCATTTAGAGCCAAAGGAGAAGGACGACTGCTTAGAAACAGTGTCTGCTCGACACGATAAACTCACTCATGGCACGCGTGAATTCACAGAAGCTGTGGCTGAGTAAGGGCTGAACAGGATCAAGCCAATCAACAGTCCAGTAAGGAGGTGGGAGGGGCTTATGAGATCCCTCCCCTAGCTGAGGAGCTAGCTGTTAGCAGTTGATGTCTTCTTCTGTGGATTCGTCATTTTTCTTTGGGTCTGTGGCCCTGGTAGGTTGTCCATGTTCTGATGGGTACCTTATACCTATGCACATATGGGCAGCACTGATTGGATATATATATGTGTGTATATATATACACACATATATGTATATATACATACATGTATATGTATATATATACACATGTATATATGTGTGTGTGTATACACATGTGTATATATGTATATATATTAAATTTTTATAGATATTAAATATTAATTTTTTTTCAAAAAGAGAGGGCATGAAGTTGGGAGTGTAGATGTGGTGGAAGGGTGTGGGCAAAGTTGATGAGAAGTCAGGGAGGAAACTATCAAAGTACATTGTATGCAAGAATGAAGTTTCCAAAAAATAAATAAGCATGCTGTATTTAAAAAAAAGAAAAAGAAATAGGTGGTGCAAGGCTGCTACTAAAAAATAAAATAATTTTCAAACTCTAATATTAAAATCCGTAACTTGTGGACGGGCATGATGCTTATGGAGAATAAAGAAGCTGTGCTTGAGACACATTCTCTCCTCCCTCTCTGATTCTCCCTCGGAACCCACACTCTCTGCACTCACAAAATAAAGGGTTCCTTTCTGGAACCCTAGAGAGAAAGACCGAGCAAAGTGACATGTTTTTTAGAGGCACATGGCATCTTCGCTTTTGGTTTCCTGGGGTCTATGAAACTTGGCTCAGTTCCAGGTGTCATTCTTGACAAATTCTGGAAGATCTGCAGAGAAACTGAGCTGTAATGTTTTTTCCTACACTCAGTTTTAAAGCTTTATTGCTTTCTGGGAGATATATTTTTCCCCCTCAGCATTATTTGTCTCCTTCTGTAAGATATATTACTACAGTCCCTGGCCATATAGGGGAGCCAATAACAGTTACTTATTTACTTTTTTTTCTTTTTCTTTCTTTCTTCTTCTCTCTCTTTTTTTTTTCTTTCAGAGTCTTGTAATGAATCCTTTTACGAAAGTCTTAGGAAGCAGAAGTTAAAAATCTGATGAATCATTACAGGCTTTTGGAGCCAGAAGGTGCCAGAGAAGAATGAAAGCCACGTGGAGGTGTGCTTGCCTCTCCCCACACCACACCCTGGTCAGTGCAGAGGAAAAGTCAGTGCGTGGGAGGGAGGAGCACGGGGTCACATCTCTAGCTGCCCAGCCAGCTCTGGGATATGCAGAGCCATTAACCTTCAGTTTAATGCTCAGGATGCTGCTTGCCCTTGAACACTCCATCTTTGTTCTTCCCATCTGGAGGATTCAGAGTTGGATTAGGAAAAGGGCCTCTCACAGTTGGGAACAGTCTGTGCTTTACTGCTGCCACACCCAAAACTAAAACAATTGAGTATTTTTCTTTCAGTTGCTTCATTCAGTTGTCCATCATCCTCAGAAAATTTACATAAACGTAAACCTTAAATTGAAAAGAGGTACTTTGGATAACTGGAATTCAAGTTACCCATGTGCCCTTTCCGAGGCAGACATCACTTCCTTTGAAATGACTACTAGGCATGCTTGTAGTTTAAGAGAATCCCATTTCACACAGCATCTGAAGAACATACTTTTGGTAGCCAGTCAAGTGTACTCACTGATGATCAACACCCTTGACTTTCATTGGCCCCTCACACTCTGCCCACCCATTTGTCACTATGGTAACCTTTCCTGGACCTTCCCATTATCCCCAACTCCCTATAAGTATTCCTTCTCCTGCTGCACTGCCAATCAACCCTCAAAGCCACCCCATCCTGCACTTAACAAATTCCTCTTGTTATGGAGTCTTTCCGTCTTCTTCCTCGGCAGGCTTCTGCTGGTTCCTCCAGCTCATCTCGGCGTTCCAGAGATTTCACTTCTCACCATCTGCTCTTAGCTTGTCTCAATCAGCTCTGGCTGCTACAACAAAGGGACAGCCCAATCTGGGAGGGCTTCTAATATGCAAAACAGATTTATCTCTCTTGGTTCTGGAGGATGAGAAGTCCAGATCGAGGGAACCTGTAGACTCAGTGGATAGGGAGGGTCTTCCTGCTGTGCCACCCCATGGCAAGAGGGACAAGTTTGCTATGCAGCTTCCTTTGTTAGTATGCTTATGTCATGCCTAAGGAAGACACCTTCATGACCTAATCACTTTCCAAGAGACCTATCACTTCTAGGGCCATCACTTTGGGGATTAGGAGTTCAGCACATTCATTGGTGGGGAGCGAGGTCCTCAGGCCACTGCAGAGCTCAGTCTCAACACGAGGCCTGCTCCCTAATCTTTGTGCCAGTGATGCTCTGAAACTCAAGTGGTGCTCTTCTCCATAATTTAACACCAGGTTTCCCATTCCTTGCAACAGTCTGAGTTTCACAAGATAGCATAAAGTCTCCAGTCCACAGGTGGCACATACTTTAATATTTTTATTGAGACAAATCAAACACACAGTTTTATGATAAAGAACACACAGCTGCTCCTTTGTGTATGTTCTCTGGGGCTTAGACCTCTAACCTGTAACTGACATACATCGTTCTGAGGTGGAGAAGAGGTCCGTTTCCAGGAGATATCCCAACACATTGGCAGCATTGACTCGGAACTTAAAAAGGGCTGTTCCACACTATGTTGTACTGATCGCCAACCTCAGGATTTCTCCCACTTATGATCTGGAACTTATACCCACAACTTAGGGCCAGCGACCAAGCCCTTTTTAGGACAGACATCCCATCTCAATATAGGAAGTTGATCCAGGAAAAACAAAACAAACAAACAAACAAACAAAAAAAAAACCGGGATTATTTGTTTCCCTATAAAACGTGGGCGTCTACTTCCAGAATTTATCCAATTTGCAACAAGGCAGCAAATTACAGTGCCATCCCTGTCAGCATATTTTTTATCATTTTCCTAAAGTTTCTAGTCACCCTTTTATAAAATAATAATTCCATGCATAGCAATGATTCTCTCTGGAGAGCTTAAAGTGATTTACCTAAATTAACCTAGGCAGATGGTGACAGGAAAAACAAAATGAGTTTCTTGACTGGTAATGCAGTTTCAAGTTCACACACAAAAACTAAACAGGATAAAAATAAACACTCTTATTTTCTATGTCACTTTCTGTCATTTGGCAATGGCTACCATTTCAACCCCAGACAAATCACCAAGTTCAAACTGTTTGTTTATTTTAAATTATTTTCTGTTTCTTCCTTCACAACTTGGGTCTTTTAAGGGCATCTTGAAGAAATTGCTAATAAAAAGTATGCATATTTAAATTTTTTACCCTGTAGTGTTTGCCTTTAGTCACATCAAAGCTAAACTTGGCTATCTCTTTAAAATTCAGAATCATAATTTCCCTTCTCTTTTACTAAATTCACACATAGGTGATATAATTATTTTATTTACTTTAGTTCCTTCAAAGATCATTGCAAATCTGCTAAGTTTAATTGGTCATAAAGATCAAGTTATGTGCAAACAATCTCAAATCTATTTTCATTCCCCACAATTTGCATTTTTATGTTTCAGATTTGCATGCACAGCAATAAGATATGAGGTCTGATTGCTGATTGCTTAAATACACAGAGTAATTTCAAGAGATGCAGCGCTACAAACAATTATCTGAAAGTAAGTGTCCATTAGAAGGAGTGTGTTCTGTGACTGACTGTTGAAGGGTTTTCAGAAGAGGTGATAGTCCCCTGGGGCTCATTGAAAGGATAAGAGCAGACAGGTTGTGGAGGGATGCCCTGTTCCCTCTGAGCCACTCTTCTTATTCAATCCTCCCCAAGTCACAGTTATTTATTTAGTTACCTGTGTGCGCATACACACACACACACACACACACACACACAGCACAAATCAACAAGTGGTCGGTAAGAAATTTTGTTTGTTGTCTGCATTCAACATACAACTTGAAATACAGTTGAGCACCTGACGCATGAGATATCTTACAAGAAGAACCCAATGAGCCCCAGAACAGTAATTACTATGCCATCCTGAAACCTTATATTAACTGATGTGATTAACACTGGACAATTGAAAGCTGAAGCAGCTCTAAGAAATTATCCAGTGATTTTCGTTCTGTGTGTAGCTGAGAAAGCCAAGGTCATGGGAGTCTAGGTGACTTGTATGTGTGCAGTTAGTAACAAAAGGGAGACCAAACCATAGATTCCTGGATTCTTTGACCAGAGTTTTCTCCTTGCTCTCGTTTCCTTTTCAGGAATGAACTTCAATGGCTGCCTCTGAGATCTCTCTTAGACTTGTAACCCAAGGGCTGTTCTAACAGGAGAGTTTAGCAGATTGTCAAAAATGGCGTCACATTTCTGAAGCAGAAGCACCGTGCTGTAGAATGAGAGCTCCGAGTGAGGCCTCTGTGACTCAGAGATCTGTGTGGGTTCTCATTGAGCCCAAGTGTCAGCAGACATAAAGAGTGTAAGAGAAGATGAAGTGTAATCATCACCACATTCTGTCAGCATTTTGCTCATCTACACTGATGGGGTAACTTAAGGACCCACCTTACTGACAGCATGGATCTTTTAACATTCACTTGAATTGTGACTCCTTTTCTCAACTCCTTTTCTCAAGTGTTGCCCTGTACCTATTCAATTAAGACATGTTTGTTGAGTGTTAAAGAGATAGCTTGTGGTCAAGAGTATACGTTACTCTTGCTTGCAGTGGACCCAAGTTTGATCTGAGGCACCCACATGAGTAGCTTACAACCATCTCTAACTTCAGGTCTCAGACATCTTACATCCTCTTCTGACCTCTGAAGGCATTTGTATTTAGATGTGCACACACACACATACACACACTCCTGTGAGCATGATTTTTAAAAACACTAACAGTGAGAAATATTTATTGTGTATCCACTAAGTATCACCAAGCTATCATGCTAGGCTAAAATGGTAACAGACACCATCTCTCCCCTTGAGCAATTTGATGGGCTAATAAGGGAAGTAACACAACCCGTGTGATGCTCTCTCCAGATGATACAACACAGAGGATCTTGTCCTAGACTAAGATTTAGGAAGGCTCCTCAGACAAAGCCTCTTGGGAGCTGAGGTCTGACAAATGGAAGTCACATAGATGGAAGGAAATGGGAAGAATTCCAAATGTGACAACCCAGAATGAGAGAAAATGAAGGGAATTGATTATACCCAGTTAGAATGGGAGGGCTGTGGCTGTGGGAAAGGACAAGACAGATGGTATGGAGGTCAGCCTTATGCTCTTGAACTTGGTCCTAAGAGCAACGAAAAACTTCGAAGTGATCACATAAGTGAGTATTTGTTGAGGAATCAGTTTTTACTTAAACCTTGAGGGTCCTCCCCCATTAGCCTAATTTTATTTATTCGCTTTCATTTCAATATTTAAATAATTCATTCTCATTCATCCACAATTTATATAAATCATTTCTCAAGTTATATCTACTTCCACTGAATCTTCATCTTTAAAAAAAAAAAATCTGTCACAGGCAAATTATTTGGGTTTTAACTGAAAATTGCTGCAGGATCCATAATTACAAGTTGCCCGTTGGAGCAAAAGAGGGAAAGAATTTGTCAATTAAATGCATGCACTGAGAATTTTTCATTAAAACGTTCAGATTTGAAATTGGGAGGAAAGCACAGGAAGGTTAGGCTGGGAAACAGAAGGGCAAGAAAGCCATTGAAAAAAAAATCACATCCAAAACCCTGGGTCTGTCAAAATTGTCACACCCTGGCTCTTGACAGTAAGCAATGCTCTGGAAAGCCAGCCAGTGATCACTAGCTAAGCCAGGTGAGGCAGGTCCTGCTGGCAGACTGGGACCTCAGTGGAAAAGATACATCTGTGTTGCCAGAAGTAGTGCCAGAGAAAGCAATCTCTTCCTTGAACTGCTTGCCACCTAGAATGGAGTTCTGCTAATGCACCAAGTGGCTAAGCCTCCCTGCTATGTGCTGGTAAATCATGGCCAGTAGAATATGCACTTTACAGCCAATGAAAGACATAACACTTATGCCTCAACCATCCTTGTAATGAAGATAGTCCCAGGAAGGGATCCTGAGTGCTGTGCTTCTTTTGTTTCCACTATAAAACCAACGAACTACTTTCTAGCTGGCTTTATTTGAACATTTTCTGTAGTCTTTAACAGCCTACAAAGCAAACAGAGACAGCGAACATTTGCAGTTACATGGCATATTGCACTTTTCTAAAAGCTCCAAGCCTCAGATTTCCAGTACAGGGTTCTTTGGGAAAAGCACGCCCCCCCCCCCCAAGCTAAAGACATTATTTGATCAAATAAAGGATTTATGGCCCACAAACGAGGGAGCGATAGCAGATGGAGTGTCGATGTGGAACATCAAGGCCTTGAGTCAGACATGTGACAACCATTTGGGAGAGGGGAATAAAGAATATGGGTGGGGTACTTTGCAATTCTATAAAATTAGTACTTTCAGTGCTCAGTAGCTTGACAGTATACACTATACACAACTTTTAAATGGGTACACTAAAGCACAAGTTTATTGCCTCCCTATACAGAAAATAAAAAGTAACACTTATTTCACTGACATCCAATCACTGCTGACACTACCACATCTACTTTTCCAAATTTCTTGTGTAGCTCTCTCACTTCCCCTCTGTATATAACTGTGCATACAGTCTCATTTTAATATCGTGTTATGGCTATATATTCACACACGTTAAATATAGGATCATACTACACACACCATTTCAGAGTCCTTGTGTCCCTGACAATTATGAACAGCAGCCTCTAGAGTTTGAGTTTGACAAACATAGACACTTGGTTAGTTCTTTGCTGTCTTCTTAACACGTAGAGCATACACTTGCTTGCAGTGGGTCCATAGCTATTGTTTGAATGCACCATGAATGGATATGGCTGCAAGATATTCAAGAAGAGATACGTGCTCAAGATATGTAACTATATAATTATGTGAGTGAATATATAAATGCAATAATTTCCTAGCTGTTTAGCCTGCTTCCTCTAAACCTAGCTTCTCGAGTCAAGTGTTCTCTGTTCAATCTGGCAGAAAGCCACTGTTGGACTGCTTTGACCACAGCCTATACACCAGTCTAATAAATCCTCTTCCCACTCTGTACATGTAGATCTAGAGAGATATAGATGTAGTTGTGTGTATATATATATATATATATATATATATATATATATATATAGTTGTATATATATATGTAATCAGAGATAGATGATAGATAGAAGATATAGATAGATAGATAGATAGATAGATAGATAGATAGATAGGATGAAGATGAAGATAGAGGTAGAGACAGCAGCTTTTATATGCCTTGGCATTTGGCAGCAGCAAATGGTAGAACCAGGCAGATGGGAACAGCCCCATTGAAGCCTTCTAATGTAATATTCTCCTGCAGGTCTCTTGGAGCACATCTTAGCTTTACAAGTGTTACAGCCTGCACCAAGGCCTATGACAGTGACCAGTGTTAGAACTCCTAGGCCCAAGATATCTGAGCCTCTTGGCCCTAAAGATTTGACAGTTCTCTGGAACTCTCTTCCAGTGAGCAGGAACTTCAGGTTTTCTTCTTTGGCTCTATATGGCTTCCAGTCCTTCTTCAGCCTCAACTTTCTACCCTCTGTGTACCTCACTATCCCCTTCTCTGTGCCCTGCTGTCTCTTGACCTGCTGGATAGACTCTTGCTAAGGCTAGTGTAATAGTTGACCCCATGGGTGGCATGCACCTTTTGTCACTCTGCTGTTGCTGTTGCTGTTGGCTGCCAGTCTTGTGGCTCTGCCTCTTTGGCAGCTCTCAGAGCATCCAATCACTCTGACACACATGTAACATTGCCTGCCTCCTGCTCAGCTATTGCTGTTATTTCATCTACCATCAGTGCTACCCATCAGCTCTTGATGTTACTGTGTTCAGGTTACCAGCTACTGTCTTACCTAGAGGCAGATAAGAAAATACCACACCAAAGGAGTCTTTTATTGGGCCTAATATGTCTCTCAAGTGACACAGATTCACCAGGTGAGCAGAACTGCTCCAATAAAAAGCCTGAGGAGGTATGTTTGTCCTCATTCCAGCAAGCCTCTCTTGTAAATGAGGTTTATATTTTCACCAACCTCAGCACTGTCATTTTGCTGAGGGGAAGAGGTAGTGTAGACCATGCCTCAGAATGTTGTTAATGAGACTTTTGATTCACATGGAGGTGGTGGGGGTGGGGTGTAGAGGTCAACCTTATGAAGAAAAAAGTGGGATGGAAAACAAGGTACCAGAGGCTCCTTTGACTACCTGAAGAGTCCTGATCTACTGTATACTTAGATCTAAGGTGGCTGCGGGAACACCAGTAAGACAGCAAAAAGGAACTGAGGCCAGGGTGGTAACTGTTTCCCCCCAAGCCCCATATTCAAAAAGTCCTCCCATCCCCTTCCTTTTGAGTTAGCTAGTCAGGCTTTCATTGGGGAATGGTGACAGTGTGTTGAGACACGATTGGCCGAGGATTTAGAAGCTTGGGATTGGCTCAAACACTGTATATAACATTGCACAATAAACTCAGATTTGCACCCAGATGCTGGTCTCCAGAGTCTGATTCCTGGGATTCGTCACATGAGTCTGTCATCCCTCTCCACTCCCCTCTCCCCCAATTCTTGGTCCTGTTTCCACAATGGTGACCTATTGAAGTCACAGAAAATATCACTACCTCCAGAATACCCACTGATGGTCCACCCATTAACCAGCCTAGGTCTCCCTAGTCAGGCCCATCTGAAAATTCTTATCCCTGTCTGCAGTTCAAGTTTCATCATAATGAACTCAAAATTCTCCAAACGCCTCAGGCACACTCCTCCTCTTGACTTTGTACACTGATTCATTGCCTGGAGCCTCATCCTGTACTTTCTTCCCAGAGAGCCTTTCTCAGTTGCTCTTTTTCCAAGAGCTCAAAGATGGAGTCTGTGATCATGTGTCTCCAATAATCCATCTCTTGTTAACCTTGGTGTTCCTCGAAGTTTGCATAGGACATGGAGCCCACAGCATGGGTTTGTATGGGTTAATGTAAGTAACCCAGGAGTGAAGTGAGGTTTAAAGAAGTTAAAGGATCTGGAACAAGTCATATCCCTTAAATTCAAAGCCAGGTTTAGGGGTAAGATTGAGTGGCAGAGCACTTGCCCAAGTGCTCTTAGTTTGACCCTCAGTATGACAGCCAACCAAGCAACCACCCAACCAAGAATAAAACCAAACCCCTACCTACTTGGGAAGCTCCGGTGAGAAGGTTGTGAGTTTGAGGCCAAGCTGGGCATCGTAGTGGACCCCTCTAAAAAATGAAGTAAAGACAAGAGAGCTCAAAGGCATAAACAGAATTTAGACCTTTCACCCACAAGGAAGGTTAATTGTGCCATTTTTGGCTCTATCTCATAAATCACAATGTCATTTATGGAATTTGCTGATGGTTTTAAAATTGGGGTAAAATGTGTGTTATGAACTTTGCCACCATACCCATTTGTGAGCATGAAGTTCATAGTGAATGAAGTGCATTCATAGAGCATGAAGTACATTCATGTTGTTGTGCAGCTAATCTTGAGAACCCTTTCCTGTGTGTGTCAACAATAAAGCTTTTTGCTCATTGGACAATATCCTACCTCTCCCAGTGTTCCTTGCCCACTAACCACCATTGAGGTCTCTGCATCCATGGATTTGTGTGCTCCAAAATATGTTACCTAAAGACACTCAGATAGTGTTTGTATCTTTGTGACTGGCTTATTTTATTTAGCATAATGTCTTCAATGTTCATAGATAGGCGAGTTGTCTGTGGATTACTCTGGAGGTCAGACTATTTCCTACGTATGTGTTCAGTGTCCCACCATACCCTTCCAGAGTGTCAGGAACAGCAGTCCAGGGTATGGTCCACACTACAGTAGCACCAGCAAATAAAAGTTTAGTTGAATTCCTCCTGGCAAATTCCTCATTGATTTTTTTTTAACCCATCATTTCTTTTTGGCTTGTTTTTGTTTGTTTGTCTGTTTGTTTTTCCTCTCCAGACTGGCCTGGAACTCATTATGTAGACCAGGTTGGCCTGGAACTCACAGAGTTTCCTGGGTATCATTTTTAAAAACTTATATAGAATTTTTAAAATATCTCTTAGAGGCGGAACTATATCTCAGAAAATAACTTTAGGGAAAGTCTATGTTAAGGCTAGAACTCCAGAATACAGGGTCCACTTAGTCTTTGATCATCTATTCAAAGAGAGGAGATTTATACCAGGAGGATGTCTTGTTCTCTGGCCTCTTACTTGCTCTCCTCTGCTAATATCCCAAACAGTGAAGTTCCTTTTTAAGGCTGTGTAAGATTTCATCAAATATGCAATTCACATTTTGTTGATCCATTCAGCTGTCAGCCAGCACTTGGAATGCTCGTTTCCTGTGGTTGTAAACAGTGTATGAACTGGGTGAACAGATATCTAATCTGTCCAATTTTCAATTCTTTTGTGTTTAATTGGTGACTTTTTTTAGTACATTAAAATTTCAGCATTTTCCTACATATTAGAAGGATGACGATTAATAACCTCATTTTTTTCCTTGTAAGCTATTCAAAACTATAAAACTTGGCAACTAAGCTTTTAAAAAATTGTACTAATTAGCAGCTTTTGATTATTTGAGACAGAAATCAGCTTGCACTCTTCTGAGCCAAAACACTTTATTGGAAATGGCTGAAGGCACCTTTGGTACCCAGTGAAGCGTTTACTCCACAGGTAAAAAGGCTGCAGGTGCCTTCAGGGATTCCCTTCCCTGTTTCTCTCTCCCTCTCCTTTCTGTGTGCGGCTCCATTTCCCCCTCACTGTTACCACGCAGAAGAAAAATTATTATCCAGTTCTCCTCACCATCATATCTACTCCAGTCCCCATGAGGAGACGCCTAAATCTTTCAGTGTCAAACCCCAAATCTCAGGAAAAAGATTGCAGTCCACCCATGAACTACAGCCGGGAATGTGTATGAAGATCTGTAAAATGGCTGCTCGCTCCACAATGATGTTAGTATGCGGTGGGAGGCTGAAAGACCCAGAACAACCTGGAGCTTCTACAACCCCAGAGGGATTGAAGAACAAAAGGCTAAGATAAGAAAGCGCCTGCCTGGACCCACAGTAAACACCATGCTCATTATCTACAGTTGAAAACCAACGGGGGAGGGGTCACCCCCAACCACTCCACCTGTGCCGGCCAATCTCATGGAGTAAGAGGCGGCGGGAGGGGGGGGGGAGTTGTGGGAAACTCTAGAGTACAAACATGCATTAATCAGCAGCCCGAATCCACACGTAATGAGGCAAAGAAAAGGCCTGCTGGCTCTGACAGGATCTTTTGCACAGTCTTTTGTTTCACAGGGCAAGTCCCGGAAGAGTTACAAGGAAAGGAACGGCAAAGAGAATGCTCCCACAAACACCGAGGAAGTCCAGAGGCCACAATTAAAAGGAAGCAATAATGACACCCAAAGATCCTGGACTGTAACACTTCCAGGAGAGGATGCCCAGGGATACTTCTGAGGCATCTTATGTGGTAATGAGGTGAGGGGAGGCAGTTGGCCACAGGAAGCACGGAGAAGTGTATTAAACCCCTGCTGAGAACCAAGGCTCAGCCCCACAGCACTTGCTGTCTGCTTCCAGGAAAAAAACCAAAACCAAAAAAAAAACCAAAAAACAAAACAACAACAACAACAAAAAAACCGTTTTCCCTGCTTGATCATCGATTCTGAATGTTAAGTAAGTCTTTCCAGCAGTGGTTCCAGGTGCCAGGGCACTGAATCTCAGACAGCAAATGAAAAATGAGGCCCGCACAAATTGAATCCTAACCCGACTGCCATGAATATCACCAGCAAAAGGAGAACACATCCGCACATCCGCAAACTGCTGGCAGGAGAACCATGGATCGCTGCTCTCCACACAAGCTTTTATGATCACGATAGGGTATCCTCAGGTTTGGGAGCGAAGAAGGGAAGAAGGAGGGGGTGGGAGAAAGAGAGATGAAAGAATCTGGCGTGTAAATTAAAATCTCTTTTTAGTAAAAACACCTTTTCTTTAGAGAAAACTAGTTATTTATACAAATTCCCGCACCTGTTAGCCACAATTCTTTTATGCCAGTTACCAAATAGGTTTATCAGTCATTATATGTGAGCATGTTCAATTTCCACGGTGAGATTACAAGCTCTAGGAAGGCAAGGGAGAGGCCTCCCTCCTTTGGTTACCATCATGTCACATGCCCCACAGCATCAAGAGGAAAGGATGTTCATTCCTTGTCCCCAGCATACCTCCATGCATGCGACATTTATTGTATCCATACAGGTGCCTCCCAAGTCTCCAGCAAGACAAGGATGATGAGCACACACTGCTAAGAAACTAAGGCCCTCCAGAGCAGTGATTGGTCCAAATTCATACCACGATTGAGCTGAAAGCCAACACATGTCCACTGGAATACAAAGCCTGGGCACGGTTCTCTTCACTATCTAATTGGTAATTACCGCTGTTCTCCAACAACCATCCATCCTATAACAATAAGAATTGTAACTATATGTAACACTTTCTCTAACCCGTGTATTGTGATAGATGCTTTGCATATATAGTTTCAGTTAGTTCTTATCATGGAAAAGGGTGTTTTATAGTATCTGTATACCATATATAACAGATAAGCCAACTAAGGTACATGGATATTTAAATAGCCCTACACCTTATGACTTTCACAGTAGTGGTGACATCAAGATGCTGACCTAATCTGTCAGAGCATATATGTGCTTTTAATTATCATCACATATTAATTTCAAGATATAAAAATACATGCGCCCGTGCACACACACACACACACACATCAGTTTGTATATGCTGAGTATCTACTTTATGCCAGAGTCTGAGTTCACCCTAATTTAGCCCTTGTTAGAACCCCCAGAGCAAAACAGGTATTTAGTAAATTGTGGAATGAATGAACACCGACAGTCGCCATTATGACCACTCATAAGAAAAGCTATGAGACACCCTCGTGTCTGCATTGGTAACACCGTGGGTTCCCAACTACAGAGGAACAGGAGAGCTTCGTGAGTACTGGAAGCATGGGGGCAGTTCAGACTGTAGAGGTTTTAGTTAGAAAATCAGTGTTTTGTGAAGTCCATGGTGGCCCATGCATGACACGAGTCAGGTCTTCTTCCGTCTGGCAGCATATAGAATGAACCATGCCAGAAAAGCAACCTTAGAAGGAAGATAAACAAGAAGCCTTGAGCTAGGCTCAATTTTTATTGTTGCTTTATATGCATAACTCCATGCTCATATACAATATACTTTGATCATGTGCTCCACCACCATTATTCTTTCAACACCGTCTCTACCCCAGCCATAGTGGAGTATTGGTACGACTGACCTTGTGCAGGTCTTATGTAGGTAACCACCACTGATGTGAGAATGTGTGTGGAATAGTCATGCCATGTTCTGGAGATAATGATAAGTAAAGATAATACTTCCATCCATCCTCTGGCTCTTACATTCTTCCTGCTTCCTCTTCTATGATGGTCTCTGAGCTTGAGAGAATAGATGTCTGTTTACAGCTAAGCACCCGACTCTCACGTACTCTCAGCACTTTGACGGTTTATAAGTTACTGCATTAACCATTGCTCATTGCAAACAGAAGCTTCTCTGATAAAGGCTCAGAACAGTGTTAATCTGGGGGTAGAAACATAAATATTTAGAAGGTAGTTTGATGCTCTACTCTCCGTTGGAAAGCAGTAGTGCTAGGTTTCCCCCTAAAGTCTGAGAACTCCCATGCCATGGGCTTTTAAGTAGGTTTACAGTGCCAGGCATCAATTCTTCCTGTGAAGTGAACTTCAAGTCCAATCAGAAAATGATTGGTTATACTCATAGGTGTCATGCCACTATGGTACCTATGGACACATGCTACCTGGCTGGTTGGGATTATAGTTTGCAGGGTTCTCAGCTGATAAAACTGTTGATGACTTTTCTCTCCTGGAAGACTTCACATCACTTTTAAGCTCTGTGGAAATGATTAGTCTCAACTTTGTAGAGGAAATTTAGCCTTTCTAAGCAGATTTGTGTGTGTGTGTGTGTGTGTTGCACCCGGATGAATTAGAGTTTGATATGATAGCCAGGGAAGAGTGAAACACATGAAATAAAACATTCAGTTTCTTAGCTCTGCCTTTTCTTTTCCAATCGCTGGTATCATTTGCACTATACTCTACAATGGGTTCGCCTCCAGGCTGAGAGTTAGGCATGGTCATATAATTTGCTACAGTCAGTGGAGTCTGACCATAACTGAGGGGTCACTTTTTAAAAACCAGCACTAGATTTTCCAACTCTCTTTTCATGATGACAGACGCTGTCAGATAGTCTACATTACTGAATAGAATTGGTACAGACTGGAGCCCTGAGCTAACCCCACAGAGGAGACCACATGTGTAGGAAAAGAAACCTCATTACTACATAAAGAATTTTAGCCAAATCAGATTAATATGCCAATTAATAAGCTGTGTGACCCTAGGCAAGTCATTTATTTTGCATGCAAAACTAAGATACTAGCTTTTAATGGAAATAAGAAACATTAATCCAGGAGGCTAGGAATAGCTTTCAGGAAGACAGTGATAAAAAACAAAATGGTTATAAATAAGATTGTGTGTGTGTGTGTGTGTGTGTGTGTGTGCCTAAGAAATACATAGTATACAATAGTAAAATTGTCCTGGGAGAAGATCTAGAGACTTTTCACATTTTAAGAGGGCATGTGTTACCCAAAATGAGGTTAGAGCGTGGATAACGGATGAGGCTATTCACAACTCCAATGTGCTTTGTAGTGTGGGGAGAGAGTGAAGGAGCTAATTAGGTTCCTCCACTATCTGGTATTTCACAGCTTGCCTTGAGTTAGATTTTATTAAAGTTGTTTTCCAATAATTACATTTAAGAGCTCTGCTTAATAGGCTCTCAGATATTGAAATCTCAGGAGCTATTTCTGAATGAAGAAGGGATTTGGGGCAATTCTTTTTTAACTGTAGCAGAAAATGTCCTTCAAAATGTGATAATGAAGACCCAGATTCTGTTTGGGAGGTAGGAAAATGCTGCATCTTTTCTTTATGGGACAAGAGGAAGGCCACTTTTTCTAAACTATGATTTAATGCCTGAGAGGCTGGAGGGTAAAACAGAAAAAGCTTCAACACTAAGGCAGTGGGTAGACTAGGTTCATAAAGTCTGAGCTGTGTAAATGGGTGTCCAGGTTAGCATTGAATCTCATCAAGCTGATGGGCCATGCTCTCTCATCTCTAAAGTAGGACAGCAATGCCAAGCTGTCAAGGGAGACTGGGCAACAAATACATAGTACGTTCCAATGCAACCAAAAAGAGTTCATTTAGGAACTATTTACCAAGATGTGATCAGAGTTAAGGGACACCAGCAAGACAAGCAGAAGCATAATGAGGCAAGTCAAAGCAGAGAGTCTTTTAATCTGTCCTTCATCTGAAGAAAAAAGAGAGGGCTTATTGTAAAAAGAGAGAACTGCAGCTATCGTGGAGGGAAGGGCCACACAATGGGAGTGAAAATATCCTACGCTAATGCCGTTGCCTTCTTTCAGTGAAACCCAAGCAGAAACCAAAGGCAAAGAAGCCTACTGATATAGTTCATAGAAGTCAGTCTCCTGGGGTTGAGAGGAAGGCAGTGAGACAGACAGAGATGAAGAGAGGCAAGGGAACATCCCAGCTCTTAGAATACTTTTTTTTTTTTTTCAAACATTAACCACCTTATAATGTTTTGTAGAAGCAGGTTGTGAGTACGTTGCACAAAGATGGAGTCCTTGGCCTCACAGACAACAGAAAAGGACAGAGACCCATGATTTGGAATATAGTTACTTTGCCTATGGAGGTAGGTTGGGGGTTGGAGAGCTGCTTCAGAATGAATTGACTAGGATAAATTAGTGCCACAAAAAACACATTCCTTCCCCCCACCCCGCCCCAATGCAGTTTCTGGTTGCTGTTCACTGTCCTAGAGTGCCGAGACCTACCATTACTTCTGTAATTCTAGCGCCCCCTGTCTTCTAGCTGTATAAGTAAACGCCACTCCTCAGCAAGGTCTAGAATTGAACTAGCTTCTTACCCACACATTCAGGAGGCTAGTTTCCTTCTGGCTGTCTAAATACAGACTCTTGTCGAAAATATAGGGCTGCTGTGTCTGAATTGTGTGGTGCCCCCGTAGAAGTTGTATAGACATCATTAGCTTAAGAGTCAGGTGTGGGCAGCACACAGGTTTCAGTTGATTATTGTCTTCCTGTGTTCTGCCAAGGCATCTCACTCCAGAGATTGTGCGCCTCCAACACCAGGAGATCCAACTCTTCTACCAAGAGTCCCAACTAAATGACAGATAGACACACAGCTTCATTTTCCTTATCCTTCAAGAAAACACATTTCTTTCCTTTGGAGAAGTAGGTGGGAACTTAGACATATGACTATGGTGGACCAATCATATTTCTTCCCCTGGTAGCTTAGATTGTGAAGGGAATAGTCCAAGTTAGAAAGAGTGATTAAAGCGTCAGTCCCATTCATAGGACTCTCAAAAAAAATTGCTCATGTATCAATGCCTCCAGCAGGAATAAATCAGTTAAAATCAGACCCCCGTCTATATATCTGGCTGTTTGGCATTTCTTCTCATTCCACAAGCTACTCCTCATCTTTGTAATTCAGTGTCAGGCTTAAGTTAGTAAACTAGGCCAGACCACAAAGCAGTGGTCCAAACTTGAGTATCAACAAGAATAATGACTGGGATGATGTTTACAAGCTTTTACTTCAGTTTACTCCCAGATTTGGCAAACAAATGATGCTAGAAAAGACAAGCATGAACAAGTAAATACTAGGTCTTCCCAGAACAGGGGCTGAGATCCCAGGTCCTAGCATCCCAGGCAAAGTGACAACCCTCCCTTTTAAGCCTTTAGGTCATGATGAGGACCATACTGATGTCCAAAGGCCTAATTGTTAGCATGGAAGAAGAGCTTGCTTCTTCATAATAATCTATTTCCCACGGGTCTCTGTAGAACCTGGAGTAAGTTTGGTCATGCCATCTCATTGTTAGTCAAAGCCCATCTCTGTCCCTTATGACCAAAATTAGGTACAGCTGAATTCTATTTAGTTCTTCCATAATCCAAGACTGGCTTTGGTTCACAATGTTACCCTCTGCCCTGTTTCATCTACCTTATAGATTATTGTGCAGAAAACATGTTTACATATATCTTTAACCCTCTCATCAAGTCAATAAGGAATAATTATTCTGTTCTTTTTATAAATGAGAACACAAAGGTTTGTGTGAGTGGTGTGTAAGTGGGCTTTCCTGGCCCATCATCACAAAGCTGTTGGGCTGGTGAACAAGGATTCAAACCCAGACCTACTTGACTTGAGAGTGTACATTCCATCTATTTCCTACTTTGCTGAGCTTTTGGTCATAGCATTGATTCAATTACACACACTTGTACAGCCTCTGATCTTCTTGGGCTCCTTTTTGTTTTTTTAAGAAGAAAGTCTAAACTATACATCTCCACACGATTGTTGGGGCAGAGTGAATGAGAGAAGGAGGAGGATATCGGGTAACAGAGTGGAGTCCATGACCTGCCAACCATTTGTCTGCTTCTGTTCATCTGTTTTCAATGACTACCTATTTTTTTTTTTGTCTTAAACAAATCACAAATTGTCTCTATTTTAGTCATACAAATTCTCCTAATCATCCCAAGCCAATGAAAAGCCCCTGAGAGATGAGTGTGTAGCTACTGATACTGATCTTACATCTGCGTGCATCTATTTAACCATTGCTTTCTATAATTATTCTGCAAACCTTCAATGGCAGCCCCTCTTTAAGTTCCTGCCAAAACATCTCCATTGATAGTAAATTGCTGGAATCACCATCATTAGCTGAACATAGTTATTGCTGGTTGAACATGATTCAAGCTCTCAAGTAGCCTGAGAGACCAGCATGGAGTTTCTTTTGTTCTGTTTCCTGGATCCTAAGTGTGTTCTACTAGCCAGTGTGAAGCCAGAGAGAACGACAAACTTCCCCAGGTCCAGCTGCATTGGTGACCCAGATTTGAGTCATTTAGATGATCTAGAATAAAATTGCCAACCAAACAACCCTGTGGCAGATGCCCTTCCTTCACCCCCAAGACCACAGGTTTCCACCTCAAACAAAGGGACTGACTGGACTTCTGTGTACAGAAGTAGCTCCCTATGATCTAATCCTGCCTGCTGGATGACCACTAAACTGTTAACTCCTTGTACCATGTCTTGCATCTGAAGGAGGAAGAGGTGGAAAGAAAAATCACATTGTTCAAGGCCCCTTGGAAAAGAAAAGAAATTTAAAATGATAAAACGTAAGCTGGGATAGCAGAGCATTCATCTCAACTGGCTTGAAATCACAACTGAGATTTGAGGACAAAAGCTAGAGTATTTATTGTAAGAGAGCAGATTGCTGCCTTCACTGGCTGCCCATATATCACACGGTGGTTACAAGGAAAGAGACTGGAACTCCAGAGTGAGCTGTATCCTCCCTCCTCCTTCCTTCTGACTCAGCTTCCACCTCCATCTCTGGTAACCTTGCAAGTGTGAGATGATGCCCACTGCTCCACATCTTCTGACTTCATCGGCTCTTCTGCCATGGGTCTATATGCTTGTAGCATTCTCTCATGGACTGAATAACACAAGAGAAAAGGTAGAGAAACATCAAGACAGATGCTTGAGACTCAGCCCCAAGACACGACCAGTAGAACACCTTGAATTGATCCTTAAAAAGTTACAATTGGAAAATGCTGTCTGATAAATAGAGGTAAATTGAATGCATCCCTGTCCTGAGGACTGTGCAGCAAGAACTGCAAAGATAGTTCATTCAATGAAAGGCTAGTGTCATAAGTGTTAGGACCTTGCTCCTCTACAGCCATGGAAAAAGCTGGGCATGGTGGTGTGGCATTTGGTTGTAATCCCAGCGCTAAAGAGGGAAAGACAGTACAATTCGTGGGGCTCACCAGCCAGTCAGTCTAACGTGATTTGTGAGCTCTGGGCCACAAAGACCCTGTATCAGAGGACATGGGTGTTAGTCCTGAGGCTCGAATCCAAGGTTATCTATGTGATTACATATAGCATGCACCTTCCATACATAGTTGTGCACACACACAAGTCAGGAGAGAACCCTAACCTTGCCCTACATTGTGTTTGCTTATAGTTTTCTTTGCATGTGGAAACAGTTGACCAAAATTAATACTTCCTTTCTGTTTAAGGTTTAAGGTTCAGTCCAATTTTGGGCATATGATAAAACGGAGAGTCTGACTAATTGTGGATTTGCCCCCAAATCTTTTAGACTCTCCCCAGAATTAGCTATGTAATCCGTATGTGATCTCATAGACTCAGATGGGAATAACCCACTATGAGCAACAAATCAAAAGAAAGCCAAATTTTTTAGTTTGAGGAGTGTCTTTGAGAGTCTCCTGCTCACCTTATCTGCTTCTGTTGCATAATCCTTCAATTTTAGAGATATCATCTTGTCACTTCTTTCAAACATTTTTTTTCCAGCCACTTTTGGCTAAGCCAGTTGAGGTTAGCACCTCTGTTTGAACAGCTGTGGCGCATTAGGGAAACAATGGTTCTTTCCAGCTTCTGGAGGTGGAGGAACCTTGAAAAAATAGCCTCCAGTCCCTTTCCTTTTCAGCCAGAGGTATTTAACCTTGGCCTTGTGCCCTTTCGTTCAACTCTTCATTCTAACCTTCTAAAACTGTTTTCAACACAGGTCTCATTGGAGAGACTTCCTCAAGGAGCACTGTGTTGCCTGGCCACCCGCTTGGAATTCCTAAATTCTCGTTGATTGGAAAGAGACCTGTCTTTAAAGAGCTAGGAAACTGGTTTTCAAACTACTGTTCTGTGTCAGTAGTGAGCACTCCTCACCAGTAGGGCCGCTTCATACTCACTATGAAGCAAAGAGTCACAAAAGTTGAATGTGAGCCAGGAATGAAATAGGTTACGTTTGGGCAGACGGTTGATATTAGGAGGAATGGGGTCCAGATTCATGATCTTCTTTTTCCTTAACATCAGTGTCAACAAACCAAGGCAGCCTGACCCAGGCACTTGAGGTGAAGGACCCTATGGCATTCCTCTCTGCACTCCCCTCATGGCTCCTTCCTATCAGCCATCTGTCTATTGTCTGTTGACTGTTACCACACAGCTGGATTGTTTCTGTGACGAGAGAGTTACATTTTCTGTCTAATTGGATTTTTTTTTCATTGTTGGCTTCTACACTCATCAGAGTCGTGAAAAACATCTCTACAGTCTAGAAAAAAAAAAAATGAAACATTGCATTTTGGTTTCCACTTTTCCCTCCAAAGGAAACTGGTATTTTTAGAACGTGTCTTCTGATTTATAATCATGATAATTGCACACTGGGGTTAGACTGACGGTCCTCTTTTTACCTCTGTCTGTAAATCCGGTGGTTGATTCAGTAGTCCAAATTGACTGAAATAATAAAGAGCATCCCCCAAATGTTATTTTCCTCTCCCTGTGTGGGTACTTGGGATAGTACAGAAGGCATAGACATCATTACGGGCAAAGGGAGGATTAAGAAGAGTGAGATAACTCACTCCGCCTTCTCCTTCTGAGCTGTCTTTGAAGCCCAGCCGTGATAAAAGGCAACTTCGTTTGTTCAGAGTTGCCCAATGATGGTCATGTCTCCCAAAGGTTGTATCAAAAGGTTATCACCATGAAAAGAAAAATAGAACTACAGAGAGCCAGAAGCATTAAATGTCACACCTAAACTCGGTGACATCTGACTAGATGCCACCTAATCACTCAGCAACCCAAACATAAGCATTGAGGATTTTAATGTTTTCACAGTACTCACTTTGGAAAAATACAAATGTGACTGCAGCGCCACCTCACGTGGCCACACACACGTTTTTTCCCCATGGAGAAATATTCTTGCAATGCATTGAATAATTCCATCTGTGCTTGACTTAAAAGAGACTGACCAAAAGAACCAAAGAATTAAGTTCTGTCTTAGTGTTTCTGTAGCTTAAGTCAAGGTCAGTTATAACCTCTTGCTATCCCAGATTTGAACACATGCACTTTGGAGTCTAAATAACCTCTCCTTTGTACGTACCTCTGCCATTACATGTGACATCATTTTCCCCAAGACAAGCTACAAAACTTCAGATCATTAACTTAGCTTAATTCCTATTTTTCAATTGTATAGACTTCATTTCTAGGAATTCAGCCAACTTTAAATAAAAAATATGTGGGGGGGGGGAACTGGTGTCTAAACTGAGCCTGAACAAACAATTTTGTTTTAATTGTTCCTTCAACAATATGTAGTAGTGGCAATTTATATAGCATTTGCATTGTAATGGGTTTTGTGAGTAATCTCAAAATGGTGTCAAGTTTAGAGGAAGTCATATATGGGTAATTGCAAATACTATACCACTCTATAGAAGGAACTTGATTGACTGCAGTTTGGCACCCATGGGGGAGGGAAAGTCCTGAAAACAACTGTGTCATACCAATTTGTGTCAGTAAGGTGCAAGATAGACCTAATACCCAGTTCATCATTTTGTTGACTAAGCAGAACCTCTGTCATCTCTCCTAACTAAAAGAGTTCTGAACCTGACTTTTTTTCTTGTCTTTAGAATGAATGTCAGCTGAAAAACATCCTCTCAAATCTTTTCGCTCAAAGTAAATACCTGGGATTGGCTATGAGACTATAAGTTTTCAACCCTGTCAGAAATCCAGAATGACTGAGTTAACTGAAATTATGGGAAGCACAAAGCATAGCTTCTAAAACTTAGCCAACTTATAGAGACTGCTGAACACCTAGACAGTCCCTATACTACAAAACGTTGGAGCATTTGATCTTCAGCCTTCTGGCCCAGGATCATCTGGCAGACCTAGTGATGCAGAATTATTAAGGGCTGATTACTCTGTCTTGGCAGATATAATCAGTCTACTATTCTGCAAGTGTGTCCTTTTCTGGACAGTAATTTGTCTGTAGATGTAAAGAGGCAATTCTTGCCTAGTGGCTGTCTCACCACAATTGGAATAACTCCAAAGATGTTCAATTTCTTCTTAGAATCCAAGACAGGAAGCTGTCAGGAGCAGACAGGTCTCTAATCAAAATGAACATTAATACAGAAATATTTGTAACATCAATTTTGTGAATTTCTGATGTTTTGAAAACCAACTATCCATGTAAGGTAATCTGGACTGTTGTCTGTTAATTCTTCACAGCTATTTCTAAATAAAATATAGAAAAAACCCTAACAATAAACTCAAAGCCATGAATTTGCTATAGGCCCTTAACTCACAGTCTCACCATCTCAAATCAGTTAAAAAAGTTAAAGAAGGACTGGGTCTAAGCCTTGTATTCCTAAATGTGTTATACAGGCACAATGCCTATGAGAGTAACAATATTCATCTCACTTTTATATCAATAAGAAGCTCATACCAATTGAAAACCTTAAATTTGAAATCAAACTAAATTTTGTAACATTTAAGAAATTATAACTTCATCTTAATGACAATTACACATATTTCTACCAGTAGGTCATGGGTATGCAATAAATCCTAGCTAATCCTCCCTGTTCCAACAAAACCACTACTTTTCCCTAGAAAGACAGCCCAATATTAACCACCTCAGTCCCCAAGCCCAGGGAATAGGGGCACCGACTCTTCATTAACTTCTTCAAGCTGATTATGGGCATTGAGATATTAGAAGAGGAGCGGGGGAGAGTAAATTGATAAGCCTCTGACTGCATCCAGCTGGAATTCCAGACATCAGAGGTTCGAGCAGGTCTGCTCAGCTTGCTTGATGAGTAGATATACCAAGGCTGAGTATTCTGCAATATACAATTGTCAAAAAAAAAATAGTATCAAGATAATTTTTTTGTTTGAATTCTGGAATCTAGTCTTGTGGCAGCTTGCCTCTGTCATGTCTAATCCATATAATTCTGGGAGTTTCTATGAGGGTGTGCTCCCACCATTCTCCCATTTTCGCCTTCCTGCTCTCAAATTCCCCAGCAATAGGGAATCCAAATTTTCAGGCACCAAGGCCCTCCACTTCCACTGATGCCTAACCCCTTACCCCATCACCCCTCTTCCAATTACTATGAGGGTGTGCTCCCACCATCCTCTCATTCCCATCTCCCTGCTCTTGAAATTCCCCAATACTAGGGAATCCAAACTTTCAGGTACCAAGGCCATCCACTTCCACTGATGCCTGGCAAGGTTACCCTCAACTACCTATACAGGTGGAGCCGTGAGTCCCTCCCTTTGTGTTTTCAGGCTGGAGATTTTAGAATGGCTACTCCAGCTTGTTTCTTAGGACCATTTGCTTGAAAAATTGTTTTCCAGCCTTTTACTCTAAGGTAGAGTCTGTCTTTGTCACTGAGGTGGGTTTCCTGTATGCAGCAAAATGCTGGGTCCTGTTTATGTATCCAGCCCATTAGCCTATGTCTTTTAATTGAGGAATTGAGTTCATTGATGTTAAGAGATATTAAGGAACAGTGATTGTTGCTTCCTGTTATTTTTGTTATTAGAAGTGAAATTATCTTTGTGTGGCTCTCTTCTTTTGGATTTGTTGGAAAAGGATTACTTTCTTGCTCTTTCTAGGGTATAATTTCCCTCCTTGTATTGGAGCTTTCCTGCTATTATCCTTTATAATGCTGGGTTTGTGGAAAGCTATTGTGTAAATTTGGTTTTGTCGTGGAATATCTTGGCTTCTTCATCTATGGTAATTGAGAGTTTTGCTGGGTATAGTAGCCTGGGCTGGCATTTGTGTTCTCTTAGGGTCTGTATGACATCTGTCTAGCATCTTCTAGCTTTTATAGTATCTGGTGAGAAGTCTGGTGTAATTCTGATAGGTCTGCCTTTATATGTTACTTGGTTTTTTTCACTTACTGCATTTAATATTCTTTCTTTGTTTTCTGCACTTAGTGTTTTGATTATTATGTGACAGGAGGTATTTCTTTTCTGGTCTAGTCTATTTAGCATTCTATAGGCTTCTTGTATGTTTATGGGCACCTTGTTCTTTAGATTAGGGAAGTTTTCTTCTATAATTTTGTTGAAGATATTTATTGGCCCTTTAAGTTGGGAATCTTCACTTTCATCTATACTTACTATTCTTAGGTTTGATCTTCTCATTGTGTCCTGTATTTTTTGGATATTTTGTGTTAAGAACTTTTTGCATTTTGCGTTTTCTTTGTCAGTTGTGTCAATATTTTCTATGGTATCTTCTGCACCTGAGATTCTCTCTTCTATCTCTTGTATTCTGTTGGTGATGCTTGTGTCTATGACTCCTGATTTCTTTCCTAGGTTTTCTATCTCCAGCATAGTCTCCCTTTGTGATTTCTTTACGGTTTCTACTTCTATTTTTATGTCCTGGATGGTTTTGTTCAATTCCTTCACCTGTTTGGTTGTGTTCTCTTGTAATTCTTTAAGGGATTTTTTTGTTTCCACTTTAAGGGCTTCTACCTGTTTACCTGTGTTCTCCTCAAATACTTTGAGAGTGTTATTTATGTCCTTCTTAAAGTCCGTCCTTTATCATCATCATTAGAAGTGATTTTAAATCTGAATCTTGCTTTCCTAGTGATATGGGGAATTCAGGACTTTCTTGTGTGGGAGAACTAGGTTCTAATGATGCCAAGTACCCTGGGTTGCTGATGCTTATATTCTTGTGCTTGCCTTTTGCCATCTTGATCTCCTTAGTGCTACCTGCCCTGTCTCTGACTGGAGCCTGTCTTTCCTATTATCTTGGTTGTTTCAGAACTGTGTGGGATGGGTGTTACTATGGGGTAAGAGCTGGGGCCCAAAATCTGCTCAGTGCTCAGGAGCAGACAGGAAAGTGCCAGTGCTCCTGACCAGGAGTGACTTTCTGGGTCCTAGTGGGTCCCAGTTACTCCCTATTTGGGGCAGGCATTGCTGTCTGCTTACCTAAGATACTACCCATGTTAGAGCTCCTGGGAGGCCTGCTTCCTCTGGGTTCTTAGAGATTGGGGGCAGAGCTGTCACCGGGATCTGCTCAGTGCTCAGGCCCAGACAGGAAGGCCATTAGGTATATCTTAAAGAAGAAGAAACAAACACAGAGATGTATCTAATTCTGCCAATAGTTAGATACAAGGAAATTGAAAGCCAGCATTCTGTCTGGTCTCAATTGTAGACCCTGAACATTTGTCCATCCAGTGTGTTAGTAGGTCAGGCCTAATCTCAAAGCCATGGTTCTTACCTACCCTCTTCTACTTTTTCTTTGCTTTGTTTTGTTTGTTTGGGTTTTTTGGTTTGTTTTTCGAGACAGGGTTTCTCTGTGTAGCCCTGGGTGTCCTGGAACTCATTCTGTAGACCAGGCTGGCCTCACACTCAGAAATCCACCTGCCTCTGCCTCCCAAGTGCTAGGATTAAAGGCGTGCACCACCACCGCCTGGCCTCTCTTCTACTTTTTAATACAGAAACTCCTTTATTATTATTTTTCATGACTGTAACCAAAGAACTTCTTAGAGGGAAAAAGATGTATTTGGGCTTATTGTTTCATAGTCCTGAAAGCAAGAGAGCTGGCTCTGCTTCTCACCATCGACAGCACTCGGGGAAAGCAGGCCCTGTACCTCACCTGAGTAGCACAGCAGAGTTGGCTGGTGGTGAATGCAGAAGAGCTGGTCCCAGGCCATGAAAGCAAGAGAGCTGGCCTTGTCCCTCACCAGTGGCTGCACTCAGAAAAGCCTGAGCACCACAGCAAGGCTGGCCCTGGTAGCCAATGTGCAGGTAAGCCAGCCCTGAGGAGAGCTGACCAGCAGGAGAGCTAACCCTGCCCCTTGTCAGCTGAAGCATTTGGTGTAAGTTAGCCAGGGTAGTGCTGGAGAGATTGCCCTGGCAGTGAGGGCCAAGGAGAGCTGGTGGGCTGGCCAACTCAGCTACCTCCCAGGCTCAGATCCAGGGTTTTGAGGTTGGTCCATCCCAACATTACCCCATCTATGATCTGCTGGAGCACATGAAGGGTCAGTCCTGCAGATCCAAAGCTGCAGAATCTCCACAACACAGGACAACAACAGGATATCTGAAAGGAGTCCCTGTGAAGATCCAGTACTGGTAGTGCAGCAAAAGCCAGAGACCTCAGAACAGACTCTTTGTAATGAACATTTGAGAATAAAGAAGTGTGGACTAAAGAGTAGGCTGTGAGACACACTACAGCTTCTAGGACAAGATTGTTTTTACAATTCTATCTTATTTTACTCTCTTTTATGGGGGAGTTTCAAGGACACTAAGGGACAGGGAGATGAGTGGGATTGGAGTGCATGATGTGAAATTCACAAAGAATAAATAATTAGTTAAAAAGAAAAGTTTAAGTGGAACAAATCTCTGCTGTCAAGAAGACAAAGCTCACACTTCAGGCTTAGACTTAAGAACCCAGTCACTGCCGGAGTTTCTCACATGACCAACCAGTGACTAACCTCCCTAATGGCCAGGCTGTTCTCCTTAACCCAAGCACACACTCGATATTTCTTCAGAACCTGTCACATTGCATTCTGCTTGTGTGGTGAGCAAAACTTGATACTTCCTCCAGCAGCGGTGGATCCAGGATGCAGTTTCTAACACTGCCACCCCAGTGAGGTTGTAATTTGACCACATTCTTCCTGAATTCCATTCATCATCAGACAAAATCACCATGTATGATTTTCTGAAATAAGAATCTCTGCCACTCCAGGTCTCCTTACATGGTCTGTGCTGTAGTTCACAAATTTTAAGCCAGAACTGACAGTCACTCCCTCCTGTCACGCTCCTAGCGTCTGTTCACTTTTTCTAGTCTAAAAAGATCTTTTTAGTATGAATTCAATGACTTGAACAACTGTTTTATCCACAAAATGTAGTAAGGGTATTCTTTACAAAGCTGCCCATATAGTAAGGATGTTCTTTACAAAGGTACCCATGTAGTAAAAATGTTCTTTACAGAGGCATTTGTGTAGTAAGAATATTCTTCACAGAGGTATCCATGTAGTAAGGATGTTCATTACAGAGCTGACCATGTGGTAAGGATGTACGTTACAGAATCATGCATGCTACTATCAAAAATAGCTGAGAAGATTGATCTGCCTTTTGCTTTCATTTGTCCAAAATGACTCGTTCTATTAGACAACACACTCTGGTGCATCTATTCCATTAACTATGAATCTCTCGAATTTTTTCATGACTTGGCTTACATTTGTTTGTCTTATATGCAAATAAACCTAATAACTTTAAAACCAGAATCACTCTATTTGAAGAAAATGGATTTCTCTATATGCTTGCTTCTGGTGTTGACATTCTTTTCTAAGTATTTTCAGGTAACTTCTTTAATAAGCAAATTCAAACTTTCATCAATGGTGAGTGTCACGCTTGTGCTTACGGTACCACCTCATTATACTGGGATGTGCCCACGGCCACTCTTCTGTACCATTCCTCTTACAAGGTTTTCTAGCTCTGTGGTTTTCTAGCTCTGAAACACCGAGCTTGTATTAGTTTCCTGTTGCTACTGAAACACATTTCCATGAACTTTCTGGCTTCGAACAACACAGATTTGTTATAGTACAGCATTGAAATAATAAAAAACAAAACAAAAAATAGTTTCACTGAGTTAAAATGAAGGTGTTGGCAGGGCTGGTTCCTCCTGGAGCCTCTGATGGGACAACCCCTGCCCTTGCCTTTTCCAGCTTCTAGATGCTGTTCACATTCCCTGGCTGGTCCCCTCCAGCCATCAAAGGCATCATTCCAACCTTTGTTTCCATCCCCACATCCTCTTTTGCTTCTTTGACCCTCCAACCTAACTCTCATAAGAACATTGGTTATTACAATGGACCCATTTAGATAGTTGGATCTTTCTATCACAAGAGCCTTAGTTAACCACATCTGTAAAGTCCTACTCACCATGCGAGGTCACACAGTCACAGGTTTCAGGCATTACGATGTGGCTGTCTTTGAAAGAGGCCATTCACATCCTATGACTCGAGATAGTTGATTAGAGATGTCATTTATTTGCCTTTGTTATAGAAATGAATCCGGATGGGCTAATGTTTTTTTTTTTCTGGGGTATTGTTCTTTTGGAATAGTTTTCTCTGCAATGCTAGCTAGACTTTCCACATTGAAAAGCCTTTTTCTAAAGGGAGTATGCGAGGGCAAGGGAAGAAGGAGTTGGATAACTCTATTTTCTCCTGTCTGACACTGCCTGTTCCAATGACCACTTCCCACTTTACCCCCACACACACACACATACAGACACACACACAACTCACACATACAGACACACACACATACAGACACACAGACAAACACATAACACACAACACACACATAACACATACACACACACAACTCACACATACAGGCACACATACATACAGACACCCAGGCACACACATACACACACAACACACACAATACACACATACACACACATACAGATACACACACACAGAGACACACACATACAGACACACACAGACACACACACATAGGCATACATATACACACACTCAGATACACACACACACACACAAAGGTAGAAAGAAAAAAGCCTCTTAGGTCTTAATATTTTTCTAGTCTCAACTTACTCCCTGCTGGTATTTCTGTATGTTTTATTGGTACAATCTGTGCTCATGGTCTCTGGACTATGTGCTTTTTCTTCAAAACTCTGTTTCTATTCTTTCTATCCCTCTCTTTGGATGGTTTTAAGGGACATTCCCTGCATCCCTGTCATTAGAATAAGCCAAGATTACAAAGTAAGCATTCTTTTATTTTAAGCTACTTATTCTTAAGTGATGGTCCCTTTTAGAAACACACTACAAACTCATTTTGCTGTCTTCAGATTTAAAAAAGAAAAGCCAATGGGTGTGTCTAAACATGACCATTTGTTCCTCTTCCCTGCCATTATGAATTCCAAGATGATTCAGTCACTTCCTCCTATGGTCACCATACCTTCTGTGACACCAACTGGCTTTCCCTTTTGGTTAGAAATGAGCAGAGGCTTTGTGATCTTTATCCTCTAATCAGTCCTTTCACTTTTAGCAACAGGAGCCTCCCAACAGATGTTTGGAGAGTTGAAGTCATGACATCACCTCATCACTATTACAGGGGAAAGGAGTCTTTACCGCTGACCACTTGTCTGTGATTGCGCATCTCTGGCCATATGCTTCCACACAGTTCTGGACTCTTCCACATGGTTCTTGTTTATAGATAACACTCTGACTTAAGTAGGAATTCTTAGGCCGAGAAGCATTAGACCACAAGCTAGAGATAAGCCTTAGGTGTGTCTGGAAGTGAGTCCGAAACAATTTGCTGTTCTTGGAGACATACCAGTAAGGGACAGACCTCTGATCTAATTTAGGAGAGCTACATGCTTTCAGAAATGATTCCTACCCATAGTCATGAAGCGTGCCACCAGGGCTCTGGCTCTTTACCTTCATCTCACAGCCACCTCAATTGGAGGTGAGCATGTGACCTCAGCGAGATCAGCAGAGTGAACTCAGGACTTCCACGGTTGATGCTGGGATGAAACTTCCCTACACTGTCGAGGTGGGCAGGGAGCACACAGGTCAGGGTTGCAGCCAATTTGAGACTCCAAGGAGAGCTCATTTGAGAAGGTGATATCGTAGAAGGAGAATGAGAAGAACTCGGGTTTTTAGACCATAGTTGACAACCGGAAAGCCAAGCCTTCAGATTTTTAGTCTCTTGTCTTAAAACTTGTGCCACGCCAACCCTGACCAGCAGGAATTAAGACACAGAACACCCGGTTCCTTCTCACAGCAGTTTACTCAGGATGCTTAGCAGTTGATAGTCAAGATGGCGAGCCCGTGAGCCCTTCCCGGGCGCAGCTTATAAACCCTGCCAGGAGCCCATGAACTCATGCCACGTATCATCTCTCCATAGGCTCGTGACACTTGTGTAAGATCAGGCCACCTTGAAGCACAGCCTTCACACCTAATAAGGACTTGTTTATCACTCGGCCCTCGGGTGGCCATCACCATCTTGGGGCAAGGTTCTTATGGCGCCTAACAAAAACTTATTTTTCTAATTTCCATTTGAATGTTTATATATACTTATATATATACACAATATATATATTATATGTGTGTATATGTATATATGTAAAATACACACACACACACACGCGCACACACACACACACACACACACACACACACACACACACATATATATATATATATATATATATATATATATATATATAAAATACATGATCTTTTGATCTAAGTGAGGAGATGAGCTGCAAGGAAAAGGACTGGAGAGGTAGACAGGACAGCATATGGCCAGAGAATGAGCTCTGAGCTTTGGCCATCAGAAGGCACTTTTGTCTTGCCCTTTGTCTTGCCTCTATGCATACTATAGAAAGGAAAATGAGCAGTGTTTTTCATTGTGTGTCAGACATGGTGGTGCATGTCTGTTATCTCGGCAGACAATGTGAGACTAAAGGTATAGGGATGGAGATCTGCCTGAGCTACATAGCAAGATCCTGTCTTAAAGCAAACAATGAAAATGTTGTATCTCCCAGAACAACTCCTGCTGCTGTAACCTCAGTCTGAGTCATAAGCATGTCATACCAAGGAGTTAGACAGTACGGGATCATTTAGTCAGAATCAGCAGTATGCCGAGTTCCATCTTCCTCCTGTCCCAACTGCTCATAAAAATCCCGCCAGCCATACAACCCTTCTAAAGATAAGCCTCTGAAACACCCCTTTCAGATGCCAATAATGGCTCCAGATCAGACAGAAATTTAATTTATAATCTTTCCCCCATGACTTTCCTACCTTATTTAAATAAATCTTATCTTCTGTAACAGTAAGAAAGGCAACTTGCAAAAATCTTCAATAGCTCTTGAGATGATCCAAACTGTTGCAGTGCCCTGAGCCCACACCTAGAATCTGCCCCTCCATGACCTGGGGCCTTCTTCATCCCTGCAGTTCTCAGCCCATGTTTCCATTCAGCAAAATTGGCCTAATATCCATCATTTTTATAAAAACCTACCCTTGTTTCAGCTCAGTTTCTGCTTACATATAGGGCACTGTTTGTGTTCATTTATTTTATAGTCCTTCCCCACTAGAGTATGCGCCCCTCCAGCCATGAGCCACAGCTCTACAAAGAACGTGCTATATCCTACCAATCTATGTCCTTAGTACCTGGCACACATAGTAAGCCTTCAGTAAAAGTCCATTTGGAAAGGATGTCTCTATATAATGTTCGGATAGAGCTATTACTCACTGCTGATGTCCTGTTCCTTGCCATCCTGTGCCTTGGGCAGTAGAAGAAGCAGATTTAAAGGGGGATTCCCATAAATGAGCTGACAGTTTCTCAAAAAGCCAAGCATGGAATGCCATGTGACCTGGAAGTTTCACTCATAGGTATACACTGCACTTTGTTTATCCCATTTTCAATTATTGGATATTTGGCGTTTTTACCATTTTTTGGCTACAACAGAAAAAAAAAAACCACTTAAGTATTTGAAAATATGCTTTCAACTCTCTAGGGTGCATGTGGTTAAGTGGGATGTGTGTGTTTGTGTGCGTTGTGTTATGTGTAAGATTGCTGGGGCATGTTTAGTGATTCTGAGTCTAACTTTATTTTTTTTTATTCAACAGGACCTTACTAGGATGCCATTCCTGGCCTTGATTTTATAGAGGCCTGCCTGCCTCTGCCTCATGAGAGTGCCAGGATTACAGGTGTGAGCCACCATGTCCCACTCCATGTGTAACTTTGTTTGTTTGTTTGTTTGTTTGTTTGTTTGTTGAGAAATGCTTAATTTTTAAAAGGACTGCCTAACGTTTCTACAGTGACTGCAAGTATTTTATACCCCAATAGTACAGATGAGTATTCTGTGTCTTCTCTTCAGAAATACTCTAGTATTTAATTCTAGTCTGCTGGTTATCCCACCATATGAATTCTTTAGTCCTCAGGTCACTTTATATTTGATTTGCAAATTCATTTTCTGCTCTAAAGTTGACTTTACTGTCTCAGTAATGTTCTTTGATGCACACTTTTATTTTTAATAAATTCAAATCTGTCTTCTTTTCCTTCTTCAGTGACCTGTGCTTTGGCCATCTGAACTCCAGTCTTTATGACCAGCTGTGTGGTTTCTTTGTCACTTTCCTGTTTGGAAAACAAATCTAACCAGCCACTGGCTAGTCAGTAACTGAGTCCTCTAAGGACAAAGACAGGATTTGAAGAGCAGAAATGCCTGAGAAAGCAGAGATCACATGGTCAAACATGAGCCCCTTAATACATGCTTTTAGCAAATCTGTGACAGAAATCAGACTCCCGGAAAAGAAAATTGTCCTGTGCAGACAATCTGACACCTGGCAGCTGGTGCCACCCAGTGGTGGAAATGAGAATGACATGGGGGTAGTAATCGTGTTGGTAGCTAGGCAGATTCCCAGTTGATTCTTAACAGCCCTATTCGGAATAAGGCATCAGTGAACATGGGTGAGAAAATAATTCTGCTGTGAGATAGAGAGTTCTTTGGATATATGCCCAAGAGGGGCATAGGAGAATCGTATGGTAGATATATTTTCAGCTCTTTGAGGAACCTCCACACTGACTTCCACAGAGGCCATACCAGTTTGTACTCCCCCCCTTCCCCCCCCCCCCCCAGCAATGAATAAGTGTTCCTTTCTCTGGTAGTTCTACTTTTAATGTATGTGTGATCTAACAACTGCAGGCCACTAGCTTGAGGTGATTGAAAGAGTTAACATAATGAAACCATGGCTGTAGGTGGGAGCAGATTTACCCCTCAACCTTCTGTTTCACCTTACTCTAAGATCTACAGGGCAAAAATAAAATAATCATAAAGTGATTACGGGAGAGGAGGAACTACACTAAATGGACTAATCATTCAAAGTTTATGCCTGAGTATTGTTTCTCTAGGATCGTGTTTCAATCTGATTCAAACGAGTTTTTCCTCTCCTACTGGCAAATATCCACTTTAAATGAGTCTAAAGTAAACAGGGGTGCAAACAGTCAGGATTCTGAGGAATCTCAAGATCAAAAGCATGGTGTGTATTAAAATTAGGAAAAAGTAATGTGTGTCATGGGACCTCATGGATAGTGGGGATTTATTCTTATATGGCTTGTATTGTCTGTCTCATTCCTATCCATGTAGCCTTCTATGTTGTCTGTGCAAATAAGCATTCCCAGGCAGTGAGAAACAAAACCACAGAACATTGTCATACTTTTAGGTATGACTATTGAAAGAGAAGGTATATTCCAAAGCACATTAGCACAACATAGAAACCTCCTCTCCAAATCCAAGCAGAAAGTACACATCTGTTCTTATGTTTTACTCTGTGACCTCTGATCTTTTCTTTACTCTTAGAATTAAGCACTAGGCTGAGCTTCCAGGATCAGCTTCCAGAATCGCACTTCATAACTTCTGTTACCATCAGAAGGTCACTCAGTACTTCTACTGATCTCTGTGAAAGTAGATGCTCCACATTCTGATTCTTGACACCGACAACACCACTGAGCCCTCAGCTGCAATTGCTACAGAGAGCCCAAACATCTGCCTACCATGTTTGCTCCAAAAGAGCCCCATGATGTGAACTTTTGTCTTCCAAAGCTCTTCGGGGCATCTGCTTAGCATTAATTAAATCACATGAAAAACCCAGAGATGAAAACCCAGAGATGAAAGTAAGTAACACATTTCATAGCAGACTGAAAGTTGATGCCTCCTGATTCATGTGTTGAACCCTAATCCCCAATTGAGGCCTTTGAGAAGTGATTAGGTCATGAAAGTGGAGCCCTCATGAATGAAGTAAAATATATAAGGAGAGACCCAGGGCAAGGAGATACCGTCTCAGCGGGGAGTTTCATGCTGGAAGATGTGAACTCAGTGAAAAGTGAGGAGATGAGTGAGGTAAAGCACCTTGTACACAGAATTCTATTGCACATGTAGAAGGCTGTGGAAGTGAAGACTGGGTCAGGATTAAACCAAAGGGCATTCAGGTGTGGAGAGCCACACCAGACAGCAGCAGAAACAGAAACCATGTAGGGGTGTTTTGACCTTTGGACAACAACTGTTAGTTCAGACATTAGCTGACTTTCAGAAGATAACTACAGAAAGAGCCTGGAGGTCTGAATACCAGTTGCACAGAGAAAAATGACCGCTCTACCCTACTATTATTAATTCTCTCTGAACACTGTAAACACTTTCACTGAAAGAAGGAAGCTGACATGAGCAAAAGAAAGAAAAATACTCAACTAGCAAACTGCTTCCAAATGCATAAGTTCCAGTGCAGAAACAGAAATAACATGAAATAGCAAACAACATATTTTCAAGAATTACTATTCCCATAACACTGCCCCCCCCCCATAGGAATGACCTGGGAGAACTTCCAGACAAACACTTCAGAAGAATGGTTCTGTGTCTGACAACTCAGACAATGTACATAAATATAAATATACATAAGAGAATGAAAACAAAGAGCCGAATGAAGTGAGGATGATAATTTAAGACAAAAAAACAAAGTTTGATATAGAAATAGAGTTATTGAAGAGAGGCCAAACTGAAATGGTGCTGGAAGTGAAAAGCTCAGTGGACCTCAGTGGGAAGCTTCATTACTAGAATGGAGCACATTGAAAACACTATCCAGGCTTGAAAACAAGATAGAGGATAGGCCAATGATAAAATGTAAAACGTTTTGTGTCTCTCTGTTTCTCTCTATCTCTCTGTCTCTATCTCCCTGTCTCCCTGTCTCCACGCACCCCGTGTGTGTGTGTGTGTGTGTGTGTGTGTGTGTGTGTGTGTGTGTGTAAGGCCAAATCTTCTACTTTGGGGCACAGAAGAGAGAGATGAGAATCACACCACAGGCATAAAAATATTTTCAATAAACTCATAGAAGAACATTTACCAAACCTGAAGAAGGAGATGTTTAACCAGGGACTACAAGCCTATAGAACACCAAATATATAGAACTACATAAGACACTCCCCATAGCATTTCATAGTTGAAACACTAAAACACAGAATAATGAACAGTACAAAAAAAATTGCATGAGGGAAGTGTCAGGTCACTTACAAAGGCAGGTCTACCAGAAAATATTTAACTGTATTTATAGCTAAAAGGACTTGGCAAGATTATTCCAAGTTCTGAGAGGTCACTACTGCCAACACAGACTATTATACCCAGCAAAACTATCATAATTAATTTAAAATTTACATGATTAAAAGCAGACTAAAGGAGTTTATGATACTTAAGCTACTCTAAAGATGATAATTGAATAGGACTGAAGAGAAAGATAAACACACCAAAGAGAACACAAGGGATTGATAAACAATAGAAGATAGTTAATCTAATAACAAAAACTTTTAATATTAATGATTTCAATTCCCCAGTGAAAGACTGACTGGGCATTGGATTAGAAAAATGGGGCCATCTTTTTTGCTACCAACAAGAAACACATATCACTATCAAAGATAGAGACCACCTTAGGGTAAAGAGATCAAAAAATTATTCTAAGCAAACTAAGAAACCAGCAAGCATAGCTAGTCTAATGTTTAACAAACTAAACTTCAAACTCAAATTAGTCAGAAGATATAAGGAAAGTCATTCAATATTGATTTTAAAAAATCTACCAAGAAGAGGTTATAGTTTTAAAAAATTCCCACCAAACATAGGCATATACAACTTCATTACAATATTACAATATGTAAGATGATAGATTAATCCCAATACAATAATAGTGGATGACTTTAATAACACGCTCTTACCAATAGACAGGTCAACTGACCAAAAACTAAACATAGAAACATTGAAGTTAAATATCATGATAAGTTAAATGGCTCTCACAGACATCTACATATAATTCCACTCAAACACTTCAGACTATACATTCTTATCTGCAATCCATGGAACTTTTTCCAAAACTGATCACATAGTAGGACACAAAGAAAGTCTCATCACATACAAGAAAATTAAAATCATATTTTGTATTCTAATTGATTACAATGAAGACCATCAGATATCAATGATAATAAAGAAAATTGTTAACATTTAAACAAATTAACCAAAACAAAGAGAAGATACAAATTAATAAAATTATAGAAAAAATGAAAGACATTTCAAAAGGTAGCAATAAAATTCAGAAAATAATAAGGACATACAATAAAAATGTATAGTCTACTAATTTGGGAAATTTAAAAGAAGTGGATGAATTTCTAAATGAATATGAAATGACAAAACTAAGCAAAAGTGAAAGGATTAAGTTTAAACAACCAGCAACAACAATGATGCATCAACAGAGAATCTCCCACCTCAAGAGGTCTGGGATCAGATGGATTTACTACAGAATCTTACCAGAACTTCAAGGAATTAACATCTAAATTACCCAATTTATTCTATAAAGAGTAGACAAACAAGGAAAGCTTCTAAACTATTCTTATAAAGTAAGTATCATACTTACAAATTCAAAACCAGATGAAGTGCATCCACTCTCTCTACTTCTAGTCAATAGAAAGCTTTTAGAGGTAAAGACAAAGGAAGAAAATAAAAGGATAGAGGCAAGAAAAGAAGTCAAAGAAATGTGGTTGCAGATGATTTGATTCTATATGTAGGCAACCCAAATGACCTCCACCATAAAATGCTTAGAGATGATAAATGCTTTCAGTAATATGGCAGGCTACAAAATTAACAAAAAGCAGAAGCCTTCCTATAGACCAATGACAAATATAATATATTGAAAAAGAAATCAGGGAAACACAGTAGATACACACAACCACTACCATCACACACACACACACACACACACACTACTGGAACACTTCTGAGTCTACTGGAAGCAAAGACTCAGAAACGAATTTTTGTAAATTCCAAAGTAAGGCCAAAAAAAAAAAAAAAAAAAAAAGCTTTCCAGGACCTCCCTGATATATGCAGGCAACCTAAAGGGAGAAGAGAATGCTCCGGTAAACAGCCACAAAGAAAGAGCAATTATGGAATGTTAGTCACATTGGAAAACCTAAATTAGAGGGCTAAAATTTCAGTGTGCAAAGCCAGGTGCAGTGGTACAAGTCTTAAAGGTGGAGGTGAGCGCGGGGGAGGAGGCAGAGGCGCAGGGGCAGGCAGATCTCTGTGATTGAGGCCAGGTTGTTTTACACAGTGAGTTCCAGGCCAGCCAAGGGTACCTAGCTAGATCCTGTTAAAGAATGAAAAGAAAACTTCAATGTGTAAATGAGCTGTCAAGGATTGTGAGCGTCATTTTACGTATGTTTTTAGGTTATCTAGAACACTTTTCATCTTTTCTGAAATCTTCCAATCAGATTTAAGAACAAACAGCAAGAACAAGTGGCTGAGAAAATAGCCAGAATGTTTTCCTAAGAAAACTAAAACAAAACAGGAAGCCCTACTCTGAAAAACAGATATATCATTTTCCTAGAAGGTGAGAGTCATTTTATATTTCAGGTAGAGTTTTTCTTCCCTTCAAACACAGTTTGCATGACCATAATCAGCAGACTAGCTTCCCAAAGATGTCTGCACCTTACTCTCTAAAATCTGCAAATGTTACCTTGTATGACAAATGGGACTTTTCAGGTGTCATTCAAGATCCAAGATGAGGTGTCCACTCAAGGTTGCCCAGATGGTCCCCATTCACTGATGCTAGTAAAATCTAATCACCTTTTCCAGCTAGGGTGACAGGGAAATGTGACTACAGGTAAGACAGCAATGAATGACATAACTAGACTTGAGGATCCAAGAGAGAGGAACAAGAAATGTGGATAGCCCTGGAAATTCAGAAAATGGGGAAATGTGTTGAGAAAACTCCTGAGAGTTGGAGCCTTGAGAATAAAGCCATGTCCAAACTGTGAGTTTCTGCTGGGGAGGCCTGTACTAGATTCTGGCCTCCAGAACAAAGAGAATAAACCTATGTTGTTTTAAGCCAGAGTCTACGAATGTTTGTAATAGCAGTCAATGAGTACAATGGCAAGAGGGGAAATAGAAGAAATAGCACACTTGGTGGCAGAAACCATGTGGGAGAGGGAGGGCCCTATCACTGCCATTTCTGTAACAAGCTGTCTCCACATTGCCTAATGCTAGCATTTGCAACAAGCTCACACATCTCTTGCACATGACCATTGTGATCTCCAGCAGTGTGAATGCAAGGTCAGAAATACAAAGCAAAGATGAATGGAGAGCCTGGGCTCTCAGGGGCTCTCAAGGGAGGCTATATTTTGTGAGCTCCATTATTCTCTTGATAGTTAACATCATCTCGGCAGCTTTAACCCCTAGGCAGAGATGTGAAATGTCTAGGTTATCATGCATTCTCAAGAAGAAATATTAAAATCTAAGTAGGTTGCAGGGACCCAAGCAAAATGGTCTTCATGGTAGAAAATAGTAGAATGTTCTTAAAGAAGAGATGACCAGAAAGACAAGGCTCAGAGTAATGAGGTCCAAACCCCGTGGCCTTTGCAAGGGGTCTTCCTCCAGGTCTGGCATTGAGGACACAAATTCCATTGAGTTTGCACCGTATTGTTTGAGTTTCTGGCACAACTCCGAAGCCCTTCCTTGGCATTAAAAGCTACCTGCTGTTTCATTTCACCTATAAAGCAGCAACATGTAACATTCTCATGTGTTTCCAAGGGGTGTGGGTAGGGTGGCTAGAAACGCTGAAAGTTTCTCCAGGTGGGAAGTTAGGCGAGGCCGTGGCTTAGTAAAAGCCTTCTCCATGGGTCCTCACAGATCGGCCCCAATGACATGAGAAAGTCCTTAGGTTTCCAAAATGGCTTTATTGGCATGATGGATGATGGTTGAATCTGAATGTGCACTGCTGCCCCTCGTGAAACTCAGGGCAGACCTGAGTTAATTAAATAAGGAGGGAGAAAGGGGGAAGGGTCTAGCGAAGAATGCTTAATTGGCTCCGCCCTCTGGCCTTCGGGCATCTCATTAGTATGTAAATCTCTCTAGGACCTGAGGCCTGTAGTCACACCCTCTACCTGTGCTCTTTGGGTGGGGCTGGATTGCCCTGAATGTGACTGAACAGTGCAGGTCAACAGAGTTCCACACCACGTGTTAGGAGCCTGGATTCTGGGAGCACGGCCGAATAGATGCCCGTCCCTCACAAGCAATGGACACGGGCTTTCCAGCCAGCGCTTTGACCAAAACCAGCCATCCTATCACAGTCCTACAAAGGGGAAAAACACTCCAGTCAAAGCAGTAACATTTGAAAGCTGTCAGTGTAGCCCTGGAGTTTTGATTAGTTCCTTGGGAGCTTGGCAACCCTTTCATCAGAACATCAAAAGCAAGACCCCCCAAATCTAGAGTCTCAAACTTAAATATAGTCATTCAAAAAGTTTAAAATATTACATGCTTTCAAACAATATAAAATTAACATGTGTGGAGCACTAACTTAGTAATTAACTTATTAATGCACAAACTAGGGAGACATTTAGGTAATATGAGAGAGAGGGGGGCTTGTAAATGGGACTATTAACACCAATCTGCTAGTATGTACAAAAACAGTTAATAACTTATCTAATTAGAAGTGGTAATATTTGGGATAACTGTTTTGTGTGTGTGTATGCGTGTGTGTGTGTGTGTGTGTGTGTGTGTGTGTGTATGTGTGTGTGTGTACATGCCATGTATGTGCAGATGCCCACAGATGCTTGAAAAGGACATTGGATCCCGCTTGAGCTGAAGATACAGGAGTCTATGGCTGCTAATTGCAGGTGCCTGAAACCAAACATGAGTCCTCTGGAAGAGCAATAAATTCTGCTAACCACTGAGCCATCTCTGCAACTCTTTTCAAATTGTTTTAAGGACTAGGTCTTGTGTGTTATGTAGGCTTGGCCCCTGCCTTCTGCCCTTTGACAACATCAGGATGATTTTAATTGGGAACTCTGGTGTGGTGGGGATCTCCGATCCCCAGATCATTTCATTAAGGACTATAAACTTTGACAATGTGGCACCTCCCCCCTCTAAGCCAGGAAGTCTCTTCATAGCATGAGGCATTTCCATGAGTTCTCAGCTATATGGAACTTATAATCATTCTGAAATGACATTTCTTTCATGAGGACAGTTAGTACTTCTTGGAGCTTTCTCTAAGTATTCCGAAGTTAGTATTGGAAAATGTTGACCACGTAGCCATAGAGCCCTTACTGGACACACAGAACGCCTGCTGTGAGTTCCCAGAACCCTTGTCACAGCTCCCAAGAGCTGATGAAAGAAATTTCTGGCTCCTGTGGGTTTCTCTTCTGTCAAGGATCCATGTTACAAAGCCAGCTTTGTGAGCTAGCAGTGGCTTTGGGGCTGGGGCTGTCAGACAGACTCCCAGACCCAGAACTAAATGAGCTCTGGGCCTAACCCTAGCCAGAAAAAAAAAAAAAAAAAAAAAAAAAAAAAAGGAATGTATGAAGGGAGGAAAAGACAACTCCTTGAGTTGCCAAATGCTCAAAACATAAATCACTTTAGGGATAAGGAGAAAACCTAGGTTCTCAGGTCCAGGGATAACAGTTTACAGTGTGCTCACCATGACCATTGGTCTGCTTCAAAGATGGAAACCAGTTCTCTACCAAGTACCCTGCAGGGAGCATTCGTAACCAGATGTCATATACATATGTTCAGATAAGTGTTAAATCAGGGAAGGTGAACTCATAAAGCCTCTAAAATAGTACCAGTGGGAAGAAGAGTTAGTCAATGGGCAATTCTTATGCATTCCAGAGACACAAAATAATGTTTTATTCTTGTATGAGTTAGACTCATACCTGACATGTTCTTTTCTCCAACGTATTCTAATATATTTATTATTCAATGATGTTATTATTAAAATCCTATTCTCTCCTGTCTTCCTTCACTCCTTGAATTCCCTCTCACTCTGAAGGGTGGTTTTCACTGGAATTTCCCTTAAATCAACTTTCAGACACCCTCATACTCATAACTTATCTCATTCCAAGAACTGTTACACACCCTGTGCTGGGGACCAAATCCAGGATCTTGTATTTATAGGGCAAGTGATCTTGTGCTGAGCTAAGTCCACTCCCAAGCCCTAGATTCAGCTCTACAAAGCATTCTTTAATATATCTTAGTGGTCAGGGTGGTGAGGTGACTCACTTGGTAAAGCCACCTGACACCAAGCCTGAAAGCCTGAGTTCCATCCCCAGGAACCACATGCTGGAAAGAAAGAACTGAGTCTTACACGTTGTCCTCTGACCACCAAACTGTTCCAAGGCATGCACATATATACACATGCATACAACTACTGTAAATAAGTGGTGGGTAAATAATGTAATTTTAAAACTTAAATCTTTAAAACATGAATGGCAGGTTCTGTTTTCACAGCTCCTAAAGGTTAGTGAGACAAACTCCTTGTTTTGTGCATTCATGAGGTATCATAGTTTTCTTGACTATTTTTGCATGATATACTTATTTAATACGCATTTGAAACTATAAATACATCTTAGCGAGACAGTGGGCAACTTGAGGCGAATCACTATAGCAGTAGTTGGAGTCTGTTATGCCGGCATCCCTAGACACCCAGGGTTTAATCTCTCCAGATTTCTGACTGCACTGAGTCCTAATTGATTACAAATGTTGCGTTTGATCTTTGTTTATTCTCTTAAAATCCTTTCTTAGCTCTAAACCAGAACCTTAACAAAGTTTGAAAAATAGCATTTTACATTTTTTAGCATCATGATCCTTTAAAAAGTTATTGTTTTAGGGATTTGAGAACTTATTTTCCAATTTGCACATTTGTTGAGAAGTGCAATTACAGCAAATAGGAGATTGGGGTAAAATTGTGACTGGATCTTTCTTTCCTGTTGATCACAGTCATTGAATAAAATAGCAGAGCATGATTCAGAAGCCTTGGTTGGAATTCTTACTTGCTACCCTGCCACAGCCAAACTGCTATCTGTTGAGTGCTGGTACCTGCCAGCCACTTTACATGCACTGGTACTCCACTCTGTAGCCCAGGCTGGCCTGGAACTCATTTTGTAGCTCAGGCTGCCTCCTCAAACTCAAACTCACAGAATTCTCCTGTCTCAGTCTCCCAAAGGTTGATTATAGGCATAAGACACCACACCTAGCTTATATTACTAGTTTTCAAATAACATATGAGGCATATTATGTTTATTCCATCCACAGGTGATAATATGAAATAAAGTAATTAATAAAATTAATGCAAGACACCCAAATCAAAAAAATGCTGAAACTAACTTTTAAAAAAAGTACAATTCTTTATACTATTAATGGCAACCATAGTAATAGGACCAAAAAAATTAAAATTAAAAATTGTGTTAGGCATTCTGTTATGTAACAGGCATTCTGTGTTATGTAATCCACATTCATCATCCCACTTAATCTTCTCTAACCAATAGCCATGATGGTCTGATGTTCCAGGAAAAACAGTCTTTTGAGTTCAAATGTTTTGCTGTAGGTATGTCATATATGTGTCTTTAACCCATGTCTTTCTGGCCCTGAGACCACCTTAGAGCCTCTGCTCTGGTAACAAAAAGAATAAAGGGAGAAGTATTGGATTTTTTTTTCTACTTGTTTTCTGTTTTCTAATCAGAAGGCATTCATTCCATATAGAGTCGGACATCTGTTCCCTTGCTTAATGCATCAAGGCTTCAGACAGCTTTAACCATTAGAGCTAGGATCAAATACCGTCCAAATAGCTCTGAAGGTAGTGAAAATACAATGTGAAATAGCCAAATGGAGCTGGAGTGGCTACATGGGGAAGAACCTATGGAAGAGATACAATGTCCAAAATCCCTTCAGAGCTCCCATTACGTCAGTGCTGACAATCAAGTATATGGGTGTCTGAGTCCAGACAATCCTCCAGATGAGGGCAGCCACAGCTGACACCGTGGAGTGGAGGAAGCCAGCCCAGAATGTGAGAGATAGTAAGAGGTCTCCTTTCATTGTTGAATATGGGGATTGGTTCCTAAGTAATGGAAGAAACAGATCTATAGTCAAAAGTAATCAGGGAACAGGTTTAGGCCGATAAGGAAAAAGCATTTCCTAGCAAAGAGAATTATTTATTGCTAGGCCTAGCAGAATCCACAAAGGAGTGAGCACTCCTTAAAGTGGACTATTAGGCCCCCTACGTCTTTGCTTTCTGGCCTCTGTGAGATGAGAAGAGTCTTCCAACACATGCTCCTGCCATGATGCAGTCTCTGCATAGTTTCCAAAACAACAGGCCAACTAACATAGATGGAAACATTCAAAATTCACCCCAAATAAACCTTCCCTCCTTTAAGGTCTGATTTTTATCTCCCACCGTTATTAGAGTTACAGAAAACAGACTAAAATAGCTTGCAGTAGATCTAATACACCAAGCATGTTAAAACATTAAAGCTCTGTTTATCATGTCTCAAAAAGCAAATCATCCATAGGGGTTATTAGTAAAACAACCTATTATTCTGGAAACCAGTAAGCAGAGAAAATTAATACAGCATGTATTGTAGCTTTTCCATATAAAATCTATTATTCAAAGTAATCAAACAGTCTGTGAAAAAGCTTAGAAACCTATGTCTTGGTCCATGCTTCATGGAAAGTGGCCTCTCTGCCATAGCCACTGGCATCCTGTACTCTCTCCAGCGCCTTCAGACTGAAGAAGACTGCGTGTTTTCTGTGGAGCATTCCAAGAGACTCAAACACCAGACATATAGTGTCTTAAGGTACTAGAGGCCAAGATGAACATGTCAGGTTGTTCTTATGGCTTTCAGGGAAAATTTTCTCTATGTATGGCTCAGTTTCTGGGTGTCATAGCCATTGAAACTTCCCTATCTTATAGCACCACCATTCAGCTCCCTGCCTGTGAGTTCTCTCTCTCTCTCTCTCTCTCTCTCTCTCTCTCTCTCTCTCTGTCTGTGTGTGTCTGTGTGTGTGTCTGTGTGTGTGTCTGTGTGTGTGTCTGTGTGTGTGTCTGTGTGTGTGTCTGTGTGTGTGTGTCTGTTTCTGTGTCTGTGTCTGTGTCTGTGTCTGTGTCTGTGTCTGTGTCTGTGTCTGTGTCTGATGTTCCCCTTTTAATAAAGACAACAGTCAGCCTGGATTCAGGTCTACCTTCATGATTTCATTTTAGCTTGGTCAACTCTGTAAAGAGGTTGTCTCCAAGCAAGGTCAAATTTCAAGATTGTGTGTGTGTGTGTGTGTGTGTGTGTGTGTGTGTGACACAATTCAACCCGTTGCGGATGCTATCAGAATTTATTGTTATTAGTCCCTTGGTATTCCAATGGTTACTGTAGCTTATCCTGATTTCCTCACACCTTCATTAAAGTACCTGCTAATATGCCAGGTTTGCTCTGGCACTCTGACCACTCACCCATTTTTAGATATTAAATACTCTATGCTGATGGAACCTAGTGAGCAGGGCTGGCATACGGAGTGGAAAGGGAAAGGGAACTAACTGCCAGGCATAATTCTCATTTCTGTCTTGTGTCATAGTAGACATCTTTCACCGATGTCAGATAGGCAGAGGACTGCTAGACTGGAGAGTGCATGGGAGATAAGAGTTTCCATTTAAACAAAGCATGGATAAGTCAGGAGCCCAGAAGAGGAGGTTGTGCAGGGTGGTGTTTCTATGCTTTGGACAAAAGTACCAGTAGGGAATCAAATCCTGGCTCTGCCTCACACTAGCTAGGCGCCTTACGACAGAGACATTGCTTTTTTCCCTCCTGTATCCACTTTCATCTGTAAAACAGTTGCAATAAAACCTGCTTCATACTTTACTGTGAGGGCTGGTGACCCAAAGCACATACACTTAAGAAGGTATCTGGTGTGTCCTAAGAAACTACAGGGTTATTATTACACAGGATTATGATGACATACCTCACAGCTGGGGAAAGCATCATGAATGGTTTTGAAGCCATTCTCCACAATGTGGGATAATTCCTATTTTCCACTGTAAATTTAAAAGTATTTTAAATGCTGTGCAAGATGGAAATGAAGTTACTGGCAGGCTTATACTTCTGAAAGTGGTTTTTTGTTGTTTTGTTTTTGTTGGTTTGGTTTGGTTTTGGGTTTTTAAATTTGATTTTGAACTTAGGAAGCCTATTTAAAAACAGTTTCTAGCCTTGGTACTGGGTATCAGTTGGATAAAAATGGAGATGTGTATACATTTCAAAGAGGTATGGATATTTGAAGATGTCAGGGGGCTTTGGAAAATAATATAGTCTGACCTCTAACTTTCAGATGATGAAATGAAGACCACACAGGTTAGGTGATTCATTGGAAGCCACACAGCTGGAGACATAGCAATAGCTAAAATCCAGTTCTGATAACACATAAGCTGACCCTTTCATCTCCAGCATGGCAGCCTCCAGCAAAACAGTCCAGAAAATGTTTATTGTGCATAATCTTTAATTGTGCAATGAACTTGACCCCTCTCCAAAGACAAGTAAGTTAGAATAGAAACGGGGGACCAAAGCAAGAGTTCAAACATAGCATGCCCGTTCACATTCATGCGTGGCATGAGTGTGTGCGTGCTTGCATGTGCTTACATGTGCATGCACATGCATGCATGGGCATGCCATTGTATATGTGTGGAGGTCAAAAGACACATTGCCAGATCTGTCCTTTCCTTTCACTGTATTCCAGGCTGTTCCAGATTGAACTCAGGTTTTTGGCTTAGCCGCAAGCATCTTCACCTGTTGAGCCATTTTACTGACCCAATGCCTGGTTTTATTTGTTATAGATCCACTAAAATCAATCCTCTACAGTTATGGATAAAATGATTAACTAGCATTTTTAAACCTTGGAAATGTGCATCCTTAGATAGCCCAACTGCTTTAACTCACAGGGATAGATTTTTCTTCTACCCTTGAACATCTTTTACATTTTCTTTTGAAGCCTTTGTAATTCTTTCCCCTTACCACAACCAATTAACTTAGTGCTTTGTCCCATTTTATACACCTTAAAGAGACTCTTTTAAGGAAACCTGACTTAATGAGCCAATGGAGTGCTAAAGAGGTGGTTAGACGACGGCTTTTTATAATTAAGTAGGGGTTTGAAGATTTTTTTTTTTTTAAAGCCAATTATCACAACTGGGCCAAACCTTTTGTGACCCTTACATAAAACTGTGTGGAATTAACTGTGTCGGTTTTCTACTTTGATAGGGAAAAAAATGGAGCAGCTGGATATTTCTCCATTTCATCTTTTCTGATGTAAAACGGAGGAGATTTCAGCTAAGTGAAGCTGCAGGGAAAGTTGGGGAACATTTGTAAATAATGTTTTCTAATGTGCTTTATAATTTATTATATTAAAAAGTCTGCTGGGTATATAGAACATTCAAGAAAATGTCATCTAACTGAAGTGGATTTTACTAGCTGAATGGCTTGGTATCCATAGCAACAAGCGATATCGCCACACTTTCTCTTTCTATCCACAATAAGGGAAATAAACAGCCAAAGAGCTTACTATTACCTGATATCCTGATACCATGCCTATAAATTACTGTCTGCATGAGATGTCTTGAGAAAGCCTGAGGTTGGTTTACTTTTAAAACAGGACAACAAAAGGAAGAAATAAGAATATCTAACCAAGGCATAAAAAAGCGAAGAACCAGCTTACAGAGCTGGGTGGAGGTATGCGAGAGAGTGGTTGCAACATTTCTGAGGAAGAATGGATTGCTCCCTATAACTCATGTTGTTAGCTGATGCCCAAGGTAGAGAAATGTTCTCCTGAGTATTTGTCAAGCCTATGGGTCATCTGGTCAACCTCCATAATGATACAGCTGTTCTGAATCTGGATAATGTGAGCCAATTTCTAACAATCCAAAGATATTCTAAACTGTACATTCAACCAGTTACAATGGTATGCTCTTTGCATATATAATTGATTGTTACTAGATAACAACTTTTTATTTATTCAATAAGTATGTTTCACGTATTTCACGCACCAGCCACTGGAAAGGTTCTCAGGATATAATATGTGAATCAGACAGTCTTAGCTGCCAGAGATGTGAATCTTGCATAGGACCTAGATATCAAATTTCCTATTGCCAGTAAAGAAAGATCACTAACATCACCTGTTATGGGCACATCATTATTTAATACCCTTAGGATCCAGCACAGTTTCCTGAAAACAACTGACACATAACAAATCTTGACGAAATATAAAAGCACTAGGGGACATCAGGGTAACGTTAACAAACAGCATCAGAATTAGCTGGAGAAGAGAATGCCTCACAATACAAGGCCTCAAGCTACTGTTAAAGAAGTTGGCATAATTAAAAATCATTGTGAAGAAAGATAAATATGATTCAAGTTTTCAGAAATAAGCAAAGCTGACATGTGAAGACAGATGACGCAAACACGGTAGAGACATTTGTGCTTAGACAAAACATCATCTATCCTCTGAGAGAGCAAGCCCAAGCAGTCAGGAAGACAGATATCAAACTCTCTCAATATCTGGGAAGAAAAGAGAAGAAAAATCAGCCCAAAGTTCAAAACATAAAACCTTAGAAGACACAGTATGAACCCTGCTTATACACACATTTACTAATTCCCTGAGCCAGAAGCTCTTCTGGGCACTATGGCTAGAATAGGTGGGAATACACTGAGTCATTGTCTCCTGGCTTGCTTTCTCCATGAAACTGGCCCCTTCAAACACACCCCATGATTTATTTATGTGTGCTGATCTGTTTCCTTTTAACAGAATATAAATTCTGTGAAGACATGCAGTTTGCTCCCATACAGTGCTTGGAATACTAGAAAGAGCCAAGGGACAATTGTCGAATAGATGGATTGTAGTACTTGCTTTCTAGTGGCAGGCAAGGTAAGATTTTAAAATGAAATTAGGAACATAGGTAACCTACAATCATGTTTCCTATGTTTTTTTTTTTCTCTAAATGTAAAGCAATCATTACTTTATGCTGGCAAACCTACAAGAACACAATGGATTTTAAGTAGAATGTGCCCTCTTAAGCAAAGAAAGAAAAGATATGAAAGTGGGTGGGTGGGAAGGTGAGAGGATTTGGGAGAACATGGGAGAGGGAAAAGTGTGAGAGTTTATGGACTTTTTTTTTCCAGAAAGAATGCAATGCTTTATGGCCTCTGGCTTTGATTTTTTTCTACCCTAAAATATTAAGGAAAAACATCTAGAAGTATATTTATCATTTTCTGTGTGAATTCAGCACATCAATACTGTCATGAACAACCCATGGCACCCTTCCATCACTGCTACCCAGCAATGCAGGGGCCAGCATCTTCCTAGGTGCTGTTTTACTAATACATTTTATTTCTGTATTTCCCATTTCTCTTTCAGTGGCCTTTATTTTGTTTGAAAACTGCATTACTGGAGTGTCATAAACTCACCCTCTAAGGTCCTGAGCTAAAGACACCCTCTAAGGTCTGTCCTTTGCTGCCAGAAAGTGAATATCTTTGATTCACTACATGCTCCCTGCTCAGAGAGAGGCATGCATCCTGTATGAGACACCGATATCATGTTCTGTAAATGAGCCAGGACAATTCTCTCATATAAATTCATGCTTCACCTCAGTCTTCAATATATGCCCAAATGTGTACAACTCTCCGAAGTAAATCTTATGACATTATATAACATTAAGAAAAAAGTCTGTGGATGGGGGAAGGCTCACAAGGCCTCAACCCTACACAAAGAGCTACAGGTAACTAAGGAATGCTGAGAGTGGGATCAATAGTCTCTTTGGGGAAGAGCACACCAGTTAGTTTTCAATAACTGAAGGTCAATCTGAAAATACAAATACATAGGAAAAAGTAACATTATACAGACTAAGCAGGTTATAGTTATATAATAAAATATGCACACATTTACATATGTAATACCAATTAAAGAAAAAGTGACCATGATTTGAAAGAGAGCAAGACAAAGCCCAATTTATCTGTTCAGATCTTTGTCGTTCATGATTTTGATGTCATGAGTAGGAAGATTATAAAATTTGCCCCTATGTTTTCTTCTAAATGTTCCTCCCATGCTTTTAGATCTTATACCTATGTATTTTACTTGTTTTGAGCTGGATTTTATATGTAAGTTGAAAGGAGGTCCAAATTTACATTTTGACATGAGGCTACACAGTTAGATGCCCGCACCATTTGCTAAGAAGGCCATTCTATCCTCAATGAATGGTCAGAGCACACCTGTCATAAATCAGTTGACCAGAGACATATGAGTCCATTTTTTTGACTCTGAATTTTATACCCAGTGTGTGTGTGTGTGTGTGTGTGTGTGTGTGTGTGTATTATGCCTAGAATGCATATATATGTTTGTATATTCATGTGTGGTGTGTATGTGTGTGTGAAAATGTGGCATGTATATGTGTATTATATGTGTGTGGTGTAGGTATATATGTGTGTGCATGTGGTATGTGTGTGGGGTATATGTGGTATGTATGTATCAGGGTCATAGAGTTTTCATATTCACCAATGTGTAGTCAATTTTAAAGCAGTAAGTATGAATCTTCTTGCTTTATCCTTTGCCAGAATTTCTTGGGCTATTTTTTGGTCCCTTGAAACTCCACTTGGTTTTCTGCAAAGATATTTTCTGTGACTCTGATGCTAATGGTGTTGAATCTGTAGATTAGTTCCCAGGACACTGCCTTTTCACAATGGTGCAGGTCATCTGCTCTGCAAGCACGGGATGGGTTTCCACCTAGAGTTCTTAGAACAGAAAGGCTGCAATTGTTTTGTCCATTTAGTCCCTAAATATTTAATCTTTTGATACAATCAAGAGTGGAGTTGTTTTCTTGAGTTCATTTCAGTTGCTCACTGTGCTTCTGTATACGTAAAGCTGAGGGCCAGCGAGATGGCTCAGAGGATAAAGATATTTGCTATGTAAGGCAATGACCTGGGTTTGATCCCCTGAGTCCCATGGTGGAAGAAAAGAACCCAATTCAGAAAGTTGTCCTCCAATCTTCACAAGCCTGCAGGGGCACTCACATGCACACATCAATGCAACGCATAAAGACACACATAATAAAAAAAAATTTAAATATGGTTTGTGTTCTGAAAATTGACGTTGCTTTAGTCCCAATAGCTTTTGATTGATTCTCTAAAATTTTCTGTCTATAAGCACATGCCATTTGTGAATAGAGATATTTAATTCTTTCTTTCTAATTCGTTTTCTTGCTTAATGTCCTAGACAGACTCTTTAGCACAGTGTCAGATAGGGGATCGAGGGTTGGAATTCTTGACCATACTTGACTGCTTCATCAGTAATGAGGTTAGCCAGCTAGTGATGTGATCATCTAGCTAGTGGTGTGATTAGCTAGCTACCCTTTGCATAGTGCCTCTTTTCAGGTTGAGAAAATTCCTTTGTTCCCATTTGTAGACATTTCTGCCTCACTGAGCTGGCTATGGGAAGGAGAACATGTTCTTCTTCCTTTGGATACTACAGATTCTTACATTTCTTGCTGAGTTTTTAATAGATATTCTTGACTTACATCTCACTTGCTGTTTGCCCTCAGGCCATCATGTGCATTTATCTTTACCATTCTCTGTAGAGATCGAGAACTCACAGTAGTCCAGGAAGCCAGCACCTCTTCATCTGATGGGCTTATTCAATCCTGGTGCACGACAAAAGAGCTATGGCACCTACGTCACCAGCTTTATTAATGCTAAATGGAGTGGCTGCAATGGTGACATGGGGTAAGATCTCCAATTAATAGTGACAAGGTGCTTATGGCGAGGACCAGTGATCTGCTCTGGTGAGATCAAAGGCACGAACAGAAAACAGCTCATCAAAGGCCTGGGTTTGTCAGTAATTGGATAGACACTATTCCAGACCACACCTAATTAGACATCTAAAACTCAACCTGTTGGGCGGCCTTTGAAGAAGCTGCAAACCAATTAGCGGTTTTTATCTTTCAGAAGCAGCCTAGCAAATAGATTTTAATTCAAACTCAGCTTGACTTCTGGGCTGTGTGGGGAAAAAAAGGCATCGATGGTGTAAAATGAGAAACTGTTGATTAAGTCTCATCTGAGTTTTAAAAGCATAATGCTTATAAAATCTCTCGTCCTTAGCAATAATTACATTTACATCCACCCTGATGAAAATGAAGTGCCGCTGAACTACAGGAGGCTTGGCGGCTCCTGGAAGCATGTCACATTGCACAGTCTTGAGCTAGGTGCTGAGCAGAGAGATACAGCTGGGCTTACATGGGTAATGGTAAGAATAAAGTCTTTTTGTCAAAGTTACTCCTGTCTTTGATGCTAAAATCCAAGAATTACAAATGAGTTTGAAATAGAGACACCTGTAACTTCTAAAAGTGTCACTGGAGGAATGTGTTATGGGAGCCTGGGGACACCCAAATGCATCTTCTTTGACATTTGACACTAGGGTGCTTTATTTTTCCCTCCCATGATGGGCTTGAATTTATTTCCATAATACTTTTGTATCTCTTAAGCAGAAGGTATAGGAACAGCAAGAGCTTGACATTTAGCTCATTAGTTTAGAGCTAAGATTTCTCCTTCTGGTGCCTATGGTTACCACAGTACATCCTCCCTGGTGAATACCTTCCCTCTCTAGATCCAAAGCCAGTAGGTAATGGCATTTACCTAGCGGGCTTTCGTTTTGGAAATCAACTTTTAAATCCTTCCTTAGAATCCATGCATGCATTTGTTTTCTTTGCACATACAAATTAAGTGATAATATTCATGAACCTGCCGACTCTGTCCCAAGACCTGTTCATGGTCTCATGCATGCTTATTCATTATTCATCACAAGAACCTCAGCAGGACTATGAAATCAAGTCTATCAGCAGCACAATGAAATCAAGTGACTGCCTGGGGTAACAAGGCTGGCGAGCCGAAGTGCTGGATGGAGCCGGAGTTTGGACAATCACTAAAATGCTCTACCTCTATGTGAGTTTCTTTGAGCAACACAGTAAGTCATCAGCAGAGTGGTCCAGACAATAAAATCAGAATTGCTTCTGAGCTTCATCTCTCTACTTACTAGATAATTCTCCATGAAGGTCCATATATGCATACAAGTGTATAAGAATTGTGTCATTGTGGCAGGCAGATGAAATTAATACTCTGATTGCAAAACTCCTGACTAAAGTCTTAGCACCGTAAGATGGATTAAGGCTGGGAAAAGTAGATCAATAAATACAACTAGATTTTCAGATATGTTTTTTTGAAGAACAAGTGAACTTAGGAAGATTCTGATGGCTCCATTCAAAAGCAACTTTTAGATCATTCACAGGACAGTCCAAAGGCATTTTCCATGTTAACAAGATAAAAATTTTTGACCTGTCCCCCCACTCCAGCATATATATGATTGTACTACACCTATTTAAAGCCATCAATTTCTAGGGGAAAAAAGGTGGTCCAAATCCCAAGCCTGTTGTACTAGAATTAAGATCTAATGAAGCAGATTATGCAAATAAATTATTAATTATATGACAAGACTTGGTACTTATTAACATGAAAAATATCATGTAATTGGTCATTTGAAGTTGTAGACCTAGCAGCAGGTTTAACCTAAAATCATCATTTATACAATTTACTTAGTAAGCTCTTTGAGGTGCAAACATACCCTCTCACAAGCCTTTGCATGTCTCTGGGAGTCTGACATAGGATAGGCAGTCAAAACATTATGATAACTTGAATGGATTCACTAATTAGTCTCTGCAAAATGTTTGAGAAGTGAAAGCTGAAAGTCTTGAGGTCGCACAATTGGGGGAAATCGTCTCTCTCTCTACATCTGTGCTTCCTTGTTAGGAAAATGGAGTTAGCCTAGAAAAATCTCTTGGGATTTCTTCCTGTTCAGAAAGCCTCTGTTCAGATCAGCAGCCTCTGTCACACTGAAGGGAAGGTTGGATGGCAAGTTCATACACACAGGTATTTATTTATATTAAGGTCTGAGCTAAATGTTAGCACTGCTTCAGGTAGATGTTGGTATGTGAGAGATGGGTAGTTCATGAAGTAAGTTTCCCACCATTTATGAGCCACAAGCTGGTCAATGAATTGGAATCAAATGGATGAATGATGGAAAACCCCATCTCTGAATTCCTATCTGGGCTATGGATGGTCTTTGGGCTCCAGTTTAGAGTTGGGAGGGAAGCTATCATATTGTCCAGTAGAGGGAGACAGACTTAAACATTAACCAGGACATAGAGTTAAAAGTTAGCATTTTATTGAATTGCTTGGTCTAGAAAGAAAAAAAATACATATTTTGATACTTAATACAGTCTGGGTCTTCTATTATAAGCATAGACTGTTTATAGGATCAATACTAATTTTACAAAAATTTTCCCCTAGTGACAGATGAGGGAAAAAAAAAAAAAGCAAAGCAACAAATCCCTTGGTATTAAGTTCATCAGCAGTAGAGGGATGTTTATAGAAAACACAGGTATGTTTTTAGCCTATGAGTACCTGAGACTGGATTCAAAGATATCCTACCAATCTATGGCAGTGAATATATAGTGGGCTAATTAGAAAGAAAAAATGACTTACGTTGAAATAAGAAATCCTCTAATCCAGTGTCACTGAGATCTTAATGAACAGCAGAACTGAAACCCAGATGTATTACTTGTGTAAAGATGGAGACAGAGCTGAGGGTGAGGCCAAGGAGCAACTAGAAGCCAGACTGAGGTATAGCTTAGATTCCCTCATAGCCCCCACAGACCACACACACCCTTCAACTTCAGCCTTCAGAATAGTGGGCCTGCTGTTTAAAATACCTCACTGTGAAGTATCTTACAGCAGCCCCACAAAAGCAGGGTGTTATTTCATCGTTTGGTGGCATTAAGAACAGAAGTATCTTCTTAAGTGTCACCTTCAGTTTTTATTCATTTTAATCATTCAAGTAAAGAAAGGTGTTTTAATATTCCAAACAAATGCAGTGTCAGTACTAGGAAACATGGATAGACAAAAATAAGAAAATAAAACAAACATTCACACAAACTAGGCCTAGTTTCTATAAAGAGTTTATTGCTTCAGATATCTTTATACAATTATAAACATATGTGAAGCTTTTAACAAAAATGTTTACCTTATAAATACTGATTTATTTGCTAAATGATCCACAACTTCCACAAAAATAAATTTTTATTTTTCTCATGCTCAGTCCATAGCCCAGTGCCTCCGAATGTTCCAAAATGCTTCTGGAAATTGCTTAATCAAAACAGTCATCCAGGCTAACCCCCCTCTCCTCCAATGTGCCCGAATCACCCTCCTTTTTTAATCTTTAAATCTCACCAATTTGTTAAATAAACTGGGCCAACTGTTTTACAGAATGCTCCATCTTCTATATTTATCTGGTTATTTTTATGTGGTATCATTCATGTTTGCTTTTTCCATCTTTTGTATCTCCAACAAATTAAAATAGAAGTAACAGCTTATGCGTTCAAGTTAAATATTTAGCTAGAACATATCACAGGTGATGGCCCATGTTTCACAGCAAACAGTTTTCAGTGTAGTCTGATGAAGTCCCCAAAATAGAATGCTTTTGACTCTTGGATTCCATAGACATTTTGTATTATAGCAATCTCCTCTCTAATGCAGGAAGTAGTAAATATACCTTCTAAGTATGTCCATTATTCTGTTTTCCCAGCCCCATGCTTGCCTGACTCTCAGAAGGCCAGGAAATAGGCACTTTCTAAATGTAACTATCAGCTTACTTTTCATGCAGGAAGCTGTAAGACATGAACTCCTAAACACACACCAAAACTGTTCATTCAATTATTCTAAAATCCTAGGAAGACTTCCTTCACCTCGTCCATCTCATTAACTTCCTAGTCTACCTCAGAAATCTCTCTGTTTCTCATTTACCACATAGTTATGAAGTACACCTGCACAAGGGCTCTGGGGAATACAGATAGAAAATGTTCCCACCTGCTTGGAGCTTCTTCTACCACAGAATGGATGCAGTATGCAAATCTTCATGCAAACATATGCAAAGACTTAGTAATGGGCTCTTAAGCTCATTTTGTCATGTTTCCCCAACCCCACGCTTGCCAGACTCTCAGAAGGCCACCTGGTAGGACCTCCACTTTCTTGGAGACTATACATCCCGTAGTCAACCACACATTCTTTCGGGAGAAGTTAGACTCATTCCTTAGCCAAGAGCGACCCCAGAAGGTCCAACCTCACCCCCTTTGTCTACAAAGCATCATCTCTAATGTCTCTCACTGGCTTTTCGTAAATTCAGCCCTCACTTTCTTTGGATTGAAAACTGCATGTCTACCACAGAAAACTCATCTACTCCTTCCTACATCTCCTGCCTGACCCTTCACCTTTCCCTGACATTCTCCTAAACTGTAACACTTCCCAAAGAGCAGCATTCACCTGCGCTACAAGAGAGCCCTTTCCATACTCTAGCCGACTTTAAACTTACGAGAAAGAGGGGCCTGCCAGAGACACTCTATGGTTTCCCAGTGTTCTTTTCTTCATCTGGCTTAAACAGAAAAACACCTTCAGATTTTATATATATATATATATATATATATATATATATATATATATATATATATTTGATACTACTTTAGAAAAATTTCTTTGTACGGTGAACTTCAATTTTTCAAAAGCTACTGTCAAAATATGCAGTTTGTTTCCTTAAGCAATGACTAAGAGCTTTCATGTGGGCACCTCTTAGCTCATATAAACAGCCTTCCTCTAATTGTTGATATCTTATCAACTGCCCTGTGAAATACTATTTGAATTGGACCTTTTGTGAATTTACATGCATTTTTTAATAAAAATGAGAATCAAGTCCATCTAAAGAATATAGTACCGAAAAAACAAACTCTTACTGCCTTTCATCCTGTATCTCTCCTTATTTTGCAATTACAACTTGAATTATACTGGTGGCTCAAGGTAAAACATTAAATTTAGTTAGATGAATTTTTTTCTGATAGGACCTGAAATTCTGATTGTAATGTATTCGTATTTTTCACATTTCCAACAAAGAGACATTAGGCACCTATATGAATTCAACCCATTAATTATTAATGTAAAATTTATTAAATCCATACACTACTGTAAGCATATAGAATAAAATAATTGTAACCCATAAATACTCAATTTCACTTACATTAAAACAGGACGTGAAAATTTTTGAGGTGCCCATGTCTATACTTGGGTATATCTTACTTCTGAAACTCTTTCAGAAGCCCATACCCAGAATTTCTTTTCTTCTGGGTGCCTCTCTTTCTCACAACCCTAGATGTTGTCCAAGCAACAGACAATATCTAGAAGTGTCCTTAGGAGGCCTTTTCTGGCTGTCTTTGTAAAATCTGCTTGCTCCTTTCTTTTCTGCTTCTCCCCAGTTGATCACCCAATAGAATCCAGAGGAAGCTGAACTTAGCCATAGGTGCAAAGACTCCAGTCTTCTTAGGCCAATCAAAGCAGGGACCATGACTCTAGGGAGAGGGAGACTCCTGAGAAAGAATTCCCAGATGTAAGAAACAAACTCATGAAGAGATGGTCACATTTTTTTTCCTCTAAACATTTTGGGTCTAGATGTGAAGCCTGAAATAACCTCAGTGATTATGTGGCCAATCTGAGGGTGGAAGCAAGACAATTGCAGAGCCTGGACCATGCACTAGGTAGACGTAGACCTTACTCTTGGACTCCTTGTGGCACAAGATCATAAGTGTGCACATTGTACACACTCGGGAGGATTTTATCTCTTGCAGGAAGAAGGAAGTATGCAAACTAGCATGTCCCTGTAGTAGTCATGGAGACTAGCAAATCCAAAATCAGCATGTGGTCTAGAGGGCTGGAGATCTGGAAGAATCCATATTGGAGTTTAAGTTCAAAGACCATTTATAAAAGAATTAATTTTTGCTTCCAGATCTGTTACTTGTTCTGTTCAGGCTGCCAGCCAGCTGGTTGTCCTGATTTGCTTTCTGATGTGTGATAAAACACTGAACAAAGCAAACTTATGCAGGAAAGAGTTTATTTCAGTTTATAGCATATATCAAGGGAAGCCAAGGCAGAAACTCAGAGCAGGAACCTAGAGGTAGGAACTGAAGGAAAGACTATGAAGGTTCCCAATGACTTTATCAGTTTTTTTTTTTAATACAATTCAGGGTCACCTGCACAAAGATGACAATATCCTCAGGGGGTTGGGACCTTTTTTAATCAAGAAAATGTCACCACAGACATGCCCACAGGACAATCTGATGAAAGACTGAGATTTGTTTTTTCAAGTTGACTTCAGCTTGTGTCAAGTTGGCAGAAGCTAGCCAGCACACTAGCTGAGCCTTGTCCATGTTTTGGAGATCAATCTGCTTCACACAAACTCCACAAGCTTAAAATGTCTCATCTTAAACCCTCACAGAAACATCTAGAAGAATGTTTGACTATATGGGCAGTGTTGCTTAGCAAATTTGACATCTATGATTATCATCATAACCACTGTATGGTTTCATAACCAATTTCTTGAGAGCTCACCTCTGGAATTTCCTAAGCTTTTGTGTCATTAGCTATAAGCATTCTCTCATTGATACCATGCTAACTAAAAGAATAAAGTCACAATTTTGCATAAATTTTTTAATAGCTGAAACTAAGACATTGTGTAAAGGGAGCAGAAAAAGGTCAGTCCTTGGAAACTTCTGGAAAGTTAATGGTACGGTCAAGAAACCAATGGAGAAGGAAGGGTATTGCATGGTAGCTCATGTGAGCCCAGGACTTAATATTTCCAATGCTGTGGGAAATTAAAGTTGTCAACGCCCAAAAGACACCCCTGAAAGTGAGTCTCTACAAGAATATCTACTTCTGCATGCAGGTAAGAAATAGCATGCTTACTCAAGCTATTTAACTAGTAATAGGGATAGAGAATTAGTGTAGGAAATGTAAGAAAGTAGAAAGTTAATGTTGCCCTGAACCAACAAGATAGGACCCAGAGCATGCGTGTTAGATGTATTTCCCCTGGATCATAAGAAACACATGAAAAAAGAGGGTACCATGACATGAAGGCAGAGGACTGATGGACAAGTATGACCTTCTGCCAAGGGATGCAATCATCCAGAAGGAACATAATGGAAAAATTGTTCTCGGTCCACTTCCTATGTCACCTGCTGGTGCTCTCATCATGCCAAGGGAGCCAGAATGAGACTGCCAGATAAAATACAAGGCATCTAGTTGAATATAAATTCAGATAAGCATATGTATTTATACTATATACATATGAGATATACCTACATTAAACAGCTACATTTATCTGCAATTTAAATGTATCTAGGCGTTCCTTGTTTTTATTTGCCGGATCCCAGCAGTAGAATCCAGAAGGCTTCTGGACCTACAGAAGTGCCTCTAAGCAGCATCAGGGCTCAGAAGGCACCACTCATGAGTGTATTTGGAGCAATCAGAGTTCTTTTCCTCTTGACTCATAAAACTTGGATGTTTCGCTTCCAACAAAAGTGACCTACTTTTTATTATTGTTCTAGTTAGTGCCCTGGAAACTCTACAAAGGATTCTAGGACAATAACAATTTTAAAAAGTAAAATATGTAGAGAGATGAAACTTTTAAGATTTCATAATTAACTTTTAACTATAGTGTTCATTAGTATTAACAAACTCAGGAGAATAAAATAACTCTGATCTTCTAGAATCCTCAAAATTAAATTATCATTTCCCTATAAATATCTTTCAACATCACTGCACACACTAAGAGTTCAGACTACCGTCCTTCTCTCTTAGAATGTCCCCTCCCAAATTTATGTTGGAGTTTAATTGCTGTTGTATTATTAAAAGTTGGAATCTTTAAGATAAAATTGCCACCCGAGTAGTTGAGAATGGACTAGTGTCTATGTTAGGTTTAACCCTGTGATAGAATAACATATAAGCAAGTCAAAACAGGCCTTGTTTACTTGGCCTTGGAACTTCAGGAGTTTCTATCCATTGTCATAGGGATGACATGGTGAGCAACCCATACTGAGGCAGCAAGCAACAGAATGACATATGTCTACACAAGTATCTTTGTGCTTTTCCTCAGCCTATCAGCCCATGTCCACAGAGCTCCCTAGAGTTCCTTGGATTATTTCACAGAGGCCTGCTTTACCGACTTCCTAGTACTTCTCAGTCAAAATGGCAGTGAAGATTATAAATCACAACTCTACCCCTTGTAACTTGATAGCCAAACACATCTCTCTAAAGCAGCGGTTCTCAATGTTCTTATTGCTGTGGCCCTTTAATACAGTTCTTCATGTTGTGGTGACCCCAAGCCATAAAATTGTTTCATTGCAACTTCATAACTGTCAATTTGATACTATTATAAATTATAATGTAAGAATCCTATATGCAGGACATCTCATATGGTACCCCAAAGGGGTCACAACCCATAGATTGAGAACCACTGCTTTAAACTGTTCTATCCCTGGTCCTCAAAGGGTTCATGCCCATCTCATAACCAATCTATCATTGTCCAAAAGATCCCATAGCTACAATATTGTTCAAAATGCTCTGAGATTCAGGATGCTATGGATTTAATCTGAAATTATAGGCTCAGGTTTCTTCTTCAACTACAACTTGTGGTACTATGTGAAAGCTATGGGGCCTTTAGGACCTGAGGCTTAGCTTGTACCTATCTAGAAGAAGTTGTATCTAAGCCTTAGTTCATCCCTTTGTTCTCTGTCTCCTGGTATTTATTAGTTTTTTTTTTTTTTCATTTGTGTGATAAAATACCTCTGCCAAAAAAGACAAAATAAAAGAAGAAAGAGTTTATTTTAGCTTATGGTCCCAGAGGAGTTAAGTTGGGACTTAAACCTGAAACAAATTGTTAAGTGAGGTGCCCATTAACATATCTAAATGAACCTGGCTGCAAGGTTCTCCATGCATCCCTCAGTTCCTACTAGTATAGCTAGCATAGTCCCCCTTCTACAATAAACTTTCCTGGCCAAGAGACTGAGCTGTCCTTCCTCCAGGAGCTCTTTCTTATATAATTCAGCCTTTCGAGTTACGTGGCCTTTGTGATCTACTCTTTACCCTCCTTGGCGAATCTCTTGGCCCAGGCTGCCCCTGTGACTCCTTTCTCCTACCCAATTTTGTTTTGGTCATGGCCTTTCATTACAACAATTAGAAACCCCAAGACAATTTTCTAAAAAAAAAATCTTTTGAAAAACCAAAGAACACAATGAAGGATGTCAATTATCATCAGTTATTAAGGAAACACAAAAACAATTCATAACCACGAGTATGCTATAGTCAAGACTTTAAAAACAGCAAATGTAGGGAAGTCTCAGACTACATAGCTCTGACATAGATCAATCAGAAGACAGTGTGGTCCCTTCCCAAAAGACAGTTTTTGATAATGATCAGCTCTGAGGTCCAGGATTTCTTGTAATAAATGGTATCCAATTCTGGTGAGATGAGCCATTAAATCAATTACCCAAGGAAATCCACACATTAGTACAAGCATTTTTTTTTTCTTAAAGAGCTAGGCTTCAAACTAGTGTTTAGAGCTCATTTGGTCATTCATTCATGAGAAACTGTATAGATTACTTGAAGACATAACCACTGTTTAAATATAACGTTTTCCTCAAGTGTTTTAAATGAAATATCTCTTATTTCATTCTCCTGCCAATCAACAGCAAAACTGATTACTAAAGTTAGCTTTTGTAGCAGACTTAGGTCTTTTACTCCAGGTGGGATGTTTGCCAGTGCAATGGTTTGCACAGGAAACAGAGTTCTGAGGTAAGAATGTGGTCATGAGAACCTTCTGCCTATAGACAAGAACTGTCTATCAAATGATGGCACAGTCTGGTGTTCAGATATTCGTTTTACACGCAATCATTTATGCTAAAGCTTTCATGGTATTTATGGAAGGAATTGGATGAAGGTCAAGGTCATCTTTATTTAAGATTGGGCATACTACTGAATATTAATGATTAAACTTGAATTTCAGTAATATGTAGAAAGAAGAGCTATCCTAGGCAGGTATCAACTGGAGTAACCAACAGATAAGGGTTAAAACAGTATAGGCAACTCTCATGTGTGTTCTTTGAATACAACAGTCATTCTTGGATTTTGGTAAGTTTTCCTTTGAGAGTTAGGAAGCCAGAAGGTCAGTGCTCACCAAAACCACGCCAGGCAGTAACTCCCAAGTTCATTGTCTCTCTCAAAACTATTAAGGAATCATTGACAAAGAGCTAGCAGAGGGAACAAACATTTATTAAAGTGTGGTAGTTAGAATGAGAATAGCCCCCATAGGGTCACATATATGAGTACTTGATCCTCAGCTGATGGATCTGTTTGGGAAGGTTTAAGAGGCCTGACCTTGTTGGAAGAGGTGGTTCATTGGTGGCAGGCTTTGAGGTTTTCAAAAACTCATGCCATTCCTGGTTTAACGTTCTCTGCCTGTTTGTGGATCAAGATATGAGCCCTCATCTACATGCCTGCCTGCCTGTTGGCATATTCCCTGCCATCATGGTCATGTACTCTAACCTTCTGAAACTATGCACCCCAGATTAAATACCTTCTTTTATAAGTTGTCTTAGTCATGTTATTATCACAACAATAGAAAACTAACCAAGACATAATACAGGTGGAAATGAACTCATGAGAGGCAGAGGGGCTGCAAAGGGGTAGTGTAGCTATGCTGACCTGCTTTAGAGTTTTGATAGAATTCATGGCAGCAATTAGATGAAGACTGAGGTCATCCTTATTAGGATACATCACAGGTTGGACCAGTAAGGGACCTCCATATCTGTCACATACCTCTTTAACCTGCCCAATGGAGAGATGACCCAACAGAGGAATGGTCACTTGTAACTTACTCATGCTCCATCAGAAGCCCCACTGGTACAGGATGCTTAATTCCTGTCTCAAATTTTTATTAATGAATAACATACACATTTATGAATGCCTAATTATATGTCTGTATGTAACAAAAATACATGCACTAAACTGGCAAGAAATGCTTATTTGTCATATCACATTTTTTATTATCACTTTTTTCTTATATGACTTAGCATTTTGTCAATCAAGAACTGTACACATTGTTCAATTAGCATTTATCATTGCATACTATTACACATCATACTAAGAAGGTATTGGCTCTCCTAGAATTAGAGTCAAGGCAATTGTGATCTGCCATGTGGATGCTAGGAATTGAACCCATGTCTTCTGGAAGAGTAGCCAGATCTCATAACTATGGACCATCTTTCCAGTTCGTGAACTCACTTATTTAAAAACTAAAAATGATACGATAGGGCAGAAAAGATGGCTCAGCATTTAAGAGCACAGTCTGTTCTTGCAGAGGACCCAAGTTCAATTTCCAGCACCCACCTCAGGTGGCCCACAACTACCCATAACTTCAGCTCCAGGGGGATCTGATGAGTCCTCTACAAGAACTTGTGCATGAGCATGTATGTGCACACCATACACACACACACACACACACACACACAGAGATATGACTAAAAATAAATGAAATTTAAAAATAATGATAGGAAACAACAGCCAGTGAACCCATTCTCAAAAGAAATCAAGTACAAATTTACCTCAAAAAATCAGCCAGAATTCAGAATATGCTATTAATAGAAGCCTGGTCTACTGTATCCTGCATATATTGTGTGATGCTCTATGTCCTGGACAAATTCATACTCAGAACCCTAGGCTCCAAGCATGACTATTGGGGAGATATGGTGTTTAGCAGGTAATTAAGGCTAAGTGACATCATAAGGGTGGGATCCATCCCAACTGTACTGTGGCTGTCTAAGAAGAGAGCAACTTTACCCCTCTCCTACATCAGAGGACACAGCAAAGCACCAGGAAGAGTCCTTGCAGTAAACAAAGCCAGCCCGAAACATCATTTTTAGACATTTTCAGCCTCTGAAAAAAAAAATGGACTTCAATTGTATGAGGCACTTTGTCCTGCAGCCCCAGGTGGCTAATACCATAAAGGACCTAATTTATGGGAAGGAAAGTCAAGACACTCCTAAGATTTCTTTCAATCTAATCCTAGATGATCCTCCAACAACCTCCTAAGATCTCACTGTCTTATCTCTTCTATTTTACAGACTCAAAAGATTTTACCTTGAATAAATGAAGTAAAACTAGCTACCATGGAAACATAAAAGCCTGTTCTCTCTCTCTCTCTCTCTCTCTCTCTCTCTCTCTCTCTCTCTCTCTCTCTCTCTATCTCTCTCCTCTCTCTCTCCTCCCCCACTCTATCGGAGCACCACTGTAGGACCAATGGAGCCCAAAGTTTAACTCTTAGTCTTATTTTATCTAAAACATAAGCGTAACCTATATTTTGGTGTATGTCTTTAACGTGGAGAGAAGAACACTGGTCACTGGGCTAGGAGAATGCTGAGAGGTGGGATAGACAGAGGATGGAAAACAGGACCAGCTAGAAAGAAGGAGCAAGCTCTGGTGTTCTATAAAGCAGTGGGGGTAAATTCAGTTATAATAATTGTATACTTCAAAATACCTAAAACACAGAACTGCGAATGCTTCTAACACAGAGAAGTGATAAAACTTTGAAAAGCCAATTATCCAACTTGAACATTATACATGGTGTATTTCATTTTTGTTTTTTGTTGGTTTGTTTTGTTGGCTCGTTTTTGTTTTAGCTTTTTTTTTTTTTTACTTGCTATGTAGCTTAGCCTGGCCTCCACCACTTGATCCTTGAGATCCCCTGAGTGCTAGGATCACAGTCATGCCTTACCACACCTGGCTGTACAGGGTATACTTATATTGAAACATATTATATGGCATAAATATCAACAACTGCTATGTTTTCACTAATTTTTTAAGTGAGAAGGTATTGGGTGGAAATGTACCTCAGTAGAGCAGTGTTTGCCTAGCATGTGCTAGGCCCTGAATCTACATGCTAAACAATCACAAGTTGGAGAGTCCATTTTTGTAATAATAAAAGAAATGCATATCCCACACAACAAAGATTGCAGCCAAAAGTGCATCCTAGAATTGTGTGCCTCTTCTTAGTGGTACGTCTGCAACATTTGGGGGGAAATATCAGGGTAGCTCGTGAGAATAGAGAGGGATATAAACATTTCCTTAGATTTGGAAGACTTTGTGTTTATTATGAAAATTATTAACTACCACATTTGTTATTTTTCATTAGCTTGAGAGTCTGATTGTATACATTGCTTTTTAAAGTGGGACAATAGGATTGCTTGCCGATGATACGTAGAGTTTTTGTTTTGCCTCTGAATTAGCATAAATCCCACTCTCATCATGCCAAGTGTTGATGCCAAATCTTTTGGAGCCATTGAGGTCTGTGAACTGAGAACGGCACTTCCTGTGGACTATGGAGTACTCGTCTTGGCGTGGACAAGCCTACAATGAGAAAATAACAACGATCAGGGACTGAAGTAGATGTTCAGAGGAGCACGCACCGAAAGTTGGTTTTTATGGCTAAAGGTGAATTTTCAACAACTGATTAATTTGGTTTTACCAAATGCTTCCATGAAGAGCAACCAAACACTGGTTAGGCATTTTACAAGTGCTTCCAATTCTGAAAGAAGAATCAAACTCACTGTAGTTTTAATTTATAAGACATAAAAATGTATAGTAGCATGCATGTAAAAAAAAAATTTCTAAACTATATACAAGATGGAGTCCAACTTATCCGTTATGGTAATCTAAGTAAAACTAAAGTAATTAACAACTTTCCTTCAACATTTTTTGTTGGTGAGTCAGGATTATTCTGAAGAACAGCATCTTGTGTTAAATTTTTAATAGTTAGTATTAAATCATGTTTTCCACAATGGTGGATATCAAGCTCCAAGGCTCTTTCTTATGAGAAATTTGACTGAAAACAACCAGATATAGTTTAAACCACGTCAAGCTTCATAGTAATGAATACGATGCTGTTGTTGACCATTCCCCAAGCAAGCAATGACTCTCTCTGACTATACCAGGAGTGACAAGCAGAGCTACAACATAAGAACTGATAAAAACGCATCACCTCATTTCTGCTTTAAATCGGTTCTAATTTTAAAGCATCAGAACAAGGTTGAAATGAAACTGCCCAAGCTATAAAACCGTTAAAGAACACCAAAGACACTCTCATCTCAGACTTTTTTTTAATTGACATTTTAACCATATGTTCAACCATAGAACCCACTTACCTGTGATGTGACCATCATGGGTTGAGCACAATGTTGGCCATTCATGCCACTCAAGGGGCAAGCTGTGGACCTTTGTATACTTTGTATACTTTGTAAACCCTCAAGACAGGAAAGTGGCCAGGCCCTACTGGAGAAGTTCTAGCAGCTCCCCCTCCAACCCTATGGATGGATATCCCCATAGGATATGGATGGATGAACAGATATATTACTCTGTACCAAGAGAACTAAAGTACCAGTGACTACTATGACCTGAGTTAAGAAGCTATTCGAAATGAAAGAAGCCAAGTACTCAGAAGAGATGGATTCCATAGTATGTGCATTTTAGCTCAGTAAAAGTATTTAAAATCAACATGTACACTGACAGGAGTGATTCTGAAGTCAGAGAAACCAGACAAAAGATTGCTGCCTGTTAACTCACATTACAGAACACCTGCCAGCTGAACAAATGAGCCAGCGGGTAACAGTCACCAGTCTCTGTGCCATAAATACCCCTGATGATTCCAATTTCAAGTGACCAGAGAGGTCAGAGATCCAAGGAGGATGTGAGCTTCATCTTCTGTACAAAATGTTGAGCATTCATCCCAGCTCACCCTGGGTTTCCTCTCCCAGTGTGTAACTGTCAGTGTGTAGCAGGGTGACCTCGGCCCAGAAGTAGGGGTAGACTCTAATAGGCCTAAGAAAAGTGATGTATTTTCACACCATTCTCAAGTCAGCAGGCCTTCAAAGATTAGGACAAGTCATTAGAGACCTTGCCAACGTAAATGAGAAAGCTTCTAGACCAGATTGCTCCTGGAAATGCCCCTGCAGCCAGTATATTGTGAAATCAAGTTTTTCTTTTCTTTTTATTTATTTTTTAGTGCTGGGTATTAAACCCAAGGTGCTTCTAGCCCCTGAAGCCAACACTGTAAAAGGCAGATTGGAAAGTCAGTAAGAAACAGGATACATTGTAGTTATTGATCCTTTCCTGAGGTCTAACGTCTCCAAAATGTGAGCCAATCGATTGTTTTTACTGCCTGATTCGGTTTAAGTTTGATTGTGTGCATCTTGCTAAAAGCATCTTGACATAATTTCTCACGCAACATGGGAATACTAAGGCCCTTGGAACAAGGAAAGGAGTCAAAGCCATGGCAGCAGAGCAGACACTAGACAGTGAGAGTCTGATAAAGTGGATGTCTGGGAATCAGAAAGGTTGAAACAAAGCAGGCATTCAGAAACAACAACAAAATCATTAGGAACTGGGAAGATGAACTTTCTCATTAGGAAATAAAACAAGGAATCTTTCAAAGGAAATAAAAGCCCTGAGACGGACCATGAAAGAATCACGTACCCCACAGTGACTGCAGCTCAGGCCCAAAGGCAGAACTGGGATAGTGGGAGTCCCAAAGAAGCAAGCAATTTGGAGTACCATGCAAACCAATAAACAGGGGGAGTTAATTTAAAAATTAATGTGTTTTCCTATCAGTGCATGTAACTACTTATTTGCTCAAATGGAGTTTAAAATGTGTTTCAGAACAATACTAGTCAAAGACCAAAGTAATGCCGGCTTGCAGCATGAAAACCACTTTTTTCCCAGTAAGATATGAGCCTCATTGTAAATGCACAGGGCTTGAGGAGTTGCAACACCAGTGGTCAAACGGGAGGTCAAAGGGTTCCCTTAGATGTAGACAGAAACTATCCTTTACTCCAATAGCTTACAGAAGACTTGGGGAGGGAAGAAAACAAGGTCTATCTAGAAATCCTTAGGAAGAAAAGTTGAAAGAGAAGGAAACCAGGACAGCAGAAAAGGGCAGTGCTTTTCCCATCCTGGCTCTTTAACCATGAAGGATCCCTTTCTTCTGGACAGAAAAAAAGTATAGTAGATAATTTAGAATATATATATATATATATATATATATATATATATATATATAGTGTGTGTGTGTGTGTGTGTGTGTGTGTGTGTCTCCTGGCCCCGATCCAGTTGAGAACTTTTAAATTTGGTGAGCTCTCACACTGCCTCTGACTTGCTTTGGATGGTCAGGTGCCTAGAAAGGTTCTCTTAAGAGTCATCTCTCCTGAGCTACCTTTGCCAAAAATCTGGAAGTAGCTGCAGTTCTGAAAGGGGGATATTGATAAAGATAGCATTGGAGTGGAGATAAAATGTGAGTCCAAGAGGCTTCTGTGGCATCTCCAGTACCAATGAGAGTGGAAAGGTATTCAAGCCATCTTCAGCTAAGCTCAGAAAGAAAAAGGACTGTGAGTTACATCATTGATCCATGTTAGCCACTAGTGACAAGGAAAGAGCACTAGAGTGCCTTGCTCCAGATGGGGACAGATAGAGAACACCATATTCAAACTTCATTCTTTGGGTCAGGAATTCAGACAAGACACATCAAAGACAGCACCTCATAACACCATGCCTAGGGCATCAATCAGCTGGGATGACCTGAAAAACTGAGGGATCCTTGAGACCCAAAACCTGGGAGCATCTTCTCATTGCAGGTGATAGTTAACGGTACGTTGCCACTAGGATACGCTCTGGGCTATTGGCTAGAATGACTGCACAGGCCCTTCCTGTTTGTGTGCCTGGGCTTCCTCGGTGGGGACCAAGTTCCAAGGATGAACGTGACACAAAGTGAATTGGGAGGAATGTGCACTGGTTTTAATCAAAGTCACACAGCACCATTTCCAGCAGAGATACAGTTCATCCAGATTCCAAGGCAGGAAACAGACTTAGCTTCTCAGCACAGGGCATCCCTCCATGTGGGGTGGAGCATCGATTACCTTCATTTTTAACCCACTTCTTTCTCTCCACTTTTGGGGGAGAAGAATAAGTTGGACTAAGAACCTTATATCCTCCTTGGGTCTGATAATTTTCTAGAAAAACTCACAGCTGTGTTTTTAGAGTTCTACACATAGCTCTGACTGTTTATTTCACAAGGATGTAAAGCAAAATCATCACCGAGAACAGGTGCATAGGCTGAAGTCCAGAGGATGCCAGGTGCAGACCCCTGGACTACTATCCCAGTGAGCTGAGAAGGATAAAGCCTCTTCACAGGAGAAGCTCATTAGAAATCCATGCCCAGAGTCCTTATCGGGCACTGGTCACATCCAACTTCAGTCTACATGCACCAACATTTCATACTTAAAAGAAGAAAAACAGCTGTTTGGCACAAACCATATGGGTAGCTTTGTCACAAGGAGCCACTCTGATAAGGGACTTGTGATCCTCAAAGCCAAGTTTCCAGATGCAATCCAGACCAACCTTAGAACAAGAACTTTGAAAAGATAGTAGTCTTGGCTTTGATTCATTAGTTCTTGGCTGCACACAGAGCACAGGAGATGATCTTTGAGAAAGTGAGAGTATTTTCAAGAGAGATTGGACTGGACACAGGGGATTGCTCCTATAATACCTCCCATTTAGTAGGCTAAGGCTCAAGGACTGTCTTGAGAGCCTAGGCTACAGTGTGAGATCCTGTCTTTATAAAAATTAAGAAGTTAGAGAATGGGAAGGAGAGAGAGAGAGAGAGAGAGAGAGAAAGAGAGAGAGAGAGAGAGAGAGAGAGAGAGAGAGAGAGAGAGAGAGAGAGAGATTTGTATATTCTTTGTATAATAACTAAGTTGTAGCATCAAAAGGCTCTATCCAGAGAGAGAGAAATTGTCCCCAGTGATAGCGTTGGTAAGAAAAAGTCTAGCTACCAGTTAGATTCACTTATCTTCAAACACAGACAGTTGTAATATGCTCAGCACTCTAACAGAATACTTAAAACCCTTATCTAGCCTTTCCTTTGTGGTTGTAGGAAGAGTTCAGAATTCTATGTAGAAACAGGCATTTGAATGGCTACACATTGTTGGCGGGCCCAGTATTCAGTGCTACCAAGACCATAGTTTCTGCCTGTTTCTCTGAGGCTGAGCTAGGATTTGATAGACTTTTCTGAGCCATCCAGGTATACAAGGATAACTGAGAAGTATATGTGTTGTGTGTAGTAATAAACATCATTTCACTGAGATTCCTGCAGGATCTAGAGAAGGGACATTTCACAGAAAGAACTTAGAGCATTTTCATGGCTAACTGGGTACAAAGAAGCCAAGATGATTCATAGCATCAAATCCGCATGGTGAGGAAAGTTGTAACGCCACTGAAAAGAATAGGACATGGAGATGGAGGAGGCCGTCTTTTACAGGGAAATTGTGAGTCACATTTTATACATTTCTAATTTGAGATGGCATCAGTACAAAATGTTTATTTGGAAGCTGCTGCGATGGGACAGATGGCCTGGAGAGAAGTCAGTGCCCTACACGCAGCAGTGATCATCAACATGGAAAAAAATAGCTATAGAGAACATCCCAGGTACCATGGCTGGTATCTGCTGTAGACTGGATTACATAATTGTACTCCGTGAATTTCCCCGAGGTTGAAAACTGTACTGTAGCTATGTGTCCTAGGCTCTGGCATGCATGTTTTATTTAGGATAAAGAAGCATAGTTCAGTCACCCATTTCTGACTCCAGTAGAGGTTATGTAGATATCCCTTGTGTATTTTTTTTGAAATGTTCTTGTAATATTTAAACCATATAATAACAAAAAAGTGTACTCCCAGAATGATCGGTGCAGAGATAACGGGGCACGTGAATTCTCTGAGGTTGTGTGAAACTGGGGGAGCAGAGTTCTGAGAGCCAATGGTGCCCATGGCTGGGTCTACAAAGAAGTGAAAGTAGAAAACACCAGTGGTAGGGGAAATATTGTAAATCTAAGAGGACCAGGGAGGTTAAAGTGTTCAGTGGGAGCTACTAACACTAACTGTGAAAGATGCGATGGAAGAAGACCTAACAAAACGCAGTGGGATGAATCAATTTCATCCCCTGAGCATATGCTGCTCAGAAAAGGGTTAAGGGGGTGCAATAAAACATGCTGGTAAAAGGTAGAGGAAAAAAAGCAGGAATTCTGGGGGCTAAACAGCCCTGCAGCCACCAGAAGCCACTGAGGCTGCAGCAAGAGCATAAAGAAGGCTACCCTGGGGAAAACTGGCTAAGGAGGTTTCTTCTTCCCACACCTTTTTCTGCGACCTTGTTTCTCTTTTATGGACCATGGCAAGACCAGCTAGGATGTGACCATAGGCTTCTGGGTGAGTGGGTTTCTCAACTGACCTTGATGTAGTTCAAAGACAAGTGACATGTTTTATGCTATAGACTGATATAGCATTCATAGCATCTTTACATAACAGGCTTGGCCAAGCCCATGCCGCTTGAACACCCTGTGCTTACTGGATGCTACATTCTTATTCTTTAGGATGAAGGAGCATGGTTCAGTCACCCATATTCTGAGAATAAACCACTCCTGACTCTGCCAGAGGTTATTTGGGTACCCTTATGTATCCTTGTGTATCATTATCTCCTGTACCAGTGTCCCAGATAAAATGACAGTGCTGTTCCTTACCCAGCTTGTATATCAAATCCTCAGCCAACTATTCCAAACCTTCCAACATGCCATTCTGAGGTTATATTCATACTGATTTCATTCTATGTCCTTGGTTTCTTTCTAGTTTGATGGTTTTATTTTTCAAGGTCGTTTTCAGTTGGAGACCAGCCTTCTGGAACATTGTTAACTGCCTAATTTTGTATCATAATTTGAAAGCCGTCTCAGTCCCTCCACCCAGCTCATCCATAAACGTGTATAATGGGTTGTTTCCCAGCCAAATCATTCACTATGAACTAACCTTACGTGTACTGTAAAGACAGCCATTACCCGCCTGGCATTAGTACAGCAAATGCCACCCTGCCCAAGTATGCCCATAAGTACACTCATTCTGGGTACCTCATTTACTCTTAAAAGTCGTTTGAAGCAGCTATCATCTGATGTGACTGATGTGAATGTTGCATGGCCAAAACCAAAGTATATATAGTTTATAGATTGCCTGTGAGGGCTTTAATAATTTTTAGTATGCATCATGTATAAAAATTCTATGACTCCTATGCACAAAAATAAAAATCATACCCTCCCTTAGTAAAGTCTTCTAAGTACATATGCAGAGCCACATAGGAGGAAATGAGCAAGAATCTTCCTTTCCTACCCTGGGTGGCACTGGGGGACAGATCTTACTCATTTCTTCACTAAACTTCAAGTGAGTTTGTTCCTATGAACTGTTATTTCCTCTCAATGGTTGTATTACTAAATAAAAATAAAAGTATTCATCCAATGTAGCAATAATAAATGTCTAACTAGTGGGGATGATAAATATATAACTAGCAGGGTGTGTTTTGTTATACATTTAAGACGTATTTGCTATTTCTTTTTACTTAATTCATTTTTAAAGGAAAAAATGGTGTAATTCCAAACACGGAACCACAAGGAATTTTTTTTTTTTTTACCACAAATGATATAAAGACACTTGGATTATGAGCACAAATATAAGATGCTACACAATTAACAAATGTAGTCCATATAATAAGGTTTTGTGTGAACAATCACTTCAAAAGATAAACTGACTTTTTAAAATAGCATTGCACCACTTAAGTTCCAGGCAGTAACACTCCAAGTGTTACTGGAGTACTTAGAAAGAACACTACTTCTTCCTGAGGTGCATGCTTTAATTAATCCTGTCACTTCAGTAATAGGAAGCACACATATCATTTTTCTTATTCTTTGGTCAGGATTATCTGAGGACATTTTTCTTTGACAATGCTTTATTTGTATTTATAACTATATGACATGTCTATTGCATGCAAATTTGAAGCCTAGGATTCTAGAATTTTAAAATATTTTTTCCTCTACAGAAGGCCCATGTGTTCTCTTTAGAATAGGTGATAAGAAGACAGTCAAATCTTTCATAGTCCCAAATTCTTTGATGCAGAACTGTGTTTTGTGTGTTTGGCTTTCTTCCTTCCCGTGGACTCTCTCACCACTCTCTCCCACCCCTGCCCATCCTTATTTCTAAATGTTGACTTCCAATCCATAAAATTTGTAGATTCAATGCAATCCCCATCAAAATTCCTGTACAACTCTTCACAGATCATAAGAGACAATTTTAGTATCATTTATGAAAACACACACATACAGAACAAACAAAAACAAACAAACAAATGAAGAGGTTAACTAAAACAATTCTGAATAGCAAAAGAACTGTTGAATGTGTCACCCACCATCACTGACCTCAAATTGTACTACTTGTACTACAGAGATATAACAATTTAAAAAAAAAACAGCATGGTATTGGCACAAAACCAGACACATTGATCAATGGAATCAAATTGAAGTCCCAGAAAAAGTCACACATCTATGGACACTTGACTTCTGATACAGGAGCCATAAGTACACACTGGAAAAAATATAGTATCTTTATATATAGTATATAACAAATGGTGTAGGTCAAACTGCATGCTACTTGTAAAAAAAAAAAATTCAAATAGACCCATACTTATCACCTTGTACAAAACTCAGCTACAAATGGATCAAAAACAACATAAAACCAGATACACTGAACCTGACAGAAGAGAAAATGAGGATTAGCCTTGAACTGACTGGCACAGGAAGACTTTCTGAACAGGAAACCATTACAAAAGGCACTAGGACCAACAATTAATGAAACTGAAGAGCTTCGCAGCAAAGGACAGTGTCGTTGGGACAAAGGAGCAGCTTGCAGAATGAAAAATGACTGGAAGGTAATATCCAAAATATATAAAGAACTCTAAAAACTGGATATCAAGAAAACAATCCAATTTAAAATTGGGTACAGATCTAAACAAAATTCTCAAAAGAGGAAACACAACTAGTAGAGAAACACTTAAAGAAATGTTCAGCATCCTTAGTCATCAGAAAAAGGCGAAAATCAAATACTTTAAGATTTCATCTAATACCCACCAAAATGGCTAAGATCAGTAAAACAAATAAAAGTTTGATCTGGTGAGGATGTAGAGCAAGGGGAACAGTCATTCGTTGCTGATGGGAGTGCAACCATGTGCAGCCGCTATGGAAATCGGCGTGCTGGTCCCTCAGTAATATTAAATAAATCTACCTCAAGATCTAGCTATGCTACTCTAGGTCATGTACCCAAAGGACAGCTTATTCCACCAGATACATTGCTCACCACATGCATTGCTACTTTATTCATAATAGCCAGGACTTAGAAACAGCCTAGATGTCCCTAACAGAAGACTGGATAAAGGAAATGTGATACATTTACACAATAGAGTATTACTTAGTTGTTAAAAAATGAAATCATGACATTCTTATAGGTAAATGGATAGAACTAGAAAAAAAAATCATCCGGAGTGAAAAAATCCAGACCCAGAAAGACAAATATGGTCTATATATTCACTTATATGTGAATATTATCTCTTAAGTCAATGATAACAAAACCACAATTTGTATAACCACAGAGGTTAGGTATAGAGTAAGGGACTAGGGGTACATATAGATCTTATTAAGAGAGAAAAGTAGAGTAGATAGTTATGGATGGGTGGAAGCTGGAATAGAAGGACCAAGTGGGGAAGGAGAGGGGAGAGGGTACTGAGGGAGGCAATATGGGGACAGACATGTCAAATTAAGAGCCATTTGAGGGGTAGTATGGAAACCTAATACAGTAGAAGCTTATATATATTCTCTCCACAAACTGACAACAAGGTTCTATTGCTGAAAACAACATCCACACAATTCATTGAACACAGAGAAGTATAGCTTAGCTGGTACCTAACTAAAGCCTTCACCTTACAGACTAGCATCTTTGATGCAAAAACATACTCTGCATGCTACCAGAGAGTAACATAAATACCAACAAAGCCACAAGTTCTGAAATGAAATTTCATCTGAAATGCTGTCCTGCCTGCAAGTGCTACTGCAATGGTGGTACAAGCTTGTGGGAGTGACCAACCTCTATCTGATTTGACCTAAGGGCCACTCCATGAAATGGAAGCCATTTATGACACTGCCAGCATTATTTAGAAGCAGGCTTGTCCACAAAAGGGAGTCATTTCCCTGTTTCTGGTAGAAGGGCTCTCTATTGACATACAGCTGTGGTTGCATAGCAAAGCCCGCGCTGGCCTCCGGGCTCCCTTTGTCCCTGTTTTACAAGTACTTGTGATAACTTTTAGAGTCCACATGATGGTCCAGCCCTTCTTCCTTCCAAGGCTTCCCTTCTCCCAGATATGTTTGTTCTTTATATAGTGGCAACATTCCCCCTGCTCCCTTCCCTCTACTATCTTGATATCTCCACTATTCTCTCCTACCATTCTTCCCTTCTCTCACACAGATAGCTCTAGCAATGTCTAGTCTGCTGCTTTTTCCTCTCTGTTCTGGATTCCTCCATATGCCTCTGAATGTTCTCTCTCTCTCTTTTATCCACAATAAATGCCAGTTTTCCCCTAATCACAGAGAGGCCATTAGTGGTTTCTTTGCTGTACCCATTGCATTCACCGGGGTGTTGATGTAGTACAGAGAGGTGACATCCCGTTCCAGAACAAGTTTTAGGTTACAAATGTTCAGATAGCTGAATGACAGTTTAGAAGGTTGCATTGTTTAGGAAAATATGGTGGCACTTGACAACTGATACTGAACGAATGGAAGCTGCATGGCTGGGAAGAACCATCAGCTGCAAGGGTCTCTGTCTCTACTCTTTAGCCAGACCCTCTTGTAGGTCAGTCTCCAACATGCACACTTTGAAACTTGTTAATATTCTGGTTTATCTTTCCATCACAAGCTCACAGCAGCAGATTCAATCCACACTAGAAACTCTAGTTACTGTCATTCTCCAAAACTGTCCTATCTCTGACATAATGTCTCCTAAGCCCTGCCCCCAACACACACACACACACACACACACACACACACACACACACACACAAAGGGAGGGAGGAAGGGAGGGATGGAGGGAAGGAAGGAGAGACAGAGAGAGAGAGAAACTAATCATGACCTCATAGCTATCACACTACACCACTACTGTTGCTCCCCCCAATTACACTGATTTATTTCAAGTGTGTGTGTGTGTGTGTGTGTGTGTGTGTGTGTGTGTGTGTGTGTGTGTGTTTCTAGGTTGGAGGACAACTTGTTCGAGTCAGTTCTCTTCCATCATTTGTGTTCCAGGGATAAAATTCAGATAATCAGGCCTGGTGGAAGGCACCTTTACCTGCTTGAACATCACACAGGTCCTCTCTCTCCTTTTATTTCTTTTTCATTTTGTTAGCCCTAACTGAAAAGACTCTTTCCCTTACACATCCCAAGAATGTTGATTCAGTTCTTCATCAACTGCATTGCGTTTATTTCCTACATTCTGCCCTACTGATATGGATTAAGGTGGTGTAAGAAACCAGCATAAAAATACGTAGAGTCTCAGTTCACAAACATTTGGAACAACATTGAGTCTAAATGTTCTCAAATTTGTTCAAGAATTGCATATGTAAAGGTTCTAGGTGAAATGAGAGGAGAAGCTAACTTACATAAGGCCACATTGTGAAGTCTCTAACAAGGTAACACATATACTCCTTTCTTTTACAGTATTCTATTAATCGTGCACTTGTTTACTTCATGTTAACTTCATTGTAAGAGTCCAGTGCTATTCCACTGTGTTTTAACCATTGGCTGTTACAATCTAAAAGGTCTTTGTATCCTATCACAATATCCATTTGTTAATGTGTTATGAAAAGCAGCATCAAAATCAGGCCTCAAAATCAATTACCCTGGCATCAAAATAGAAGTGAATAAGCAAAACTAATTGGTTAAAGCTAAACCAATGTCCTGGCATGCTTTGCAGCTGCCATGGAAGCAGAGGGAGACATTAGAAAGAAGGCTGGGAATGTGAGGAACATGACTAGAGAAGACTTATGCGCCCCAAGAACACAGCTCCCGTTCTTCATGTTCATATTTTCTCCTTCGCTTTTTGTGGGTTTACAATTAGGAATCTGTTCTAGCTGAGTTCCTAGTCTCCAGGGAAGACAGGATTGTTGTTGCTGTTGTTGTCGTTGTTTAGTTTTGGTTTTTGTTTTTTCCATATTGAGAGTTTTGTGCACCTGTGTTGATCTCATTCACATCCCCAAATCTTCCTGGGTCCACCCTCACTTCCCTACCCAACCAACGTTGTGCTGTTGTTGTTTTCTTTAAATCCTTCAAGACCAATTGTGTTCCTCACATGCCTGGGAAAATACTCTTACTGAAGTCTAGATCAGGTTGGTATGTGGGCATGCTGGTGGGGGATTGTCTTGATTATTAGTTGAGATAGAAGATCCACCTTTAACATGGGCATCACCATCTTATAGACTGGGCCCTGAGCTGCATAAGGGTAAGGAAAGCTAGTTGAGCAAAAGCAGCAAGCAAGTAGCATAGCAGCATTTTTTTCTGTCTGCCTTTACTCTCTCTCTCTCTCTCTCTCTCTCTCTCTCTCTCTCTCTCTCTCTCTCTCTCTCTGTGTGTGTGTGTGTGTGTGTGTGTGTGTGTGTGTGTGTGCATGCTTTGAATGGGAATGGTCCCCATAGGCTCATAAATTAGAATACTTGGTGCCCAGTCAGTGTAACTGTTTTAGAAGGATTAGGAGGTGTGACACTGGGAGCAGTTTTTGAGGTTTCAGAAGATGCCTGCCATTCACAGTCTCTCTCTCTCTCTCTCTCTCTCTCTCTCTCTCTCTCTCTCTCTCTCTCTCTCTCCCTTCCTCCCTCCATCTCCTTCCCTCCCTCCCTCCCTTTGTCTCTCTTCTCTCTCTCCCTCCCTCCCTTTCCTTCCCTCCCTCCCTTTGTCTCTCTTCTCTCTCTCCCTTTCTCTCCCTCTCTTCTCCTCCTCTTCTTCTTCCTCTCTTTTACCTCTCCCCTCTCTCTTCCCAACCCCCTTCTCTAATAAACAAACACATTGGTGGATCAAGATGATGTAAGCTCTCAGCTACTTCTTTAGTACTAAGCCTGCCTGGCTGCTGCCATGCTCCCCACTATGATGCTCATACTAACTCTCTGAAACACAGCACCAGATAAACTCTACCTTTGCATGGTGTCTTATCACAGTAATAGAAACGTTATGAAGACAGTGTGGTATGACTAGCTCCTTCAAGCTCCTGCCATTGTAACTTCCCCACAGTGATGGGCTGCAACCTGGACTTTTAGTTTATATTTTATCACAGTGACAGAGATGAAATTAGAACTCACAACTTCATTTAGTTTAAAGATAGAACCAGATATTGTGAAAATAATGGACCATGTCTGAAATAATGTGTTCATTTCCTTATGCTTTAAAACAATATCTTGTGTTTATTTATTCTGGAGGAGAAACTCATGTGTCATGATGCATATGGAAGTCAGAGAACAACTTTTGTGTGTCAGTTCCCTCCATCCTCTAGTGGATGCTAAGGATGAACTTAGGATGCCAGGCTTGGTGGTTAATGCCTTTGCCTTCTCAGTCATCTCTGTATGTGGACTATAATTTTTATTATAAATCATAGGTCCTGTTGCATTGGAAATTTTTAAAAAATTAAAAGATAAAGAAAATCACCAATTTCGGCAACATTTTGAGAGCTTCTCCATGTTTTTTAATTGAATGTGTATTTTCATATAGTTTTGATGAAATACACATGTTTATGTTAATTTTTAACCTTCACTGAAGATTTATTAAGAACTATTCAAGAAGAACATAAAGGCTTCACAATGCCACCTGTGATTATAGAATACGAACATTATCCCTAATATTATATACTGATGTACTCTCCAGATTTTGTTATTATAAGTAGCACACTGACTAGTTTATTTGGCTATACTTTTATCTTTATTTCGAATTATTTTCATTTGAAGAAAATCCCTTAAAGGAGACCTATTGGGCTAAATGGTAACCTATTAAGACTGACAAATTTCTTTCAGGAAGTATGAAAACATCCATACTCTGCCTAACAAAAAATGAAACTAACCATCTCATTCCATCTTTATTCCCATTCATTATTTGTAAAAATATTGCCAATTTTATTAGCAAAAGATCTTAATTTAACTCATATTTCCTACTTTTTTATTAATTGTATTTCCTACTATAAAACTTGCATATATGTTTTCTATGCTCATTTCTGTGAGATCTTCAACATTTTTCTTGCAATAATTGTTCTTATATGTGTTAAATTTATCTACCTACAAGCTATCATATTTCCTGTTTTTACATATTAAGAGTTATTTTCAATAGAAAAAATAACATGAATGTAATATTTATGATATCATAAATTCTTTTCTTATCTAAACTAATAAAAGCTAAATCAGTTTTACAACTTTTTCCAAACATTCCTATTTGCTTATTCTATTTGTTCATTCAAATAACTCTTATTATCTTAAATTCTGATAGAAGGCAAAATCCATTGAGGTTTTAGTTATATTAAACTTGTGCATTTCATTTATAATTAGTTTTCTAGTCTTGTCTCCTCCATACAGCTCTTGGGACCTTCAATTTTTGTTTTTATTAAGCAAATGAAAGAACTCAACAACTCCATCCTCTTCTTGAGTTCCTCAGGAGCTGGACCAACCAGAAGCTGCAGTTAGACTCCGCCTTAGCCAAGATGGATACCCAAGATGGTTTTCCTTATCTCTAGCCACGCCCTTTAATGTTCTTCCCCTGCCTCTCCCTTTAGTGGTAATCTGGTTACTTAGGACTGCAAAAGATGAAGTAACTAGCACAAGGTCTTTTCTATCATGCTTGGCTGACCAAATGAGTCACCTGACAGCCCAGATTCTAGTGGCATAGTCACCCCTTGGTGAGGAAGGAGCCTTTGCAAGTTAGAAAGTCTCTTTCTTTGGGTCTAAATAGCCATATTTCTTGCATTGGCCTTAGAAAGATTCTCTTCAAAAAAGTATTTCATGTTGTGTTGCTATAATTATTTGTATGTTTTTCTCCTTTACAATTTACTGACTAGTTAGTGTGGGAAGAATGAAACGTTTATTCGCCCTGTTTACTTTGCAGTTTACCATCTTGATTCTTCTAAGTAGATAACCATAGCATTTGAGAGAATAATAGCACTTTCCTTATTTGTCAATAGTTAAGTATTTTAATTCTATCTCAGAGATATTTTACTGGCTAAGATTCATCAGGTAAATATAGTAGGAATGCTCCTTTATTTAGTTTCTATTATATACTTTCTTCTCTCCCCTTTCCCCCTTTCTCCCCCCTACCACTCCCCTCTCTTCTTTATTCTCCAACTTTTTATTCTTGAGGTCAACACAAAACTTTTCACAGACTATTGAGGCTTTCCTTCCAGCCTGCTGCCTAATTGTTAAAATATAAATATATTCAAAGCTATAATAAACTGGGCACCTAAAAAAAAAAAATCAATGCTCAATTTCCCAGAGCTAAATTAAGTTCTATACTTGTATATGCTCATAAGATAAAAGTAAATAGGAAGGTGTTTTTCATTCCCAGTAAGTCCCATTCAGGGCGGAGGCAATAAACAAACAAGGAACAAAGTGATAAATATGTCTTAGATATTGTAATACTTTCTCCCCTAAAAAGTCCATTAATTTCAAAAATCAACAATAGCTATTATACATCCTATTGAATCTCTTAATAAATATAAGATATCATAAATCTCAACAATCCCTTTTCCCCAAGACTGACTTATGCTCTAGATGTGATGAGCTACACACACAAGTTGGATTAGAATGTGATTCTTGTACTTACAGGTGATGGATATTCATACTGTGGAGCATAATCTTCAGAGTATGTTGTTGAAAAACACCTGGGAAGGAGAAGCCAAGATGTCAGACAAAAAAATGTCTCCCAAAAGAAAGATACTGACATAAAACATGCTTCAGGAAAAATTTAAGTCCAGTCTTCCCAGGCCCACCACAGTTTTACCTGTCTCCAGCAAACATTCCTTCAATTACTTCTAATTCTAAGGCAGTGTGCTCCTGTACTAATACATATAGCTACCAAGTCCCATGTCTGCATCTTAGGTTCTCTGTGGTCTCCAGATTCTATCACCACTTTCTGCCTCAAAAATCCTTTGACTTCATGTTCCACACTCTCTGCTAAATAATGACTGAAGAGATTGTGATAGACACCCAGGTGGCCAGTAGAAAGAATGGAAACAGGCAACCTTGGGAGGTAGGAGGTAGTGGGACCCTCTAGAGTGTATTGGAGACCTGGGAGGTGAGAGACTGTCAGGACTAAAAGGGAGGTAGTTGTTTCTGTCTGAAAGATCTGCAGGGACAAAAATGGAGAAAAACATGAGAGAAAGGAGGTTCAGTGACAGGCCAAAATTGGGATTTAGATCACGGGGCCTGACACTGTTACTGATGCTGTGGTGTGATTCCAGACAGGAGCCTAGCATGGCTGCCCTCTGAGAGGCCCAACAAGCAGCTGAAAAAGTCAGATGCAGATACTAGCATCCAATCAATGGACTGAAGCTAGGGACCCCTGTGGTTTAATTGGGGAAAAATATAGAAGAAGCTGAGGAGGCCCCATTGCAAAACCAACAGCCTCAACTGACCTGGAACCTTGAGATATCTCAAATACTGAGCCACCAACCAGGCAGTATACAGCAGCTGATATGAGGTTCCCTAACACATATGCACCAAAGGACTGCCTGGTCTGGCCTCAGTGAGAGAAGATGCACCTAACCCTTGAGAGACATGAGGCCCCAGAGGTCTGCTGAGGTGGGGGTGGAGGGAACATCTCTTTGGAGGTATGGAATGGGGAGCAGTTGGGGGTAGGGTGCAGATCAAGATGGAGATGAAGACAGGACTGTAAAAAAGGATTAAAGAATTTAAAAAACAACAACAAAACAAAACAAAAAGAAAAAAAGAAAGACCATTACCCATGGTAAAAGAGCAACTCAACCAAGAATATGCATAAGAATCCTACATCAACATACCTACAATATGTAAGATACATAAGGCAGAAAAGGGCAAGATCCCAAAGATAAAACACAGCCACAGAAGAACACTGTAAAACATCCTTCCCACCATTGGTTTCTTAGTCCCAAATCTACCCATAGCCTCCAAAACCCACAAACAAGGGTAGGTCAACAACAAAGACAATTAAGTTGCTCACTTGTCCCTAAGGAGAACATAATGGAGCGTAGAAAATACTAGTTTAAATAAGTTCATAGCTGCTCCTGCTCCAGACCCAACAGACCATATCAAAATGGACCTGTTTGTGACAAACTCATGCCAGTCAGGCCCAACTAACTTCAAGGATATGGGGACCCAGAAGACTTTAACCTTAACAAGGAACAAAAGTTATTCAAGTCTTTTGTTCCTGCTTCCTTCCATACTTTCTATCAAAACAGCCTTGTCCACTTAGCTCACAGGAACACTCCATTTTCTTTTATAGAATAAGGTATTTTCTGAGTCTAGACTTGTGAATAAAAACCAGGGGGACCTTTATATTGGCTACAATCTTGACTTTGACTCTACATACTTCAAATTGTATATGGATAGGTTTTTTAAAATCCTGCCTATAGAGCTAAATCAAAACACACATGGAACCAGATTCTGGCAGGAATTACAGGGGAAGAAAAGGTAGCAATGGCCCATGGATAGATAGAACATCATGGATGTCACCTCCAGAAACATCATCCAACCCTGATTGGGAGAGGTGCTGCAATGGAAGGATATGAACCACCATTTTCAAGTAGGAAGTAACAGACTGACAGTTCTGCGAAGGTATTGTTTTAGGAACTGAGAGAATCCTGGAGCTGTGATGCAGCCTAATAGTGTCAGCAGGCCTCCACTTCATACCCCACCCCAAGTGTCAATTAAATGTTGCTTTGTAGTCTAACAGAAGATGGCACTCTTGAACTAAGATAATGAGCAAACTTCCCACACATCCCATTTCCCTCAGCAGTATTATCTGGATGGGATGACCTGGGGTTGTCCAGGAAAACCCAATGTAATTAAAATAAGTAGAAATAGGTAACACTAGTATGATGACAGTGAGAATCAAAATTAAGCTCATGAATATCCTTTCCTCCAGAAATTCTCCCTATCACTGACTGAGCCCTCTATCAAGCCTGCTTCATTAAACAGAGCTTAGAAAAAAGCAGAGCCTAAAAAATGAAACAAAAATGAGTGTACAACAATACTTAGAGTAGGAATGCAAAATGTTGCCCTCCAAAGAGAAAAAAAATTAGAAAATTTGAGAGAATCTACAAAACATACCAAGCAAGTTCCAAACAAGGTTATCAAATACAAGATTGTTATACAAAGAATGTACCCGCAAACAAAGAATGGCAATGTGGACGTGGAAAGTTCTCACAGTTGTACCACGTTCTCTAAGTTTCCTAGACGAATCGATATAACTAAAGCTAAATGATACATCTACAAAGAACTTATAAAATTTTGTTGGTTATTGAATAATTCTTATGAATGAGACAATTCATTGATGATCATCATTTTTCCAGCTGACTGATTAAATGTCACGAATCAGAATAAAAGGCATTTCTTGAAATTTGACCAAAAAAACCCCTAATAGACATAGAATTTCATAAAATGGAAATGGAATGTTGACAATTTGGAAAAGAAAAACAAACTGGTTGAACTCACTCCACAAGGTACAAAGAAATAGATAATGTCACAGTAATTAAGACCGTGCTGTTATTGAAGGTATATACAAATAGACCAGCAGGATAGACCTCAGAGCTCAGAAATCCAGCTGCTTAAGTGTGGCTATGCATCTCTGATGGAAAGGGCTTAATGACAAAATGGTGAGCAAAATAATGTTGCAACAACTAGCCAGTCTCATGTTACAAGCATGCAAGGGCATTATATATAGGTTATGCAGCTTCTAAGGAGTTAACAGTTTGATATACCATATAGTATGTCTTTTCTTCTAATGGCCAAAATAATGGCCACACATAAAGTTACAAAGAAAGTTCAAAAAAGATATTTGCATACACTTTACCAAGACAGAATTAGTTCCCAGAATAAAAAAATTAAAATTTTTGTAAATGAAGTAAATAAGTTTTAAAAAATCCTAATAGGAAAATCAACTGAAGCTACACACAGGAGGTTTGAAAAAGAAATCAGGAAGGGGGTCCATTTTTAGGTTCAAGCCATGTACTTTGGCTACCAACATGTTGAGGCTGGCAAGCCAAAGATGGGTAAGATTCTGCACAGAGCCTTACCAACCTAAGACAGAAGTACATTGCTTTTGATAATGCATATTCCATGACAGGTAAGGAAGCCATTCTTATCAGAATGACCTAAGACAGGTTCAGTCTTGTTAATGAAATAAAAAAAGGTGGAGAGGCAGAGAGCCTTTGGGGCTGCTTGGCAAAAAGCTGACATGAGCCAAGGACAAGGAAATGGGCTGCATGTCAGGAATATAACATTGGCCAATGACAAGGAAGTAGGCTTCAGGCAGGAATCTGACATTAGGCTAGAACAAAGAAGAAAATTTCAGGCAGGAATCTAAATCTTAGGCTAAAACAAAGAAGTAATTTCAGACAGGAATCTAAATTTTAGGCTAGAACAAGAAAGTAGGCTTCAGACATGAAAATGACTTTGGGCTAGGACAGGGAAGTTGGCTCAGATATTTTGGTCATCCTGATAAGCCTTTAGAAACAGTGATCATGGAAGTGTTCATGGAATTTTGTTTATTGCCATGCTTGTTCTTTGACTATTTGTATCTATTGTATTGCTAGTCCCTCAACCTAGAACTGACCTTAATATTTGCATGTAATTAAAATGGTATAAAAGCAAAAAGGAGGAGGGGGGATGGTATAGAGTTTCTAGGGAGGGGAAATGGGGAAAGGGGATGACATCTGAAATGTAAATAAATTAAATATCCAATAAAAAAGTCAAACAAAATAAAAATAAAATTCTCATTAATGAGTTTGCATACACACACACACACACACACACACACACACAAGAAAGTAATCAAGAAGGGTCATTGCTGTTGAACAATAAATTCAGTTATAAATCCAGTAATTAGTGAAATGTAAAGTAAAAAATACAATGCAGTACCATTTTATCTACATTAGATTATTAATAAAGAACATTTATAAATGTTTATGGAGGTGTGAAAGAGTAAGTATTCATATACTCTTGGTGTATCCAGAATCTTGTGAATATGGGGTTAAAGGTAGATCTGTCAGGTCTAGAGTACAATCAGAAGACTCCGGTGTCAATACACAATCAGGCTCAATGGTAGTCTATAGTGAGTTAAGCCATAATTGAGAACCACTGGGAACAACCCTGTGCCTTGTGGGATCAGCTTTACCTCTGCCTTTCCTGTCTAGAGCTGATAGGTCCAAAGTCAAACTTAGGACTGACTCTTTTGGGATTTCCCTTAGTAGAAACTGAAAGAAAAGTGCCAGTCACTCTTCTGAGACAGGAGCTGCAGAATGTAATGCCTCCACTTCAGAGAAGAAGCTACAGGAAGAAAATGCTACAGGACTGGCATCCTAACTGCAGGCTCCCCCACTGATTTTGCCATGGGGTCTTTTCACAAACTTACCCTTTGACTATGATGACCTTGTGTCTCTGTTACCTACAACTAGAGTCCCATTTCAGAGCCTGTGGCCATTAATCATCGTAATCATATAATTCCCCTTGTTCAGAGTCTAAACATTCAGATCGTAAGCTGGCTCTCCATATGGCTTCCTCAGAGGGCGAATGCTTCATTAGGCTGACTTAACTATTTGATGTGCTTCAAATTTTTATTTCTCATTATAAGTTAACTAATTAGAATCCTGTACGTGTGTGTGTGTGCATGCACACGTGCATGCATATGTGTGACATACACTCACACACATGCACAGAGGGGGAGAGAGAGAGAGAGAGAGAGAGAGAGAGAGAGAGAGAGAGAGAGAGAGATTATTGAGCATAAGTCGGTCTCTGTGAGTCAGATAAATGCTGAAACACAGATAAAAATGGCCTTTCTAGAAATATAAAACTGAAGACCAGATGCTGGTAGATTCATGAGGACAATGCTACCCTGTCAGGATGTCTGGAAGCTGGACAGCTGGCTTTCATCTGCTACCACCCACGATTTGCCACACATACCCTCACTGACCTTTAACAAGCACAGAGAATAACCAAAGGTGTTTAGTGAGATGAGCAAGTCTGATACTGATCATTAGAGCTGTGGCACTAGTTAAAATACCTACATGAGCATGAACACAAGGCAAAATGTAGATGGGTGACAAAACGATGCACCCCAACCCACAGAGTTCCCCTAGCTTGCAAAACCCTTAAAGTGTAATTGCTTATTTCCTTTTTCATCTGAGGCTGGTAGAGGGAGGGGGTGGTGGCTATTTTCTTTCCTCTTGTCCTCAGAGCTAGAACTTGTATACAATATACTTACCATATCACATGATGTTATCTAAATATGAGTGACTCAAAGAAACAAATAATTAATTTCAAATTAATCTCTTCCCTGGCAACAGTAGAGGTACCTATTATTAAGCCAAGTATAGCCACTGACAGCCAAGGGGTACTCATATTATGGGTGAGAGGAGAAAGTTTATGCACTACATCCATTCTTAACCACCATTTTCCTTTAAATTGTATGTCAATCTAGATGTGGTTGTTACAAGTCTATAATCCCAGCATTTGGCAAGTAGAGGCAGGGGGATCAGGAGGCCAAGGCCATTCTTGGCAGCACAGCAAGCTGGAGACTAGCCTGAATTACATGAGATACCATCTTCCCCTGACAATCTTACATTAAACTGACTTGAATGCACTTGTCATTTCTTCCTGCATTTACCTCCTGATTAAATCAGATGAAATTCATTAGCTGTTCAGCAGCTTCCAAATACAGGGAGATTTTTAGAGACTACCTCCTAAGAAACTAATAAGTACATGATGGAGAGCAAAGATGAACAGCAGGACAATTAGAATCTGCAGTTAATCCTGATCCATGGTCTTGCTAAAAATCCCTAGCCGGTTTGTAAGCCTTCTCCCCTATCAGGGACACAATGATATGAGCCAAATTTTCTCCTTTCTGCTTTGCCTTTAAGTCATTCTGGAACATTCAGACAGTCACTTAAACACTCTGTATCTTAACGCCTCCCATTCATAAATATTTATAAAATAGATGAGTGGATTAATTAACGGGCAATCAGATTCCTAACTTCTGTGCTTTAATTTCTTCCTCCACACAGTTAAGGTCAACCCCACCCAAATGACCTTGGATGACCTTTAGGAAGGAGAGATTGCAGATGAAACATGTGGGATGTGTAATATACATTTAAAGTGTGAAACACAGTGTAGTGATTGATGAAACACTCTACCATCAACTGGACCGAGACAAAATAAAAACCAAGTTCTACTGATTTCTAGGACCCTTTCTGATTTTCAGAAAAATTGCCACATCCCACTGAGCCCTATTTGGTGAGATTTGTTGTAGCATCTAAAGTATCCTGCGATGGTATTATCTCGTTATTCTTAAAAGAGCTGTAAGGTGGAGAATGGACAAAAGGGACAAAGCGGGGAGTAGGGGGGAGGAAGCAGCTTTGATACTGATATTAGCAAATGAGGATGGGTCTGTCTGTCCTCCGGTCTCAGTCATCTGACTGAGATGGTGCCACAGCAAACAGCCTCATCCTCCTCTGGATACCCAAGCTGGAAGGCAAGGAACCAACCTGAAGTCACCTCACCCCCACAATTAACTAGTAATCCAGCAAATGTCAATTCTTTCTCAATGCACCAAGAACCTGCATCCTTCTCTCCTGCCACGCTGCCGTTGATGGAGAGCAGGCTCTTGATATATTCAAGAACCTCCTGATGATGGTCTCTGTTGTCTACTAGTTTTGTGATTTCTTAAACACAAATATCTGGGTTTCCCCCAGTGCTTGAAAACCTTTCTCATCACTGACATGATCAACCCCAAATTCCTCAGGCCCTGGTCCCTCAGCTGTCATGACTTCAGACTCACCCCAGAATAAGGTGAGTAAAAGAATAAAGCATCCATGTTTAAGTATTACTTTATGTAAATGAAAGCACAGACTCAAATATAGACAGCAACAAAGGTTTCTATGATTCTAGAAGGTTCCTATTTTCTTTAAGCCACAGCTCTACCTCTATCTCTGCAGATAGAAACCAGCTAAAGACTTGAAGTGATTGCTAAATACTTTGCAAATGACAACTATGTAACTTATAACTGCAGATTCAGTCCAACATAGGCCCCACTCTCCCTGACTCTGTGTATCCTCTGTGCTCTATGCATTTTATTCCATTGATCTGGCAGCGCAGGTGTTACTCTACCTGGAACTCTGGCGTGGGACATAAGGAAATGACAGATGTGTGTGAACTCCCACATTGTGACAATTTGAAAATCTTCACCACTCATCTTGGGCTCTGTTGTGGTTGCATTTTGTAATGAAGATTGCTTATGTTTTTGGTGTGCTGTGTGATGTTTTGATATCCTTGAATACAATGTTAATATTAATGATTGAATATTAATTATTAATTATTATCAAATAACTAATACTAACACTATTAACACAGCTAAACTCACAAAAAATATCTTCCCACTGTTGCCTTTTATTTTAGGGGTTTGAATTCTCATGATCTGCTACCAAATGTCACATGTGCAATCCTAAAATATTAACTACAACCCATAACAGAACAATGGATCTCTAGAATTTATTCATTCTTCAGGATAGAAATTTTATAGCCTTGGATCAACATTGTTCCATATACTCCATCTTCCGGGCCCTGGTAACTAACATTCTACAGTCTGCTTCTAGGAATTCAACCTTTTGTATTTCACATATAAATGACATAGTGCAGTATATTTTTTATGTGTATAGTTCACTTAACATGATGCTCTCTGACTTCACTTATGTTTCAAAATAGGACTTCTATGTTTAAGGCTCCACTGTAGATGTGTACCACAAAGTTTTTCTCATTTGCTCATTAATGGATTCATGGGTTGATGCTATATCTTTGCTAATTGTGAATTATGCTGCAATAAAATCCAGTGTATAGATCCCTCTATGAGATAGCAATTCACTTTCTTTGGGTATACACACAAAAATGGGGGCACCACATCATAGAACAGTACTATTTGAAAAATCCTGAGTAATTTCTGTACTTTTTTTCACCATAGCCTCTGGACTTTACATGCCTAGCAACATATGAAAGTTCTAGTTTCTCCATATGCACAGGCAAACTTGTCATTTTTGTCTCCTTGATAACATCCATCTTAACAGGAATGAGGTGGTGTTTCATCATGGGTTTGGTTGTGTGTGTGTGTGTGCATGTGTGTGCATGTGCATATGGAGGCCGGAAGTCAACCTCAGGAGCTAGCCATCTTGTTTGTTGAGACATGGTCTCCCCCATTGACTAGCTGGCTAGCCTATGAGTGCCAGGAGTCCTCCTTTATTGACAATGAGCCCCAGGAGTCCTTAACTGGCCAATGAGCTCCAATGATCCTTTTGTATGACCAATGAGCTCCAAAGATTCTCCTGTCACACACCAATGATTGAAAATGAACAATGCGGCTCCAGGAAGCCTCCTATCACTGAGCTCCAGTGTCTTTCTGTCTCTGCCTCCTCAGCACTGATACTATAAGCACATGACACCATACCTAACTTTTCACAAGTGTGCTGGAGATTGAACTCAGGTAACTCATGCAACCACTTTACCGACTGAATCCTCAGGCCCTGGATTTAATTTTTGTTTTCCTGATTAGGCAAGTTGAACATCTCTACTTAGCAATGGCAAAACTAATCCTACAGGTCTAATATTGGAAGAAATACTACATAAGCATGGTACTTAGAGACAGGAAGATGCTCAATTATCTATCTCTGTAGACTCGAAGCTAGTAGCAAAAACCAGCCACTTTATTATCTCTGATTATTTGGTGGGATGATTGGGCTCAGCTGGGTTTTCTGTTCCCTGTGATGTCAGAACCACTGTGCTAACTAAGACAGCTCACTTTGACTCTTGGTAGTTTTTCTTATTATTATGTAAGAACTCAGCAGGAGATGTCAATACAGCTTGTCGTCTTACCTCCATGCTACTGCTGTATGCATTTTAAGCTTCACAGTATATCAGCTGGAGACCAAGAATTGGAAAGTCGAAACTGTTTTTGTAAGGTCTGTACTGGAAAGTTTAGAATCTCATTTCTGCAACACTCTGTCACAACCATCACGAATCACGAGCCCAGCAGCAGAGGGAGGCAAATAACAGCTGACTCTTTCTGTCACATGCAGAGAGAGGAGAAACTACTGCAGCCACCTGAAAGGCGACAACCACAATAGGCAATCAAGGGTGCCTAACTCTATCATCTTGATTACCTCGTTGAGCATATCTGAAAACCCAAGAGGTTCAACTCTGTGGATGGAACTTGAAAAGCTACTGTAATGGATTCCGATGTAGAAGCTAAACAGGGAACAAAGGACAGTGTGAGTCAGCCATTTGTCAGCTATGACATCAAACCTCTGGATCCAAGAGACACTATATCACATGCTTTGACATAAATTTTGTTATCAAGTTATTTGAATTACCATGCAATGATAGCAAATGGAACAAGTTATTATTAGGTACTAAAACATTCCTTGCCTTCTGGCTACTATAAATAAAGCTGCTATGAACATAGTGGAGCATATGTCCTTGTTATATGTTGGAGTATCTTCTGGGTATATGCCCAGGAGTGGTATAGCTGGGTCCTCAGGTAATTCTATGTCCAATTTTTCTGAGGAACTGCCAGACTGATTTCCAGAGTGGTTGTACCAGCTTGCAATCCCACCAACAATGGAGGAGTGTTTCCTCTTTCTCCACATCCTTACCAGCATCTGCTATAATAGCCAGAAGCTGGAAAGAACCCAGATGTACTTCAACAGAGGAATGGATACAGAAAATGTGGTACATTTACACAATGGAATATTACTCAGTTATTAAAAACAATGAATTCGAGAAATTCTTAGGCAAATGGATGGAACTAGAAATATCATCCTGAATGACATAATCCAGTCACAAAAGAACAGAAATAGTATGCACTCTCTAATAATTGGATATTAGCCCAAAAGCTCATAATATCCGTGATACAACTCACAGACCACATGAAGCTCCTGAACAAGGAAGACCAAAGTGTGAGTGCTTTGGCCCTTCTTAGGAGGAGTAACAAAATACTCATAGGAGCAAATATGGAGACAAAGCGTGAGACAGAAACTGAAGGAGGGGCTGTTCAGAGACTGCTCCACCTGGGTATCCAACGCTTGTGCAGTCACCAAAGGTAGATGCTGATGTGGATATCAGGAAGTGCATGCTGACAGGAGCCTGATATAGCTGTCTCCTTAGAGGTCTACCAGAGCCTAAAATATTCAGAGGCGGATGCTCACAGCTAACCATTGAACTGATCATGGGGTTCCCAATGGAGGAGTAAGAGAGAAGATTGAAGGAGTTGAAAGGGTTTCCAGTCCCATGGGGAGAGCAACAATACCAACCAACCAGAGCTCCCAGGGTCTAAACCACCAGCCTGGGAGCACATAGGGAGGGACCCATGGCTCCAGCTGTATATGTAGGGGAGGATGACAATGTCAGGCATAGGTAGGTGAAGAAGTCCTTGGTCCAGTGAAGGCTAGATGCCCCAGTGTGGGGGAAATCATGGGTGGGGAGTTGGGAGGGTAGGGGGGACATATCCTCATAGAAGCAAGAGGAGGGGGATGGGATGGGGGTTCCTGGGTGGGGGAGGGAAATGAGGAAAGGGGATTACACATCTAAAATTTAAATAAAATATCCAATAGAAAAAATATTCCTTGCCAAGATACAGACCCCAAATTCCATATCAAATCAGGACTTGTACCACTACCCCAAATATTGCTATAAGGAAAAGCATCCCACTGATTTGGCAGCATATACATCAGCTGAGAAGGAGTACACTACAGACAGGGGTAATGTGAAGAGAAATAGTGATTAGTTGGCTCTAAAGTCATTTCAGCAGATTCAGTCAACTAGAAAGGCACCATCATTCAGTACATGAGGTAACCAACTCCAGGCCCAGAAGGACGATCACATGATCCCTGCCTTATAGGAGAAAGCATCTAACTAGAGTCTATGCATGCCTGAATAACCAATAGCCCCACTAGTTTAAGAAAATGAAAATTTTATTTGAACTTTAGAAGCTTAGTGTTCATAAGAGTTAATTTTATGTTAACTTGACTGGGCCAATAGATACCTAGAGAGTTAGTAAAAACACTATTTCTTTGTATGCTTGTGGGGTTGTCTATGAAAGAGATTAGCATTTGAATGAGACTGAGTAAGGATGTCCCCCACCTATGTGAGTGCACATCCTCCAGCCCAGGGACAGTCCTAACAGAACAAAAAGCAGAAGGACCATATCTATTCTCCTTGTGCTAGGATGTCATGGTCTCCCACTGCAGACACCCTGAACTCCTTGTCCTCAGGACTTAGGATTCTAAACTTCCACTCAATCCCCATTCCAAGTTCACATGCCTGGAGAATTGGATCCAGGGCTTATACCTCAGCTCCCTTGTATGTAAATTATACCAATGGTTTTTATGGTTCTGTGGCTTGCAGAGAGCAGAACTTCTTAGGCTCCATGTGAGACAATTCCTGAAATAAAATATCCTCATGTGCAATCATTGCCCTGGGATCGGGTCCCAGCCTGCCTAATGTAGCAATTATTATCCCCTTGTATACAAAAGAAAGTGATGTATGGGGAATGAAAGTATAAATCAAAATTCTAATTGTTCTACCATTCTCCTGAACAACACACATCATCTCAGACCATAGATTTTGGTGTTAAGAAATTATTACATTTATTATTGTGTGTGGTTGGTGGCTGTGCTCACATGCCATGGCATGTTTGTGGACATCCAAAGACAATGTCCAAGAATCAGTTCTCTCTTTCCATTAGCTATATCCTGGGAATTAAACTCAGGTCACCCTATTTGGTGGCAAGTGCCTTTACTTGCTGAGTTGAATCACACATCTAAATGTCTCAGCTCAGTTCCTGACTTGTTATTAAATACCACCTGTGAGAGTTTGGACACATTAGTTTGGTCTCTGTGCATATGTTTTACTCTCTACAGAATGCAAATGATGAGATCAATTTAAAGAACTCTTAGAAGAAATGGATTAACATATACAAAGCCATTGGAAGAGTGTCAATACATAATTAGCTATTTAGAAACATTTGCTTTCATTAGTTTTACTCCCATATTTACAAGATATTGGAGCCCAACTCAAACTTGAGTAATGAAGGGAAATACTAGCAAATACAACAGGATGTCAGCAGAGTCCCTGTTTTCTAGATCTACTTAACTTGACTTACAGATAGCTGGTCCCCCAGGAGCAAGATGTCCTCTGAACTTGAAACTAGAGCAGGAAGAGGCAATGCCCCCCTCCAAAAAAAAAAAAAAAAAAAAAAAAAAAAACATATTACTATTATAGCATGTTCCCTAAATGTCCCGGTCTGGATCATGTGACCAACACCTGGGCTTGGGGGGGTGGGGTGGTAAAGGGAACAGACTCAACCCAGCCATCACATGGCCTAGCTGAATTACAATGAATGGAAGCAAGGGTTGCCAAGAGAACAAGCCTAGACACACAAATCATAAAGCTCCTACAGGAGCTGGAGATAAGAATAAAGTTCAGATCTGCTCCCCTTCTGTTCTGCCATCTTTCCTCCACCCCCACACTCCTTGTCACCGTTTCTTTATTATTATTTACTCCACATCTTCACAGAGACTTTTTTTTTTACAGTGTTTTCTTTCTCAAAATATGTTCAGCAACAAGGTGGTATATCACCAAGAGACAAGCCATCACACAGTAAGCAGGAAAGACAAGAAATACCTTCCTTCATCCTTTCAGAACGAAAAGACAAAGAGAACAAAAACACTCTTGTGATTTATAGGCAGTCCCCCTTTCCTCCCAAGAGTGCAGCAGATTTTAGAGATGCTGGCTGCCTCATGAGAGGAATGAACCACAAGAATTACAACTGTGGTCTGAGCTTGCTACCGTTACTGTAAAGAGCCCGCTTCGCACACATGGAGACGAGCTCCCTGCCAATAATGGACACTTAACTGCCTCAACTACCTATGGGTCTCATTTAATCTGCCCATTTAGATACCTTTCCCTCTGCAGCCATCAAGTTAGCACAGGAAAAGGATTTTACAGATCATTTGGTTCAAACCCTTCATGTTCCAGATGAAAGCAAGAGAGGTTTATTAGCCAAGAGCAAGGTCACCTAGTAGGTTCTGGATAGGTCCAGAAGTAGGTCCCAGGTTCCCTCTATATACTATGCTTGTTTGGAGAAGTCATTTCTGTCAAAAGCTACCCAGTGACCAATATACTGTTAATTTTCTCTTCCATATTATGGAAACAAGACATATTTATTACAAAGTTTCAATAAATATGCACCAATCGCTGTCACGGGAGGCATAACAATGACAAGATATAGGGCTCAGAGCTGACTTTGTTCAAAGTCTTCCTTGGGTATTTCTCCACTCAGCAATGGGTGTTCAGTACTGGATTTCTCTCAATTAATGCCAGCTCCTATGGACATACTTCTCACTTTACAAATACTTTGTGCCAGAATTGAATTTTTCTCCATTCGAAAAGGAAAAAGAGAAGGAAGGAAGGCAGGCAGGCAGCCCTGATATCTCCTATGAACTCTTATTACAAGACCGCACATAGTTGTGTGTAGGTGTGTGTGTGTGTGTGTGTTCTGATAGCTAAGACCTTCACATAAAATGAATTAGTATTAGATAATCAGATGGTCAAGGACCCACTTACAAATTTTCCATTCATCGTAAATAATATGTCCAAATTAAGTTTAATTTACTTTATAGGCAAAGAAAAAACTTAAGTTAACATATTTGGCAATGCATGTTCCTGTTCTCCTCTCTATGTGTATTAAGGAGTTGTGCCTTCCCACCACTGTCTTTACCTAACTGTCTGTATACATGGAATAAAAGTAACATATATTCAAGATTGTATCTCGAAGACAAGAAGCAAAAGAGCACTGTCCATATCTAAAATATCTTTGAGCATCCTTGATTTCTCAACATTCCCATCACTGGTCATGGTCAATGCCTTGGGAAACTCATTGGTAAGAATCTCATTGGCTAGATCTCAAGGGAAACACTAGATATTCAGCCTCCAAGACTACAAATGTCATTTCAAGTTTGTGTCTTTGGTGTCAATTAAGTCTCCATCTCACTGCTTTCTTGTGTTACTCTGGGTCCTCAAAGGGGATGAAACCGACAGAAAAAAAATATGGTTTATTAAATGGGGAGTTTTAGATTGTTTTACAGGATGTGATGGTAGGTCAACAATGGCTGTCTTACATTGGAGAGGGGGGTAATCAGATAGTTGCTCAGTGCATGAAGCTAGATGTCCCAGTGGTCCCAAGATGAAGCTGAAGGCCTAGAGGATTCCTAGAGAGATGCTGGGGTTTGGTCTGTATTAGAACCCCAAAGAAACTGGTTCTCACGTCAATGAAGGACAGCCTCTGGCAGGTATTACTCACATTTTAGGATGGATCTTCCTGATTCAAATAATCTGATAAAGAAAATCTCTCACAGGAGTGCCAAACAGTTTGTTTTAGCTGTTTACAGATACCATCAAATCAACAAATCAAGACTAGCCATCACATTTCTCTATGACAATTTTGCCTCAGCCCATGGCATGTGAAGAATATGCTACCCAGAAAGCTTCTTTACCTAGTTAAAGTCAGTAGTGTTGAGGCAGTGGTAGGAAATACTATAGTTCTTATATCCAGTGTTTCATTGAGGTATCTGCTACCAATTTATTAATAAATAGTGTTTTCTTCATATTAGTGAAAAGTGATGTAGCCACCATGGGTTGGGTTATGAGGAAATGAAGCAGACAGACCAACACCATTATAACATAAATGGCATTATCTAGAAATTAAGGTAACAACAGGTCCTAAAGAGCAAAGCTATATCCATATTCTAAGTTTTTTTTCTTAAGAGATAGCATGAAGTTTAAATTTACATTATGAATACAGCTTTCCTTTTATAAGCTGAAGTACATTATTTTGGTCCATTGAGCAAACTCATTCTTATTCATTGCCTTTTAAAGTTGACATTTAACTTCCACAGCTGTACAGCTAGCAAACAGCAAAAGAACTTTTAATATTCAAGAGGGTAGATTTCAAACTAGCACAGATTCCTGCTGTATGTGACATCCTGTAATTAATACGCGTGCACTGAAAGGAAGAATTACATATGGAATTAGTTGAAGAAGGTTGGAAGTTGCTCACATATTTATTTACTTGCTCATACGCATAAATCAAATTACACAAACAAGTAATTCTTGCAATTCAAACTAGTGCTGATTTCTAGAAGACTTGTGTTCTAAAGCATTTACTAAAATAGATTTGAAAATATTTGAATCTATAAGGCCTTGAATCCCTAAATCAAATAAGATAGGAATGTGATGCTCCTCTTCCCTTATAATTTGTGGTGCAACCATAGAAATAAACAATTTGTCGAAGATGTAACTATGCCATAGCTATAGTATATCAGCCTGTCTACAGCCCAGAACCCACAGGGGATGCAGGAGTGGCAGCCTTACCCTTTGAAGCACAGAATGTAGCAAGAAAAACAGGAATTGGAATCATTATACAAAAAGATGATCAGTGCTTAGACAAAAGAGGAGCACAGTGCTATGGTCAACCACAAGGAAAGACGTAACCAGGTCACAGGAGTGGGGGAGACAGTGTTAGAAGGTGGTCAGGAGACACTGCATGGTTTCAGAATTAAACTTGAAGATGTACATCAATCCTGCTTCCTCAAAGACACCATTAAAACTTCACATTGAATTTATATACTTAGGAATATACATACACACACACACCAGCAATTAATAGAGAAAAAAAAAAGACCATGAGTTTGAAAGAGAGTACAGAGTATATGGAACTGTTTTGGGGAGGAAAAGGAAGGAGAAAACAATGTAATTATATTATAATCTCAAAAATAAAATAAACTTTTAAAAACTTTATTTTTAGCATCTTTTAGAAATTAGAGCCCACAAGAACACAGAGAACAGAAGAGACAGGAGAAACAACCATTTAGAGCTCAAGAGAAGAGGAACAGTTGATCCCTGGTTTAGAAACGTTAATCCTAGATCAGCAAAGGAGTTGTGAGAAAGTATTTCCTTTGCTGTAAAGCTCCACCTCTCCCTCCTTCCTAGCTTCACCCCTCCTGGAAAGGAGTCACTGGAAAGGGTCAAAGAGAAAGTCCTTGATCAACCACACAATCTGGTGACTCTACAGTGTAGATTTAGTACTGATGTCCCAACAAGATTACCCTTGCCTTCCAGGACAAAGGCCTGTCACCCTCCAGCTGAAAGACTGGGAGCCTCCCCTAGGAACCTGTCCTGTGATTCTGCTTTGAAAGAATGGCCTCCAGGGAAACTGTGAGTCAGAAAGCCTCAGGGCTTCCTGTCTCACCACTAATCACGACCATAAATGACCAAAGACAACTCACAAGTGAAAAACTGGAATGGAGATTATATATATTATATATATGTATAATATATATAATATATATTACATATTATAGATTATATATTATATAATATATATAATATATAATATATATAATATATATTATATATGTATTATATATATCATACACACACATATATATTTCATTATATATATGTTTGTATATATATATATATATATATATATGAATGAAAACATGAAAGCAGGACACATTCAGGAGAAAGAAAACTCAAGAAAAATAGTTATTAATATCCCAAATGCAGAGAAAAAAATCCTGTGGGTATGAACTCGTGTAACAAGAGGAGAATTCAAAAGAAAGAAAAAAATAGATGTTTCGAAAGAAAACAAAGTAAGAGAGAGAGAGAAAGAGAGAGAGAGAGAGAGAGAGAGAGAGAGAAGCCAAGAAAATCAGAGGGTGCAGACAAGCAATGCCATTTCTAAATAAAGGATTTATAGAACAGAGAACAGAGAAGGTGGAATAAATCCCTAAATGCTCTTACTTCAGGTGAGTTTATAGAGTAGAGCAGCCAGCAGAGTGGTCACAAGGCCAGCATCAGTTACCATGGTGAGTCCTGCAATTCACAACTGGATACTTCTCATCATGCTCCTGCTTATATTGCTGTTTATTTAAATATGAATGATGTGTCTTCTTTAGAAAGATGGATAGGTCAGAATTATTTTTGGAATGGCAACTCTTGCTAACCTCAAGTAAATGCATTTCTTTACCCACAAAAACATCCATGTCTTGCTATACAGTTGATTCTCTTGGTTCACTGCCATGCTCCTTCCTAGGACACTGACATAAACACCAAATTAGCAAATACTAAACCAGAGGAAATGCAGGTTAGATTCCTGCAAGGCCCTGGTGGGTTTGGGTTTGGTTTGTTCCTATTTTGTTTGTGTTAGAGACAGAGTCCTACGGTGTAGCCTGGTTGGTCTCAAACATGTAATCCTCCTGCCTCTGCCTCACAGCTTGCTATGATTAGAGGTGTGAAAGAAACATCTGTAAGCTGGTCATACTTGATCAATGCACAATCTTATTTCACGTGTCTACTTAAAGACATTTAGAATATATTTGTGGTTCTGAAACAAATTGTTTTGGGAATGGTGATTCTTGCTAACCTAAAATAAATACATTTCTTTACGCATAAAAAACACCCATGTCTTGCTGTACAGGCAAACTCAAGTAAACTTAACCGCCAATTACTCTGTAATTCTTGCCTGAATGAAATTTCCTTAAAGTCTGAATTTTCTTCTCTCCAAAAGACATGCCACAGCGCTCTCGTACTTAAAAAAGAAGATATCACACTGACTCTACATGTAGGCAGGTTTTTTTTTTTTTTTTTTTTTTTTAAATGGGACTAACAAAGACATGAAAGTTAGCAAAGCACAACACTTAGCTAGGTATGAAAAGAACATGTGCTCATGTGTGAGAGCCGCCATAGCAACACATTTTTTTTTCAAACCTCAGCTAGAAGTGTGTACACAGGTGACTTAGATTATCTGCTCACACAGAGATGATCTATCTCATCAGCTTCACAAAGTACTGATTTTTCCCCCTATGCATGTTTGTTTTCCCTGTTTTGGAGAAAGGTCTCACTATGTGACCCAAGCTGACCTAGAAGTACACCCTCACTGGAGCATCCCAAGGGCTTGCGATACAAGCATGTGCCATCCTGCTATCATTCCGAGATTGCAAGTAAATGTTAGAGAGCGGAAGAATTCACAAGTAAGTACTGTTTGATTTATTATGGTCGCTGCTGTTACTATTGTCATTATTGTTAACTGATGCTATGCCTCTTTATGGACAAAAGTCCGTTACTAAAGTTCCAGACGTCATGTAAAGAATGTTTTGTTGACCTCAGGACGTTCCTCACTCTAGTAAACTAAGCTACTGAATCAACATTCTATATAATCAGGAGCAGGTTAGGAACAACTTACGGTTTTCTCGGATCTGGTGGGGATTCCATAGAAACCTCCCGAAAGCCTGTGGGAGGCAATTCTGGATCCCTGTAAGTGAGACAGTAGCTTTTAAGAAATGTAGCAGACAGTTACATTTGACATTTCAAAGCCATTCAGAACTAATTTGGGGACGACAACTTTTATGTCTGCAATGTTTATATACTTTGAAAGTGATAATAAACTGATGAGATATTTTATCATCTTTTGTCATTACTTTGGCTACATTTTTCAATAATTGCAATAGAAAGCAAAGTCTATTCGATGTATTTCTCTAGAGGGGCACTCTGCCTCTCTAGGAGAAATAAATACCTGTGAGAGACACTTAAAATACTCTGACTGCAAGAACATCAGAGCAAACAATCCTGGTTTAGTGACAGCTTACCTAATTCTAACCGTCAGGCAATATTTCTAGGCACATTTCATACTTTATTGCTTCTAGACTTCAGAACAAGCCTCTGAAGTAAGCATTTACCCATTTTATACATGTGCAAACAGGATCATAGATGCCAAGTAACTTCCATGAGTAAATTGTAGAAGCAATCTTCAAACACTTAAGTAAGGTTCAGATAGTAAGAACCCTGAGCCAGAAAGATGAGTTTTAGTTGAACCTTGAATAAATCAAACCTTGATTGGTTAACAGTTAAGAGTGAAGACTCCTTTTGCAAACAGGGTAGAGAATAAGCAGACAGTAGAGATGCTTGCAACTGAGCACTTGACGTGTGACTGGGATTACTTGCCTCTTTCCTATGAATATAAAACCTGGGGTGTGTGGGTTCTACAAGCAAAAGACGAGACAATGTATACCTTTCCAAAATCCCAGAGCACATGGTTTCGTCATTTACCAAGGCATTTTTCTTCTTCTCTACGAAGTCCTTGTTTACAAAAACTTGGGACATCTGTTCACGTGCTTCTGACATCCACCTCTGGAGAAATCGAAGCCACATATAAGAAAATTAATCACCAACAAGGTCAGCCACTAAAATATTTCCCTACTAGGGCATATTCTGATTTTAATTACTGACTCCAGATGACATTTAAAACATGAAAAACAGCTCAGAGCCACTATTTCATCATAAGTATCTGAAAATAGCAATTCCTGTATGTTGTTGGAAAATAAAAACCAGTTAGCTTCTCCTATAAAATAGGAAGTACTCGTTCAACTAGGTACTGACTCTTCCTAGTTTCTTTTCTCCTTTTTAACTCTTTTTTTTCAGGAGTGGTATGTGGTTTTGTTTGTTTGTTTGTTTGTTTGTTTGTTTTGTTTTGTTTTTTAGATTCCCTAAGAAAATTCAAAAGGTTTTCAGGGTCTTCCAATGTCACTGTCATGATCAATGTTGTCCATTCTTCTCCAAGGGGTAATTCAGTGGATTGTCAAGCAAGTGCTACAGTGAGGGATCATTTGCAAGTTACAAGGTAAACTTCCTTAGACCATGTGAGGAAGCATTGTGGGTAGCATCCAGGGAGCCTTAGAAATGGAAGTTCTTTTTTCTAAGAGCAGGAGACTGCGGTGAGCTAAGGATTCAGTATTTTTGCCATACATTGGCAGATGACCAGGACTCTAGAGGCTCAGCATAGAGAAGCAGAATTTATCACTAAGAAAATGTAGTATTTTCCTAGCCCAGAAGATTAGATTTCCCAAGGCAGCCACTGAAACTCCAGAACACAATATACTACAAAGAATGTTATTTAGGTAAAAAAAAAAAAAAAAAAAAAGAGTAGAGGGAACTGATCTTTGGAAAGCTGAAGTCTTTCGTTGCAGAATTATCAGAGTTACAGTCAAAGGCATAGTTAGAGTATAGTTTGGTTAGCACAAGTTCTGCTGTAGTTACTCAAGGCAATTTTAACCAGTGTCTTTGGTCATGGTTCCCTGATCTAGCCTTAGCCTTCTAGACTCTTGGCTTCTCTGACCACTGATCTCAGAAGACCACAACTTCCTGAATCGCATGGCCTCCCTAGCACACTTTCCCAGCTCTGACTCCATATGCTCAGTTATGTTTATTCTTGGATTTTCCTACTCACAAATTAGGAGCAAGGAAAACTGTATTGGGCTTTATATATCTTAATAGAAAGAAAAATATTTAAATGAATCTTAGGGGAAAGGTGATAAGACATTATTTTGTTTAAAGGTATAAGATTTTAAAAGTTAACATTTCAGGGCTGGAGACAAGGCTCAGAGGTTAGGGGTACTGGCTGCTCTTCCAGAAGGACCTGGATACAACTCCCAGCACCCACGTGGCAGCTCACAATTGTCTGTAACTCCAGTTCCAGCAGATATGGTACCTTCATGTAGACATACATGTAAGCTAAGTATCAATGCACATAAAAAAAACAAATTAATTTTTAAAATTTAACTTCCTAACCTTCTTTAGTTTATATGAAGCAAAGGTGTTTCCAGATATGGAAAGTTTTAGGGGTCCACATCAGAGTTAGACTATAGCAAGTAGTAGACAAACAGATAAGAAGCTGTCTGACCACAGAGTCTACTCAACGCTTCTGTGTAAGAGAAGCAAATGCTACCCACTGATATTAGGTGCTGCTTCCTCCTCTTCTTCAGTGATAGAATTTTATATTTCAGCTGGACTCGTGGAGTTATAGACTACGTTTTCCAGCCTTCCTTCACACTTTGTCAAGGTGTGCACTGCACTATGGAACACTAGTGGAAGTCACTTATACAGCTTCCTGGGGCAGTCTCTTATATTCCTGTTCCTGCTAAACTGGGGGTGAACATCATAATTGGTATCCAGCAGCCATTTTGGATCTTTCTCAAGGGGTGGCAGCGCAGAAAGCTGTAAGGAATAGGATTCTTGTGACCATCTGTGAAACTTCCATATAGTTCTAATCTGCTATCTCCCAGACCTTTTACATGAGAGTATAAAAACCTTATGTGAACAGCCTCTGTTGATTTCTGGGTCTGGGTGCTCGTAGCCAAATCTAATCCTACACCATCTTAATGTGAAAATCACTTTAGAACCTAACATAAGCATAACTCATAAAAGCACTTCCATATGTTCAAAAGGGTTTTTTGGGGATATATACATCACAAACTCGAGATAGGCAATTTGGTGTATGACATAGCTAAATCAGCACAGCAAAAACGCAGTGATAATCACTAAAATTTCAATTTGATTTGCATAATAAAATCTAGCTTGAGTCAAGTGACACTATTTTTTTAAAAAATTAAACGTTTCCAAGAAGCTCGTTTCAGAAAATCATTAATATTTCCTGTTTTCTTGGGAGACAACTATTTTAAGATCCCAATTTCTTAATTTTCATGATAAACTCCCCCATGTGTGCTGCACTTAAGAAAACCCAGTATAAAGTCTGTTTAACAGGTTAGAAATAAAGGGATAGAGAGAGTGCTGGGGCAAGTGAGAGCAGGACGGGCACTGGGTGACTCTGTGCCTTTCGGAGGAGAGATCCTAAGGAGCCGAGAGGCAACATGGCTCGTATGTATTTTTTGTGCAAACCTGCTGGGAGCCACACAAGAAGCACCCGGATCTGTGAACTTCTCCGAGTTCTCCAAGAAGTGCTCGGAGAGGTGGAAGATCATGTCTGCTAAAGAAAAGGGGAAATTTGAAGACATGGCAAAGGCTGACAAGGATTGTTATGAAAAAGAAATGAAAACCTACATTCCCCTCACAGGGAAAACCAAAAGGAAGTTCAAGGACCCGAATGCACCCAAGAGGTCTTTCGGCCTTCTTCCTGTTCTGTTCTGAGTACCGCCCCCAAATCAAGGACAAGCATCCTGGCTTATCCATCGGTGATGTTGCAAAGAAACCAGAAGAAATGTGGAACAACGCTGCAGCGGATGACAAGCAGCCCTACGAGAAGAAGGCTGCCGAGCTTGAGGAGGAGTGTGAGAAGGATATTGCTGCCTACAGAGCTAAAGGAAAACCTGATGCAGCGAAAAGGGGGTAGTCAAGGCTGAAAAGAGCAAGAAAAAGAAGGAAGATGAAGAGGGTGAGGAGGATGAAGAGGATGAGGAAGAGGAGGAAGAAGAGGAAGATGAAGGTGGTGATGAATAATTTTGCTCTAGAGCAGTTTTTTTTCTTGTCTGTGAAGCATTTAACCCCCCTGTACACAACTCACTCCTTTTAAAGAAAAACATTGAAATGCTAAAAAAAAAAAAAAAAAGAAAGAAAGAATGGGAAGGTCCAGTAATGACTCCCCACACATTACACAGGATAGGGGAAATGGGAAGGTTTCATTATGACTTCATCATACATTCTACATGTGAGGGAAGCCAGCACCCTGCTCAGTGTGGTTTACATCCTAGATGTGGCTAGGCTCATGTCAGAAGCTCCCCCACTGACAGATCTTCTTGGTTCCTATAAGGCCTAAGAACACATTGTCCTTCGCCTTCTCTGAAGGGAGTAGAAATAACTGGCCAAGTCAAGCTTTCCCACGGGCTGCTTCTAGAACTTCCTATGCTGTAGTCCTTTGACAAGTATGAGTGAAACCCCAACCTCCGAGGAACATTTACAGTCACTCTGTGATATCCTCAAGGCCTTCACTCCTACAGTTCACCCTTCCAGGTGTACTGACTGCCTTCCTTCGACTTCCACAGAGTTCCTCGACACTCCAAATACTTTTGGCCAGTTCTTTCCAATTTCAAATTGTTTATTTTTAAATGTTCTGAGTGAATGAGAGGCCAAAACATTGAAATCTAGTTATTGCCCAAATGCTCTTCACGGTCTGTACAAGCAGCACATCACCTCACACTGGAAGATAGATGAGATTTTAGTTCTTTGGTTGCTAACAAAGAAGGTCTTATTTAAGCCTGCCAAGCAGTACTTTTAATCAAGGATTTTTTTTGCATCATTGCCAAAAACAAAATCATCATCATCATCATCACCATCATTAAATAATAATAAGACATTGTAAAAGGTCCTTTATTTAAAAATCGCAAGCTCTTTCATTCCATTATTACCAGACCTCCTTTTAATTTTGCTTGAGTCTCCAGGAGCTCCTCCTCCCATTCCACCTCCATTCCCTGGGGACGCTGCCTCTTCCTATGGACCCAGGGTCTCGTGAGCTTTTTCCTGATGTTCTTCCTGACTTTGACACCATTTCTATTCCTTTGTGTCATGTAAAGACCTGAAGACACTCTGTACTAGGTACTGCCCTGCTATCACAGTTTTCTAGGATCCAGAGTGGGCAACAGCAACCAAAGAACAGAGCATCCACTCAATAAAGATGAGAGCAGATAGCTACATCGAGAAACATCCCAAACATCAAGACTACAGATGCCTAGTTCCCAGCACAGAAAAGTACAAACGAGCAATCACAAGATACCTCCTCAAGAAGACACCAACCCTATTGCAATAGGCTAAAAGAAGAGCAATGGCTGAAGTACAAGTACTTTGAAATAGCAATTCAAATGTGTTCAAGAGTTTAAAGAGAACACGAATAAATGCCTTAATGAAAATCACAATAATACCAACTATTGAATTAAATAATGAAGACATTTCAAGACATGAAAATGAAGTTAATAGAATCACAAAAGAAAACCCAAACAAATAAAAATGGAAATGAAAAACTTAAAGAGTGTCAAACAAAATCCCCAGAGATATTGTAAGGCCCCCACGAAGGGAGGACCTCACCCAAGCCTCAGGAATTTGCGGCCACCCATTAACTCACAAGACACTGAACTTGATGCAATCAGCAAGAGGTATATTTTGATCAACATGTTGAGGTCAAGACCCATGACCCACGCAGGGGCAGTGGGGTCTGACTTTGGAGACAGAGAGAATTCAAAGCCAAAAACCACAACTCAGGGGGGAAATTACAACCCAGGGTGAGTAAAGGAGGGCTATTGGAGAGCACCTGTGGAAAGTCCCAGCCCATTATTCAGTTTGTGACAGGGTCCAAGGAACAGTCATGGGGAACATTTTGTATGGGCTATTCTCTAAGAGCCTATTCATAATCAACAATCTATGTTGTGGTCAGCCAAGTTCCTGAAACACAGAGCTCACAACCAAGCTGACCTGCACTCTTGGTTCTGCCCAGCCTGCTAGGAGATTTTGAAAATTTTTAACCCTTTCAATATGTCTAATCAACAAATTACATGGAACAGAAGAGAGAATTTCAAGTCCTGGAGACAAGGCATTAGAAAGAAATCAACTGGGCAAACTCCAAAATCTGCATCTCTGTGTCTGATGTCAAAATGCTCCTCAAATCTCTAACTGGTTTCAGTGTTGTTGACTGCAATACACTTCTTTTTTGTGATCTGGTTCCACTCCCTGTTAGCAGCTTTCCTTGGCAGGTATCCCATGGCTCTGGCATCTCTAATGTCCTGAGGTCTCTATGATAATTCAAACTTCACCATCATAGAACTTCATACAATGGCCTCTCTGTGCCTACATGCAAGGACACCCTTGCAACATGCCTGGCTCCAGTGACTTTCCTTAGTTGTGGAAGAAGATTCCATAACCCATTTCTTTCTAGGCCTACATGGAGGGAAACCCCTGCTACATACCTGTCATAACCCCTTTATTTTAATTTTTACTCTAAAGCCAGACCATGTGTATACTTGCTAGTTTTTTCTGCCAATTTGACACAAGTTAGAGTCATCAGAGAGAAAGTAGCCACAGTTGAGAAAAATGCCTCCATGAGATCCAGATGTAAGGCATTTGTCAGTTAGTAATCAGTGGGGGAGTATCTATCTCATGGTAGATGGTAGCATGCATGGGCTGGTGGTCTTGGGTTCTAAAAGAAAGTAGGCTGAGCAAGCCACGGGGAGCAAGCCAGTAAGCAGCATCCTCCTTGTCTCCAGGTTCCAGTGGTGCTTGAGTTTCTGTCCTGACTTCCTCCAATGATGGACTATGATCTGGACATGTAAGTCAAATCCTTTCCTCTGCAACTGGCTTTTTTGGTCATAGAGTTTTATCACAGCAATAGAAATCCTAAGACAATGTGGCCAAAGCTGCCAAATTCTGCTGCTTGCTGGAGCTGGAACACACTTCACCAACTTTCAGTTTTTGGTTTTCTTCATTGTCTAAATGTGGCTATTCTGGAACTTCTGCTATAGACTAGGTTGGCCTTAAACTGGGAGATCTGCATGCCTCTGTCTCCTAAATCGTTAAATTTAAATCCTAAATCCTAAATCCTAACACACCTGGACCTAAGCTTTTCTTTAATTCCTTTTCACAAGCTGCAAGCTTAGCTGGGTGGGTTCTTGGCCTGAGGTCACCGTTGTTGGTTATATTTAATCTCAATTTGGAGCTTCTATCCTGCCTTTGATTAGTCAGTTTCTGGGTAAAACACACACACAAACCTTTATATTTATAATAAGCCTTTATTAGCAATATTGGGCAAATATCTACCCCCTATGCTATTAAAAATCTATTTCCTATCGATAACTGTGGAAAGCTTCTGCTGCGCCCTAAAGAATTATCCCAAACATCCCCTTTTGTCCTTTTTTAAGGAACATCCTGTTGTTTTTCCAAAGATTACAGCTAGTGCTCCCCTTAAGGGGGCATCTAACATATTTACAGATGGATCAAAAACTGGCTGTGGAGCCTATATGGTAGAGGGTCAGAAACCAGTTTTATGTCAGTTTCAAATCACTTCTCCTCAAATCGTTGAATTGAAAATAGTGATAGAGGTCTTTAAACAATGTAATTTCCCCTTTAATTTGCTTTCAGATTCGCATTATGTGGTTAATGCAGTTAAAGTTTTGGAATTGGCTGGTCCCATTAAAAATACCAGTACAGTGTGTAATTTATTGAAACAACTACAAATGTTGATTTGGCAGAGACAACATCATTTTTATGTCTGCCATATTAGGGCTCATACAAATTTACCTGGTCCGTTGAGTGCTGGGAATGCCGTAGCAGATGCTTGGACCAGAATGGAATGTATATTTTTAAATTCTGCCGTTGATCAAGCTGTTCAATTTCATAAAGATTTCCATGTTAATGCTAAGACATTACAGCAAAAATTTCACTTGACTCGAGCTGATGCCAGACAAGTAGTTCTTAATTGTCCTCAATGTGTGATTTTTCACCACCCCCCAGGTGTGGGAGTCAATCCCAGAGAACTTTTACCTTTGAAAATCTGGCAAATGGATGTGACTCATCTTGCTGAGTTTGGAACATTGAGATATGTTCATGTTTCGGTGGATACTTGCTCTGGCATTATTCATGCAACTCCTTTGAGTGGAGAAAAGGCACGCCATGTCATAAATCATTGCTTAGAGGCCTGGGCTGCGTGGGGGAAGCCACAGCAGCTTAAAACTGATAATGGCCCAGCATATACAGCTCAGCAATTTATGAGCTTCTGTAAACAGATGGATGTATATCTTAAACATGGATTGCCCTATAATCCCCAAGGGCAAGGCATTGTAGAACGTGCACATCGCACCCTTAAAGAAAGTCTGCAAAAACAGAAAGGGGGAATTGGCTATGGCCGCACCCCAAAAGAAAGATTATCCCTTGCCTTATTTACTTTAAATTTTTTGCAACTAGATGTGGACGGCCGCTCGGCAGCGGAGCGTCATGCCACCTGGAAGCCTGTAGCTCAAGGCCTTGTTAAATGGAAGGATGTGCTTACAGGCCTATGGTGTGGCCCGGATCCAGTGTTGGCCTGGTCCTGAGGCTCTGTTTGCGTTTTTCCACAGGACCGTGAAGATCTGGTGTGGGTACCAGAACGTTTGGTCCGCCGGTGCAATGTTGCTGATTCTCCTGCTTCTGCTGCCTCTGGTGAATCCTGTGATGACGGAATTGCGATGGGGGATCCTATCAGCATTCCTGATGCCGATGCCCATAAGGCATGATGCTCAAGTATTTATATTAATGTATAATCAAACAGCTGCCACAATAACAAGTAGATACCCTTTGGCAGTTGGCTCAATTGGGATGTGAATGGAAAATGACAGACCTTTGCATTATAATAATATGTCCAGAGATGCCAATTTATCTATACAATTATCTCAGTGATTGCTAGGAAATTGGTCAAGGAGGTTTGATTCCCTCATGCAGGAGTTTCGTGTGTCCATCACCATGGTGAATTCGACCAGAATGGATCTATCATTGGCAGATGGCTTGATCCTGCAAGCAGTTCAACATCTGAAAGAGTATGCGGGGATAGGAGTGTTAGCAGTTGCCCTAGTGGGTGTCTGTCTGCTCTGCTTGTTTTGTCTCTGTCGTATGGCTAGATCTCAAAGACGAGGGAGAGCCTTGGTGGTGCATGCCTTTCAAGCCATTGAGGCTGGTGTCTCACCTCAAGCTTGGCTGACGGCTTTGAAGCAGTAACTCTCTATAACCCCTTATATTCAGGATTGGACAGCCCTTGTACCCCTGGAGACTTGTGATCTCATTGCACATGGGATGGGTGTCCTACCTGTTTGTGTAGACCTCAGCTCTTGCACCTGGTGGGTTTGACCCATTGCACCCAGTAGAGTGAGTGTTCTAGTCTTAGCTGCTTGCTTTCGATCGTGAGCTCCTACGGAATGGAGCCTGCTTGATCAAGCAATGCTTGCTTTTGCAGTAAATAAAAAAAGGGGGAGATGTGGAAAGCTTCTGCTGCGCCCTAAAGATGGTGCCTACTGCCTTAGCCCTCTTGGGGGAAGAAGTCCTTATTTGGTGAGGAGGTTGCACTTTGCCGGTAGCCTGATCTCTCATCATGAGTGTGAACCTATGGTGGAGCAAAACGTAGTATGGGCTGATGGGCAGTCCACTGGAGGCTACTTAAGCTGCACTCACGGGAGGCACGGGGGCACACCCCTTGATCTTGTAACTGAAAGGCAATTCCTGAGTAAAACTGTCTCTGGAAGGAACTGGTGTGCTAGTCTTTCTTCCCTGCTGGTCAGGGTGGTCGGCGCGGCACAGATAACCCCCAGTTATTACTTACTATGTTTTATCTGGGCTGTTCTTAACTCCAACTGGCCCTTATGCTTATGGTTGTGCTGAGGTTGTGTGATTTAAAGTGTCTTGACTCCTAACCCATTCATTCTCTCTCTCTCTCTCTCTCTCTCTCTCTCTCTCTCTCTCTCTCTCTCACTCATTGTTCTCCTCTGACCTCAAGCCCAGGAACACCAAACCATGCCTATGTCTCTTCTGCCCAACTATTAGCTGTTGGCATCTTTATCACCAATCAGGAATAACTTAGGGGATAAGGTAACATAGCATCACTTGGGTTTACAAGTATATAGCATAGCAAAAGACTAAACCTCAACATCTTACCACTCCCTTAATTTAATACTCTGGCAAGCCAGGCAGTGGTAGTGCATGCCTTTAATCCTAGCACTTGGGAGGCAGAGGCAGGCAGATTTCTGAGTTCGAGGCCAGCCTGGTCTACAGAGTGAGTTCCAGGACAGCCAGGGCTACACAGAGAAACCCTGTCTCGAAAAACCAACCAACCAAACAAAAATACTTTGGCAATACAGATAAAAATTTACCATTTTAACAAGACCTTTCAATAATTCAATCCCCTTCCTCCTCTTCCTTCTCCTCCTCTTCCTCCTCCTCCTTCTTCTTCTTCCTTCTTCCTCCTCCTCCTCCTTTTCTCCTTCTCCTTCTCCTTCTCCTTCTCCTTCTCCTTCTCCTTCTCCTTCTCCTTCTTCTTCCTCCTCCTCCTTTCTTTCTCTCTCTTTTCTTTCTCCTTTCTCCTTTTCTCCTTTCTCCTTTTCTCCTTTTTCTCCTTTTTCTCTCTCCTTTCTCTCTCTCCTTTCTCTCCTTTCTCCTTCTCCTTCTCCTTCTTCTTGTTTTTCAGGACACAGTTTTTCTGTGAAACTCTAGCTGTTCTGAAATCCACTCTGAAGACCATGCTAGCCCCAAACTCAGAGATCTGCTTGCCTCTGGCTCACAATTGCTGGAATTAAAGGCACGAGCCATCACTGCCTGGCTCCATTGCTTTTTAAATCCAAAGTCCCCAAATCCACAACCCTTCAAACAAAATCATGTTCAGGCCTATCACAGAAATACCCTACTCCTAGTATTAGTTAGGGGTTCCACTTCTGGAAAAAAACAACAAGATTATGACAACACTTATAAAGAAACATTTAATTAGGGCTGGATTACAGTTTCAGAGGTTTAGTCCATTATTGTCATGGCAGTAAGCATAGAAGCATTCAGGCAGACACAGTGCTGGAGAAGCCAAGAGTTTTTACATCTTGATCTGAAGGCAGCAGAAGTAGACTGTGTTTCACACTGGGCAGATATTGATCATATATAAGACCTCAAAGCCCACCTACACAGTGACACACTTCCTCCAGTGAGGCCACACACACTCCAACAAGGCCGTACCTCCTAATAGTGCCACTCCCTCTAGACCAAGCATTCACACACATGAGTCTATGAGGCAAAACCTATTCAAACCACCACACTAGAAAAAGACCAAAAGTAAAAACAATGAGGAGAAAGGAAAGAAAAGAAACATGGGTCAAAGGCACAGAAAATAGTTTTTAAAAGTCATAAAGAAAATTTCTCCAATCTAAAGAAAGAAATGCCCATCAAGATACAAGAAGCTGAGTGAAGATACAAGATACAAGATACAAGTAGACAGGATTAGAAAAAAATATTCCCTATAACATATAATAACTGAAACACTAAATGTTCAAAACAAAGAAAGTAAAAAAGATAAGTTACATATAAAGGCAACACATTAGAATAACACCTGATACTTTAATGGAAATTCTGAATGCCAGAGGGCCTAGACAAATGCTCTAAAAATCCAAGAGACCGCAGATGCCAGCTCAGACTACTATCCAGCAAAAGTGTCAATCACAATAGATGAAAAAAAATCTCATAAAAAACAAATTTAAGCAGGATCAAGCTACAAATCTGTCTCTACAGAAAGTACTAAAAAGAAAACGTTAGTCTGAAGAAGTTAAGTATGCCCATGAGGGCACAAGGAATAAATAATCCCAGAATAATGAATCAAAAAAGAAGGGAAAATCCCATGCCATAAAAACAGACAGTAATGAATAACTACAGCTCATTGATAAATCAATATTAATGGTCACAATTCTCCCAATAAAAACACACAGATCAGCAGATTGTGTTAAAAAATAGGATCTATCTTTTGCTGATCAAAGGAAGATACTTCACTATCAAGGATATACAACATTTTAATGTAAAAGGATGGAAAAGGGTATTCTGATCCAAGAAGAAAGCAGGTGCCACCATTTTGGATCTGGCAAAATAGACTTCAACCCAAAGCTAATCAGAAGAGACAGAGAAGGACACTATATACTTGTTAGTATTCCGTCTAAACTCCACCTCCCCAGTTACCTGGCAACAGCCAGGTATGCTCCTCCCCACAGTTACCTGGCAACCGCCAGGTAGCCTGATCCACTATAAAAGGGGCTGCTTGCCCCCTCCTCTCTCTCTTGCTCTTGCCCTCTTCCTCTCTCTTACCCTCTTGCCTCTTACCTCTCTGTCCCCTCCCCCACCTTTCTGTCTCTCCACGTGGTCATGGCCGGCCTCTACTTCTCTTCTCTCCCCACCTTTGCCCTTTCCCCTGAATAAACTTTGAATAAACAAATAAACTTTGAATAAACAACAATGGTGCCAAGTGACTCGGATATGAAAACTTCGGGGCAGCTGCTGGATGCTGTAACTGGGCGGCCTGGCGCAGGCGTGGGGACACCGGCGGGCGGTTTAAAAGGACCGACGACATGTGGCCTGCCGCGGACCGCGCTGCGCCACCGCCGCCGGTTGTGGTGGTGCACGCTGTCCGGGAACCGCCACAGCCACTAGCTGCGGTGGCCAGGCAGGATCGCGGACGCCACGCGGCTTGGGCCCGCCACTGCCGCTGCCACCGCCGCCGCTGCCGTTCTGGCCGAGGCCGAGCTTGGCAGCGCCGCAGCCTTGCACCCACTGGACCTGCCACCCGTGGCCGCCACTGCCTCTACGCCGCGTGGACTCCATCGCTGCTATCTGCCATCACCGACTTCGTTAATTTCCACCGCTGCTGCAGACTAACTACGCCTGCGGCCTACCACGTGGTAGTCCGCCATGTGGCTTAGGCAGCCAGACAGGCCCACACACAGACCTTGCGGTTCCTCTTTCCTGATACCAGACTGCATATTTCTTCAAACACACACCGGCTTATTGGTAAGGAAATTTCAATTGGCTGGGAGGGACCCTAGCCATCCAAATAAGACCTGGCCAGTCTTCCTTGGGCGGTGAAGTGTTGGCATTTGTCTGCCCTGGTCCCTATGACTAGCCTCCTAGCCGAACCACTATTTAGGACATTGGCCACTGGGTGACTTCCCTCCCCTCGAAAGCAATTTACACCCTCCCTCCCAATTAGCTCTAGCAGCTGTCAAAAGCCTGGTACCAGGGTAAATTGCTTCCCGCCGGGAGTTTGTGCTAGCCCCCTGGGTAACCTCGTGACGACCTGGTTACCTAGGCTGTTGGCTGATTTCTTACCACCTTTCTATCGGGACGCCGATACGATAGCTTGGTAAGCCCTCCCTGTCACCCAATAGGCGCTACATTGTCTTCGGCCGCACTCTCAGACACCCCACTGGGTTGTCTCCCTAAAAACCTCAGATCTCTAAAATTAACGCCTACTTTGAGGCCTTCCAAATTGATACATCTCTACAATGAAGTCTGGATTTGGTATACTCTAGGTAATGGTTTAAAATGGCCACCTAATGACACACTAGACCCAGTCATTTAAAAGGGTCTTCATACATACATACAACAGTCTGGTAAACGAAAAAATTCCCTATATCCAATCTACTTTCGCTCTAACCCCTCCACGTGTTCTGTCTGTTCCTAACCTCAGGTTTTTTTTTTTTTAGCCATCCGCCACTGATCAGAGTAACCATCCTCATGGTCCCAAAAAAGATTTGAGCTCAGAGCTAACCCTTTTCTTCCCTGACCCTCCTTCTAGAACTCCTCTTGGGTGAGACACATCCCCTCTCCTCTTGAGACAGTTTCTCGCAGCTGAGTACCCCAGGCTGGGCCTGGACAGACTGTTCTCTCTCGCAGGAGCACTGGCTCCAAGCTCTAGTCCCTAGTGTGTCTGCCCCAAGGGTCAGTCCGCCACCTGCTGATGCAGGCCTCTTCCCCATTTTGCCTTCTCTGTCATTTGCGACTGGCTGTGACCATTTAGCTCAGGCGGTTCGCCTGAAAAACAGCGGGTCCAGGACCCTGCTTGCTCCCTTCCCCTCTGTTCCTTAGCTCTGCTCTGGGTGCACTTCTTACATTCTGCCCGGGACCTGTAAAGTGAGTGCAGACTAGCCGCTAAAGGCACTGGGCAGTGACTTCCAACTGCTAATAGGAAGTCCCGCCCTACCGCCACAGCGGACCTGACCTCTGCCCTCAGCTGCAGGGCCATAGACAGTCCCAGCTTTCCAGCCATTTGATCGTATGCCACTATTGCCAGCTTTCTTATTCTGTTCCTAGCCAAATGTTTTCTTGCTAATACTAAAATGTGCTTTTCTCTACCTACAGAACCCGCCAAAGCTACTTAAAACTCTTTCCTATCCTGTCTTAATAGATTCTTACTACTGCTATTAAATTCTATTCAGTTACAACCAAACCTTATGGCTCTCAATCTTGTCAAAAGTCTGTTAATACTATATTTAAGTTTATAGCCGACAGAACTCCCAAAGCCTGTCACAGTTGACCCAAGATGGTTTCAGAAGACTTGGACACCTAGAAGATACAGCCTGGATTACATGCGGTGATACGGTCACTAACAAATGCAGCGGCAGTGGACTAAACTGGATGCTGTGAGTCAAATGACTTGACTAAACCAAGGTAAGTCATTTCTCATGTCACGCGTATCCATTCCACAGAGAAAAAGCCCTACATCTTCTGTGCTTGGAAGCCAAACTGACTTCACCCAAGAGACTATGGAGACCACGGGAACTGCTGGCTAGTGGACTCTGTCATTTTTAAAATAATATATAACTGCTAGATTATTGTTTACTCTTTCAGACTTCTGACTACATTGACAGCTAAGCTTTCACAGATATTATCTGTTACCTCATTACTTAAACTCAGTTGCCATCAATTAAATGCTTCTTATTTCCTCTTCTTGCTACTCCACTGTCCTAATATCTGAGTTCCTATAAACTCGCCTACCTCTAATAAAACATGCCACTATACGATCCAACAAAGGTTCATCTTAAAGACTGCTTATGTTATTAACTCATGCTGTTATCTCTTTTGTAAACTTACAAACTACAGGAAACCCACTCAGATTTACCTTTCACGGACCAAATAGATGTCATCTGGATAAGTATATCTGCCTAAACTTCCCACTTACCTATTCCAAAGGGTGGGATCCCTCTGGGTTTCAAATGTACATCTTAGAAAAATTTTCTTTCCCCAAATATACTTAATCTTATTCCATACATCTTGTCAAGTCCAGGCACATCCAGAACAACTCCAGAGAAGCAACCTCTAGATGCTCCATCTCCTGACACATACACAGCTGCTTCTACTGGACCTGCTCCTTCTGACCTGTCCTCAGATGGCTCCATGGACCCTGGACAGCAGGAAACAGCCAATTCTCCTACGATCGGACAAACACCCCCATACCCATTCTTCTGTGTTTCCCCTAGAGACACGTCGCCCCCAATGCCAGCAGGAAGTAGCCAGATATCACGACGTCCCTATTCCTGCTTCACAGTCACCTCTTTCTAATTTTTTCTTTTTTAATTAAACCAAAACGGTGGAATGTTAGTATTCCGTCTAAACTCCACCTCCCCAGTTACCTGGCAACAGCCAGGTATGCTCCTCCCCACAGTTACCTGGCAACCGCCAGGTAGCCTGATCCACTATAAAAGGGGCTGCTTGCCCCCTCCTCTCTCTCTTGCTCTTGCCCTCTTCCTCTCTCTTACCCTCTTGCCTCTTACCTCTCTGTCCCCTCCCCCACCTTTCTGTCTCTCCACGTGGTCATGGCCGGCCTCTACTTCTCTTCTCTCCCCACCTTTGCCCTTTCCCCTGAATAAACTTTCTCCCCCTTGGAACCGCATGGTCTGGAGTGGTCTGTTCTGAGCTGCGGTCGGACTTCTTCTTAAAACAACAACAATACTCACTTAAAAAATTCACCAAATGATATTATAATTCCAAACATTTATGTTTATAATATAAAAACAACCAAGTTCATAAAAGAAACATTTCTACAGCTAAAATCAATATTGGTCTTCATATAGTGATACTGGATGACTTCAATCTTCCACTTTCACCAGTACACAGGTCATCCAGACAAAAACTCAACAGAGAAATGCTGGAATTAAATAATGTCATAATCAAATGGACCTAACGGACATATGCAGGACATTCCACCCAAACACTAAAGAATAGAGTTTCTTTTCAGTGGGTCATGAAACTTTCTTCAAAATTGACCACATACTTAGGCACACAAAAAAGTATCAACATATAAGAAATAACCTCTTGAATCCTCTCAGACCACTGTGGATTAAAGCTGGATAACAAAAGAAAGAGCAGAAAGTACACAAACTCATGGAAACTAAATTCTCACTAAATGAAAATTGGGTCAAGACAGAAAATCAAAATAATAATAATAATAATAATAATAATAATAATAATAATAATAATAATGTTTTAGAACTGAATAAAGATAAAAACACAACATACCCAACCCTATGGAAAATGATAAAGGCAGATCTAAGTGGTGAATCACAACACTAAAAGTCTACATAAAAACTAGAGAAATTTCATACTAGCCACTTAATAACACACCTGAAAGCTCTAGAACAGCAAGAAGAAATCATACCAAAAAATAGTATATGGGAAAAAATAAACTCAGGGCTAAAATCAATAAACAGATACAAATAAGCAAAAAAAAAAAAAAAAAAGCGAAACCATCACAAAGAAACAAAAATCAATAAAATTAAGAGTTGGTGACAAATTAGCAAAATTAGCCAAAAGACAGAGAAATAATATCCAAATTAATAAAATTAGAAATGAAAAGAGACCAAGGAAATTCAGAGAATCATAAGGACATACTCTTTCATAATAATCAGAAATTGGAACATGAAAATGTGGTACGTGTATGTAAACAGACTATTATTCAGCTATTAAGAAAAATAAAATTATTTAAATTTACAAGCAAATGGATGGGATTGAAAACAGTCATCTTGAATAAGGTAACCCAGATCACAAAAGACAGTTATTGTTTGTTTTCTCTTACATGTGGATGTTAACTTCTAAGCCAGTGATATGTGTGCTGCAATTCTAACCACCACCAAAGTCAGGTACTGAGGAAGGGACCAGGTAAGAGGAGAGGGTCTCCCAAGGAAGGAGACTTAGAGTAGATGTTTTGGACTGGTAAAGGTGACACTAGAAGAGCAGAATTAAATATGGAGGCGAGTTGGGAGAGAAGGGCAAAGTAGGGACCATAGCAAGGGACAGCTAACACTAACAGCCATTTTAAAAACATGTAAATCTACTATTCTAGAAGCTTCCTAAATCATATACGCATATGGAAGGGACATAATGGTTTTTCTTACTTTCATTTTGTTTCTTGTGGGTTTTGTTTGCTTGCTTGTTTGTTTTTGAGAGAGGAGAGAGCACACATATAAACTGGATGGAGTGGGAGGGTGGGAGGAGCTGGCAGGAGTTCGGGAAGGTGAGACATGATCAAAATACATTGAATGAAATATTTTTAACTAAAAATAAGAAGTTAAAAATGAAAAATACAACCTGCTCCATCTATAAAGATATTCTTAAATCACCAGAAAGGCCATTCTTATTTCTGAAGAGTTGACTGTCCTTGGGGACCCCAGCTCTGCCTTCATAGCTAGGCTAACTCAGAATGTAAAGGACTTCAGAGAGGTTCCCACAAATAAAACCACCCTTGTTTTGAACAAATATGACTCATAGAATACATCAGAAAAAATAAGTTAGGTGGGCAGTGGTGGCGCACGCCTTTAATCCCAGCACTTGAGAAGCAGAAGCAGGTGGATTTTTGAGTTCAAGGCTAGCCTGGTCTACAGAGTGTATTCCAGGACAGCCAGGGCTACCCAAAGAAACCCTGTCTCAAAAAACAAACAAACAAAAACAAAAAAATAAACAACAAAAAAAAGTTTATTTTCCCTGTTACATGTTCAAGCAAGCTTTTGTAAGATTTTTTTTTTTTCCTTAGAAGAAATAAATTCTGGGTAATCTCTACTTTTTTTCTCTCTGCTCATTCTGTCACAAAACAGTTCAGTTAGATAATTAATAGTAGACAAATAATCACAAAAGTACCTTTTAGTTGTTGTTCAGTTTTCTGGGGGGTGGGGGAATGGAGCAGGTAGGCAAATAGAAGATCAGTGGATCTCACGCCTACCTCACCTTCCCATCCCCCTCTGCAGTCTTCTCTAGACCTTGAGTGGGCTGTGTATATTGACAGAAGAGAAAAGCTTTGTCTTTAGGTGAATTTCATCATTTCCATGTGATATTCTAATTATTGGAACGTAACCAATAGGTCTTTTATGGTCCAAACCTGACCATAAAATTGATGGCACTTCCACAGGATTATTTTACATATATTCAGTGGCATTTTATTCGGCCATTAAAAAAAAAGAAAGAAAGAAACTAGCAAGAAACTGTATGGAAAAACATTGTATTAAGCAATGCAACCCAGGCCCAGAAAGACAAATGCCATATGCTCTCTGTCATATGCAGATTCTAGCCTGTAGCTGTTAAATATTTATATCTACATGGGAGTAAATGTGTAAAGGCCAGGAAACTAGAAACTCCTTTGAAATGAAATTATAAAGACAAAAGAAAAAAGCTTCAAGGGAAGGGGTTACAGGAGACAATAGACTAAGTGAAAAGGGGAAAATGAGGCAAAAGGGAAGAGAGGAAAAAGGAGCCAAGAAATGAGGTGGCGTGGTGGGCAGGGACAGAACCGGCCAAAAGGAAGTGTGTCTGAAAATGTCATATATAAACCTGTTACTCTGGGGGTTTTGTTTGTTTAAATATTTGGGGTTTTTTATTGGATATTTTTAAATTTACATTTCAAATGTTATTCCCTTTCCCAGTTTCCCCCACCCCAAAGCCCACTATCCCTTCCTTCCTTCCCCTGCTTCTACCAGGGTGTTCCTCACCTACTCCTGCCTCCCTGCCCTAGCATTCCCCTACACTGGGGCATGGAGACTTCACAGGACCAAGGGATTCTCCTCCCACTGCTGCCTAACAACACCATCCTCTGCTACATATGCGGCTGGAGCTATGGGTCCCTCCATGTGTATTCCTTGGTGGTTTAGTCCCTGGAAGCTCTGCGTAGTCTTGTTGGTTGATATTGTTGTTCTTCCTGTAGGGTTGCAAAACCCTTCAGCTCCTTAAATCCTTTCTCTAACTCCTCCATTGGGGACCCTGTGCTCAGTCCAATGGTTGGCTGCAAGCATCCATCTCTGTATTTGTCAGGCTCTGGCAGAGCTTCTCAGGAGACAGCTATATCAGGCTCCTGTCAGCAAGCACTTCCTGGCAAGTGCAATAGCATCCAGGTTTGGTGACTGTATATAGGATGGATCCCCATGTGGGGCAGTCTCTGGATGGCCTTTCCTTCAGTTTCTGCTCCACACTTCGTCTCCGTATTTCCTCCCTTGAGTATTTTGTTCCCTCTTTTAAGAAGGACTGAAGCATCCACACTTTGGTCTTCCTTCTTCTTGAGCTTCATGTATGTGGTCTGTGAATTGTATCTTGGATATTCTGAGCTTTTGGGCTAATATCCACTTACCAGTGAGTGCATACCATGTGTGTTCTTTTGTGATTAGGTTAGAAATATTATCCTGAGTGAAGTAACCCAATCACAAAAGAACACACATGGCTAATATCCACTTACCAGTGAGTGCATACCATGTGAGTTCTTTTGTGATTGGATTAGAAATATCATCCTGAGTGAAGTAACCCAATCACAAAAGAACACACATGGTATGCACTCATTGTTTAAATATTTGTATCTTTGGGTATAAGTGTTTTGCCTACATACATGCCTGAGTACCACATGTATGCCTGGTGCTTGTGGAGGGCAGAAGAGGGCACTGGGTCCTCTGGAACAGTTACAGGTAGCTGTGAGCTGTCCTGTAGATACTTAGAACTGAACCTGAGTCCAGGAAGCTCTCTTAACCACTGAGTCATCTTTTCAGCAGTTGCTTTATAAGCTGATTTTAAACAAAATATTTAAGTAAAGAAAATAATATTAGAGATAAATTATGACAGCTTTGGGTTGACACTGCCTCAGTGGAAGTAACTAAATTGAGGGTGGAACAATGGTGAATTGAAATATTTTAATCTAAACTTTTGAGAATCCCGTATGTGAGCGTTATATTTGTGTCAATCCTGACCCTCTTCACTCCCCCCTGCAGCTCCTCCCATGACACCCCAGCCTCTCAAATTCATGACTTTATCTAAGCATTAAGAAAAAATTACTTCCACAAATCAGTGTGAACAGAAGGTGGACCCAAAAGACTATAGATGTATGCACATCCCACCACGTGTGTCTGTCCACGACCACACCATTCAAGTCCCATTAATCAGGTAGAATAATTATACCTGCTTAAACAAACTGACATATATGGATGGAGAAAACTAGTTTATGCCAGTGCTAAATTAAGGCTTAGTGACTGGTTCAGAAACACAGCAGCAAAGAAAAGTGGTGTGATCTGAATGGTGTGTGCCCTGCTTTTATTCCTGTCCCAGTTTTTTTTCAGAAATTGCAGAGAAGATATTTGGTAGAAAAAAATTAAAACCTACAGATGCAGAAGAAATCAGGCAAGGAGCACTCAATGGGCCAAAATGCATATAGAACTCCTGAAAAGGAAAGGCAGATGCAGTCATGCTGATGCTAGAAAAGATGGTCCAAAGGAGCTCCAGGGGAGGAGGCTCAGAGGCCGCCATCAACTTCATGGTAGGAAGATGTGATGGACAGAAGAAACAAGAGGCCGCCCTGGCTCAGCAGCCCATTGCCCTCAAATACCTTCCTTTGGTAATGGCACTTCAAGTGATTTTATCTGTAAGATTTTGGGTTTGTGTTTCCTTCAGATATTTAGGCAGGAATACAAATGGCATCTTTAAATTGTGCCATCAAATCACCATTTACTAAAAGCGATCAAGTGAGTTATACTCGAATTTCTGAGATGATATAATGATTTCCTCTTTAGGGTCATTAACTTTTAATGCCATGTTTTGCACCAGCACAGTTCACATTTAGGCATATCAGTTATCCTTTTAAAAGTCTTTTACATTTTATTACACAAATACAAATTGTATGAATTTATAGGCTATGATGTTTCAACACACTGCATTGTACAATGACCAAACCTGCATAATTATTATACCCATTACCTCAAATGTTTATCTTTAAAGACATGCAAACCCTTTTATTTATTTTAAGATTCCATTGTTAGAAACTACAGCCCTGGTACTGTGCAATAGAACACCAGCACTCACCGCCCCCACCACACAAACACACACACACACACACAAACACACACACCTAATAGGCACATTGTCCTGATTACTACTCTCTCCCACCCTCTTCCATTCCTACCCTCCCTCCCCAAACCTCTGGTACCAAATGTCTTACTCTCCCAAATTTACTTCATTTCATATACAAACTAGATCTTTAACTTCAAAGGGAGCCACAAACCACTTCTTGGAAAATAGTCTTTATTTATCCAAGGACTCCCAGCTCAGTGTCAGAGATGACTCAGGGGGTAACAGTGTGTATTCACATGCCTATGTGCACACATGTACTAATAACTATAATAACAATAATGATGATGCCAAGATACAGCGTTACTTAATCTAGTTCTTTCTTCCTTCCTCCTTTCTGTCCTCCCTCCTTTCCTTCCTTCCACAAACAGACATTGAGTTTCCACTGTGTGCTGGACACTGTTCTAGGATTTCAGACTCTGACCGGAGCCAACACAGCCCAATGTTCCTACACTTACAGAGCTTGTACTCTAGTTGAAGGAGATGGGCAACTGCTAAGTCTGAAAAGTATCTGGTGATTTGCCAAGAAACCCAAAATGAGGACAGAGAGTAGAGAGGGCTCTGAGACTGAGCTGCCCTTTTACATGCAAATCTGGTCACTGAGCTGGTTGAAGGCTTCCTGGGAACACTGAGAAAACAACCATTCTTCCTCCTCCAACCATGGGTTTGTCCTTTGTTATGCTTGGTGAAAGAAAAACAAAAAGCAAAACCAAAAAACTAGCCTCTGGACTTTTCTGGTTACCTTCATATTATTATATAATTTATCTGGCTATTTCTTTTCCAAGAGTCATCACACTGTGCAGGTAACATTTTCAGTCCCCATCCAAAGGTCACACTTCCTTTAAAGTTGAAGAATCTTTGCCTTGGGCTTGCTTTAGCCTCATCTACTTCAGTGACAACAGAGGATGCAGGTGTCTTTCTGCACTCTTGGAATTGGTCTCTACTCTCCAGATCCCTCTTGTCTGCGTGGGAGTGAGAGGGTGCTGGTGGAAGGGAGATGTGAGGCAGGAGAAAGAAGGGCAGGATGCAATCCGGTTCTTGCTTCCTCGGGGGATGTCTATGTTTTACCACCCATTCCTAACATATATTTATGAATATTCAAATATGGCCTTCTTACAATGTTCTGGTAGCTTTGAGATCCTCCCTGGGAAGAATAAAAGGTAGTTCTCATGAAGCAGGATGACTATCTGGGTTTTAAAATACTGTTCCAAAGGTCATGAATTTGAGGTAAAGATGAAACAGGAGGAGGTGGAGAGGAGAGAGGGAATGGAAATTATGTCAATGCAGTATACCTGTGTGAAAGTTTGAAAAAAAAAAAAAAAGTCTAAATGAAATAACAACTTGCTTCAACCCCTGGAAATCCAGGTGGTCTTCCTCTCCTTCTACATGAAGACAGGCTCTGAAATGACCACATGTCATTTTTTCTTTCTTCCTTGCACACATTTGATTCACAAAGGTCACTTCTTGGCTCAAGGACATTCTTGTTTCATGCGGCTGGCTCCCTTCTGTCTTGCTTCTTCAGGTCGACCGCCAGAGCCTTGTGTCTGTAATTCCCCATGATCCAAGGAGCTTTACCCATCCTCTCAAATTCTTCTGTGAGCATCCTGGATCCTAAGCGGCTGGACCGTCCATGTGAACAGGAGCCCAATGACGCTACCGTAGATGAGAACTTTACCTGATTAAGTTCGTGGTTCACTTCAGTTTGTGAAACTTCTATCTTGTTCTTAGCCTTCTAGAGCCTTAGTCAAACATAGGCGGAGTACAAACTGTTACAAATAAATGATGCTCACAGTAATCCATGCAGCCAGGGAATTCAAGCATATGGACTTTAACCAGCTAAACAGAAATATTATTGGACATAAGAGGCAGCCACTCAGCAGCAATCTTTAAAAAAAAAAAATGGGGGGGGGATGCTAAGAAAGCATTCTGGAGGGGAAACAGATGGGAAAAGAGCTAGCCAGCATATTTGTACATGTTAACTCAAGAGAAGGGGACAAAAGCTGAAGCTAAGATACAGGGCATCAAAGTCCAAACATATATAGTGATATATATTATATACATTGTTTACAATAATGCATATTATTTTATATGTTTACATGCACATATATATGTGTGTGTTATATATAAGTATATATTTAGATAACTATATATAATATACATTTATATTATTTCAAGAAAGACTATAGAATAGTCAGTATATAGTTGTATGGGGATCTACAAGCTGCTAGACTCACTGTGAAGCAGTGTGGCAAATCCAAGTGGCAGCTTGGAAGAGTATTTAAGATCTCAGAATTTAGTGCCCACTTGTATATACTGTCTAGCTACTTCACCAAGTGATGTCACATGGTCTAAGTTTTCTTCTCTATACAACACAGGTCACAGATGGTACCTGTCTGAGTCATGTAGAGGATGAAACGGTGAAACCAGGCACTCTTCATACTGAACTGAGCTAACACATCGGTAGGAGAGATCACAAAACTATTTTAGCCAGATTGCCTTTTCTGTCCTCCGAATCTCCCCATCCCTCCCCCATCCCTCTGCACCCAGTGCATTCTCATCTTTAACTCGGCAGAAGAATTAGGACAGTTTTGTGGCTTTTCTGAGCCTTTCATGTTTCCAGAAGGATATTTATGAAAGTCCTCAGTCCAGTGAGATTGGCACTTACTTCTATTACACCAAGTGCCGGTTTTCTCAGGTCAGGGCTGCAGGCCTGGGAGTCAGCAGGTGCAAGGACTGAGCTTTGGACTGATGCTGCTTCCCTTTGCTGCCCCCATGCTCTATCTTGGATGGCTGCCAGGTCAGTGAGGGGGAGAGATCAGGTGGAAAGACGTAATATTAAGTGGCCCTTACTCCCTTCATGTGAGCCAGACAGTATGGGTTTGGCTGACAATCGAAGTCAACTCCTCTTCCAGGACATTTCTGAGTATTCTGCTTTCTGGTATTCTTTTCCTGAGAACTGCAGCTTGCTGGAGGCAGGCAGAGCTTCACACCTCCCAACTCCCACACACTCCCTATCCAAGGCTCAAACAAAGTAGTAGGAGCTCCTTCTTGGGTGTTCTTTACTTCAAACATGCTCTTTATGTTAAGCCACCAGCCCAAACCACCAATGGCCAAATTCATTACAGCAAGCAGTTAATTAGCACAAGCTTTTTTATTCCTGTGCACGGGCTGCCTTCCACCTAAGGCAAGATTCAAGTGGTCAGCACTGGATGTGGGGGAGATAAGGATAGCTCAGGTTTAGGGGATTTCCAAATGGGAGCTTTGGGTAGGAAAATAGACAGGGTTGTAGAAGCAGAACCTAAGCATAACAAGGTCATTATAACGAGGTTCATAACAACAGGTAGTTATAATAATCTTTTGAACAAAGGTAGGGATGCAAGTTGGTCATAACAACTTTTGGAAACAAAGACATGGTTGTCTTTTCCTGGAACAGGCAGTACAGAACCATTCGTAGTTAAGGTTACAGGATGGGTATATCCTTGAGAGACAGGTCTACTCATAACCGGGATGAACCTAGTTTGTCTTTACTATAAGACAGCTTTCAAGCTTAAAGTGGAAGCAGACTGGTTCATCATTTATTTTCCTGAAGATGCAACTCAGTCTTGACTGATCATATTATACTGCCTTGCTTATGATCTGATTTCTTTCCAGTACATCTCAGATCCCTGTAGTAGTAACCCTGTTACCTGCATGCTGCAACTAACCAGGCTAGTCCCCACCTCCAGGCAGAAGCAGTCACCTTATATCTGGAAGTGAACTGCCACCATCATTCAGTAATGATTTCCCCTGTGCCAGCAGGACCTCATGGAACCAAACCTGAGATCATGATTAACATGACCAAAGTTTCACCAAGACTCACTTTGTATATTTCTTGGCCCTTCCTTTTATTTTTCTATATAATCTATAAGTTCCCATTTGTACACTGATGGGGGTTTAGGATTGATAAGGTAGGTTTAGAATGAGAATAGTATCTTTCTTGACAACTTAGCAGCTTTGTCTTAAAAAGAAAAAAAAAAAAACGATGATTTCTCTATCAGAGAAACTACAACTTCCTAAGATGTGAAATTGTGGTTTTATCAGAAATAATTTCTTGGTCAATTTCCTTTGTATCTAAAACAGACTAGAAACGGGGGGAGGAAGGGCAGGGTTTCCATGATCATCATCAAATGCATAAGAAAGACAACTTCTCCTGTTAAGTGTAAACCTCGACCACTATTTTATAGAGGCTAAGTAAAGAAATGTCCAGATCCACACTCCTCAATTTCATTTCATCTCCCACGACCCAGAAATCAGTGTACATCCTGCTCAGCTCCCTCTTATTCTAATCATTCAATTCTCAAGAAAGCCCAGGTTCGGGGAGGTGCAGCAGAGGTGCTACTGACTGCGCTCAGCATCAGACATGCAAGTGCTGGCTGACTGCCAAGGAGACATTTCAGGGCAAAGTGCAAGAAGCTTTCGTGAAAACCGAGATCTCACATTGCCTATGAGATTTGGGGTAGAGCAGAAAAAAAGTATCAGAACAGGGAAATAGAGATGCCAAGAACCCCAGTGTGTGGAATGAAACACTGCAAAGGGAAGTGTCTTCTCTGTCATCTCATTGGCTCCTGAGAACTAGCTCAGGCTACATCCAGCCAGCAGTGACTTTACACTGAATCTCATTTCCCAGGTCATCCTGCCTGGTCTCTTGTTTCCTGCAACTAGAAGGAATAGAGGAAACCAAACTGCCATGCTCAGTTCATTCATTCCTGCTACCCTAGAGAATAGAGAACATTCTAGAATAATTTCAAATATATAATTAGGTCTTCTGTTAGGCCTGCCAAATTTCAAAAAGTGATCTGAGAGTATCAGTCTTTGGGGGGCAAAAAGATGAGATACACCCAGTTCTCAGCATCCTTGCCTGCAGAACCTGAGGACATCTCTTTTGAAATGCTTAAGAAAGCCTGGGTTTGCAGGGAGTGTAGCAGAGGTGCCATTGACTGAGCCTAACATCAGACGCATGAGTTCCACTCACATGCTTGCTGACTGCCAACAAGACATCCTAAGGTTAAAATGGGTTCATTGGAGTCTTTAGATTTTGGGCGTATATGATTTTGTGAGCCTATGGTATATGTGTACACATATGTGCAGGTGCCCATGCCTTAAGTCTCAACATCAACACAGAGACCATAAGAGAACATGTGTCCATTTCTCTCTCTCTCCTCTTCCTCTCTCTCTCTCTCTCTCTCTCTCTCTCTCTCTCTCTCTCTCTCTCTCCACCTATGGTGGTGGTGGTGGTGGGGAACAAGGTCTCTCCCTAACACCTGAGTCACAGGTGAGCAACAGAAATGCTTGTTAAATATGTACTGAGATCTCAACTCTGGGCCTCATGATTATTCAGCAAGAGCTTTTGATAGCTGAATCATCTCTTCCAGCCCCTAAAACTAGCTTTTATTTAGCCCCCAAAGCTGCTGCCATTGTAAGACACAAGTGAAGAGTTTTGAGACCACTAAGCTTCTGCCTTACGTTGACTGGACAGATACCCAAGTGGGCAAGCATTAATCCACACTACATAATTCAAACGGAAACTGGTTATACAAATGTACATTTTTTTTTCCTGTAACTAGATCCAAACATTTTGTGATCATATTAATAGCAGACTTGATTTCTTGTAACATGTATTGTCTCTTGAGAAAAGTATACCAAAAAAAAAAAAACAAAAAACAAAAAAAAAACAGAGACCCAAGTTCAACCCTCAGGATTTTTTCTCTCCCTCCCTCTAGAAAAGGGAGATAAATGCCTGTTTCATAGGGTTATTCTGGAAGATAGAGAAGTTATCCAGCAAGCCGCTGCTGCTAAAGCAGAGCATCACAGTCCTCCCAAGGTAGAACTGGGAAGTACCAGGGATCTTTAAGAAGAGGTAAGAGACTCCCTTTAACGGAGCTATTAGGCCACTGAGGATGTATACTCTCAAAAGAAATTGGGTGGCCCAGTTTCAGTTTCCCACTTATTTCTGACTCAAAATCTGGCTAATTGGCCTGATGTTCATCCCCCCGATGACATGCCATCTTTCTCACACCAGTGAGGTGGCCCAATTTTGGACTTACACCTCCAGAACTCTTACTTCATATGTAGCATGTGTCAGGTATTTTGTTACAGCAACAGAAAGCTAACTGATATAGGCTGGCAGCATGCTAAGCACTTCCTTGTGTATCTAACTTACCCAATAAACTTAAGAAGTAGGGTCTAAGTTCAGTAAGGGCATTGCAACTAAGTTACCTAATTGATCCCACAAATGAGTAACAACGGTAGGAAAAAAAAATACTCCCCACTTTACTTTTTACTGTTTCAGTGTGAGAAAGACTTCAAACAAAAAATTAACAGTAACTACTTACTGGACTCTCACTTCCAAATCTCCGATAAGTTGATATGCACAGATTTTTCACCGTCTCGGGATTCTCTATATCATAATCTTTGGGGAAGGCTTCTCTGTTACGGTGCCTTCACAGGGGGAAAAAAAAAAAAATTAAAGTCCCTTAGGAATAATCCTTACTGATCATGCACTGCATTTAAAGCCTTTAAATTTGCTATATTCCGTGCTATTATTTCAATTATAAATTTGTCAAAGTCATGATGAATGATGTATTTCTCCTCATTTCAAGGCATGCTGAGACTACTCCCTGAAAACAACCTGGCCCACTCAATAAAGCTAATACTGTCACTGAAACACCACTTAACTAACACAGTAATTACTCTGTGTAGCTCCAGTGAACTGAATGTTATTTAATAATGTAGATGACTTACTGACAGTAAATTCTAAAATAAGACATGGGAATAGCTTTAAAGGCAACTTGTCACTTTAGAAATTCTCTCTACCATGAATTTTAATTACATTGTTTTTCAAAGGAGGCAGGATGTATTGATTGGTAACCTGTGTGGTCCCTGTTTCCAAAAAGCACCCTAGGAGGCTGGTAGCTACAAGCTAAAAACTAACAAAGCCCCACTCCTTAAAGTGAAAGTGGAGATAAACATTCATTAAATTACCTTGGCTAAAAGGTTGTTGGGGGTAATTTTAAAAGGAGGCGGGAAGAGAGAAATTTGGTGTGACAAGACAAGGAAAGGAAAGGTTGTGGTTGACTTAAGTTTTCCTAGGGCTTTTTTAGGTTAAATAAAGGAAGCTGAGACCAAGCATCCTGCAGAAGGGACCCAAAGGGATACCAGGCAGGAAGGGCAGGAACTGTGCATGGGATACTCAAAATTTCATTCAACTATCTGTTTATTCAGCTACAACTTGTAAGGTCCTGCCTAAGTGAGATGTGAACACAGTGTCTCCTCTGAAACTCATTTGATTTCCTCAGTGGTGGCACTGGGAGATGGGGACATGGGGGAGGTGTGTGTGGGGAGGGGGGCGGAGGGTTACGAGGTAATTAGATCATTAAGATGCACTCTAGACTTCCTTCATTTTGGCAATATTAGGTGAATTCACCATCTTGAAAGACTGGATTAGTTACCTCAAGAGCAGACTATGTGAAACTTACACTACTTGGCCTATTTTATACTTATCTGATTCTCCTATTTGGCCATGATATAGTGAAGCCTAGAGTCCTTTCCAACCTTAAGAGCTGTGAGCTTTCTTTTATGAATTACCCAGAATTGTGGCCTGGATGTGAAATCCTCCCATAGGCTCATGTGTTTTAACAATTGGTCCTCAGGTTTTTTTGGAAAGTTATAGAACATTTTCGGACGAGGGTTCTTGCTGGAGAAAGTGAGTCATTCGTTCGTTTCAGCTTGTGTTAGCCCCAGCCTGTCTTCAGCCACTCAGAACCAGCAGCTACATCATGAGAGACAGGTGACACTGTTGACTTTAAAAGATCCCACCAACACAGACCTTTCTCTCCTCTCTCTCTCTCTCTCTCTCTCTCTCTCTCTCTCTGTGTGTGTGTGTGTGTGTGTGTGTCTTTCTGATATTCTCACTCCCAGTCACCATCATCCCCTGTCAAATAAGTCTGTTGCCTGCTGTGATCTCTGTGGCATACTCAGCCACAAAACCCTAGCATTGGTTTCTGTGAGCCCATAGGCTCTCTTGGTGCCTGCACTCTCTCCCCTTGGGGATTGTCTTAGTTAGGATTTTACAGACGTCATGACCAAGGCAAGTTTTATAAAGGACAACTCTTAATTGGGGCTGGCTTACAGGTTCAGAGGTTCAATGCATCATCATCAAGTTGGGAGCAGGGCTGCATCTAGGTAAGCATTATGCAGTCAGAGCTGAGAGTTCTACATCTTCATCTGAAAGCTGCTAGTGGACTACAGACTTCCAGGCAGCTAGGATGAGGGTCTTAAAGCCCATGCCCACAGTGACACACCTACTTCAACAAGATCATACCTCCAATCAAACCATGACAGGGATCTAAATCACAGTTGGACCATATCCCTTGTCTCTGGTCTGCCCACAACAGACACACCTTTCTGCTCACAGAGCACTAGGCTCTCTTTCCATCACTGGTAACAGGTGAATGATCTCTCTCTCTCTCAGCTTAAATGCTTTCCTGAGTCTTTGGTACTCTAGGAGACAGAAGTACACACCTCTGATCCTTTCCCTTGAGTGAGGCTTCAGGTTTTTTTTTTTTTTTTTTTTTTTTTGAGGGGGGTGGCGTTGTTTGTTTGTTTGAGCTATGTTTTTGGCTTTTAACTTCATTTGAAAGTCCTAATACCAAGTGCTAAGTTTCTCCTCTGGCTTAGCCAGGCTAAGCCCATGTCCCCTAACCAGGAAAGTGATGACCCACTAAACAGTTTGCACCTTCCTCAATTGATCCCTCAGAGTCCTAGAGATGCCTTGGACTTCAGGTCTTCCCCTCTACCTCACCCACGGGAATTGTGTGGTCTATACCTCAAGGCTCCCCTTTGGGATGCCTTGTAAGAGAACCTCCAGTGCTCCCTCCACCTCATGGCTTGCCTAAAGGGCCTCTAAAACTTACCCATCCTTGCCATCGAATCTGGCCTCAATATCTCTTAGATAATCAATCCAAACAGCTGACCAGGTGATCAGAAAATAATTCTCTGTTCCCTATTTCTTTTTTCTTTGCTTCAAACCCTGTTTATTTTTTCTGGGATATATATATATATATATATATATATATATATATATATGTGTGTGTGTGTGTGTGTGTGTGTGTGTATTTTTAATATGTATATATATTTTAATATGTATATATATGCTTTAAAATAGCATCTACATGACTCTCCTCCGTCTTATCCAAAGATCTAATCGTATATGAGCAGTCACATGGCTGGCAATCATATCTATTAAAGTTAAAAAGTAAAAACCTTGTGACTTTACCATTTTAAGATGATCACATGCCATAAAGTAACAATTATAAAACTTCTTAGTCCTAATGAGCTCTCTGTTTACCATCGTATCTCCTTCTTAGACTAAGGATGCAACAAGTCTCAAACATTTTGGATTTGTTTGGTGTGGTGGTTTGGATATGCTTGATCCATTGGAAGTGACACAATTAGGTGGTGTGGCCTTGTTGGAATAGGTGTGGCCTTATTGGAGAAAAGTCACTGTGTAGGTGGGCTTTGGGGTCACCTCCTGTGAGGTCTCCTATTATTACAAATTTTTTATTGGTTATTTTATTTATTTACATTTCAAATGTCATCCCCCTTCCAGATTTCCCCGCCACAAACTCCCTATCCTGACCCCTCCCCTCTGCTTCTATAAGGGTACTTCCCCACCCACCCACCAACTCCCATCAATGGAAGGAGAGTCCCTTGGACCTGTGAAGGCTCAATATCCCAGTGTAGGAAAATACCAGGGCGGTGAGACAGGAGCATCTGTTGGGTGTGTGCCCAGAAGTGCTATAGCTGGGTTCTCAGGTAATGAATGCTATGTCCAATTTTCTGAGGAACCACCAGACTGATTTCCAGAGTGGTTGTACGCTGGTACAACTCCACCAACAATGGAGGAGTGTTCCTCTTTCTCCACATCCTCAGCATCATCTGCTGTCACTTGAGTTTTTGATCTTAGCCATTCGGACTGGTGTGAGGTCATTTTGATTTGCATTTTCCCGATGACTAAGGATGATAGATGAACATTTCTTTAGGTGCTTCTCGGCCATTCAAGATTCCTCAGTTCAGAATTCTTTGTTTAGCTCTGTACCCCATTTTAATAGGGTTATTTCTACTATACACAAGCTTCACCCAGTGTGGAATACCAGTCTCTTCCTGGCTGCCTTTGGATCAAGACTTAGAACTCTTGGCTCCTCCAGTACCATGTCTGCCTGTACACTGCCATGCTTCCTGCCATGATGATAATAAACTGAACCTCTGAAACTGCAAGCCAGCCCCCAACTAAATGTTGTCCTTTATAAGAATTTCCTTGGTCATGTTGTCTGTTCACAGCAATGAAACCCAAAGACATATGGACTTTTGTTTGACGATAAAAATTTAAGGTTATATTTGCCATAGCACACTATATATGTGATTCAACTCTAGTTTACAATATACTCTATATGGTAATAAAAATGTAATGTTATAAAGGTCTTCTCAAATTATCAAAAACTGATTTAGGATGTATGTCTAACTACTTATGTCTTTGCTAACTATTTAACGCCAAGCTGTTAGGAAATTTAGATAAGTAACAACTTATATTTGATAAATAATGTATGTTTAATAATCAAATTTATACATTGCCAAGGTTTATGCTGGTTCACAGTAATATTTATCTTTGCCTTTGCTCACTTTAAGCTTTAGCCATCTGGATAAACTAACCCATACAAAAACCACAATATTCTATAATGGTACACTATGAAAGGATCAATAAAATTGCCAGTCTCTCTATGAAATTTATCTATGATTTAAAGTTTTGCTTGGACACTTGAATAGCTTCAATTCAAAAACTGTTATTTTTTTTAAAAGCTAAACCTAACATGGATGGAATGCAAAATCCTAGTTTAATAAAAGCTACTAACTTATTATAAACTGTTAAGGACAATTAAGAATTGCAAGTTAATAGTTGCCTTATAAAAGATCAAATTCTTTAATGTGTCCAGAACTATTCTTGTAGTCATGTTACGTAGTAATGTATATAGGAATAAGCTTCATTTAGCCTCCTGTTTTCAAAGTTAAGCTTAAAATAAGGAATATTAACTAGATAGTCCTCTGACTCTTCAGAGATCTGCTAAATATGGCATTTAAAATATTCAAGCTTCCAATAATAGACAGAACTTCTCCCTCTGAGCAGAAACCCTTAAGGTCTCCAACGAAGATAAGTGGACCACAACAATGCCTTGTGGTAACACTGAGCAGTGGGAAAAACTGCCCCATGGCTTGCCTGATGCCAGGGCTCTGCTCAAACTGTGGACACTTTTGGGTTGATTGTCCTACTCTGCCTAGTGAAAGAAAGATTAATTTTTCCAAGTTCTTCTACAGGAAAAAGATCCCAGACCTGGGTCTGACAGCCAAAAGCCCTATGCTCTGTATAGCAACTGAAGGTTAAATGCACTGTATGACACCTGGAGACCTAGGACTCCTGCCGCCAACAAAACTATGGAGACCACCAGAGCCTAAGGTATCTGTCTAGGTAACAGGTCTCTGTTGTTTTAATTGCTACACAGGTTATTTGGATGATACTTCCATCTATAATTTATCCTTCTCAGATCTCTGATGATGCTGACTTACTGTAGCTTTAACAGTAGCAAGCATCCAGGTCCTCCCCCAGGGGGTTGTCTTCAGTTCTTCTGCCTTCTCAGTTCTCTTCATATATAAAAATCAGGCCACTGGCTCCCTTTGCTAGAGCTACTCAATCTAGACACAGTTTACCTTGTTAGAAAACTCAGAAATGAGACAAACTCACAAAAAGATTTCAAAGTAACTTTTTACTTTAACAAAACGCTCTTTCCAATGGCTGCTCTCAGTAATCAACCACCTGTGTCTCAGGGCAAATGACTGGGTAGAAACAAGGTGTGAAGTTTATGAAAGGTTCAAGGATAAAACCATAAGTTGTGAGGCTCTAAAAAGGTGTTTTAAGGTGTGTGAATGCAATTTGTAAAGGTATAACAAGAAAGTGACTTAAAATATAAAATATGAAAAATGTTTCAGATATCTTTCCCTCTCTGTGGTACTAAGACTTCAAAAGTTTAGAGTTTTAACATTAACCAGTGGAGTTCTGATAAGCTATTAATCTGGCTCTGGTGAGCACTGACTACTATTATGGAAGTCACAAGCTCAAAATTTTAAATTTTCTTCGGTCGTCTTCTAAGTGGAGTCTTAAAAGTGCTTCTTATTGTGCCAAAACATCTGTCTAATCTCTATACCCCCAGTCATCTGTATAGAGGAAAAAATGTTCATATTTTTAATTCAAAATCATTTGGGAACCCCAAGCTTCTACTATGACTCAAAGGCATGAGTCTACTGCTGTTTCTACACTGTGGATTTCAGTCCAGATTCCCAAACAATGGTAATAATAACACATCTAAAACTTATGTCCTTAGTAAACTTAAAAGATTATGAGTGCTTCAGAGAACTAACTTGAGTCCACCTCTTACGAGTCATGGACAATATTTATCTTTAGTCCATATAGATAAGTATATGAACAATACTTATCAATAGTCCATATCAATACATATAGAAACTGTTTTCCACGTGCCTATTCTGTTATTCCTGAGACTGTGATCTCTTTCCTCTTTCCCCTTTCCCCAATCTTGGGATTCCCCTGGGGTTCAGTTACCAGGACCGTGGAACTAAAAGTTCAAGTGTGCACCTATGAAAAAATTTCCCCCTAAATTCCTTAACTTTATCTTCTGCCCCAATATGTATCTGTTCCAACATCCTGGCAGGTCCAGTTGTTCCCTCAAAATCTGCATCTTGGACAGCTTCAAAGTGGCTAGCCCCAAGTGGTCCAGCCTCACAGCTGCTACCTGCACATCCCTAGCCCCAGATGGTCCCACAGAGCCTGGACAGTGAGTGAAATAGCCTACACTTCCAGGACTTGGCCAGCATCCCAGCTTTCTCGATTCCCTAAAGATGTTAATGCCCCCAGACAGCAGGAAGCAGTCTAAAGAGCACTGCCCCCACATTCCTCCCTCACCATCACCCCTTCCTGTTTCTTCAATGTTTATAACAAAAGGGAGAAATGTTAATCTCAGCCAGCCTTCAGTGACTCAGTGCCAGCAGCTACATCATCAGGAGTCTTCAAATGTGATGTCTATCCCCTTTGAAAAGACCCCACCATCACAGACCTCTGTCTGTCTGTCTGTCTCTGTCTCTGTCTCTGTCTCTGTCTCTGTCTCTGTCTCTGTCTCTGTCTCTCTCTGATGCCCCCAATTCAAGACAGCCTTTAACTCCTTGCCTGGGAAGAAAGCTCTTGAGTGAGATCTGTTGCACACTGTGATCTCTGTAGCATACCTTGGCCCTGACCTGACAAGGTACTGTACCTTGGAAACCCTAACAGGTTGGCCTTGAGGTTTGACATCTAGTACATGATTTCTGTCTGCTCTCTGCTTCCTGGCTAATGATGTGTTAAGACCAGACAGCTCAGGTTCTTAGCCCCACGTCTCCTCCTTTCTTAAGTTGCCTCTAGTCAGGCCTCTGATCACAGCAACAAAGGAGATAACGGATACACCCAGCCACCTGAGCACTTTGTCTGAGCAAAGACTGAGAGTGTGCTACATTTGTTGGGCTACATTTACAACAGGCACAAGAATGCATTGGGGGAATAAACCTAACGGTGTCTACCTTCAGTTACTCCCAGCCTCTGTAGAAATTGACATAACTAAGTAATCAGGAGGGAAAGCCTTAATTTGAAAATTTTCTTCAAGCTATGAGGAGAACTTTATGGTATTATGACACCCAATGTGTGACCCAGATGTGTCATGTCATCTGCAAAAGCATCACCAGTTCCCTATGGCCTCTCATTATTGATCCAGTCCTGATATCTGTTGGCCATCTGTATGACTGAGAAATACCTATTAAGGTCCATTGCTATTTAAATTGTGTTGTTTAGGTTTTTAGTTCTTTGTGTATTTTGGACACAGACCTTCTGCCAGATGAATAGTTGGTTAACATTTCCCCTTGCTGTGCTGCTTCCAATGCTGTGATGAAGCTTTTCAAATGATGTAATCTAATTTGTCTGTTTTTGCTTTGGGTTTTGTAATGTTTTGAGGGAGAGGGTCTTAAAATAATGGAAAGTATCCCAAACTTGGAAGGTGTCCTGGTTCTAAAGCCAGCAGCTTTTTAAAATTCTTGGACAGGTTGTTTTGAAGCTCAAAGTTAACAAATAAGAATTCTTTGGCTTTAGTTCACTAGGTTGTTATGAAGATCTTAATATAAAAATATAAAAACAGAACAGAAAGGTAACAGAGAAATTTTTTAACATTGAACTATTTTAGAATCTGAAAACAATGCAATATATGTCATTAAAAGTCACAGGTAAACACAAAAGCCTCTGGGCAGACAAAGTAATTCTTGGTAAAGAGAGTAATGCAACCAGCGTTTCAATATGTGGTTTTGGGTTCTACTGTAGAGTCATAGCTGCAAAGGTAGCATAGTGCTGGCATCAAAGCAGGTGTGTAGGATGACACAGATACAAACTCACTCTGCTCCAAGCACGTTATTTTTGACAAAGATGGCAAAAATACATATAGAAAAAAAGGGGACAATCTTATCAACAAATGACTCTGGGTAAATTGGGTATCTACTATTTTAAAAAGTTATATGATTCCTATCTCTCACCCAGCACAAAAATGAATTCCAAGTAGATAAAAGACCTCAATATAATACATCGGACTTTGAAACTTTTAGAGAAAATCTTTCATGGGATAGGGGTAGGCAAGGGCTTTGTCACCGGTAAAGCCACTGAAGGAATAGAACCCATTTCCATTTGTCAATTGGAAATAGTTTATCAAGTGAGAAATACCACCGATAGAGTACAAAAATGTCTTTCGTTAGCATCTATAACATCTGACAAAGGAGTAATATTATTTAGCATATACAAAGAACTCAGAAACCTAAAGGACAGGAACTCAAAACCAAAAAAGGATGAATGTAATAGGCAGGTCTGAAAAAAATGCAAAATAAATGATGAATTAGCACATCCAATTTGGCTATCCACCATGGAAATGCGAATTAGAAACATACTGGTATTCCATCTCACTAGAATTCATCCTAAGGACAAGACGAATGCTAGTAAAGATGGGGACAAAGGGGAGACCTTATACACTGAGTGTATACTAAAGTTCAGCCACTATGGAAGCCAGATGGGAGACTGTCAAAAACTTAGGAATAGAGCTACCATATGATCCAGTTCTATTGCTCCTGAGGATTTATTTGCTCAGTGGGCTCTTAAGTGAACATATCACAGAGACACGTGGCATCAGTGTTCACTGTGGCAACATTCACGGTAGCTAAGTCATGGAACTAGCTCAGGTGCCCACAGCAGAGGAATGGATGGCAGCCATAAGGGATGACGTTAAACTGTCTCCAGGCAGGTGGAGACAACTGGTGACAATCGTATCAAACAAATTAAACCAATCTTAGGTAGACAAATACATGTGTTTTTACTTTTTACTCGTAGATTCTACATGGATAGATAAAAATCACACATATATAGGGCATGAAAGCAGAAGCAAAACTGTCTAGAGGAACATAGGGCACAGGTAGGACAGGTGGACAAAGAGGAATTGTGGAGAGCATGCTTTAATAAGCACCATATATTTGTATGAAAAATGTCCTTATGAAACTGTATCGTGTACAACAAAGATGCACAGTGGAATTTAATTTAAAAGGACAATCATGCTACAATCCACACAGCCAAGAGGCTAGGTAACAAGGAAGGCTTAAGTGAGAAGTGAAAGGATCTTCCAGAGAAGGGGAAAGAGTTTTCTCAACTGGAGTTGGGGCAGGTGGGGATGGAGCAGGAGGGATCAGATGTGGGCGGGCGGAGGGGGATGGACAGAGAGAGTGCCTGCCGGGAGAGATGACTGGATTTCAGAGGGCATTTGTGGGAAAGAGGTAGGAACCAAGAACAACAGAGACTCTGTTATATAAAAAGCAGCCTGGAATTCTGACCCTGTTGTCAGGGTGTAGACCAGCACAAGCAGACCCCATGCTGGATGATGCCCTGAGGATCAGTCTAGTTGGAGCAGAACCTCTACGGACGATCACAGGAGCCCTCTAGCCCTCTATTCTTCAGAAGGATCTGGCCAAGTTGCTACTTGGGCTCAGTAGGAGCTTGAGGAGTCCCTCGTGATTTGTGTATGATTTTACATCATATGAATCTGCAAGCTGCTCTTACACAAACCTGCATAATACTCCATGTGAGTTGTAATGCTCAACACGTTATCCCAGAGCTTCAGACGAGGCAGGAAACCATAGTTCCCTTCAGGCTGCCCCACCACAGAGGAACCTTGATCTCCACTGGTGGAAGAAAGCTGGATTTGGGGCATAGGGTTCCTCTCATAGGCAAGGGGACAGGTTATAATCTGGGGTTTCTGTGGACTCTTGTCTATAAGGAGTGGGGAGGGAATGGAAGTTTGCAAAGAAACTTTTTTTTTCTCACTGTGGCACATTTCATACCGTTCTATAACCATCCATTAATGTATCCACCTCTCCTGAGACTGAAGGCTTCTAAGACATGGAGATTATTTTTGATTCATCTTGGCGATCTGGTGACTCGCATAGTCTGACACATTATAAATGATTAGATCTTCCGTGATTGATGGACAGGTTGAATCTTCCTACTGTCGCCCTAATATAAATGCTGAAAGCAGAGGCTTTCAAATGTGTCCATAAAGATGAAGAGTATCCCGGCTCAGTTTTCAAAAGCATCAGTCAGGAGGGGGTGATCATGCATACAGACAAGCTAGCTCTCTGCAACGCCAGCTTGTCTCCGGAGGAATTGTAAATCTACCTGCTAAACTGGAACGCTCTCACTATACATATGCATCACACCACTTGCAAAGGGTTTGGAATATGAGAAGTATTTGGCATAAGAACAATGAAAGTCTGAGCCCAGTTCCAGCTTCTGGTTACTTGACAAGAGACACATTTTCTTTGCAGATTTCAAAGATGTTAAAAATGTTTAGTTAAGACTCCAGATGGCAGAATATATTAACTTTAGGCTTTAGAATTATTAATGGAGTTCACAGCTATGCTGTCAGCTATTGTATTTTCTGATGTAAATGTAGGGCAAAGAAGAAGAGAGATAGCTTTTCTATTAAGTTTCACAATCCTCAGCTATCTAAAAGAAAATTACCTTGGGGAGTCAGCTATATTTCCTGACACATTAGAAACTTAAAACCAATACAAGCAAATACTGCAGAGAGAAGTTTGACGATCCTTTTAAAGATTTCATAGGCAAAAAGATTAACATGCTGAGCTAGTGTTATTTAGTGGTTTATACATTAAACCAACAAGGACATTTAGACATACTTGAGTCATTGCAAAGGAAATGTTATGTTCTTGGGAGGAGTTGTGACTTCTCGTAGTAGTACACAGGGACTTTATCAGTGTGTCCTATGTTGTGTAAGATTTGCACGTCTGCACCATGATCCTAAAATTTGCAACCCAAACTGCCCTAGAGAAAACTACCTGATAAAGATGGGTGTAGCATATTTTCTTCATTCAACATATATTGAGTGGCATGCAAATCAAGAATTCTGACTCATAAATTCTCTACATAGAAAAATCTCTAAAACCAAGAATCCCATAGAGCATATTGTGAGGAGGAAAAATGAAGACAGCAGTCGGAAGCGTAAACAGTTGCAGAAATGTCAGTCTGATTGACTGCCAAACACAGGACTCACAGATAGCTGAAGAAACACACATCAGGCCAGGTGACAGTGCAAGTGATTACACCACCTGGGACGCTCTTCAGGATACGACATCCCGTGAAAGCAATGACAACCATCCTGCTCACACGGAGAAAACTAGACCCCAATTACCTTCACATCCTAGTACACGTCTCAGGGTTTCTATAAGCTTCACCTCCAAAATGTAGTTTGTATCAGTTGACCAAAGACACGCTGAGCCTGGTATGGTAGGTAGTTCAGGCCTGTAATTCCAGCATTTGAAAGGCAGGAGCAGAACGGTCTTGAATTCAAGGCCAGTCCTGGCTAAGTAAGAGACCATGACTTAAAAGAAGAGGGAGACGGGTGTTCTGGGGGCTGTAGGAAGAAAGGGACTGGAGAAAGAGAAAGTCAGAAAGTCTTTAAACATAAATTATACATCCACTATGGTTCACTATAGTACAAAGAACACCTATATCAGTGAGTCTCAACCTGTGGGTTGGGACCACTATGGAGGTTGGTGACCCTTTCACAGGAGTTGCATAAAACATATCCTGCAGTCAGATATTTACATTACAATTCATAACAGTAGCCAAATTACATTTATGTAATAGCAAGAAGAATAATTTTATGCCTGAGGGTCAACACATGAGGAACTGTATTAAAGGGTCACAGCATTGGGAAGGTTGAGAACCACTGCTCTAGAGAGTGTTAGCTGGTGTGGAAATTAGTAGCCCTCTATGGTGCAAACGAGCAAACAGCAACTGCTTTCCTATGTTTCCTCTCTCTCCTCTCAATATCATTCTAGAAAATACCAGAAGACCACTTCAAGAGAGTCTAACGTCTGTGTTAGTGTGTATTTCTGTGACTCCACGTGCCGTGCACACTGAATAGATAATACAAGTTATTTGGTTTCAGAGCAATTCATTTTCTTTCTAATCCTCCACTATCTAAGACTTTAAAAAGAAAATTATCCTGGAGAGCCAGCTAGACTCTCCAAAACATTAGAAACTTCAAATGAAAACAAATGAGATTTTCTTTGTAAAAGGATCTAGAGTTAAAACAGTTTCAACATAAACATAGCTGAAGAATGCACATTTCCCCCCCTTTTCTTATGAGAAATCATTCAAAAACAAAAAAAGGGAGGAGGATGGTTACAAGTGAAGCTAAAAGCTGGGCAGAAGCAGGAACTCTCAGCCCCGGATTATACCAAGTGCTTGGGCTACCAAAAAGGAGCCAGGACCCAGTGAAGACTGAGAACAAGTAGGAGACAGGCAGAGAAGGCTCTGCGCAGGCTGCCTGTGAGTCCATTTGACACAAGTGTAGTCGGCTGAGAGGAGGGAACCTCAATGTCTCTTGAAGCAGACAAAGCTGTAGAGCATTTTATTAATTAGTGAGTGATAGGGGCGAGAACAGTTTATGGGGGTGTTTCCTATATGGGAGGGGCTGTCCCTGAGCTGGTTGTTCTGGATTCTCTATAAGAAAGTTGGCCAAGGAAGCTCCCAGGAGCAAGACAGAAAGCAGCAACCCTCTATGGCATCTGCATCAGCTTCTGCCTCCAGGTTCCTACCCTGGTTGAGTTCCTGTTCTGACTTCCTTCAATAAGTGGTAACAATGTGGAAGTCTAAAACAAACAAATCCTTTCCTCCCCAGCCTTCTTCATCTGTCATGATGTTTCATCATAGTGACAGTAACCCTGTCTTGGACAAAGTCTTGTGGATGAGAGGGCTCACAGGTGGGAACTTTCGAGTACCGACTGGACTAGATCACACTTCCTATGGTTATGCCCATGGACTCATTTTAGCTGTAAACATTGAAAAATGCTAGGTAGAAGACACTTACATTTTGTCTCACATACTAGTAATTCTTAAGAGCTGAATATCCCAGGTCAATATTTTTTTAATGAAAACCTATGGAAAAATATGAAGAACCTTTGAATCAAGCCTTCCCTTAGTGTTTTCCAACGCTGCTCTTCAGCATGCGTGATAGGTGTTAAGGGATGCTAGCCTATCCCAGAGTCCACCTATGGGAGTTTTACAAGGCAGTCTTCTGTAATATGGGACAGACATTTTGCTCACCAGTACAATTTCTCATTCTCCTGGAAATACAAAAGCTCAGAAGCCCATGGCCTTTGGTGGTAACTGGGGAGACATCTAACTGGTTAAAGTGGGAGAGAATCAAAGACAGCTGAATGTTCAGCCAGGAATGGGGTATCCATATTATCCACTCCAAGGCTCAGAGAATATCACAGAAAATGGGGTAAAAAGAATGTAAGAGCCAGACAAAGAAGTGAAGTGAGCCCCGATTCTTTGGAATGTGACATCACTGTTGATTCTTGATCGCACATCTGTGATACAAGCATGAGACCTGTGTAAGACCAAATCTGTCAACATGCCAGAGAGTAAAGCCCTTGAGCTCCCACTCCCTGAGCCTATACCCAAGACCATGGTAAGTGGGGGTGGGAGGGGTCTCAAGAAGCTCCACCCCTCCCCGAGTATCATGGGCACTTAATGCTCCTGTAATAAGCTTTCAACCAGGACCTGTAAGCAACCCTAATGAAACTCACTGGATGATGAAAGTGGAAGAGGGTCTAGGTGCGGGGAAGAAGAGGATCAACAGGAATAAGGGGCAATAGGAGAGGATGATGGGGGAGGATATGCTAGAAATCCATGACCCCTATCTAGGAAAGTTCCACAATGAAACCCACTATTATGTATAATCAGCCTATATAATACAAATAAATGAACTAAAATGATGCCCAAGGCCCTGCACTTGGTAGTAGTATTTGAATAGATCTGGCCAATAAAAAACTATGAGCAGAAATCACATGGTTGAGGGGCTAAGGTGAAGGTGAAGGATTGCTTGTTGCGTCATATCATGAAGATGGTATCATATGGGGTGGGGGCTGTGTAGTGAGTGGGTTGGTCTGATACTGCTTGTATTGTAATGCTAAATATTGGCTCCTAAGGCCTGATTGCTCCCAGAGACAAGAGAGTCTGCATGTAGACCAAAATAACACTTGTGACCTTGCCCTCAAGTTACTCCTGATTGGTGAATAAAAATGTCTACAGCCTATAGCTGAACAGAACTGAGATAGGTGGAGCTCGGGGGTTCCCTGGACTTGGGGTCTGAGGAGGCCATGAGAAGAAAGAATGTGGAGAGAGGAGATGATGACTTATTGGCTCCAAACTGTGTAAATGGGAGAGCTTTCCATATCTGTAAGTATTCCTGTCTGCTGAAGAGGTAGATAGAGTGCCCAAGGATGACTCTCTGTGACCAGGAAAGGTGACTTGATTTTCTAATGTGCTGCAGTTTGCAAAGGAGCAGCTGAAATAATGTAAGGGTATCCTGTGTTAGGTCACAGCCTTAGGCAAAGCTGAGTGGTATGAACTGAGTCCCAGAGGAAAGCTGAGACAACGTGGGGTTAAGGATAGGAAAGCAATTCAAATAGCATACGGGATAGATATCTGCCCAGTGTTTTGTTTGTCTGTTTAATTTGTTTACAATCTAGACATTGCCACCCTCCTGTTTCCCCCTCCCACAGTTCCTCATCCCATTCCTCCTCTCTCATGTCTCTGAGAGGATGCTACCCGACCACCAGGCCTCCCCTATCCCTGAGGCCACACGTCTCTGGAGGATTAAGCACATCTTCTCTCACTGAAGCCAGACCAGGCAGTCCTCTGCTATATATATATATATATATATATATATATATATATATATATATATATGTGTGTGTGTGTGTGTGTGTGTGTGTGTGTGTGTGTGTGTATGTGTGTGTGTGTATATGTATATATATACATATATACATATGTATATGTATGTATGTATATATATGTGTGTGTGTGTGTGTATGTGTGTGTGTGTGTATATGTATATATATACATATATACATATGTATATGTATGTATGTATGTATGTATGTATATATATATATATATACATATATATATATATATATATATATATATATATATATATATATATGTCCGGGGCCTTGGACCAGCTCGTGTATGCTGTCTGGTTGGTGGCTCAGTGTCTGGGAGCTCCCTGGGGTCTGGGTTAGTTAAGATTGCTGGTCTTCCTATGGGATCACCCTCCCCTTCAGCTTCTTCCAGCCTTTCCCTAATTCAACCATAGGGGTCCCCAACTTCAGTTCAGTGGTTGAGTAGAAATATCTGTCTTGGTCGGCTGCTGGTTGGGCCTCTCAGAGGAAGCCATACTAGGCTCCTGTCTATAAGCACATCATAGAATCAGTAATAGTGTCAGGCCTTAGAGCCACCCCATGAGGAGGATTCCCAGTTGGGCTGGTCACTGCACCTTCTCTTCCTCAGTCTCTTCTTCATTTTTGTCCCTGCAATTCTATTAGAAAGGGATACTTCTGGGTCAGAAATTTTGGCTGTGAGGGTGTAAGGCCCCCACGAAGGGAGGACCTCACCCAAGCCTCAGGAATTTGAGGCCACCCATTAACTCACAAGACACCGAACTTGATGAAATCATCAAGAGGTATATTTTGATTAACATGTTGAGGTCAAGACCTGTAGCCCACACAGGGGCAATGGGCTCTGACCCCAGGGCTTTGGAGACAGAGAGAATTTAAAGTCAAAAACCATAACTCAGGGGGGAAATCACAACCCAGGGGGAGTAAAGGAGGGCTATTGGAGAGCAGCTGTGGAAAGTCCCAGCCCATTATTCAGTTTGTGACAGGGTCCAAGGAACAGCCATGGGGAACATTTTGTATAGGCTATTCTCTAAGAGCCTATTCGTAACCAACCATCTATCTTGTGGTCAGCCAAGTTCCTGAAACACAGAGCTCACGACCAAGCTGACCTGTACTCTTGGTTCTGCCCAGCCTGCTAGGAGATTTTGAAAATTTTTAACCCTTTCAAGGGATGCAACACCATCCCTCCTCTTGAAGCCCTGTCTATCTACTGGTGGTGGTTCCCTCTCCCCACTGTTGGACATTTCATCTAAGGTCACTCACACTGAGTCCTGAGAGTCTCTCACCTCCCAGGTCTCTGGTACATTCTTAGAGGGCCCCCCCCCCAACTCCCACTTTCTGAGGCTGCATGCATATTTCCACTCATTCTGCTGGCCCTCTGGGCTTCTCTACTGTTGCCCCTCCCCCGACCTAATCCTGTTCCCCCTTTCCCCTCCTTTTCCTCTCTCCTGTCCAAATGCCTCCCTCTGCCTCCTGTGATTATTTTCTTCCTCCTACTAAGAAGGATTGAAGCATCATCACTTGGTCTTGCTGCTTGTTAAAGTTCTTAAGTTCTGTAGGTTGTACCCTAGGTATTCTGTACTTTTGAGCTAATATCCACTTATTAGTGAGTATGTACTATGTATGTATGCCCTTTTGGGTCTCAGTTACCTCACTCAGGATGATATTTTCTAGTTCCATTCATTTGCCTGCAACTCATAGTGTCCTCATTCTTAATAGCTGAGTAGTATTGCATTGTGTAAATGAACCACATTTTCTGTATTCATTCTTCTGTTGTGGGACATCTGGGTTGTTTCCAGCTTCTGGCTATTATAAATAAGGTGGCTATGAACATCATAGAGCATGTGTGCCTCTGGTATAGAGGAGCATCTTTTGGGTATATGCCCAAGAGTATATAGCTGGGTGTTGCGGTAAATCTCCTGCCCATAGGGAGTCCATAGAATAAAGACACAAGTCAATAAATATCAAATGAATGCTGCATGCCTAGATTGGGCAGATTTACCATTAAACTACACCATTCCCCGGCTAAAAGAGCTCTTAACAGCTTGCGGTTTCCTAGGTCAAGGTCTTCTTCGTCTTCTCTCTCTCCACCAACTGCTCTCTCTTCCACCAACTGCTACTCTTCCTTCAATGACTCTCCTGGTCTTCTCCTCTTTCCCTGCCTCTGGCTCCTCCCACTCCTCTTCCACTGCCCAATCACTAGCTGTAGCCTTTATTTAACAAATTTGATTGGACAGAAGGTTTACAAGATTCACTCCTCCTTCGCAGCCCCTCCCAGGAGTGGAGTTACCATGACAACAAGAGGCTAGGGCTATCCACCACATTTCCCCCTTTTTGTCCAATAAAATAATTTTTTTCTCTTTTCACATATTAATTGAACACTAACTATATTACCATGTTGTGTTTGTTAAAGTACAAGATAAACCTAACACTCAGTCCATCATTTTTGTTAACTAAATAGAACCTTTGCCATCTCTCTCAATTAAAAATTTTAGTTCTGAACCTGGCTTATGTCCTGTCTTCAGAATGAATAGCATCTGAAAACCATCCTCTCAAAGTAAATAGCCTGGGTTGGCTGTGAGATTATAAATCTTCAACCCCATCAGAAATCCAGAATGACTCAGTTAAATAAAGATATGGGAAGCACAAAGCGTGGCTTCTAAAACTCAACCAATTTAAATAGACCACTGAACATCTAGACAGTTCCTTATTTCAAAACGTTGGAGCATCTGGTCTTCAGCCTTCTGGCCCAGGATCATCTGACAGACCTAGTAATGCAGAATTACTAAGGGCTGATTACTCTGTTTTGGCAGATATAATCAGCCGACTATTCTGCAAGTGTGTTTCTTTTTTGCACACTATTTCATCTGTAGATGAAAAGAGGCAATTCTTGCCTAGTGACTGTCACACCACAACTGGAGTAACTCCAAAGATGCTCAATTTCTTCTTAGAATCCAAGACTGGGAAGCTGTCAGGATCAGATAGGTCTCCAATAAAATAAATGTTTATATAAAAATGTTTGTAATGTCAATTCTATGGATTTCTGACGTTTTTGAAAATCAACTATGTAAGGCAATCTGAACAGTTGTCTGTTAATTCCTTTCCACTATTTCTAATTAAAATCTAGAAAACATCCTAACAGTAAGCAATGAGCCATGCAATTACCATAGGCCTCTGATTCACAAGCCAACCATCTCAAATCAAGTGGGTTTTTTTTTTGTTTGTTTGTTTGTTTGTTTTTTTTTTGATTAAAAAGGACTGGGTCTAAGCCTTGTATTTCTAAATAAGATATATAGGCACAATTAAAAAAAAAAAAAAAAAAAAAAGAAGACCTTGACCTAGGAAACCACAAGTTGTTAAGAGCTCTCATAGCTGGGGAATAGTGTAGTTTAATGGTAAATCTGCCCAATCTAGGCATGCAGCATTCATTTGCTATTTATTGACTTGTGTCTTTATTCTATGGACTCCCCATGGGCAAGAGATTTACCGCAACAGCTGGGTCTTCAGGTAGGTCTATTTCCAATTTTCTGAGGAACCGCCAGACTGATTTCCAGAGTGGTTGTACCAGTTTACAATCCCACCAACAATGGAGGAGTGTTCCTCTTTCTCCACATCCTTGCCAGCATGTGCTGTCTCCTGAGTTTTTGATCTTAGCCATTCTGATTGGTGTGAGGTAGAATCTCAGGTTTGTTTTGATTTTCATTTCCCTGATGACTAAAGACTTTGAACATTTTTTTTAAGTGCTTCTCAGCCATTCAAGATTCCTGCATTGAGAATTCTTTGTCTAGCTGTATCCCATTTTTTATTGGGATTTTTTTTTTTTTTGGAGGCTAGCTTCTTGAGTTCTTTATATATTTTTGGATATTAGCCTTATATCTAATGTGGAGTTAGTGAAGATTTTTCCCCCATTCTGCAGCTGCTGATTTTTCCTATTAACTGTGTCCTTTGCCTTACAGAAGCTTTTCAGTTTCATGAGGCCCAATTTATCAGTTGTTGATCTTAGAGCCTGAGCCATTGGAGTTTTGTTTAAGAATTTCCCCCTGTGCCAATGAGTTCAAGGCTCTTTCCCTCTTTCTCTTCTATTCAATTCAGTGTATCTGGTTTTATGTTGAAGTCCTTAATCCACTTGGACTTGGCTTTGTGCAAGGTGATAAATATGGATCTATTTTCATTTTTTTATATACAGACTGCCAGTTAGACCAGAACTATTTATTGAAGATGATTTCTTTTTTAACACTGTATGGTTTTGGCTTCTTTGTCAAAGATCAAGTGTCCATGGGTATGCGGGTTTACTTCTGGGTCTTCAATTCTATTCCATTTATTGACCTGTCTGTCTCTGTACCAATACCATGCAGTTTTTATCACTATTGTTCTGTAGTACAGCTTGAAGTCAGGGAGTCTCCAGAAGTTCTTTCATTGATAAGAATATCCACCCAGCTTTAAAGGCTGATAAAGACTTATTACAAATTAAAGGTCACATGTGTCTTTTATGTGACAATTGGATAATCAAAGATGGGGTAAAAGCCCCTGATTGAGATATTTTCCACAACAATGCTGCAACAGAGAGAGAAGAGGAGAATGCCTTCTTTGTAAGAGACTCTGTCAAGACAATAACATCAATTCATTCAAGCAGGGGCCTCCTGACCTCATAAATGGCCTACTTTTCTGTTACTATCTCATTAGCACTTAACTTTCAACATTCATGTTAGAGACCGTTAAACCCCAGTAAGAAACTGGCCTCAGAGGGGACAGTGGTTCATCTCCACCCCCAGCAAACACAAAGGCTATTATGACATCTGGAAATAAATGTTTATATGATAAGCCACCAAGATTGGAGAAGAGGGGCACTGTTTGTTATCAAATATCAATCCCAACTTAAACTAACAAAGGAATCTGAAGCAGAATCGGGAGAGACATGGTATTCTAAAACTCTAAAACATGATGCATTGTCTGTAAGCTGGACAAGGATGATAAAAACAAGGATGGTCAATTATTTGACAGGAAGAAGAAAATCAAACCATGTGCCCCACGAGACCAGAAAGAGGAGCAGAAAAGTTGTTTCTGTTTATGAATTACAACACAATACATAGAAATATGAATATAAAAAAATCATTGAGATGCCTTACAGAGAGGAGGAAAGAGAAATGACAGATTACAACAGTCAAGGCCTTCAGATGTTTGTTCTCCAGATGTAGAACTCACCACCCACCACAGCTGGAAGCAGGAGAGAAACTAGTGCTTAACAGATCTGAGACCTGTGGCCTATGATTAGAGTTGGGTCCCTTCCTTGGTCAAGTGGGTAAGCTTGTGTTGCACATAGGCAGAAAACTTAAATAATCTCAGATTACTTCCCAAAGAGCTTTAATTCAAGTACATATGCCAAACAACTTTTGAAACTACGTCATATTTTCTAGGTACTGGATAACAGGAGATAAAAACTAGAATTCACTAATATTTTGAAAGATCTGTATATAAGCAGTTTATCAAACCACTTGAGTCAAAGATCAATACGAGCTTAAACTGCCAAACTTCTTGGAAATGCAGACATTAAAAATGGCACTTGTCTAAATGCAGTGGTACACATCTAAAACCCTAGCACTTGGGAAGTAGAGACAGAAGGGTCAGAAATTCAAGGACATCCTTGTCTACATAGTGAGTTCAAGGACAGTTTCAGCTACCGGAGATCTCATTAAACAAAGAACAAAAGCCACTCACAAGAATGCATACGATCTACCTAAGGCAGTGCCCAGGGACACTAACCACTAAATAAGAACAGCGGGGAATTTTGAAATAAAACATCAAATTAGAAAAACAGAACCAAGAAATAAATTAGTAAATAAAACACAAAAGCTGCTATCTAGAAAAAGTCAGCAAACAAAGAGGAGATTGGAACCCACATCATATGATATCCACACTATAGAATATTATCAGGCAGGAAAAAGAAGCAAACCTTGGAAACATCATACTAAGTCACAAGAAAAAAAAAATCCAGTTTTGTCACAAAAAAATTAATTCTGCAGTCCCATTTCTTTTTTGTTTGTTTGTTTTTGTTTTTGTTTTTGTTTTTTGTTTTTTGTTTTTCAAGATAGGGTTTCTCTGTGTAGCCCTTTTATTGAAAGGAAATCTGGGGTATTTATAAACACAAGCGGGAGAACACAGGTGAAAACACTTTACCACGTGCACCATACAGCTGAGGTCACTAAACAGCAAAACAAGCTATGTCGGATAAACAATATATTTATCAGAGTGTGCTTCAGCTGTTATAGGCTTTTGAAAACCAATTCTTTCATCAGGGTATATGGTTCCAGATGGCTGCAAAGTTGATCTAGCCGCTTTCTACTAAAGTTGGCTCCCAACAAGAAGGATCTGAGTATATTCATATCAGAGAGAGGAAATTTGCCGTGGAGGTAGATGAGCAACTCTGTGAATTTTGTATTTTAAAGGATAGGACTTATAACTTAATACATCATCTTAGGGGATGGGATATAGCTCAGATAGTAAAGTGCTTGCCTGATATGCACAAGACTCTGGGGTCAATCCTCAGCACTGCATAACTGTGTGGGATGTGCATCTATAATTCCACAACTCTGGAGATGGAGGCAAGAGCATCAGGAATACAAGATCATCCTCAGCTACGTAAGGAGTTCAAGGACAGTCCATATACACGTAGGTGTACGTGTGTGTGTGTGTATGTGTGTGTGTGCATGCATGTCCCTATGTACCTGTGTGTGTGTGCACTCATGTGCTTATTACATATATTTTTAAAAATAGAAGTCTTAAAGCCAACATTTCCATAATTCTGTGCATATACATTCAGAAAACTCAGCCACATACAGACATTACAAAGAAAAAAAACCTACCAAATTTCCCCCAGTGCAGACAAAAAGCCAAAACAGATGATTACTAAGGAAGAGACAGGAGCAGTTTTCAGGTAGCAAATATTTATTCTTCAGGACATTATCAGTCCCACATAGTTTTATAGGTGAGACACTTCAACTCTGTGTCTGCCACAGACACATATGTCACACCTCGTGCAACCTCTCTGTGGAGAAGCATTGGCAAGAACTAGTGCAGTGAGGAGGGGCATCCTCTAGTTAGTTTCTATTGCTTTGATGAAACCATAACCAAAAGTAAGTTACAAAGGAAAGAGTTTATGTGTTTTACACTTCTACATCGTAATAGTCCATCGCTGAAGGAAGTCAGGACAGGAACTCAAGCAGGAGAGGAACCTAGGAACTGGAGCTGATGCAGAGGCCATGGAGCGGTGTGGTTACTGGCTTGCTCCTCACGTTTGTTCAGCCTGCTTTGTTATTGAATCACACATCACAGATGGCGCCACCCACAATGAGTTGGACTCTCCCCCATCATCACTAAGAAAACACCCTATAGCTGGATCTTATGGAGCCATTTTCTCAATTGAGGTTCCCTCCTTTCAGATGCCTCTAGCTGTGCTGAGTTGACATAAAACTAGCCAGCACTATAGGCCAGTAAATGAAGCTGAACTCAGCACCCTGATTTGGAGATATGTACATATCAACCAAAGGTAGCTCCCCACTTCCCAGAACACTTCTACTTCCTAAAGGATTGTTCAACATACAAAGAAAAACTGCAAGTACATGAAGCCATCTATGTAGACTAATGTTTTTATGGATTCAGGTAGGGAACGCCAAGCCAGTATCAAACTCACTATGTAGCAGAGAATGACATTAAATGCTTGACCCTCACTCCTTCCTCCAGCTCCAGAGTTCTGGCATGTGACACTCACTATACATAGGTTTATTCTTTGCTGAATATCAAACCCAGGCCTTTGTGCATGCTAGGCTAGGCAAGTGCTCTACCAATTACACCCTCCAGACAACTTTTTTCTTTTTTCGTTTAATTTGTGTGTGCACATGTGTGTATGTGTGTGTATGTGTGTGCATGAGACACACACTTAAATATCCAGTCATGTGGCTACCCATGTGCGCAGAGGCCAGAAGAGCACTGGGTGTCTTCCTCTATTGTTTTCCACCTTTTCCTTCGAGGCAGGATCTCTCCCTAAAGCCAGAACTCCTGTTTTTTTCTCAGCTAGATCTCCATCCTCTGAGCAGCCCTCCTAGCTCCCCAAAATTTTGTACTAATTCATTCAACAGCTTTCTCAAGGTCTTGTTGTAAGGCCATAATATCTTACCCTCTAGGAGAAAGCCTGCAATGGGTTCCTTGGCTGGGTTTTTGTTTGTTTGTTTGTTTTGTTTTGTTGTTTTGTTGTTTTGTTTTTTGTTTTTTGAGACAGGGTTTCTCTGTGTAGCCCTGGCTGTCCTGGAACTCACTCTGTAGACCAGGCTGGCCTCGAACTCAGAAATCCACCTGCCTCTGCCTCCCAAGTGCTAGGATTAAAGGCATGTGCCACCACTGCCCTGCCCCTTGGCTGTTTTATGTCATACATTTGTACAAGGAAACCAGGGACCATGGGATTCTAAAAGCGAAAGATTCTTACACCACAAAGAGAGGGAACTGCCAGATCATGGCTGGATGGATTGCTGGATTGATTAACAATGCCACTCTTCTTACTCTGTGAATGGCCATATAAACCTCATGAACCTCAATGTGTTCCACCTAGATGCACATTAGCTGTGCCGTCTCCACCCATCAGGCTGTAGGTTCAGAGATACGAGGCATCACATAGATAGATAAACATTAAGATGCCATAGCCACCCCTAGGACCAAAAGTCTTAAGTCTTACAAAATCATGTATAGCAGTCATAACTTGCACCTATTTCCAAATGTTGGAGAACAAGTAATACCGGCCTAGGTTGAGAACTAACATACCACACATTCATTCTTCCATGGATGGTAAGGGCATGATGGTCTCCTCTGAGAAACTTTATCTCATTTACCACAGCTGAGATACAAGCTTCTAGATGCTCTCGATGTGACAGACAGCAGATATGGAGAGAGAGAGGTAGTGAGACTAGCTTATGAAAGAAGCCACCTGGCATAGATAGAAACCTTTCCAACCCTTCCCCACTTGGGTTACATACCAGAGTATGAAGTAGAAAAGTCCCCAGATCGAGGGCAGATGCCACAGAAATGGCCTATAGAGCACAAGAACTCATGTGGCCCTGGGCTCTTGAGCAGCTGTCTTCCCAGCTTCTACCCTCAAGACAACCGTTTGGTTCCCTTTCTTAGTGAGCCATTGCTATCACTGTCTTTGTCTCTGTTCCAATTCGTTGTTCTGAGTCACAGAACTAGATTAGTGGATGGGATTTGGACTCTGATCCACATCTGATACCCAGGACACCCTGCTTATTTTAGTCTTCCCTGTAACACAGGCCATCAGCATTGCAGTTGTTTCCTTAGCTCCTCCCACAGCTGCCTCATGGTAATAATAAGGGGCTTCCTAAGGGCAGGGACCTTGAGTCTGGTCCCTGATCCAGCAGTGTGCTATTGACACGCATAGCGATATATATTTTGGCCTTTGACTTTTTTTTTCAGTGCTACAAATACAATCCAGAGCTTTGAACATGTTAGGAAAACATTCTTCCACCAAGTTATAGTCCTAACCCCAGTAAATATATTTTTAATAAATGACACCTACAAAAAAAGCTCTTCATCTAAGAGGGCATATTTGTGGAAAGGTTTGATTTTTTTTTTTTTTAAAGTTCATTCAACACTCCTAACTTCTGGCTGGGCAATTTGAAATTTTTCAAATGCTGGGATCCCTGGATTCCACCACTACACCTAGTTTGGGTTGAGAAAATCGTTAACAAGTTATTCCCTTTTATATTTTAGTTTCAAAATGGTCTTCCCAATACTCTCTGTGTAAGAAGACTAAATTATTTGCACTAAGATTTATTTAGAGAGAAATAATGGTGTATTAATTCTTCCATTTTATTGAAGACTTAATAATCTGATTAAAGATCTAATATTTCACCAAAGAAACATATTGCATTCCTGCTAGTCAATTATCTTTGTCAATGCACCAATGATTAAGTCAAAAGAGAAAGTATAAAGTATAACTAATAACAATTAAAACATAATTGTATTTTAAAATGAGATGAAAGAAACAGAGCAAAAGAAAATTATCATCTATCAAAAACAATCACAATATTCAACTTTAATCATACTAGCTTTTTCAAAGCACCAGAAAAATGTTTTTACTTAATCTATGTATAAGATTTCTTTTTCTGCTCATTACATCTAAGGTACTTTCTAGTTTTATTTTAACCAATACTTTCAAGGTACAATTTAGCAGGAGAGAAAAATTTTAAAGTAAAAGAAACTCCAAATGTGGAAAAATTCTCAGAATATTAATGTGTTTTGTTTTTTTGCTATAAAACTAAATGCATGTACTATGAAATCCTTCTCCAGAACGGTAGCTGTCTGGGATTTCAAGTCCATCATGTCTTCTTTCTCTTGTGTACACGTCTCCATGGCAACTGGAGAGGCACCAAGTTTGGATTTGATCTTGCTTAAAAAGATGATCGATCGGGTGTGGGGAGATGGGGGATGGGTGGTGGGAGAGGGCTGAGAGTGAGAATGGAAATTAGTAGGGGCATCTCTGAGACTAGCTGGAGACTTGGGACAGGAGAGGCTCTAGGGAACCTATGCCTATGAGGGTGATCCTAGCAGAGATTCCTACCAAAAGTGGCCACCTCCCATAGCTAGGCAGGATTTCAGTGAAGGGAAGGGGACATCAACCCATCCACAAAACTTTCAACCCAAAATTTGTCCTACCTACAAGATACACAGGGATAAAGATGGAGGAGAGATAGAGGGAACGAATCACCAATGACTGCCCCAACTTGAGACCCATCCCATTTGAGAGCCATATACTCTACTTTGCTTGCAGACAGAAACCTAGCATAACTGTCTCCTGAGAGGCTTCTTCCAGCAGCTGACAGAAATAGGCACAGAGACCCACAGCCAAACACCAGGCGGAGCTCAGGGAGTCCTGTGAAAGGATGGGAGATAGAATTGAGCAAGCGGAAGGGGTCAAAGACACCACAAGAGGTCCTACACAGTCAACCAAGCTGGATCCATGGGGGCTCACAGAAACTGAACTACCAACCAAAGAGCATGCGAGAGCTGGACCTAGGCCCCCTACACATTTGTAGTAGAAGCACAGGTTAGTCTTTATGTGGGTCTCCTAACAATTGGAGCAGGGGCTGTCTCTGACTCTGTTGCCTGCCATTTGGATCCCCTTCCCCAAACAGTAATGCCTGCTTGGACCTCAGTGTGAAAGGAAGTGCATAGGCTTACTGTGACTGGATGTCCCACGGTGGAGTGGTATCCAAGGGCGGCTTCTCCTTCTCTTATGGGTAGGAGTAATGGGGGAGAGATTTGTTAGAGTGGGACTGAGAAGAGAGGAGGGAAGGGGACTGTGATCAAGATGCAAAGTAAATTAGTTAATGAATGAATGAAAAAAAAAAGCCGACAGACAAGATGACCCCAAACAGACATTTGGCCCAGGGACATATAACTGACTTAGAATCTTTAAATTTGGAGCTGAAAATACCTTAAAGCTAGATTTTTTTTTGAGATGGAGATGTAACTTATCAATTTCTACTGCAGCAGACTGTATCCCCCAGTGTTCCACGAGAAGATGAGTAGCAGCCATCAAGAGAAATGACCTACCCTTAGAGGCATCGCAGGTGTGGCTGCCGTGTCACATGTGCCAGTAGGTGGCAGGGAGGAGGGGCAGACCATGCCCAAGATGACCCTGCCCAGCACCATAATGCACTCTGGAAACCACTTCTGAGATGACCCCAGACACTCAGAGACCCGGGCACCCTAAGAGGAGTAAGCAAGTAAGTGGTGGAGAAATGGAAGAGAAAGAGAAACAGAGCGATGTGGGCACAAAGAAGAGAAGAACTACAGTTTTGAGGGAAGTGAGGGGCACCCTGATGTGAGTAGCTGGTGATGCCACCTGGGACCCTAGTGGCATTCTGGCCTGCATTGCCACAGGGTACCACATCTGGATCTGTGGCCCTGCAGCAGCGGGGGTCTGTGACCACCAAAGACCAGGCCTGAAAAATGTTGATGTCTGAGGGCAGTGCAGAGCTGGCCCCACCTCTCATCTGGGCATCGTGGGAGAGCTAGCTCTAGGGCCATGAGAGCAGGAAAGCTGACCCAGGCCCTAGCCAGCTGCAACACTCAAAAGAGCAGCTCTGCCACCCACACCCACACATAGTGTTAGTTTCAGGTGAACTAGGCAGAGGATAAAAAACTGGGGAAGCTGATTCTCCCACTCCCATGGTCTCCCATGCAGTGGCATAAACTGGGGAGAGATACTCTCCCTCCTGCCTCACCCCTCACTAACTGTGGCTGGCAGGAGATCTGGCCCTGGGATCATGAGAGCAGGAGAGCTAACACTGCAGCAGAACTCAGGAGAGCAGGCCTTGTACCTCGCCTGGGCAGCACAGTAGAGCTGGCCCTGGATGTGGGGGTTGCAGGTGAGCTATCCCAAGGGCCTGAGCACAGGAGAACAGGTCTTGCCTCTTGTCTGCTGGGCAGGAGTGTGGATGAAGGAAGAAATGTCCTCCTTCTCTCCCTCCTCCCTCACCAACTACAGCAGATGGGAGAGCTGGCCCCAGGGTCATGAGAGTGGGAGAAGTGGCCCCGTCCCTCACTAGCTGCATCACTTGGGACTACATGCCCTACACCTCGCTTGGGCAGCAGGCAGTGCTAGCCCTGATTGCAGAAGTTGCATGTGAGCCAGCCCGGAGGGCATGAGAGTGGAATATCATGTGGGCTGACCAGCTCACGTCTCAGATCCAGGTCCAGGGCTTTGAATTGGCCCACCCCATCATCTGCCCCATGCTAGAATGCATGAAGGGGATGGTCCTACAGATCCAAAACCACAGGATCTCCATGGCACAGGGCAAAACGGGTTAGCTGAGAATAGTCCCAGTGAGGTTCCAGGACTGATAGGGTAGCAGAACATCTGTAAACATTGAAGTGTGGACAAAGGGGTACACCGTGGGACCCACTGTGACAATGCACTACAGTTTCCACAAGGAGATCTTTTTTCTGTTTGGAGGGGGGTGTTCCCAGGGTGAAGGGTAGATATGAGGGGAGGGGGAAGCAAGTGGGATTGGGGCACATGATGTGAAATTAACAAAGAACCAATAAAAAAAGTTTTTAAAAAGTAGAGAAATGCGTTAGGAACTAGTGCCCTTATATCAGAATCTTTGACATAAGCCACTCAAGGAGGGGGGGATTATATGTTCTGCTCACAGTTCAACGGGCTCCAGTTTGTGGTTGCTTTACCCACTTGCTCAGGCAAGATACTATGGCAGGAAGAGCCCATGTATGAAGGGGCTCTTTCACCTAATTGCCAACAGGAAACAGAGGGAGACAGGAGGGGACAGAGACAAGATATCCCCCGAGGGCCAGCCACCAGGGACCCACTTCCTCCAGATAAGTCTCACCTGGAATGCCAGAAACCTCCCCCAAATAGCACCAGCTGCTGAGGAACCAGTGTTTAAACTAAGATGCTGAAGGCTCGGCAGACAATTTCACATTGAAACCATAGTGATCTTTCCCACAAAATGGTTGGTTTTTTTTTTTTTTTTTTTTACAAATGCCAGAGAAACAAAACAGACTTTGATGCAGGTGGTACCTTCAAAGCCATTAGCTTTTCAAGAAAAGGATTTGATTGGAATTCCATCACAGAGAGGATGGGATATAGGAGTCAGGATGAAGAAGGCAAAGCCTCCTGAATTTTATTTAAAAAAGAAAAAAAAATTGCTTTGCTCCCCAAACTACTTCATTCAAAAAGCAAATGGAGGCAGCGTGAGTCTATTGAGGAATGAAAGCGTAGACTAGATTTAAAATAGCTGTGGCGTAGGAGCTACTGTGGCGGCACAGACGAGAATGGAAGGGGGGGCTGAGCGGAATGAATGTGCACCATGATTCTTATCCAGCAAAAACTAGCAATTAAAACGATATTTTTAAAGCTTCGTAATAAGCCATTTGGAGTGAGTCGGATTCTGAAAAAGATAAAGTATCATGCCTGCATTCTGATCCCTTAAAGAATGTGTGCTTTACAGGGAAAGCTCTAGAAAAAAGGACTTCGACTCTGTTCTTACTACAAAAACAATATACATCCTTTACGGAAGACTTAGAAATAGCAAGGAGAAAGAAAGAGGAGAAAGAAAGAGGAGGCCAAACTATTTGGAATATGTATTTTGTTGTTGTAGGTACCAAATATCCTTCTGACAAAGTCTCATATATATTTTAAATTAAAAGGCTGTAAAACATGCTTGTTCCCTTTGCCTAATTAGTAGACATGAGTTGTACAATGTCATGGGTTTTGATCGTGACATTTTCATCCCGGTATGTTATGGGCTTTGGTCACATTGCACCCCCATCTCTTTCTCTGGACATTCCTTCCCTTCCCACAGATCTCCTTCCTATTTCCAACTATCTCCCCCTTCTGCTTTCAATTCTTTATTATTAAGGACATTGCACAAATGTGAGATGGTGCAAAATTTCTTTTCTGAGTCTGGCTTATTTCATATGGCACTTTAATGTCTCCAGCTCCACCCAAACATTATAATGTTAAAACTTTCTTATAAAGACCGTGTATTGCCAGGCACTAGTCTTCACACATTGCTGGGTTCCCTTTAAAATAACTTCTACTCCGACAAATTGGAGGCCTCTACATCTGCCTTGCAACGAGTTAGTTATTTTCCAAGAAATACAACAAGCGATAGAGTGTGATTAATTTCTGAGAAAATAAATTAAAAACTGTAGTCCTGAGTGAGATACTTAAAAGCCAGCACTACTGAGAAATAAAAACAAATTTCTTTAAGCTGGAAGTTCTCAGGTAGAGTGATCTTATATTTTTTTTACCTTCCAAAGAAGAACACTACAGAACTGAGTAAGAGGCTCTGTTATATGTGGGCCAACAGGAGGGAGCTATCCTGGGCAAATGTAATAGCTTGGATGTGAAAGGTCTCTCACAGACTTGTGGTTTTGAGCAGGTGGTCCCCAGATGCTGGAGAAGTTGTAGGAAGTTGTGGGAACTTTAGGTGAGGTAAAGCTGGAGGAAGTAGCTCATTGTGTGTGTGGGGGGGGGTGGGGGTGGGGGGTAGCAGGGGGATGGCCTTCATCAAATGTATACAAACTGTGCCTCAAACTCAAATCTGTAGCTGCCATGGCAAACATTCTAAACCATTCTGACCAAAATCTTTCTTGCCTTAATTTCCATCTGTCACATGTTTTGCGACCATGATGAGAAAAGCTAACCCAGTAGAGTATATTCAGTGCACTTAGATGGAATCTGAGCTGTCAGTGAGTTTCAGACCACCATGCTGAGGGATAGCATATCCCACCAGTGCCTATGGAATAAGTCTAATTCAGAGGCTGGAAAGAATGAGCCAACAGGTATCTTGAATAACCAGGAAAAGTCAAGTTGGGAATAAATCTGTAAGCAGACACACCAAGTGTTCAAAAAAGAATAAATTCACCACCAGCAGGAGGCAGAGTACCAGGATCAGAATAAGAATCTGGACAAGGATGCCTACACAGTTCTGGAAGCAAACTCACACCCACTACTGACCTACTGACCGTCACATAACCCTGCTCCCATGATACACATAAATGGATCTGGAGGAAGGAGAATGTAGAGGAAGAAGGACCTAGAAAGAGTACAACTGTTCTGAACGCAACAAGCCATTTAAAGTTAGGAAGGTAGAACTGGTATGTTCAAATTCTTCTGAAGTAGCCAACAGTTAAAAAGCTATGGGGATCAGTTGTAGAACATAAATCTTATTATACGCATTTGGATCCCATGCAAATGTTTACTTTCTTTTTTGAAACACATTCATCTCTATATGTAGCCCAGAGAGACCATGAACTCATAGCAATCTTCCCACCTCAGAATGCCAGGTGCCAGGATTGCAGGCGTGCACCACCATACCCACCAGTATGCAAATGCTGAATTTTGCTACCCACTAGATGGTGAATATATTTTCATGTCCTCAATCTACTTTACATTGTAATAAATGCACATGTGATATTATAATTTGAACATTTAGAAGGAATAAAATTAGTACTTGCCCCTACCTTAACTCAAAATCCCCTTGGGATCCACCAGTCAGTGGTGCTGTGTCATGTATGTAAACACTTGTACAAGTGCAGCTCTGTTTTTCAAATCTTCTCCAATGCATTACTTGCTGTTCTATGTGTTCAAAGACCTGACAAAAGGCAACTTATAGCAGGAAGCATTTATTTTGGCACCTACCATGAAAAGACACAGTCCATCATGGCGGGGAAGGGATGGTCACAAGCTCTGGGACACCTAGTCATGCTGCAGCAATCAAAAGACAGAGGAGGGGATGCCTGGGTGTCACTCAGTTCAAATGTATTCAGTGCCATGCCCGGCCTGTGGAATGGTATAGCTCAGAGTCAGGGCATGTCTTCCCCCACTTAGTTAAATCTCTCTGGAAAACGTACAGACAAACCTAGCCTGTGGCATTCTTCATAGCTCATTCTAGATTAAATCATAATTAGACGGTTAATCACACATTGAATTCTTCTAAACTCACTTACACAGAAAGCAACCAATATGTTTCAATCTTATCCTGTTGAACTAGATTAGCCTTGAAAATCAACACTAGTTTTACTAAGGATTTATTTTATAGTATAGCTCTTAGCTTAGGATCTTAGGAAAATATCTGATTCCGGAGTCTAAAGTTCCAACAATAATCAGGACATATTTACTGAAAATTTGACTTTCATTCTTTATTTCAGAAAGAATGATGTTCTGGAGTTTGTTTTTTTTGTTTTGTTTTGTTTTTTTGTTTTGTTTTTTTTTAATTGGAGTTTTGGAAGAGGTATGCATGAAAAGCTACAGCAATGAGATATGGCTTGTGTTAGTTACTCTTCTATTGCTGTGAAGAAACACCATGACCAAGGCAACTTAGAAAAGCAAGCATTTAAATAGGGGCCTGCTTACACTTTCAGAAGGTGAGGAGTCCATGACCATCATGGCAGAAAACATGGCAGCAGGCAGGCAGGCAGGCAGGCAGGCAGGCAGGCAGGCAGGCCTGGCACTGAAGCAGTAGCTAAGAACTTACATCTTATCCATAAGCATGCACCAAAGAGAGCAGATTGGGCCTTGTGTAGGCTTCTGAAAACTTAAAACCTACCCCCCCAGTGACACCCCTTTTTCAACAAGGCATACTTTCAAGTCCTTTCCAAACAGTTCTGGGAACTAAACATTCAAAGATATAAGCCTATAGGGGCCATTCGTAGTCACCACAGAGCTCTAGCACTCTGTGTCTTCTTGGTTTCCATCTGTCTCCTCTCTACTCGCTCCTTCTGTAACAGGTCCCCAGACTTTAGCACAACTGACGCCATGATGGAAGTTCAAGTCAGGCCTTGGTAGCACATAGGAAGCAATGCCTGCCAAAATGAGAACCTAATCCATCCAAGTCCACTGTTCTGAGAAAGATTCAAATGTACTAACCTTGCTTTTAGGTTTCTGTAGTTTCACTTCTAGCCAACTCTTCTTGCTAACTGAGATGCGTCAACCTAGGATGTGGTTTTTTTACTTAAAAGATCACCATACAAAAGGGTTCAGACTGCATTCTGGGTTCCGAACACCCAGTGTAGTAACTGACTGGCTAATAAAGACTTTCCTATTAGCTTGAATCCACATCTGATTAGTCTTCTCCAGTGAATGCCTCCTAACACTTGTTCATTTATGTGATAAACATTTACTCATCTCTCACTGAGTTCTTATCCTGTATCCCAGGGCCTGGTCTTCTCACTCTATAACAGTGACAAAAATTTAAAAAATTAAAAAACCATTTTAATGCTTCCTGTCTTGAATTCAAACCATATGTATGCTTCCTGTACGGAGAGCAAATAACAGAGTCTTTTCCAAATGTGCAGTAAAAAGTTAATAAGATTTCTCTTGAGTTGTTATATTAAAGTTGAAGGCATGAAAAAAGAGGAATTGCTCATGAATTCCAGTGACAAACAAGCTGGAGCACATGGTTAGGAAGGGCTTTTTCTCTGTCTTTTTACCCTAGGATGTAATGGAGATGCAGTGGGGTGGGGTGGGGGTGTAATAGTGTGGGCGGGGAGACTGCTGGCCAATAGAGCTTTCTATAACTATAGGTTGGCCCTCAGAGGTGTGGGGAGTCTAAATACGTAGGTCAGCACCCACAAAAGTCATTATTAAACACAATAAGAGTGACAGATCAAATTATCCAGACCCTCTGTTTCCTACTTAAGGACATAGAGATAGGCCTGTGCTGTGGAACGGCTCTCCACCTCCAGAGGAAGGCCCTAAATACACACACACACACACACACACACACACACACTCCCTGCTTTGGTAACAGAGCCATGCAAAGACCTGAGAGTCCCACAGAAAGATTAATTTCCCCTTTACCTCTAGTTCACTGTCCATGTCCAAATTAGCTTTTGTAAAACATCTTTAAAACAATGAGGTTCCCTGCCCCCACACGGATTACATCTAACTTCCTCCTTCCCTTTCTGTTTTTGTTTTCTCCTTCATATGAGGTAAGAGGGTAGCACAGGGAAAGTGTATCACTCAAGGTCTTTACTCTGTGGCTGAGGCGAGAAAGAAAAACAATTAAAATTACAAATTTGTGAAATTAATCTGAGTCCTTAAAACTAGATATTGCCATAGAGACGAGAGAACAGGATCTGTCTCCATGGAGATCTGGGTGAATTTTTTTCTTTGAATTATTATAATTGTTACCAGGTGTCAATTTGGCCAAGGAACAGATGAAAATGAATGAACAAATGAATGAAGAAATGAATGAGTGAATGAGCAAACTTCTCACATGAGAGAATTTATTAAAGTAAGTGTAATTTGTTTTGTTTCTGATTATTCCAATGAGTGGATGGATATCCCAGAAAATAATTTTCTCCCACTCAACTCAGAATTTCTAATGGAAATGGCTTATCATATAGTTCCATAAATGCTACAGAAAGGAACAGGCAAAGATGAATTCTGGGAAAGATATTTCTAACTCAAAAGCAGGAGGCTGTGACAAGAGTGATAGGTTCTATCTCATTAATATTCTAGCTGCAAGGACAACGTGGGTCTCAGGTGGATTAAAAATGGACCAGAGATAGCTCTTAAACTCCACCCTTTATCATGTCTGCCTTACAAAGCTGGTTTGGATGTGTGCAGTGAGGTCCAACAGACTTCTCTTTCATGCCAGATTGAGAGAAGCAGGGAAAAATCCACATTTAAACAACAATGAAGAGTAAATCAGAATTTCTCCTAGTTACACACTGCATTTGTACCTGCAAATATATAAGGTCTCCGATGAAACACTCAGTTGAAGCAGTGACCAAAATGGTAAGCCTAGACCTTAACAATTACATTTAAAAATCACTAATAGATATAATTCAAGAAATGTTTAAATGAGTCACAAAACAAGGCAATCGAAAGCTAACAATCAAGGGTTTGCTGACTACCCTTGATGACTTCATAAGTGCACACTCTCAACTTTACACTGTCTCGTTAGCATTGATATTAACGACTGGTTGGTTTGGTGAGAAGAGAGCAGGGTGTCGCCAGCTTCAGAGGATGCTACTGTTTCTAAAGCTTTACAGTCGATCCCCATTAGCGTCTTTCAATAGAGGTGTTGCAAACACTCAAGAGCACTGAAACATTCTCTCCCAGAGGAAACAGATTTAAGTCTCTGTGACCTCCGGGCCACATTTTCATGAATCAATCAGTGTACAACCTTGTCTTAGTGCTCCTCTTTGGTTTCTTGTGAAGTTAAGGGATGGAAGCTGGGGCCTCCCATTTACCAGACAAGCATTCTACTACTAGATCACACCCCCAGCCCATGTGTGTACCTGCTTATGTGTGTGTTTCATTAGTACTGAACTTATCACTGACAACACTTGACCTCACACCTGAACAAAATTTGTCTAATATACATTTTTTTTCATAAGATACATCCACATAACTCTCTCATGCTTAAAGTCATCAGGCAATACTACATCATGGTGCCTGTGGGCATGCTAACAATAACACCATCAACAAAACCCACAGAAATGCAAGAGAGCAAGTAGCATGAAACAGACTACAGAAATGACATCTATAAAAGGAAAAAAGAAGGCAGACTTTTGCCTTATTTGACCTTAATTGTGAGCATGCACATGGGGGTAGGCATTGGACCTTTTTGCCTCTCTACACACATGATTGCGATGGGAAAATTTGTCTCAAGTACTTATTGTGATTTGCAAGTAATATCACCAAGTAGGTGAATTTACACAAGAAATCCATAAAAAGTGTCAATTGTATTTCCTGCATGAAGGGACTCTTTTAATCCTTGTGTTGTTACTATTCAGTTCCCTTGCCTATCTTTGGAGTTCCTATTCCTTTTAAGATCCTATTCAAACAAACACACACACACACACACACACACACACACACACACACACTTCATAGGATCAGGCTGTATGCAAGCATGTAAGGACATTTTCTTAATTAGTGGTTGATATATGAGGACTCAGTTCATTGTGGTTAGAGTCATCCCTGGGCTGGGGGTCCTGGGTTCTATAGGAAAGCAAGCTGAGCAAGCCATGGGGAGCAAGACAGTAAGCAGCATCCCTCCATGGCCTCTGCATCAGCTCCTGCCTCCAGGTTCCTGTCCTGTTTGAGTTCCTGTCCCGACTTCCTAAAGTGACAGATATATGGAATGTGAGCCAAATAAACCCTTTTCATCCCAGTTTGGTTTGATCATGATTTCTCATGTCAGCAATAAAAACTCTAACTAGAACAAGCTGATTTTATATATATATATATATATATATATATATATATATATCAATGATTTTACTATTTCTGTGTCCCTAATATGTTCCAAAGTGCATGGCATATCAATACTTGTTGGGTTGAACTTGGAAACAGAAGAAAAGCCCTATACATGTTTGGGAATAGCTGAAGTGGCTCACAATCCTCCCTACCCCTCTTTCTCGCCAGATCCCACGCTGTTCGAATTTCTGCTCTGTTACTGATATCCATGCTGCTTACAAGTTAACTTCAAAGTGACAGCAATGCAGAAGGGAACAGAAGTACTGTCCCTTTAAAAACCCTTTCTCATTAATAACTTACGGAGGTGGTTTCTATTATGACCCAAATCCCTACAGCATAACAGGTCCACAGAAGAGCTAAGTGTCTTTGCATAGGAGCCATTAAATAAGACCTATATGTATAAAGCTAAAACAGGTTGCTTAGGGCTCCACCCCTGCCCAGGCAAGTAAACCATCGATGTGAAGAAGTCTGTTTGCATAATAAATTTTATTGTTGAAAAGCATCTATTTCCTTCTGTTGCCTTGGATTTTGTGACTATACAAGCTCTCGAGCTGAGTTTAGCATAGGCAGAGAGGACTCTTTGGGATGAGAAATGAAAGCAGGAGTAGGCTTTGAGAATGTATCTAATGGACAGGCTTTTAAAGGTCTGCAGAACAACAATGGCAGGCATCACAAACAGTCCAGGAATGGTTGTATGCAAGCAGGCCTAAAGTCAAAATCCTTCATTTCTCTTCAAAGGCAACGGCAAATAAAGTAGACAGGTCTTGTGGCTTCATTTCTGTCTTCCCACTTCCCCACAATGTTACAAATATTTTGTAAGTAATTTTTGTAATAAATTTGGCACACACCCCCTTAAAGGTATCTAGTTTTCTCTAGTGTTGACATCACAACTATTGACCTCTTGAACACAAGAGAGAGACAGAGACAGAGAGACAGAAACAGAGAGAGGGAGGGAGGGAAAGAAAGAGAAATAGAGATAGAGACAGAAACAGAGAGAGGGAGGGAGAGAGACAGAGAGACAGAAACACAGAGAGGTGAGGAGACAGAGACAGAGACAGAGACAGAGACAGAGACAGAGACAGAGACAGAGACAGAAAAGTGAATTCTAAGCACAATTCCCAAAGCACAAGAGTAGGCTCAATGCTTCCTGGGGTCTTGAGAGCCCCGTCTTTAGAAGATGATGGGCTTAGAACTAAGTCCTCCAGGTCTTTCAATGTTCCAAGAAAACACACAACCCTGGATATTTGTGTGAATTTTAAGTAATTAAAAAGATTAAATAGAACAGAGTCAAGCAAGTGCATTGGCCTTACCCAAAGAGAGGCTAAACTTTGCTGCCTCTAGCTACAAGGGTCTTCACGAATAATAGCCTGCGGGCTGCTGAGGAACTACTTTCAAGTGTGTCCCCCTCCCCAAACATTGGCAGCCCTTGTCCTCCAGCATGGACTTTTGCCTCTTTCCAGTGAGTAGAACTTTCTAATAGGGCTTCCTTTTGCAAGTATGCGTTGCCTTGGAGAGGTGATTTTCAACCTATTAAGTGACTCCCACTCCTTCCCCCTGTGTAGACGAGCTTAAGTTTCCTTTGTCAAAGCCCTGTCTGGTCCAGGTCTTGGTGTGCGCTGGGGAACAGTCCTGGAAAGCTCTCTTAGCTCACTCTGATTTGGCCACTGCTCTGTGGAAGATCGGTTTCCCCCTCTCTTTTCTCTTGTTCTATCTCTCTGACCTTCTTTTCTTTGATTTTCCTATGCTCTTTCCCACTCATACTTTCCCACTCTTTTTCCCCCCACTATTGTTTATCCTGTTACTCTTTTCCTGTGTCCTACAGGATCCTTCTCCCTGCCTCCTTCCCTAGGACCCAAGAACTGCGAGTATTTGGCTCACCAGGAATACACCAACACTGGTTCCGAGTATTTCTTGTGATGAGAACGGAGAGTCAGAGACCCTTTGCGCTCCAGCAAATCCGTGGGTCCAATCTCATACCACCGCTCTTTATGCTCGAAACACTCTTGACAGGAGTTATCAAAGGTACCCATGCCTGAGCTGCAGTTGAGAACAGACCAGTCTGGACTTCCCTCAGCGCTAGGCCAGCTCGACGTTACACGGACCAAGATTCTGCGTCTCTTGTCTCCTAAGCAACCTAGGAGGGGTCTATAGAGGGGGCGGGGTCAGTGGAAGGTGGGGTTTCTCCAGCCTTACTATCCATGCCTGCCTTTTGAGAACTGGTTAAACTACATTTCCCAGAATACAGTGAGAGAGACAGGATTCGCAGATTTTTGAAAGAGGACCACATGCTAGGATTTGTAGTTACCTGGGGTCACCAGCCTAACCTAAGCAAGGAAAAATAAAGGTAGGTGGTGCAGAGAATCTGTTAAGGAGAAATAGCACAGCTCCAAGCCTGTAGATTGGAACAGAACCTGTAGCAGTTTGTTTGACAGCCCATCTTCTGTTACCACCACACCTCCACTCACAGTTAAGTTTGACTAAAAGAGCAAAAGAAAACCCCAGCCCTAGAATATGACCTCTCTGTGCAGTTCTATTGCCTATCAAACAGTAGAGCCATTAAGCAAATGAGCTGAAGAGCTGGAGCCATCAAAGGTTCTGTTCCAGTCCCAGATGCTTCTCTTGACTTTGTTTAAGCACTGCCTTCTTCCGCTGACAAACAGGCCAGGGTAGGAACTGTGCGGGGTGGGGGATGGTGCGGGTATCTGGGGTGGTCTTAGTCTCTTCGGATTCTGGAGGCCAAATTACCTGTCAGCAGTTTCGGACTGGTAATCAACTCCCAGAGAACCTCCAAAGTCTTTTCATTACAATATCTGATGCTTTGTAACATTAATTTTTGTCATTATTATGGTGCTTGTACCCAGTACATGGTCTCCTCAGTGCCATATGCACAAATGAATATGATATTGGCTACCCTTTATTCAGACTTTCACTGATGCCAGAAGATACTGAAAGATCGCCTGTTTGTTGAGTCATGACAGACATCCCTAGCACTCAGGAGGGTGAGGTGGGAAGACTGGGATTCATCTAATGACTATTTTTAAAGAAGACTTAAAGCTCATATCAACCCATTAGAATAGAAAAACTTATTTGGTTCCTGATTCAAATATATGATCTGGAAAAAAATTAAAATGAGTAATTTTTTTTGAACCGCACACAAATTCATACTGAGGAAAATGTAAGAAAACAATTCACATCACAAATTGATTATCAAAGATTATTGTGTTGATGTTCTATATTGGAGTACTTCTGGATCTTATTTCACAAATTTGATTACACACATCTTCCAAGTGCTTTTTCATGGCCTTTGGTTATGGTGTGGGAACCTAGGGTAGGCTAAGATGCAATCCTTACTACCCGGAATCAAATAGATAGTCTCCACTTATCAGCTAAGTGTCAGCAGAGTGCCAACTGCTGCTATTTTAGCCTTTCCCTTTTGATAAAAGGAGAAACAGAAGTGAACTGTAATGGGGTTTATGAAAGCCACACATTCAAGTCTATCCAATCAAAGCAGAGAATAATACTGCTGCAGGAAAAAAAATACAAAACAAAACCATAACCACATTCTCTTTAAGTGTTTGTCAGTGCTCTGTTGCTGTGAAGAGACACCATGATCAAAGCAACTCTTATAAAAGAAAGCATTTGTGATGGTTTGTATATACTCTGCCCAGGGAATGGCATGATTAGAAGGTGTGGCCTTGTGGGAGGAGGTGTGTCACTGTGGGTGTGGGCTTTACGACTCTCATTCTAGCTGCCTGGAAGTCAGTATTCTACTAGTAGCCTTGAGATGAAGATGTAGAACTCTCAGCTCCTCTTGCTCCATGCCTGCCTGGACACTGCCATGTTCCTGCCTTGATGATACTGGACTGAACCTCTGAACCTGTAAGCCAGTCCCAATTAAATGTTGTCCTTATACAGTTCCTTGGCCATAGTGTCTGTTCACAGCAGTAAAACCCTAACTAAGACAGCATTTAATTGAAGGCTTGCTTACAGTTTCAGAAGTTAGTTCATTAATGATAATGGTGGGGGGCGGGGGGGTTGCAGAGGGGATGCAGGTAGACATGGTTTTGGAGGAGGAGCTGAGAGTTCTACATCCTGACCCCTAAGCAGAGAGAGAAAGAGTAAATTGGGGCCTAGCATGGGTTTTTGAGACCTCAAAGCCTATCCCCTGTGACACACTTCCTCCAATAAGGCCGCAACTACTCCAAGGCTATACCTCCTACCCTTCTCAAATACTACTACTCCCTGCTAAATAAGCATCAAATATATGAGCTCATGGGGGCCCTTCTTATGAAAACTCCCACATTATACTCCCTGGCCCCATAGGGTCATGATCATCTCACAATTAAAAATGCATTCAGGGTAACTTTAGAAGTTCCCATAATGCCTCACAGTCTTACCACTGTTTAAAAGTTCAAAGTCTCTCCTGAAACTCATGGCAGTCTCTTTAACCGTAACCTATTGTAAAATCAATATAAAAAAAGAAGTTCACGTACTTCCAACATGTTACACCACATAACGCATTGCCATTCTAAGGAGAAAGGGGAGCACAGTGAGGAAATACTAAACCAAAGCAAGACTGAAAACCAGCTGGGCAAACACTGCATCTCCATGTCTGATATCAAAGAACTCTTCACATCTCCAATCCCTTTCAGCTTTGTTGTCTGTAACACAAACACACCTCTGTTTCTTGAGCTGGTTCCACGCCTGGGTTTGTAGCCCTCCTCAGCAGATGTCCCATGACTCTGGCATCTCCAACATCCTGAGGTCTAAACACAATCCAGGCTTTCACTTTCACAGCATCACCCAGTGGCCTCTCTGGGCCCCTAGGCAAGGGTATCCTTAACACCATCCTGGCCTTCTTAGTCAAGGAGGGAGATTCCATAACCCTTCTCTTGTATTCTTGACTCTAAAGCCAGAATCACTTGGCTGAAGCTGCCAAGTTCTGATGCTTAATGGGGTTGGAACTTGGACCCATCATTCAAATACATTTGCATCAACCATCTGTTGTTGATGGTTTCCTTTACTGCTTACCATCATGGTGGCAGTGTGTGTGTTGGGGCACAATGGTACCCAGGCAGACATGGTATCAGAGAAGTAGTTGAGAGTTCTACAAGCTAATGCTACAGGCAGAGAGAGGTAGAGGGAGTAAGACAGGCCTGGCATGAGCTTTTGACATCCCAAAGCCTATGCCCTGTGGTATACTTCCCCTGACAAGTCCACTCTACTCCAACAAGGCCACACCCCCTTTCCCTTCTCAAAGAGTGCCACTCCCTTGTGACGAATATTCAAACAAATGAGCCTATGAGGGTAGTTCTTACTCAAAGAACCATACTTTGTTGCTTTCATAGTTTTGTGTTTATTTCACTTATGCTTCAAATGATGGTGACCTTACCTTCAATGCAACCAGTATGATAAGTTTCTGTAGACAGTTTGACTCCAAGAAGGAAGATACCAGAGCCAAGTTCTCTCTTCAGTGGATGGCTGTAGAGATTTGAAAAGTATTGGTGAAGAAAGCCTGGTGGATCCTGGTGGAGATTTGAAAGGTTTTCAACATAGAAGGGTTAAGCAAAACAAATAGTTTTTATTTAAGAGTTCTTTAAGCCAAACTGACTGCCTATTTGGGTTGGGGGATATGTTTTTTATTATATAATCTTTTTTAAAATAAAGATTTAATTCATTTTTAACTATATGTGTGTGCCTTTGGGGAGATGTGTGCACATGAGCTCAGGTGCAAAAGGGGCCAGAGCCATCAGATCCACAGGCGCTAGAATTACTGCAAATAGGACACACTCTTGCCCTCTGAGCCATCTTTCTAGCACTATATTTTTTCCTGTTTATATCAGCTTTCCTAAGCTGTATTATCCTTAGTGTCTACTAAATGTTTACCTGCATCTTGTGCTGGGAAACATCTTGTGTGTCCTCATGTGCAGCTATGTCACTCCCTTTATATTCACCAGCATGTCATGTAAACGTTTTGGTTTCTTTATTTTTTTATCAACAAAATAAAGCAGAGCAGTACTTTGTGCATCTTTGTGATGGAAAGCAAAGCAATATCTTACAGGTATTCATCTCTCAATTCCAACCACTGATATTATATTGCAACTGAGCTCTGCCTTTATTATGTGGAAAATATGTTGATCATATTGTACAGTTCTATAAACACATCATTTTCAAGCTAAATGTCTTTTCGATGAATTTTATCATGATTTTCCTCTCCCCTTTTCCTAGAATGTTTTACAAGATACTCAAAACAAAAGATGCAATAATGCCAGTTCTGTAAAGCATCTCTTCTCATGAAGAATCACAAAAGGGCATCATTGAGAGGAATCCCACTAGGAGACTTTTAATCAGATTTACTACAAAACAGTCTTAACCATAAAAGTGTTCTGGAGTTTTGGGGGTGTTATGAGTGGTGGTGGGTTGATTTTGAACTCGTATGGAATTCCTCCAGACTCTAAATAAACTTGCTGGCTTTTACAAATGTGAAATCACATTTAGATAGTTAGTACACGTGAGCTTCTCCAGATTACCCCAAACATCACCAAGAAATAATGCAGACAGCATAAAGGAACATCTTTTTACATTAGTCCCTCCTTAGCCTTCTGTTCATGCTAAAGATCAAATCCAGGGCCTCCCAGACAAGCTCTACCACTGAGCTACAACCCAGCCTGACATTTCTTAGTTTTATCAAAACCCTGAAAAGTCTACCAGGAAGAATTGATTAGGACAACAAACCCAAACCAAGTAAAAACCAATTAGATGTGTCTTGGTTTCCTTTCCTATTGTTATGATAAAACACCGGGACAGAAGCAACTTAATTTCTCCTCCTCACAGCTGCAGATTGCAGTCATCACAGAACAGAGAAGTCACAGCAACAGAAACTGGAGGAAGCTCACATGGCATCCATTATCCCAGAGAGTAAAAAATGCATGTGTGAGGCTTATGCTCCGAGTTTTATATAGTCCAGGAACACAGACACACACACAGACACAAACACACACAGACACACACAGAGACACACACAGGCACACACAGACACACACACAGACACACAGAGACACACACACAGATACACACACAGACACACACACACAAACACACACACAGACACACACACTGTGAAAAGACTGGTCTTTTCACATCAATTAATGATTTACCTGGGAAAAAAGGTCCACCTTCTCAGCCCCTCTTTTCCCAACCTAGCTAATAGCTGGGTGCCTGTGCTCTATTCCTAGGAGAGCCCTATGTCAGGACCTTCCAAGTCAACAGCAGCATGCACTCACCCAGTTATTAAAATTGCTGTTCTTTTTTTTTGTTTTGTTTTGTTTTGTTTTTGTTTTTTGGAGACAGGGTTTCTCTGTGTAGCCCTGGCTGTCCTGGAACTCACTCTGTAGACCAGGCTGGCCTCGAACTCAGAAATCCGCCTGCCTCTGCCTCCCAAGTGCTGGGATTAAAGGCGCCACCACTGCCCGGCTAAAATTGCTGTTCTTTACCAAGTCTTTTTTTCCTTTGTTTCTTCCTTCCTTCTTCCCTCCCTCCCTTCCTCCCTCCCTCCCTCCCATTCTTCCTTCTTCCTTCCTATATTTCTTTTTCTTCTAAAATTGCCTACATTTTTTTTTTTTTTACTTTTTACTGATTTATTTTTATTTTATGTGCATTGGTGTTTTGCCTATATGTGTGCCTATGTGAGAGTACTGGATCCCCTCATTCTGGAGCTACTGGAGCTATAGGTAGCTGAGAGCTGCCATGTGGGTACTAGGGAATGATGAACCAAGTCCTCTGGAAGAGCAGTCAGTGCTCTTAACTGCTCAGCCATCTCTCCAGCCCCTACCGACGCTTGCTCTCTCTAACTAAGAGGCAAAAATTTATTTGTATTATCTTTATGCCATTTAGTGTAAATAGATTTTAAACTGTACTTACATTGTACCATACTTATAATTGAAGAACTAAGCATTAATCAAGGGTAGCATAGCTAGTGTTCTCCACAAACAGGACCTCCCTTCACGGATCACATACTAACGTGTGGGGACTTTATCAGACATAAAAACGTTGGAGCCCACATGCTATATCAAATGATATATTCTTATTCATTCTGAGCCTCTCCATCTTCAGCCTCCCTCTTCTTTCCGCTCTCCCTCATCCTTTCATGACCCTTTCTTCTTTTTGTTTCTTGCTTTTCAATGTCCTGTTGCTTGTTTTCATCATCCCTTGTTTTATGAAATTCATTTATTTCCCCCTCTGCTGTCTTCCTGCTTTCTTACCCCGTTCTTATAATCATAGAGGTAGAATGAATTTGGGAGGTCAAATCATTTCTTAGCGTGAAGAGGAAAAGAGAGGAGGACGAGGAGGAGGAGGAGGAGGAAGAGGAAGAGGAGGAGAAGGAAACTGGCACAGTTTAAAGTTATATAAAAGTATGAAAGAAACAGAGCTGACCTATCAACACAGTCCCATAAGCTGGAGCCAAATTTTATGATCCAGGAACTACTGAAAAAATCAACTCTGACAAAGGCATCAATCTTAGTTCTTTTCCTCTAACTTCTAGAAAATTAGCAACAGTTCAACTCCAACTGCCTGTTTTAGAACAATTTTAAACCTGAGTGTGATTCCTCTGTGCTTGTAGTTTGGACTGTGAACCAGTTCTGCCTCTACTTGCCCTCAGGCTGGTGTCATTAACTAGTATTGATTAAGTGTTGGAAAGCAACAGGCATTTTTTTTTTTTTCAGAAATCTTCACTAGCAACATGGGATTGATTTATTAAATATTCAACATCTAGTATTCTATAATTTATCATTTCCCTTATTTTAATATCTAATTTAGCCAATAAGTAAAATTCCTTGGCAGAAATGTCCCTAACTAGCATGATAAAAATTTAATTTTTTAGAATAGTAATGACATGCTTTAATATAAGTGTAGATCAGAGCCTTCCTTAATATTGTACAAATGGTATAACCTTAATTATTTAAGGTTTAAATATCTGCTGTCACCAGCAAACTAAGGAGCCTTTCATTTCTCCTTTCTCCCTCCCCCCAGTGTGGCTTTGATTTCTGGAAGTCTCTGCACTTGCCAGTAGCAAGGAGGAGACGATTTAACTACCAGGAAGTTCAGGTCAACATTGATGAAGCTTTTTTGTTCTTCATGTTCTTCAATCTGGATAAAGGAGTCTCATCCAGCATCAGAGAAGCAGCTCAAAAGGATAAGGAAAGATTGGGTGCCTATTTGCTACTGGTGAAGGTGGACATTTTTTCTTTTCCCAGTAAGCCCCACCCATAGATGCTCCGGGGGATGATGGGTCAGGAACTGACCGAGGATCTGATGAGTTCAGCCAGTTTGGGGCTATTTAGTAAGTAAGACAAAGGGCTGCCTCCATGTTGCTCATGGGGTTGAAGGGCTCAGGTATGAAGCTGGAAAGCTTTCTGGTCTTGATTGAGAAAGAACAACCCAAGGGGGCTAAGGAATCTTTCTGAAATTGCTTTAATGTTAGGTCGAGGAATTCTCCAAGAAATGCCAGTGATTTCTAGATAAAGTTCCTTTTCGGCTGTGACTGGGCAGGTACATTCTTGATAACAAATGACATAGAGCTGAGTCATTCAAATTCCTTAGGTCAAACAGGTATCCTTGAACTCTTGTAAATCGGTATGCAACTCCAAATTCCAGGGATACCGCTGGTGTAAGTACAGGAGACTCCCAGGCCTGATGTCTTTGGGACATTTCTCTATTTAAGCCTCTGACTATTGAAGCAGAGAAGATGCTAAAATCTACAGAGCCATTTCTAGATTTCCTGCCCCAATCCAATAGAATAGGAAGCAGATGTGCTGTTGACCCTGTCGTTAGATCACACACACACACACACACACACACACACACACACACTTTTCTGATTAAAAGAACCAGCTACTTGACTTTGGGTTAATCCAAAAAGATTACACAGATTCTTATCATGGGGACAGTTTCACTGGCTGTGGAGGGAGAAAACATTGGAGGAGTCTGAGGTGCAGTCACCAGCACTGAAGATAAAAGGGTTATTCAAAGTCTGAAAGAAGGATCCAGAAGGCTAAGGTGGAGTACAGCTGACCACTAGCAGAAGAATGCAGGTGTCAGTCCTACAACCTCAAAGAACTGAATTCTACCACTATATGTGAATTCTCTCTCCAAAGCATCCAGGTGATTAGAAGGCGATTCAGCTGACACCTTGATTTGAGATTTATAAGACCTTAATAATTTATCCAAGCCTGGCCAGACTTCTGTCTTATGAAAGTTTAAATTAATAGATGTTCATGTGAAGCTCATTGCATCTGTAGTAAGGCGTTTTGCAGCAACCGAATTAAAAGAAGTGGCATTGTAGAAAGTATCATTTAAGAAAAGCAATCCCTTAAGATGTAGTGTAGGAGCCATGCCTCATGGGCAGAAATCACATTGGAAAGAGATGAGGATGGAGTATGTTACTAGGCAACCTTCTTGTAACTGACATAGTAGAGCAGGGCCAGAAGAACCTACTACTATCCTCTCTCTAACGGTGTGAATGAGTCTCTTTATCTTCTTTGCTGGGAGATATTTTTTATTTTAAATGACATCTTTTGTTCCATTTTAATTCTTTTGACCCTGAGTTCTCTGGTTTTACGATAATTTTGTAATATCTACTCTGAACTGGGGAGAATCTTTTGCTCTTAGCTTGTTTGCTTTTTGAGCCCTGCAGCCCAGGCTGGTCTCTAATTCTCGTTCCTCCTGTCTCAGTCTCCCTAGTGCTGAAAGAGTTAAAAATTTTTAAACCTTCCACAGAAGAGTGCAGATCAGCTTGTTCTGCGTTCTGGGTCCTAGAAAACTAGCTATCCACAAGACAAAATAAATAAAAAAAGAGTTCAGAGCTGGGAGTTCAGGACAGCGTGAACAAGCGCTATGGGTACCAGGAACTAAAAACTGACCATAAGATAGATTGACTAGGTTTGAGCTGGGAGTTCAAGTTAGCTTGCCTGTGCACCCTGGATATCAGGAACTTGGCTGATAGATGGCTGATTACACATAGGCTCTTAGAGACTAGCCTGTTCCTTGTACCCTGTCACAAACTGAATAATGGGCTGGGACTTTCCACAGGTGCTCTCCAATAGCCCTCCCTTACTCCCCCTTGGTTGTGCCACTCCCCCCCCCCCAGTTGTGGTTTTGGACTTTAAATTCTCTCTGTCTCCAAAGCCCCCGGGGTCAGACCTCATTACCCCTGCGTGGGCTACAGGTCTTGACCTCAGTATACTGATTAAAATATGCCTCTTGCTGATTACATCAAGTTTGGTGTCTTGCAGTTAATGGGTGGCTGCAAATTCCCGAAGCTTGGGTGAGGTCCTCCATTCGTGGGGGCCTTACAGTGCTAAGATTGCAGGCACACACCCGCATCCCATTCTTTGGCTTACCTTTTTCATAGCTTTCTACATTCATTTAGGATGAGATAAATTCACAAGAAGAATCCAGTGGATACTTTCTTTTTATAAAAATCACTTAAACTGTTCATTTTGATTATTAAAATTCGTGTTTTATATAATGAAATCATTTTTTTCTCCTCCTATAATGTTTTCCTGATGTGTCCCCATTTCAGCCTAGTTTGTGGGATATGCCCATTCCCCATCAATAAAAATATGCTTTTGTTTCCTTAGTAGCTCTTGTGACATTCTTTGAGCATTCTCTTTAGCATTGCAGTTCTCTGTCTATCCCGATCAAGAGTGAAATGTTATCCTTGACATGATGGAAAATGACAGGGCTGAAATGAAGCCACGGCACCAATAGACACTTACCTGATTAGACTGAGCTAAAACTAGTTTGTCTTCAATCCCATTTGAAATTACTTGAGATGCGAAATTAATATAATATCTCAGGCATCTCAGAGATGCCTTTTCAAAATGGCCTCAAATAATGCAGAAGTTTTTCTACCTGAATGGAAAGGCAAGACTGAGAAAGTTTCCCTCCTTATTGATTATTCGAGAGAAAGTTGCTGAGAACCATCAAAGTGGGATGATTTCAAACTATGTATAAAAATCAATTTGTTATTGACAGTCATCTCTCTTCCTGTTCTAACCAACCCCAAAGGAGAGTGAATGGTTCATTTTCCTTCAAGGGACTTCAGCATCTTTCAAACCTCTGAGCCCTGCACGTGGTGTCCTGTCCAAGGGCAGTTTGGCAGTAGGAAAATATCGACAATCCCTTCAGCAGGTTGCTCAACTCATCACTGCAGCAGCATCGACAGCCTTATTTGAATGATACAATCCTAAACCTAAGCACAGTGAGAGCATTTTCAAAGATTAATGTATAGAGATAAACTTAACGCTCATGAAGGTAGTTTGGGAGAAAAAACAGTGGCCAATTGTTTGCTTTGCGTTTCTGGCTCATTCTATTTTTCCAGTTGCAGAAATCTTTACAGCAGACCTAAAGTTTTCGTCATGTGACTTCTGAGGGGCTTTGAAGAAACACTTATACTGTCTTTATGGGGCTAAGTTTAAAAACACATTTGGGCGAGGATGCAGCAGTCTGGAAGACTAAAGGCAACAAACAGGATTGTCCAGGCCTGAGTTTGCAGTACCCTTGCAACCATGTTGCTGTATTGAGACACAGGAATGCAAATGAACAATGGCCAGACCATGTATAACAGTAGAACTCTAGCCTACAATCTGAAACAACATGCTCACAGAATCTACCAGCCTGGATAAAGCAACCTGTTATAAGTCAGCCTTGTAGGAGGCTGCATACTACCTCTAGTGGCAATCCCCCTGTCGTGGGAAGGACATGACTGATGTAGTCTCTTCAGGGTACATGGATGACTTGAACAGGAAGCCTCATAGAGAAAACTCTGGTGACAATGAAGAAAATAAGCATGATCTCTTAAATGTTCCATTGAGAAAAACTCTGTCTAGTGACAGATGCCTGTGGAAGAGGGGATCCAGTGCTCTGCACCCTCTTTGGGGTATCACAATTCTACCTAGACCTTTTCCTTGCTATAATGAAGAAACAATATGGATTAAGAGTTTCCCCAAAGGTCCATGTGCCACCAGTGTAGTAATGTTGGCAGATAGTCGAATCTTTAAGAGATGGAACCAAATCCAAGATAAATGAGAGGTTTATGACTATCAGAGGCTTTAATGCTGGCCTCAAAGGGTAAATTAATTCCTGTAAAAATGAGGTATATAATGGAACAAGCCTGGCCCCAAATTCATTCTGGCTTCCTATATTACCATGTGACTTTCCTTTTCATACATATCTACAATGTTGTCATTTAACCTGAAGATCCATCTTCACCAGAGCTGAGCAGGGGTGTAGGCACTGTGTAGAGCCTCCAGAATTGTGAGCTAAACAAATATATTTATAAAGTACAGCATTTCTGGCATTTTGTTATAGCAACAGAAATCAGACTAATGAAGTTTCTAAACTCCATATTATATATTATGTGTTATCTTTACAGGGGAAACCAACAGAAACAGAGGTGAAGCGTGGTCACCAGGAGTATACAGTATGAGTAGAGAGTTGGGAAACTTCCTCAAGTGATATAACATTTCAGATAAGAGGAATAAACCAGCATGCTTACAACTCACTAGCTACAATTAATATTATAATCTGTGATAAAAGCTGGATGTTTCCCACATTAGAACTTTTGGGTTTAATGTGCTTCCTGGACCATGCAGCCCCTCACTTTCTATATGGGCATTTCTCATCTATTACATTGTATCCCCAGAAGCTCATTCTTGGCTGGCCTGTTTCAGATCGTTCCTTATGCACCAATCACTTAATTCCATCACACAACCCTGTGTTTCCTCTGTTAGAAAGATAAATTTGTCTTTTTGTCATTGCCTACATTTTTATCATCTTCTTCTATAAAATATAATTACTTAAGGCTTACTTTTCACTGGCACACTGCATCTCCAGCTCCTCTTAGAACATCTAGCACAATAACATTCTGTGAGTCTGTTAGCTTGCCTGTTCTGGGTGTGGTCAGTGCTTTGAGAAAACTCGTGGATGTAGGTATAATGCTATTGTGCATTGTGTAAAGATTAACCTTGTATTATTCAAATGCAGATTTCTGTGCCCCCCCCCTCATATCTGGTTATAATCGTATTCTGAGAATCTCCTATCTCAATGTTGTGTAAACATTGCTCCCCAGTTATTCCTGGTCAGTAAAGAAGCTGACCAGCCAGTCACTGAGCAGGAGATAATTGGGGAGCAATGTTTACACAACACTGTGACAGGAGATTATCAGAATAAGGATTACAACCAGATATGAGGGCACAGAGATCAGCATTTGAATAATACCAGAGTAATACAAAGGATAGTCTTTATGCAGTACACAATAACATTATGGCTGGCAGATGTAAACTTTTAAAGGAAGATTCACAGAACATTAATTATTTGACAGACTCAAATCTTCATTATCAAGAGAAGCAAGAAGACCACAAATCAACAAGAAGCTTCTTAAATTCTATGAAAACTCAAGATCCTTCTCTTTTGGTGTGGTGTTATAGTCTATGTCCCAGATCACTTGCCAAGTCACCACCATATCTTTCTTTAAGGGAAACAAGATGCATGGCTCTAGCTTGTTGATGTTTGATTTGCTTGATTGTGCATTTTAATTAAGTCATTAATTTGAGAGAAGATTGATACCACTGGTAATGTATCAATGTTTTAACCCACTTGGACTATATTCTGCAATTTCTCCTCGATCTGTTTCCCAGTGATATTTTCCTTCTTATTGTCAATTAATCGTTTTCATTGTAATAACTAAATAGTTCTTTTTCCTCTTTAAAACTGTCTCCCTTCAAACAATAGTATTAATTGGCTTTTTTACTGGATGGTTGACCATTTGTTTATTAATATACGAACTATTCATAGACTAGAAATTCTGATTGTATGTCACATGTATTTTTCCAAGTCTTTCCCTTATTTTATTTGTTAGTATTTTGGACTTTATTAACATTAAAGGTAGATAAATAGATAGATCTATCAATATTTTTATGTTTTATATTTTGATGAGATGTTGACAAAGACTCTCCCGTCTACTGAGATTAATTATAAATATCCACTAATTTCCCCCAAAGAATCCCAAACCTAATTTTAGGTGAATATAGGATTTCTGTATGTGTACATTTTAACATTTAGCGAATGAAAACTTTACAAATGCTAAATAGAAATGAACTTGATTCCCATTAAAATCAGCATGAGCAATGATGACTTCCTAGTGTTTCCATGTCAGTAAGGTCTCCTTCATACTGGTTCACTCCAGCTAAATATCGCCCTCATCACTCACAGCTACCACAGTCACAGAAGTAGCCACCAAATGCAGATGTCCATTAGCCGATAAGAAGTCCAAGAAGACCAATAAGTCAGGTGGAGCAGACATCATGGGGAAAGTTGCATGGAGAGCTGCCAAGGACATGCCTGCTTCATTTCATTGACTTTCTGTTGCCCTGGGCCAGGTCAGAGTGATCCTAGCTTTAAGCAGCAGCAGTTTCAGGAAACACAGATACTACCAGAAAATTAACAACCTTAGAAGGACTGAAGAGAGAAAAAAGTTGTCATTGTTCTTTCTCAAAATATGCACCAGTGGAGAAGTTGTCTTTTAGGGTTCTCATAACAATTAAAATGGAAACACCTACTTAACTGTCACAATGGTAATTGATGAACAGAATTGGAGGGAAACAGTATTCAATGTGATTTATATCTAAGTTCATCTGAAATATATGTTTCCCTCTCTCCCCCAAAGACTGGCACTCTTTTTCTAAATGTGGCAGTTTGAATGAGAATGCCCCACTATGTTTGAATACTCCATCCCCAGCTGGTGGAACTGTTTGTGAAGGATCAGGAGGTGTGGCCTTGCTGGAGTGGGGTGTGTCACTTGGGGTGGGCTTTGGAGTTTCAATTACACTGGTCATTCCCAGTATCTCTTTCTGACTCAAGCTTGAGGATCAAGATGTAAGCTCTCAGCTATGGCTCCAGCACCATGCTGTCTGTTTGCTTCTGTGCTCCAAGAATTCTACTACCTTCTAAAACTATGAGCCTTAATTAAAATGTTTTCCTTTATAAGTTGTTTTGGTCATAGTGTTTTGCCACAGCAATAGAAAAGCAACTAAAACACAATATATTAAAAAAAAAAAAAAAAAAAAAAACTATCTTTGGAGCTGGAGAGGTGGCTCAGTGGTTAAGTTGACTGACTGCTCTTCCAGATGATCCGAGTTCAATTTCCAGCTCTCGCATGGCAGCTCATAACTGTCTATAACTCCCAGATCGGATACCCTCACATGGACATACACATCCAGAAAAAACACCAATGCACATAAAATAAAAATAAATAAATTATATAAAAGAGAAAAAATTATCTTTGATTAAAATCTAAACTTTGTAACTATAAAATAAAAAAGAATTAACTGATCTCAATTTTCCAAAAAATGAATCGATGGAAACAAATTTAATATTCTTACATAGTATTTTTTTAAATTGATTTAGAAATTGATTTAGAAATTGATTTAGAATTAAGGATGTATGTGTTTGGGGTTGCTTTGTTTTGAACAAACAATGCAATAAAATGCTTGGGTTTGGATTTTCTGGGTGTTCTGTAAGAAAAGGCAAAGGGGAAGCTTCCTGAGGATTTAAAGGTAAGAAAATAAAAAGTGAAACTTTAGAAAATCAACAGCAGCTTGACCAAGGACACTCAGCTGGAAAAGGACAGAATTGGGACTAGATATAAGGCTTTGGGATCCTAATTTTGATTCGTCTTTTGTTCATTTTGTATTCTATCAAGTTATCAGTTTCTAGGGTTTTGATACCTACAATAAGTAATCAGGAAGCCGCAAATGTCCCCAATGGTTTGGTAGCGATGGAACATACAGAAGGTGAGACTGGACTGAGGAAAACCACAGGCATGTCATAATCCTTCTACTTCATCTGGCTTTCAGACAAAAAAGAGAAGACAGGCTACAAAACAAAACTGGTGTGTGACACCCAGATCCTAGAAGAAGCTATCCTAGCTCACAAACAAAAACAAAAGCCAGTCATTTGCTCCCTGGGAGGCATGCAGAAGGTTTCAGAGCCCAGTGGAAAACAGTAGGCTGTGTTAAAAATTCAAGTCCCATCTCCCAACAATTTATTGTTCTGCGAGCGGGGCTAAGGTGCTTCCTAAACCTCTATTCCCTCCTCAAAAAATAGGAAAAATAAAGGAAATAAGGCAACCACCATTCAGCGCTGCTAAGGATGAACATCAGTGGTATGGAGGAAGTATTTGGTGCTGTGCTGGACACATGCTAAGCAGAGCTATCTCTCACTGTGGTTTTCATCACAGTAGAAGCAGGAGTGAGTCAGTTCCACGAGGTGCTTTAATATCTTTCCGTTCCAGGGACTGGGCGTCTCTTCCTTAGGGGTCCTTGCTCTTGGATCAGAGAATAAACCCTGATGTTTATCTCTGATAATCATAGCTTAGAGACAAAGGAAGTCAGACTTTAACTTGCTGTATAATTTCCAATCAGTAACTTATTCTCTTTAGACCCATTCCTTATCCCTGAATTGAACGTATCAATATTCAGGGTTGTTTTGTGAGCTAAATAAAATAGGAGGGTATGAGACAGTAATTTGATGGGAAAACACACACACACACACACACACACACACATCCTTCTATAAACTCTAAAACTCTACAGGATTCAAATGTAATTACTTATGATTCTAACTACAAACGTGTGGCCATGTTGTTATTTCAACAGCCACTGCTGCCCCCTCCCTATTTTTCAAGGCTCACTTTCCATGTATTCATTGCGTACCCCAGGGCAGCTATATTACAGCTTCCTTATTTTGACTGACATGAGTAACAGATGAGAAACCTTCGTTTGTCCATTGTATTTAATTTCTCAGGCTTCTGAACTATGGCGACTCCAGGTCTATGTGCTACTCAGAGCATTTCAGAGGCTGAGCAGGGAACAAGTCCGAAATCTGTGACCTCTATGAGGCTATATAACCCATTCCATATTGCCTTCTTCATAGTCATAGCAAGGCACCTACATTAATAAGTGACTCTGGAAACTAGCTCAGGTTGCATTATGAAAAGCCCCTTGGTCAAGAACAGATTTGTATTCAAGTCAGTGATATATAGCATCTGGAAGTTTTTAAGTCTAAGGTTGATACAGTCATTTTTCTATATTGGAAAAGTCATCTTGGAAGTTGTATAGATATTAAGAGGAATCTAAACCTGGAGGTACAATGTGCATAATCAAGATTATCAAGAAAAGAAAAAGTAAGATTAGAATTATACCTATTAAAGATGGCAAGCATCAAATAGTCTGTTAAATATGATTAGCATTTGTGTTCAATTACATAATTAACATGTACAATTAATGAAAAATGAAAAGACATGGAGAAAAACAAAGTAGGAGAGTCAATTATCCACATCCTACCTCTAAGAAAGAGACATGATTTACATTTTGGTATGTATACGTATACGTATGTATCCTTTCATCCGTTTAGTCTAATGTGATATGTGTGTGTGATATGTATATATATATATATGGAGAGAGAAGAGAGAGAGATGTGGGTGGGTTAGCAAACTAAGACATGAAAATAAATAAAAGGTTTTAAAAAATTGTGGAAGGAAGGGTGGAATAGTAAAGGTCAGAACTAGATCTATAAGAAAAAGCTTTCATAGGGGTTTACACTAGTAACTTTTCATGTGACTGGGATAAAAAATTGTCCTGACAAAAGCCACTTCAAGGGGAAAAGTTTACTTTAATTTACAGTACAAGGATGTACTTAGTCATGGAGGGTGTTGCAGGGGGGTGTTGATTACATTGTGAACCCAAGATCCTGTTATGTACTGGAGAAATCTATTTCTAGTTGTGGTGTGGCTCAGCCCTAACACACACCTTAAATCCAAGAGCTTTCTGTTGTAAACAGGGTTAAATAAAGTCAACCATTGGTCAAAAGGCAAAACAAGCAACTGGTAGACAGAGAATGAACATAAGGAAAAACCAAAGGGAGTAAGAGGGAGTCAGGCTGACAGATAGAGAAGCACACACAAGAAGTAGAATGGAGGGACATTCAGTTTGAGGGATTTTTGAGACAGTGTGGAGCAGGAGAACTTCCTTGACCTTTTGAGGCATTCATTGGCTATGGAGGAAGGTCAGCAGGATGCTTTCTCTGCCTCTCTGAACTAGCAGGCTTTCACCCCAGTATCTGGCTCCAGAGTCTTCATTAACAAAAGCAAATGTTTGAGATTTTGTTTATAAACAACAGGGGAGGAAATTCTGGTAGCAGAATCTTGGGACAGCTGGTCTTATGGCATCCATAGCTAGGAAGCAAAGAACAATGAAAGTTGACCCTCACATTCCCCTTTTTGTACAGTCCAAGATCAGAGAACAACACTGCCCTCCTGTAGGGTGGGGCTTCCCATTTCAGGTAGTCCAATCAACAAAATCCTTCATGGTCTAAAGAATCAAAGTAATATACCACAGATGTGCCGTTCTAGCAGGTAATTGGAGATCTCATTGAGCATTAAGCATCACTGGATTAGAAACTGCAATCCAAGGTTGGTAAGTCAAACCCTTCAGAAGAACCAGAGGGTAGCTATGAGGAGTGACCTAGGGCTGGGAACAGAGTATGCAGTGGAAGACTTTGCATTTAAAAAAAAAATATGTTGAGGAGCTGAAGAGAAGGCTGACTGGTTAGGAGCATTGCTGCTCTCTCAGAGGACAGGAGTTTGGTTCCCAGCACTGGCATGTAGCCACAACTTCCGGTAACTCCAGCTCCTGGGGATATGGCACCCTCGTGTGGCCTCCAAAGGAGCCACACCTACATGGCCTCTAACCATGTACAAACAATAACAAGTTTTTAAAAACAGCTTGAGCTACATGTCACATATTGTAGGACATATGTTCTTCAAAATAGACAAATCAACCGTTCAGCTACAGTTGTCCATCACAGTGAATTTAGAATATTTACTTCATTAAAAAAATCCCCTCTTCCTTAGCCTTTGCCCTCCAACTTCCCATATAGCCCCAACTTTAAGTAACTTCTATTTAACCTTTTGTTTAAATATAGAGCCTTTATTCAAAGCCAAAGCTGATAAAGTCTTAATTCTTTAGCACAGCAAACACAGACTCCTTCACCCTAGGGATACAAACCTCAATCAGCAACTCAGCAACACAGAGCACCTCATCTTTGCATAGTGTGAATAATTTAAAAAATAAAGACTGCCAGAAAAAGAGAGAGAGAGAGACAGAGAGAGAGAGAGAGAGAGAGAGAGAGAGAGAGAGAGAGAGAGAGAGATTACTCCTGATTTCAGCCTACAAAAGAACTCATTACAAGTTGTCTTAGTTTTCCTCTGAGACTCAGTTCAATATGATGACTGAGTGACATGCCACCTGGCTTTGCCTAAGGCTGTGACCTAACACAAGATACCCTTACATTATTTCAGCTGCTCCTTTGCAAACTGCAACACATTGGAAAATCAAGTCACCTTTCCTGGTCACAGAGAGTCATCCTTGGGCACTCTATCTACCTCTTCAGCAGACAGGAATATTTACAGATATGGAAAGCTCTCCCAGTAACACAGTTTGGAGTCAATTAAGTCAAAATATTTAACTGTTCTATATTTGTATTTGTATTTGTATTTGTTTTTAATACATGTTGTTTCTGTTAAGACTTCCTTTTCTGAGCCAGGCGGTGGTGCCGCACGCCTTTAATCCCAGCACTTGGGAGGCAGAGGCAGGCAGATTTCTGAGTTCTGAGGCCAGCCTGGTCTACAGAGTGAGTTCCAGGACAGCCAGGGCTACACAGAGAAACCCTGTCTCGAAAAAACAAAACAAAACAAAACAAAACAAAACAAAAAAAGACTTCCTTTTCTGAAGAACTAGTTCAGACTGAAGAGTCGGCCACTATTCATGTGTGACTCCATATGGCAAAAAGAATCATGTTCAGGGGTAAAATGAAACCATCTATTTTCTTCTTGTAAATTGTGGTGTTTTCTTTTCTCTTCCTTCCTTTTCATTTTTCTACTCTGGATTGAACCTAGGACCTTGTGTGTTGCAGGAAAGCACGGGGCTATATCTTTTATCCTAAGCTATTTCTTTTAATGGTAAAGAATTGAAACATGTAAACATATTTCCTCTTCCCTACATGTGCTCATCATAATAAATTATGTGTAACCTACAAATGTTATTCATTTATAGGTACTTTTTTACTGTTTGATAGATTTTCATGACCACACAGCCAATTCTCCTTCAAAAGCAACATGAAGTGATAATAAATAATAATTTTAGCAATTATGTATCTATTTCTTTTCATGGAAAAGCTGAGAATCTCCTTATAGGCTTCAACGTTATTTTTTTCTTCCAATTGATTTCTATTAAGACCTGGAAATGAACAGTGAAAGGCTGAATTATTAATTCCTGGTTCATTACCAGTGTGGTGAAATTGTCACTGCTGAGAAATGCTCAAAGGACATAATTTATATATAAACTGACACTTGGAGAACAAAGGCAAAGTAGACAATCCCTCGGATTACACACGAAGGAAGCAGGGGAGATGGCTCAGCCAGTAACCTGCTTGATGTACAAGCATGAATACCCTGACCTTGGACCCATAACACCCACGGGAAAGGGCAGAAATGTCAGTGTGTGTCCCTAATCCTACTGCTGGAGAGCCAGGAATATAAAAATCCTTTGACCTTGCTGCTGGTCAGCCAGTCTAGCCAATTATTATGCTTCAGGTTCAGTGAGAGACTCACTCAAAAAGTCAGGTGGAGGGATTGGAGAGATGGCTCACTGCATAAGAGTGTGTAATGCTTCTCGGCCATTCGAGTTTCCTCAGCTGAGAATTCTCTGTTTAGCTCTGTACCCCGTTTTTAATAGGGTTATTTGGTTCTCTGGAGTCTAACTTCTTGAGTTATTTGTATATATTGGCGATTAGCCCTCTATCAAATGTAGGATTGATAAAGATCTTTTTTTCAATCAGTTGGTTGCTGTTTTGTCCTATTGACAGTGTCCTTTGCCTTGCAGAAGCTTTGCAGTTTTATGAGGTCCAATTTGTTGATTCTTGATCTTAGAGAATAAGCCATTGGTGTTCTGTTCAGGAAAATTTCCCGTGTGCCCATGTGTTTGAGGCTTTCCCCCACTTTCTATTCTATTAGATTCAGCGTATCTGGTTTTATGCTGAAGTCCTCAATCCATTTGGACTTGAGCTGTGTACAAGGAGATAAGAATGGATCAATTTATATTCTTCTACATGTTGACCACCAATTGAACCAGCATCGTTTGTTGAAAATGCTGTCTTTTTTCCCACTGGATGATTTTAGCTTCTTTGTCAAAGATCAAGTGACCATAGGGTAATTTCTGGGTCTTTAATTCTATTCCATTGATCTACCTGTCTGTCACTGTACCAATACCATGCAGTTTTTATCATTATTGCTCTGTAGTACAGCTTGAGGTCAGGGATAGTGATTCCCCCAAAATCTCAAATGGCCAAGAAGCACCTAAAGAAATCTTCGACATCCTTAGTCATCAGGGAAATGCAAGTTAAAACAACCCTGAGATTCCACCTCACACCAGTCAGAATGTCTAAGATCAAAAACTCGGTTTCTGATCTTTGTTCAACTTCAATGTGTTTATTTTTGTTTTATTTTATTTTATTATGTTCCCTTAGAAGCCTATTTTTTTCTAATGAAAGACATAAAGGAAGTGGATAGGAGGGGAGGAAGGGAGGTATTGGGAGGAATAGAGGAAGGGGAAAAAAAGTAAGAGAGAGAAAGTGAGGGAAGGAGGAGGACAGAGAAAGAGAGGGAGAGGAGAGACAGAGAACATGGTTGACATAAGGATGATTAAGATTGTCTCAAGCCATGAAGAAGTTAGAGGACTGAAGGAACTGAAGGGTTGGTGGCCCCAAGAGGAGAGCAACAGTGCCAGCCAACCAGAGCTCCCCAGGGTTTAAATCACCAACCTGGGAGCACAAAGAGAGGCACCTATGACTTCAGCTGCATACTTAGGGGAGGATGGCCTTGTCAGGCATGGGTGGGAGAGGAGATTCTTGGTCCCATGAAGGCTGAACACTGAGTGGGGAGGAATTCGAGGGTGGGGAGGGGGCAGTGAGGGGTAGGTGGGAGCACACCCTTGTGGAGGCAGGAGGGAGGATGGAATAGGGGGTTCCTGGGTGGTGGGAGGAATGAGGTAAGAGGATAAAATCTGAAATGTAAATATAACATCCAATAAAAAATATGAAAAAAAAAAAGAAAAAGAAAAAAAAAGATTGTCTCAAGCCCAGGCACTGCGGAAGCCTGGGCTTACCGTGCCGACATGGCCAAATCCAAGAACCACACCACACACAACCAGAAATGGCATCAAGAAACCCCGGTCACAAAGATACAAATCTCTTAAGGGGGTTGACCCCAAGTTCCCGAGGAGCATGTGCTTTGCCAAGAAGCACAACAAGAAAGGCCTGAAGAAGATGCAGGCCAGCAATGCATCTTCAACAATGCAAAGGCAGTGAGTGCACACACAGAGGGATCACAGCCCTTGTGAAGCCTCAGGCCATCAAGCCCAAGATGCCAAAGGGCCCCAGCCGCAAACTCAGCAGCCTGGCTTTCATCACTCACCCCAAGCTTGGGAAGCAGATTCGAAGCTACATGGCCAAGGGTCGTAGGCTCTACCAACCAAAGCCCAAGGTTCAAACCAAGGCAGAGGCCAAAACTTCAGCTAAGGCCCAGGCCAAAGCTCCAGCCCAGGCTCCTAAAGGTGCCCAGGCCCCTGTGAAGGCCCCATAGAAAAGGCTCCTGCCAACATGAAGACAGATGGACTGCCTTGACACACCTATCCACACACTATTTGCAGATGACCAGTGTCCTAGGCTGTTTTTTACAAATAAACTCGAGGCAAGATCTGTTTAAAAAAAAAAAAAAGATTGTCTCAAAATTGATGACAGACAAAAGACCATAAAGCCAAGAAACAGCAAAACCTAAAAAGAGGACTCTCTCTCTCTCTCTCTCTCTCTCTCTCTCTCTCTCTCTCTCTCTCTCTCTCACACACACACACACACACACACACACACACACACTCACACACACACACACACACAATTTCCTATTCAAACTATAGAAAATAAGCAACAGGACATCTTGAATGGAGGTGGGAAGTGGGAGGATAAGAAGTAGGTCACACTGCAGAAGTGGGTCACACTGCTCTTCAGAAGTGATGCCACAAGAAAACCAGTTAGTTAATGATGATACAATTAAAAACTCGCCCTCATGGAACTCAGTACCAGTGAAATGATCCCTTAGAAATAGAAACTTCCTCAGACAAATGAAAATTGAGATAATTTGTCATTATGAATGTTCTTCAGGGGGCAGTAAAACTACAGAGACTGAGAATTTGGGTTTGTGCAAAGAAAGGATGGGTCTTAGAGAAAGAAAATAGAAAATTAAAATGAATCAGGTTCTTATACTTATCTGAAAGAAAAATATGTTCAAAATAATAATGCCACTATTGTATTTGATAATCATTACTCATAGATAAGAGAAATGAATATTAGCAATGTCCCAAGAAGCCATAAGGAGAAACTATGATGCATTGCTTTGAGGAACCAAACACCCTCGAAGCTGGAGAGTGTCATTTGGGAATGAGCCTTGGTTAGCTGAGGATGGACGTCTTTACACTCTGGGGTGATGATAACTAACACAGTTGAAAGAGGACTCATAGGCAGTGAGCTTTAAGTTATACCCATCCATGCACACAACTCTCAGTAAATCAGAATTTCACTGGCTTGAAGACAGGGCCTTTAAAGAGGTGAGCAAGTTCAGATCATGATACTGCATGATCTAAGCCAGCATGACTGATGCTCTCACGTAAAGAAAAAAATTTGGACACATAGATACTGGGGATGTGTGTGTGTACAGAGAGAAGAATCTAACTGTGGGTACAGTAAGTAAGCAGTAGGCAGCTGCTTGCAAGCAAGAAGCCTTTACTTCTTTTTTTTCCCCAAAGAAATGTGAGAAAGAAATTTATGCTGCCATACCAGATACCATACTCAGCTTTTCATAAAAAATTATAAACCATGCTAGAAAAAAAGAAAAAGCACCAAAGACCAAAAATAAAATAAAATAAATCTGAAGAAACAAAGCAGACACCAGAGCTACATGCCATGTGGCTGGGGGAGGAAACAAACTATCCTGTAATTAGATTGTTATATAGCCCAACTCATAAATACACAAGAAAACACTAAGCTATATACTTATGTTAAAAGGGTAAAAGTTTTGGTTATGATTCTCTCAGTTCTCTTAAAAGACATATAATTATTGGCAATTCTTTCCATTATAATTCCTATACTTTGTACAGTCTTCCAACTGATAAAAATAACAAATAATGCATTGCAACCAACTTACATATTTATAGCAAATGAATGATTGATTTTTACAATTATGGTTCTTTTCTTATTATCTTTGCCATTCATAACACTAACAATAAAAGAATAATCATGTTTCTTTTCTCTCTTTTTTCCCCCTTCCCTTCTCCCTCTTGCTCCAGCCCCTCTCACTCTGGACCCCACTTGCTCCAGCCCCTGCTCCGGCCCAACGTACACTGTAGCTGTTTTCAGACACCCATAGGAGGTCATCAGATCTCATTACAGATGGTTGTGAACCACCATGTGGTTGCTGGGATTTGAACTCATGACCTCTGGAAGAGCAGTTGGTGCTCTTAACCACTGAGCTATCTCACCAGTCCTCTTTTCTCTCAATAATTATACACTCAGTACTCTCCACATATAAGAAAGTACACTACTTTCAGTGATGCAAAAAATGAGTTTGACAACCATCCTACCTTTATACAAAATAATAGGGCAACTATAAAATATGACAACGTGTGAAAAGTGCCAAAGCTTACTGAGTACAGTGAAGCTCGAGGTTGCAGGAGAGCACTTCTTGGAGTGACCCAAGAAGGCTTCAAGCTAAAGGTGACATCTTTTTAAGTGGCGTTTTTGAGGTGGAATTTTTAAGCTGCCATTTTAGTTGCGCCTTTATTTGTTTATTTGGCTAATATTGAAAGTGCTTGCGACATTCAAGTCTGTGCCAGATGCTAGGAGAGAAAAACTCAGATCAAATGTTCGCTTGTCTCACTCTCTGATAAAGCTTGAGAGTGTGGCTATGAGAATAAGCTTTCATGTGCATGTATGTATTAATGTACATATGCATGTGTGTGGCCAACATAAAGCGTAAAGCAATGAGAACAACCCTGAAGGATAAGTAAATTTCAACAAAATACATAAACCTGTTCAATATCTACTGACAACCTTTTAGAAAAAAAAAACTCAGCTGATAAAATGTGGACTTTGGGGTCCTTGTGATCAGGCTTCTGGCTAAGTCCTAGGGACTTCCTGTATGTTTCCTTCTTACGTTTATGCTTCATGTCGGTTGTCTTATGCTTACCAGTATTCCTCATCACTTCTTCCATCTCGTCACACATTCACTTAAGCATTAATTGAAGTATTCTACATGCAGGGCAGGGAATGGAGAACATAACATTGCACAGTTGAATGGGATTCTTACTTTTGTGTTTACATTCTCTAAGGTAAAGATATAGACCAACATGGACAACTACATTAATTCTACTCATTATGTGTACAAATACTTATGTGTGTGTAATGAGGGTATTTGGTCCTTCATTCCAGTAAAGGGTTTTACTTTGTGTACAGGAAATAGCAAGTGCCCTTGCCTTACCGCATGTGTCACAGAGGATGGAGGAGGGGACATCCAGGGCCTTGCCAGCTTAGTGATGTTCCAAGGCACACCCCTGTAATTCCACTGAAGGGAAGGGCAAGATGCTTCATTTTACAGACTCTATCATTGAGACATATGAGCCCATCTTGGATCTTGGATGTAGCATCCTTTCATTGAGTCCTTTGAGTTGCTAATTTGAATACCCATAATTCTGAATGGCTCCCAGAACAGTTAAAGACTCTGAAGCAGATGTGAGCCTCCATGCAAGCTGATCTGGACCATATGACTCACCATGCCAAATGGTATTTGAAACAACAGATCAGAATGCTCACACAGTACAAACAAAAATGTCACAACAATACCCTCAGGTGTTTGGAGGAGTCAGTCTTCTGATGCTAAGTATTATCCTTTGGGGGAGAGTTCTGGCCTTGCTCTTGAGTCCTTGGGACTGAAGACATGGGATACCAAGTGATCATGTGATCTAAGATGCTGTTTTGGCTCACATTGTCACAGTGTTGTAAGCAAGGTATACAAGATCAATTTAATTGGTCTTCGACAACAAAAATAGCATGTGTAAGTGACTCAGACATCCTTACTACTTACCTGTGCTGTAGTGACATGCCTTTCCATCATCCATATCACTTACCTGTGCCGCAATGACATGCTTTTTCCTGCACTATGCCCTAGAGCAGAATGGAGAATTCTCCCAAGACACGTGACTGAACATGTCTAGTTTCCAAATAGTTAGTCATACTCTGTTGGTAGTGTGTTCTAGCATGTTAGCCTACTTGTGGCCTTAAAGAACCAAATAAAAAAGGAGACTCTCCATGTGAACATTAGATTGGGTGTCTAGTTGTCCACTCAGATCGGAAGAAAGCATGACCAGAAGAGTGATCTAAATGGCTGTATGTCTGTATGGATAGCAGCAGCAAGTAGTTTTGTTAGCAAGAACTTTATGAAAATAAATAAATATGAATATAATTTGTATGAAAATTATACAGGAATTAGTAAAATTTAGGAATTGATAATTTGGGAGGAAGAAGGATGTCATGGTTTGAATGAAAATGGTCCCCATAGACTAACATCTTTGAATACTTGGCCGCCATTTGGTGGAACTGTTTGAGAAGGATTAGGAGGTGTGGCCATGTAGGAAGAGTTATGTCACTGAGGTGGGCTTTGAAGTTTCAGGAAATGTTTGCCATAGTTCTCCCCTCTCTCTTTCTCTCTCTCTCTCCCTCTCTGCCTTGTGCTTATGGATCAAAATGTAAGCTTTCAGCTACTCCTCCAGCACCACACTGCCTGCCTACTGCCATGCTCCCTGCCAGGGTAGTCTAGGACTCTAAACCTCTGAGACTGAAAGATAAATTCTTTCTTCTATAAGTTGCCTGGGTCATGGTTTCTTATCACAACAATAGAAAAGTATCTAATTCAAAAGATAATGAAAAAATATCCTTGCAAAAGCACAGATTCTGGTGGCTAGTTTATATGAATGCTGACCAAAGGTCATTCATTTCAGAAAAGAAAGTTATTAATAATTAGCAAAACAAAATGTTTCCCATATGACTACAGCCGTAGTGGACAATAATTATCCAATAGGCTCATGAAGAAAGTGAACAAAAATACTATACCTATCTTCAAAACCATGGGTTGTGCCCCACCACAGAGTGCTCTAGTTAGTTATGTCAGCATGCTTCTTGCCATGGACTGAACCTCTGAACTGTAAGGCAGCCTCAATTAAGTGTCTTTCTTTATAAGAGTTGCCATGGTCATGATGCCTTTTCACAGCAATGGAAACTCTAAGGCAGTGAGAGAGAGAGAGAGAGAGAGAGAGAGAGAGAGAGAGAGAGAGAGAGAGAGAGAGAGAGTATTTGTGTGTGAGGAGGTATGATATATGTGTGAGAGTGACAATATTGTCTATAGCTTTTTAATTAAAGCTCTCATTTTATCATTTTTACAACAAAGGGATCAGGAGAATAGGCTTCACATCAGCAGGAGTCACTGATGGTAATATATGCCTGTCCTTTGAGGCAGATTGCTTAATAAAACAGTGAACCTACTGAGGACTGTGAGATGGAACAGCACCGTGTGGCTCCATGATAGATAATCCAAAGCACCATCTAATGCACAATACTCTCTTTCCATAACCAAATGTCAGATATCTAAAAACCAATAGGGGATGAGTTGGTGTTTTGTTTCGTTTTGCACTACTTGTAATGGAGAACTCACCTTTTCTCTCACCAAAGTAAGAAAGGTGATTCACTTTGGATTATCTATTGCCCACCAGGGACTATTATCACATAGTCAGCAGTACTGGCCATTTTGAAACTCTCCTTTGAAAAATAGTTGGGCCTGCTTAGCAAGAACATGCAATTCTGTAATCCAGGAAAAAAAGATTATTCTCCAGGAGATCACTGCAATGAGAAGCCTGAGTTTCACAGGGTGCCCCGATCAGTGCTTCAGAGCGCGTTGTTAGGAGCCTCGCTGAGTTTCTTGAGATTCGCAGCATCTTTTGAACAAATTATAGTCACTGACTGACTTTATTGCTGTTAGCTGAGAGTTTTTGATAGGTTTCCTGACTTTTGCGACTTAGTTTCCTAATAATAAAGTGAATTAAGTTCCCTTTGATCATGTCATTTTATCACAGCAACAGAAAAAGTAACTGTCTTAGTTACTGTTTTACTGCTACTTAGTTTTACTGCTGTGAACAGATACCATGACCAAGGAAGGTCTTATAAAGGACAGCATTTAATTGGGGCTGGCTTACAGGTTCAGAGTCCATTATCATAAAGGCGGGAACATGGCATCATCCAGGCAGGCACAGTGAAGGAGGAGCTGAGATCAGTTCTACATCTTCATCTGAAGGCTGCTAGCAGAATATTTATTGACTTGCAGGCAGCTAAGATGAGGCTCTTAAAGCTCACACCCACAGTGACACACCTACTCCAACAAGGCCACGCCTACTCCAACAGGACCATACATTCTAATAGTGCCCCTCCCTGGGCTGAGGATATACAAACCATCACAGTAACTAAGAGAAATACTGAACCTCTTCTACAATAAAATTAAACTTCTACTTGTCTTTACAATTTCGGTTATGACTTACGGTTTTCATCTGTCAGTTTTGTTTAAAACTTATGTATTTATCCGTTTAAAAGACATAATACTAAGAAACATCCTATGACAATTTGGAATCTTTAATACTTGAGAAGTATGTATTGTGTTGCACTAGAAGGGGAAACTTTCTCTCTACTGTTTCCATGAGTCCTGGGTTGGCTTTTTCTCTCTAGCCATTTTTTTCCTGTTCTTTCCTAATGATTACATCAGGGGTCCCTTGGGCCTCAGTGGTAAAGAGGACAAAAGCAAAGGAAAGGGATTGTTTGGAACTATAAAATGCCAAGAAAAAGAGTCATCTCTTAGCAACAAAACCGTTCACGTGACCAGTATCTTCATGAATTCTAATATCAGCATAAATTGGTCTTAAACCAGCATTATTCGCCCCTTGGTAGCATTTACCTACTTGTTCAGGTTAAAAGCAGTTGATGTTCTATGAGTTTGCTTGCACTGTAGTTTAAATCCCTTTGCACATGGTAAGCCAATTTCATTTTGATAGTATTTCGCCTAGCTTTCCATTTACTATTGTTCTTTTTAATGCTGATTGGTGAATAATACTGCTTTCCTTATTCACAGACATAAGCAACCATCGAGCCAGTGCCCCTCAGCTTAAAGATGCTAACACGCCTATCTTAACTTTATTCTAACAATTGCTCTAATGAAACGCTAGATGTGTCGACTAAAGATAACAATAGATGGCATTAGCATTCTTGGGCAATCTTGTGGCTTTTAAAAAGTAGGCCTTATACATGAAGTCTTGTATTTGAGGAAATAAACCGATATATTCAAACAAAGGTATCTACCAAGCCTCCCCACAATGCATATCTTTCTAAATATGTACCTATTGCTCTTCCTTTTCTCCAAAGCCAAGTAAAGTCCATGAAGATGGGTGTTTACCTCATTGCCTATCTTGTGTATTAATAAAACAGACAATTGATATTGTGCTTTGTTTACTGATTTTTTGTCTTGTTTCTTTGCTGATAAGCTCTTAGATTTTAGAACCTGTGATAGTGAAGAGGGATAAAGGTTTGACTTACATGATACGATCACAGTGACAATATTGTATACCATAATCAAGTATTCAAAAGTGAACAATTGTTTTTAGGTGTGAGGCCAATGCTAAGACCTCACACACTCTAGGTAGGCACTGTCTCAATGAGCAATCTCTCAAGCCAACACTTTATTTATTGTATTTTTAGACAAGGACTCACTGTGTAGCCCAAGGTAGACTGAAACTTATTATGTGGTCCATTGTTGGCTTGAGCTCACAATTCTCCAGTCCTTTCCCTTCATGGTGTGAAAATGTGCACCATCACACCTGGGTCAACTTTCGGAGGTGATGAAATCTGCTTCCTATGTTAGTAAAAATATCTAGCAAATATTATAAGAGCACATGAACCTTGTTTAATGTTATCACAAGGTAGACTTCAAATAAAAATAGGTGAAGTACATACACAAAGTAACAGACTAATTTAAGTAGATTAATACAGAGAGTAAAGACATGACCAGAATCCAAAGTCATCTTCTCTTCATAGGTCATTAAATCTAGTCCACTATCCAGTCTTGTGCCTTCTAGGGCCCAACATATACATTAGGATTTTTGTTTCATTGTGTTTGGAGTATCCAGTAGGGCTTAGAACATGTATGTATGCATACGAAGTTTTTTTTCTTTTGATGTGTGTGAGGTACATATGTGATGTGCTATGTGCGTGTTCACATGTACTTGTTTAAGCATGCATATGGAGGTCCCCGACTGATACTGGGAATATTCTTACATTGTTCTTCCACTGTACTCTTTGAAGCAGGGTCTCTCACTCAAAATCCAGAGCTTGCCAGTTTGGACAGTCTAGTTGACCAGCTTTAAGAATCTTCTGGCCCCATCATCCAGAGCTGGATTTACAGGCAGAATACCATGCCCACATGGCACTCAAATAGTTTAAAGTGTTCCAGCTCCTAGGATGTTTCGTTAGAGGTCCAATTATCTCCATTAATTCTATTATAGAAAATCATTAGTAGCTTTTTTATTTATAGTCTACTCAGTTTTACGTAAAATAAATTTGTACAAGTTTGTTGCAGATGTACTGGGGTTTTTTTTTTTTTCCCCAAATAATTTCACTTATTTTGGATTCCATCCAGCCACGGGTGGAACTTGCAGATACAATGGTCCAACTGCATAGTTCTTTAGTTATGATGTGAGTATTTGATGACGTAATAATATTTTCTTACGAAGCTTAACCATGATTTAGGAAGATTATTATTATTATTATTATTATTTATTATTATTATTATTATTATTATTATTATTATTTGGTTGTGTTCAGAGGACAACTTCCTGGAATTTTTTTCCCCTTCTACTGTCAGATTCAGGGACAGAACTCAGGTCTTCAGGTTTGCACCAGTAGCATTTTTACTTGCTGAGCCATCCCCCCTGGTTCCTCGCCATATTTCAGTCAATCTTCCATCACTGTGCATTTGAACTATTCGCTTTATATTTCATTACAACATATTTGTAGGACCCTCAATATAACTCTTTTAGTCTTTAAACAAAATCCTCTTAAATGTACCTCCACACTATTCAGATATCATTAGTTAGGGCTCATGAATTTCAATTCTAACCGTTTTAGGATTTTAGCCCTTATTTATAAAATGGAGTTGGACCCGGATTCTAAAACATTTCAGCTCTAAACATTTGAGTCCTATACTTATTAGATCTGTAATGACTGGGTGAGACCATTTTTAACACTTAGAACCACGAGGCATATAATTCACAGCTTTCACATCAGAACAGAGAGTGGAGGGAGGACAAATACAGAATCACACAGAGATACTGTCTTTCCAAATCAGTTTTATTTTGAGATTTGAGGACCAAGCTTGGATTTTTCTTGCTAAACTGTAGCATATTAGAAAAATTACAAAAAATTTGAATTTTAAGATTAAAAAGAGAGGCTTTGAAAAAACTTCTGTTTCCCAGCGTGCTCCTTCAGTTCCACTTTCAGAAATTAGGGCTATCCTCTAGTGTCACGAAGGGAAGGAGAAATGGTTCTAGATGACTAGACTTGACAGTCATCTGAAGCCATCGGAGGATTGTAGTATATTAATTTTTTCACTTTGTACAAAACTTTATTTCATTATATTAATTTCATCATCATCATCATCATCATCATCATCATCATCATCATCATCATCATCATTTAATCTTTTTTTAGAGTCCAGTCATTATCCTCCTCCCAGTCTGCCTCTCAACTGTTCCTCATCCCATACCTCCTCCCCCATCTCCAAGAGGATGTCCCCACCCACTCTACCCACCCCATCAGATCTCCCCACTCTCTGGGTCCTCAAGTCTCTTGAGGGTTAGGTGCATCTTCTTTCACTGAGGCCAGACTAGGTAGTTCTCTACTATATATGTGTTGGGGGCCTTAGACCAACTAGTATATGCTGTCTGGTTGATGGCTCCGTGTCTGAGAGATCTCAGGGGTCCAGGTTAATTGAGACTGCTGGTTTTCCTATGGGGTCACCCTCCTCCTCATCTTCTTCCATCTTTTCCCTAATTCAACCACAGGGATTCCTGACTTCGGTCCATTGGTTGGGTGTAAGTATCTGCATCCAACTCTTCTAGCTGCTTGTTGGGCCTCTTGGAGGGCAGCCATGCTAGGCTCCTGTCTGTAAGCACACCATAGCATCAGTAATAGTGACAGGCCTTGGACCTCCCCCTGACCTGGATCCTAATTTGAGCCAGTCACTGGACCTCCTTTTCCTCAGGCTCTTCTCCATTTTTTGTCCCTGCAGTTCTTTTAGACAGGAGCAATTCTGGGTCAGAGTTTTTGACTGTGTGATGGCAACCTCCACTTGATGCTCTGTCTTTCTATCAGAGTTGGACTCTACAAATTTTCTTTCCCCACTGTAAAGCATTTCATCTAAGGTCCCTCCCTTTGAGTGCTGACAGTCTCATATCTCCCAGGTCTCTGGTACATTCTAAACGGCCCCCCTCCCCCAAGGTTGTCTGTTTCCATTCTTTCTGCTGGCCCTCAGAGCTTCAGTCCTGTCCCTCATCCCCCCAAACCCAATCAGATCATGTTCCCCCTTTTCCTTCCCTGTTCTCTCTCCCAGCCAGGTCCCTCCCTCCCTCCCCCCTGCTGTGATTGCTTTCTTCTCATTCTCAAGTGGGATTGAGGCATCCTCACTTGGACCCTTTGGCTTTCACCTTGTTGAGTTCTGTGGCTTGAGTCCTGGGTGTGCTGTACTATTTTTTGGCTAATATCCACTTATTAGTGAGTACATACCATGCATATCCTTTTGGGTCTAAGTTACCTCACTCAGGATGATACTTTCTAGTTCCATCCATTTGCCTGCAAAACTCAGAATGTCCTCATTCTTAGTAGCTTCTGGCCTCCCACAGAGGCCAGAAGAGGATGTTGGATTGTCTGGAGCTGGAGTTATAGATGGTTGTGGGTGCTAAAAACAAATGTTCTTTGTTGCTGAGCCATCTCCAGACCCTGGTATCACTCTTCAACAGGACCCTTGAAATTGTTCTTGGTCCAGGGATGTAACACACCCCATTCATTTCATTGCTTCATCCTAGAGCTTGTCAAGAGTCTTAAGATTTTACAGTGTCTTAATCAGTTCTGTCTTGCTTTCTACAATTTTGTAGACTTTCTCTCGTTTCTTCACCAGGACCATAAACAACCATAGTTTGCTTTGCAAAACTTTTGGTTTTTAGAGATCCAAGTTTTAAATAGATACAGACTTCAAGCTTGGGAGGGAAAAAGGGGGCGAGGGGAGGGGAAGAGGAGGAGGAAGAGGAGGAGAAGGAAGAGGAGGAGAAGGAAGAGGAGGAGGAGGAAGAGGAGGAACCATCACCAGTTAGAGGCAGTCAGAATTTTGTACTCAGAAGGGACAAATAAATAAACCTGACATATAAAAATAAAAATTTAATTACAGCACTTTAAAATCCAAATGGAACCGAGAAATCTTATAATTTGTGGGGCATATGATATCAGGAACAAATTGTCAAAGCCTTGTTTCGTTGTTTGTTTGTTTGTTTTTAATTTTTCTTTTATACTCCACATTAAGGCAACGATTGCCAAACGTATCAAAAATACCAAAAGTACAGTGGGTTACTTTTTTTTTTTTTTTTTTAACTTTTGCCCCTAAATCTGATGGGTTGTTTCTCCTTTACTTTCTTTTCTTTGCCTAATGCATTACAAGGTCTAATTAAAAGGGCTACTTTACATTTCAGACACAAAGTAGCACAAGTGTGCAAAAGGAGGTCAGCAACCGGCCTCCTCCCGGGGTGGGCGGGTGGAGCGGGCACGGTGCTGCGGTCCAGAGGTCCCTGGGTAGAAGCCATCCCGGGACACGCCTGCTCGGAGAGGTGCGGGGGAACCCTCCTTCCTCCACGCTTGGTGAACCAAATTTCAATCAAAGACTCAGAGCGTGAAGAGCCGGTCCAACCCAGCCGCGATGAGGCCCTCCCTGACCCGGAAGTGCTCGGCGGCCTCTGCGAGAGCGCGCCTGAGCCAACGCGCGCGCGCGCGCCCCCGCGAAACTCCCGCCGGCGGCTGGGTTCTCCCGGAGGCGCGCCGGATCGCGGCGGCCGCCAACATGGCCGAGACGAACGAGGAGGTGGCGGTGCTGGTGCAGAGGGTGGTGAAGGACATCACCAACGCCTTCCGAAGGAATCCGCACATGTGAGTTGCGCGCCTTGCGCCGCCGGGGTCGTTGGGGGCGGATCGGGGCCGCGCTCTGGTCCACTCGCCGGGGCCGCTCGGGGCCCACGCGCGCTTCCGACAGACGGAGCGCGGCTGGGACTGTCGCGCCGGGCCAGCTGGCCGTTACCAGGACGCGTGGCGGGTCAGTTTTGGGGAGCGACCTCCGAGAGCTACGTCCGAACGTGGAGTTTTCTGCCCTGCCCGGCGCGTCCTGGGAGTTGTGGCAACTCTTCTCCCGGCCGCCCTTCGCCCGGGTGCGCTTGCCCCGCCGGCCACTGCGTGGGTCTCTGTGCCTTGGAGGCGACTCTCGGTTGCATCCAGTGCGTGCTTATAGAGGGTTATCCACCCCATCAGACTCCCTGCACCCACCCACCCCCACCCCCCTTTCAGGTTAACTAAAGGTGACTGGACGCTGCCTTTGACTTTTCCACTCGCTTGTCACAAAATTGCAAAGCGAGTGGGATGTAACAATTTTTGAAGGTGACCTGGGTGGATCTCTTAAAGCTGTTACAAACTGGATACTTTTTTTTTTTTTTTAAATCAGTAGCGTGTCCGAAGTTACAAATGAGCATCTTAAGACATTCTTACCAAGCACTGTTGCCTTCTAAAAGTTCACTACTGAACTGACACATATCTCTTCTTCTTCCCTTTCCATTTCATTTGTTACTCTCTAGGAAGATACTCTCAAGATTTTTTTTTTTTTTTTCTGGTCCTCTCCCTTTAACGAATGAGAAGAAAGCTACTAAAGAGTTACCTACACCAGTATACGAAAGAATAAGAGAGAAGGCAGACTGTAGCCCATTTCTTCTCCCCCTCCCCCGAGTAAACAAACATGGAGTCCTGTTTTGTATTATTTTCTCATTGGCTATACAACTTATTTGTAATACTTTAATTTTTTAAACTAAAACACATGAATTATTTTTAAGCATTCTAGCCTCCTTAGCTTTTTCGACTAAATGAAAAACCAAACGTACATTTTAACAAACGTGTTCTTTTCCTCCATGGTGATCTCTCATAAAAGAATTTAGAAGTCTTCAGATGGCCTGCTCCCTTGTGTCAGTTAGGGACTTAAAACTGTACTTCATTCAAGACAAAAGACTACTGGCCTCTAAACATATACCCTGACAGCTCCTAAGTCCTCTTCCTTTCCTCTTTGACTGCTGACTTTTTTTCAGAATGAGTGTTTGGAGTGATTTCCTGGCAGTAGCCATAGTGGCTGCTGAGCCTTTTAAGGAATGCTTTGATGTCTTGTGTGTCAGCCTTTGAGGTCCTTTTTGAGAATTCCAGCTGCAGTGCAAGTAAGAGACACATCCTTTAGAGAGAGGAAAAAAAAGTTGGGCAAGTGAAAGGTTCATTTTTTTTTTTTTTTAAATCATTGGTGTTGTTTTCTAAAGCATTGTAACAAAGGTTACACATTTAATATCGTGATCACTTCAGTTTTTCATCTTTGAGGTAGACTAAAAAAATACTACATTTGACAAAATTAACATTAATTAGTTCGTCAGGTTGACCCAGTGGAGTGTGAAGCAGGTCTCTGTTTTTCTGGATCACTAAACATTCTTAAAAGGGCTTCAATGCCCCTCTCTTCATCATAATTTTACTCTGCGGTCTCACTAATAAATACTCTGTCAGCGTATAATTTATGATTATTTGTAAGTATTTGGGTCATTTGAATATGAAGGCTTGAGAGAAGTTGGACACTTGAAATAAGTTATATAAGCTGTAAATATTTAAATAGCTCAATTCATTATTGAGTATTTGTCAGCAGCTGTATTTTAGTGCACATCTTCTATCCATCTTTTAAAATGTCTTGGATGTTGGACTTTGCAGAAGTGCCAGTAGGTCTTTGCTTAATCTAGCCTTTTTGGACTCAAGAAGGCTGTATTTCTAGTTTAAAAACAAAACAGATACTCCCTATCTTTAAAGTTATTATCTAATAACAGTATTATAAATTTTTTTCATTATTTACTTTTGTTTCCCATTTTCTCCAACATAAGATAGGTTGCCAACTTATCTGTTAACATCTACTCTCTTGACTATATTAAGTTTGTTTCTGTAGAAATAGTTACCTGAAGCAGCCAAAGCTCAGTAAGTGACACAGGAATGATGTTTCTGTCAGGTCTGATTGATTTCCCCCAGGCTTGGTGCTGTCTTGATCTTGAAACACTTAACAAGAATTCAGAGCACCAGTGTTAACCTGAGTCCCTCCACTCCTTGCCAAAACACTTTGCAAAGTGGAAAACACAGCATAAATATTACTTGCATGGGTGATTGGGACTCCTTTTGAGTTCTCTGCAACTAGTGGCTTGACCCAGGAATATTTATTACCATGAAGTATAGACTGTGGCTTAATGTGGAAGGCAGTTTCTACTGTACAGCCTAATTAGGTCATTATGTTAATATTCTCATATCCAGAAAATTGTTCTTTTTCAATTGAATATTGTCTTAGTTAGGGCTTTACTTCTATGAACAGACACCATGACCAAGGCAACTCTTTAAGGACAATATTTAATTGGGACTGGCTTATAGGTTCAAAGGTTTAGTCCAGTATCATCAAGATGGGAACATGGCAGCATCCAGGCAGGCATGGTACAGGAAGGGCTGAGAGTTCTACATCTTCATCTGAAGGCTGCTAGCAGAATACTGACTTCCAGGCAGCTAGGATGAGGATCTTAAAGCCCACACCAACATTGACACACATACTCTAAGGCCACACCTCCTAATAGTGCCACTCCCTGGGCCGAGCATATACAAACCATCACTTAATATCTACATTAATTTGAGATGCATATTCACTAAGTGAGACAAGAAGTACAAAGTATAGTTTGTACTGAAGCCAGATTTCTGGTGTGGTTAAATTGTACATCCACTACACTAGCCATGTGTGGCTATTGGACACTTGGAATGTTCTTAATATGAATGAGAACTGAACTTCTGATTTTAAGCATAATCATATGGGAAATACGTACTGTATTATTTGGTGTGGGTTTTGTGAAGACCTAAGACTTAACCTACATGAACAGTAAATTAAGCCTACAATGTAGTTCCTAGTAAAGATCTGTTAGTAGTAGTGTAAGTGCTGTCCATTGGAGGAGAAGGGAGGCTGGGTGTATCCCATGGGAAGTAGCATTTAATATAAACATCAAAGTCTGGGTTGGACTTACAGTGTCAAGAAACTGGGGCCATTATATTGATCAAAAGTAGCAAGATGTGATTGAAAAGATCACAGAGAAGCAGGTCATAGAAGTTCTTGCCTCTCTGGTCTAATTGTTACATTCATTTGTATAGCAAAAAAAGCACATTTGACAGGCCAAATACTTGTCCAGGGATAACCTATCAGGAGCTGAACATGTAAATTAGTGCAAAAGTGCATAGTTGAGAAAAGGGCCCTATCCTTAATGGAACTTCAAACCAATCAACAGGTAACTTCTGAAATAGGCAGAAAGGTAAGAAAGACATCATAAATAGTGATACCCAGGAGACTTTATTTGACTTACAAGGTCAAGATAGTTCTTTCAGGGAAAATACTATTTGAATTGAGACACTTTTAACCCATAGGAGGGCTACTAGGTAGGACGTAATAATGAGACACAGTTTAATGTTGTCTACAGATTGATGAATATGAGACTAAGAATAGAATGGTCTTACGAATATTTTGCTCAATTAAATGATAATATAGTTTTTAAGGTTTTTGTTTAGAATTTGAGCCCTAGATTTGAATCTTTTTATTTTATTTTCTAGCTCAATATACTTAGATAAGACTCTCTTATCTGTAAAATGGGGTAAATATTTTTACTGTAGATTATTACTTAGAGTAAACACAGACGGTGGTATACAATAAACAGCAATATATTTTTTTCTAAATAATGTCAGTAATATTGTTTCAGTGGTATACGAAGTTAGTAATCTTTAAAATTAATGAGGAGGCCTATTAGGTCTCTGAAATATCTTCATTACCAGTTAGGGGTTTAATTATTAATATGCAAGCATCAGTTCCTATAGATATTTTACTGTCTTGGATCATTCTAGAAAGAATTACAACTTATAAGACAAAAATAAATATTCAATAAAGATATTTATACAATTTCCCGAATCTGGGCTGTTTTCTGTTCTGTTGTGATACTTTACAGAGTTCATGTTGAGTATTGTCAAAAGCTTATGCCCGATGTGATCTGACTTTCTGTAAAAATACCTAAGGATGGCAAAAAGATGTATACCAAATGTTAGTAACAGTAGAAGTGGGCTTTTAGTGTGCATTTTCCCTTGAGCTCAATGGACTTCATCTGATAAAAGGAGATGCAAGAAGCTTTTGTCATTTTTAAATGATTTTGGAATGCAATGGCCTGAAAAAAATTAGTCATCTAAAGGAATAGATACAGAAATCTAAATCGAAACATTCTGTTATTTGGAAGCTTAAAGACAACATATCTTCCTAAAGAAAATGCTGTTAATTTTTTTTGGAAGTGACAAAACACCATTTTCTTAGGGTAAAATAACTTGACAAAGGATTGACATTCTTTGATCCAGCTGTCTATTGCCTACTAAAGAAGAAACCTGACACTGACCTCATTCTGTTAAATGAACTGACATCGGTTATCCTTGCCTAGCACTTCATAGTTTGTCACATTCTTCACTTTGGATTTCCTAACAGGGAAGATACTGTTTCTGTATTTCAGGTGAGCAGTCCAGAGGTATAGGCCTTAACATCACACTGGCCATTAGTGGTAGAAAGGAGACTAATTAGTCCAGGTGCTAATCAAGAGCTTCTGTCTCTACAACACTGCATTTCTCTTCATTTGTGATTTTTTTCTTTAGTTCTTCAAAGATTTATATTCTTATGACTCATTCTCTTTACATACACTCTGGTCCATTTCCTTTGCTGGAGATAGAATACGGATCTACCCTCTTTTTTGTTTGTTTGTTTGTTTGTTTGTTTGAGACAGTGTTTCTCTGTGTAAGCCTGGCTGTCCTGGAACTCACTCTGTAGACCAGGCTGGCCTCAGAAATCCACCTACCTCTGCCTCCCAAGTGCTGGGATTAAAGGTGTGTGCCACTTCTGCCTGGCCAAATCTACCCTCTTACAGATGGTAAAAGTCTGTCAAGGCTAAAGTTGCATGTTAGATGGCCCATGCTGTTCTCAGTACAGTGTATCACAAAGAAGAGCAGAGGTAACCTTTGGAAGCTGGGTGAATGTCACTGAGGAACAAGGATGACCATTCATTCAGATGCAGTTACTGAACACAGGCTGTCCATAAGGCTCTGTTTTTTGAAAGTTTCCTGAAAAGGTAGCCAGTCACAGGAGTGTATTTTTTAATTCTGCAGATGACTTTGTCCTATAATTTAGGTACCAAAATAGCACTTGGATATTTCATATCTAGTACAACTATAGTGAGTGTACTAGTCAGGGTTCTCTAGAGTCACAGAACATATGGAATGTCTTTCTATATTGAAGGACTTTATTATGATGACTTACAGTCTGTAATCTAACTCCCTAACAATGGTCAGCTGTGAATGGGAAGTCCAAGAATCTAGTAGTTGCTCAGTCCCACAAGGCTAGTTGTTTCAGCTGGTCTTCTGTAGAAGTAGATTCCATCAGATATGCTGGAAAGGAAATGCAAGCAGTGAAGAAGAACAATTTCTTTCTTCTGCCAATGTCCTTATGTAGGTCTCCAGCAGAAGGTGTGGCTCAGATTAAAGGTGTGTACCACTATGCCTGCATCTGGGACTTGTTTTGTCCCAGGCTGACCTTGAACTCAGAGATCTTGCCTTCGTCTCCTGAGATTAAAGGCAAGTATTACCTCGCCTGGGCCTAAGCTCTTCATGGCCACTATGCCTTATGATCTCCATGCCAGGATCCAGGTCAGAAACTTGTGTCTTCTGGCCTCAAGATCTGGATCACAGGTGAGCCCTCCAGTTTTGAATTATAGTTCATTCCAAATACAGTCAAATTGATGACCAGGAATGGCCATTACAGTGAGCAAAACTTGTTTTTAACATTGTGAATTTAAAATTTAAAAGCCTATCCCCAAACAGTGTGTCTGGAAGCTGGAATTCTTTTATTCTTACTAATGTAGCATTTGTTTTTAGCTTCTTAAAGTGTTGCAAGTAGTTATTAGTTCTCAAAGAACACAGTCTCCTGAGTGAGTAAATCTAGGGGTTATTTTTTGTTTGTTTGTTTGGTTGGTTGGTTGTACTAATTTTAGATTATTCATGTTTGTTCGAGACAGGGTCTCACTATAGTCCCGGCTGGCCTGTAATACAGTGCATAGACCAGACTACCCTTAAACTTACAGAGATCCTCTGTCTCTCTCAAGTGCTGGGATTAAAGGAGTTATTTTATTAATAGGCTATTTCCTAAAAATGTTCACCTTCATATACTAAAATATGAACACCAGGAAACATATTCCCAGTAACTAGGCATGGCTAGTTGTGTTTACAAGGAATTAGATGGATTTCGGTTCTTATCTCTCAGTACAGTTACAAGCTGTGCTTTGAAAACTGCATTATTGAATTGAGGTGCTTGCTCTCAGTATTTTCCTCAGAGAACTTCATTTATGTTACGAGAAGGGCCAAGTGTAACCTTTCTTATAGTTAGATATGCACAGCCTTGCTGAAAAATTCTTAGAAGTCTGTGGGCCTTTGCCTATTCTTTTTTTTTTTTTTTGATTATCAGAAACTAAAAATATGCAGTATATTCTGTGAAGGGTTTTTGTATACTGATGGTACTGATGTAGTGTGGTTTGTCTGTATTAAAAGAGACCTTTGAGTCTCTTGAACATATTATAGACCCCAAACCTTCTGCAGAATTTAATTACCTTAGAAGGAATGGTAGCATCCTTGTTTATTGACAGATCCCTGTGTCATTAACAAAGTGATCAGTAAAAAATGGTTTGTCTCTGAACTAGCCAGTTTAGAGGTTTCTCTGGGTGGTCTATTTTAGATCTGTGCTTCCTTCTGACTTGGGGTGACTTAACAGAAGAAGATTCTTCTTATAGTCTGTAATTAAACCTGTTTCCCCTTTTGTGTTTATCAAACTGCTGTCTTCTTGGCAAAGGAATCTAAGAGTCTTAGAAGGACACATCACACATAAATTCTGGAGATTAAATTGTTTATTATTATTTTAAAATTTATTTTGGTAGGGGAAAGGGAGACACCATCTCATTCATTCCAGCTAGCTGTGTGACCCAGGATGGCCTTAAGTTTCTGGCTATGTAGCTTCTGCCACCCCCCACCCCCTCACACACCCCCCCCTTTTTTTTTTTTTTTTTTTTTTTTTTTTGAGACAGGGTTTCTATGTAGTCTTGGCTGTCCAGGAATTTACTCTGTAGACCAGGTTGGCCTTGAACTCAGAGATCCATCCTCCTGACTGCCTTCCAAGTGCTGGGATTAAAGGTATACACCACTATGCACAGTTTTTGCCTCTCAATACAGGGATTGCAACATGTCTGCAATCCAGGCAGAATTAGGTGGTGCTTGGGGTCAAACTCAGGGCTTCAAAAATGCTAGGTAAGAATTCTACCTATGGAGCTGCAACTTCAACCTGTGTGTGTGTGTGTGTGTGTGTGTGTGTGTTTGTGTGTGTGTGTGTGTGTGTGTGTGTTTGGATATGGGGCTTACTCTTTTCTATCATTTTTCAGCTTATTCTCATGAAACAAGGTCTCTTCTCACTGAACCTAGAGCTTTATTTTTGGCTAGGATGACTGGCCAGAATTTCTGGCAATCCCCCTGTCTTTGCTCCCAACAGTGCTGTGCTTTAAGGCAAGTATGGCCACAGTTGGCTTTGTACCTGTGTGCTGGGGATCCTACCCCATCCTAATGTTTCTCCTTCAAGCATTCTACTTGCTAAGTGGAACCAGCTCTCTTATTGTTAAAGAGCCAAGATCAGAAAAAGGTATTAGATTTCCCCATAGTTGGAGTTACAGGTTGTAGTGAGCTGCCCCACATGGTTGCTGGTAGCTGAACCCAAGTCCTCTCTGCAAGTCAATAGTCACTGTTAACCTCTGAGCCGTCCTAAGAGGTCTTCTAACAGAGTTCTTGTTATTAATTAAAGGACATCCTATTTAAGAATTTACATAGGTAAGAATTTTTAGCACTTTTGCAAATGAAATATGTGTGTAGGTTTTACAAATATTTGTTTCATTTGTGAATGTGCTCTGCATATTGTTTATTAATTGGGTGTTTTTAGTGCAAATTTTCAACTTAGGGTGGATTGATCACATATATTTTTATCATAAGGGTGATTTTTTAAAATTCAGCCATATCCAAGGAAATATGTGTTAACCTTTATTGATAGTTTCTGTTCCACTTTTATTATTTTAGTAGGCAAACATATACACACTGGTTTCCATTCTGTTTGTTTGTTTGTTTTTGAGACAGGGTTTTTCTTGTCACTCTGGGTGTTCTGGAACTCACTTTATAGATTACACTGGTCTTGAACTCAGGGATCCACCTGCCTGTGCTTCCCAAGTGCTTAATTAAAGTCATGCATCACCACTGTCCAGCAACTGTCTTAAAACAGAAATATTTGCATAAAACCAAAATTCTTCCTCATTATGTTTCTCAAAAAATTTCTGTAATTTAATATATGTATTTGTTTTTAAAATTATATGAAGGGCTTTCTCATTGTGTACAGTTTGCTTTCTCCACATTTTCTTGGCAGGTATACCCGTTTATGCAGACCTGTATCTTATTTTCCAGTTTTCATACGAATGAGCTATGCTTACTTTACTGGCATTATGCTGTTAAACAATTTGATTGTTTCCTGTCCGGCTACAGTGCTGTGTTTTGTCTTTAGGGTGGTGGTGGGGGGGCAGGAGGGATGTAATTGCAGGATGAGAATGTGTGCTTTAACATTCTGCAAGGTGTTTTCAGATTGCCATCTACAGATAAGCTGAGTCTTCACTCCAACCAGCAGGGAGGGTTGCAGTGTACGGTTTCCCCTGTCCAGCTGTTATCAACAAACTTCATTTAAAAAATTACCTGTGCTACAACTCCAGGAGATGGGCTTAGTTCCGTTCCTAAGAGAATTAAATATGTGAGGTTTTTAAAATGCTTTGTGGGATCAGAAAAAAAAAAAAAAAAGAATTAAAAGCCAGTAATATCTTCAATTTCTTTTTATGTCTTTCATATTTAGAGATGAAATTGGCCTGATCCCTTGCCCGGAAGCAAGATATAACCGGAGTCCCATTGTCTTGGTTGAGAACAAACTTGGTGTGGAGAGCTGGTGTGTCAAGTTTTTATTACCATATGTCCACAACAAGCTCCTTTTGTACAGAACGAGAAAGCAATGGCTAAACAAAGATGGTGAGTATGTGCCGACCAGTCTTCTTCCTCTGGCAGGAGCCCTGGCTTGCAGTTGGCATTTCTGGACTCTGGTTTTGGCTCTCCGCTGCTCTGCCTGAGCAGGTGTTTGTCCTCTCTGTCAAATAAGGAGCTTAGGCTTGATCACTAGTGTTCCTGTTTGTAACCACAGTGATTATAATGGAAGTGTCTTAGGCAGGACAAGCCACCCGCTGTTGCCACAGTAATTTTATTTGTAAAATAAATACATTTATTTCATTTGTAAGATTTTATTTATTATCTGTAATAGCATCCTTTAGTTTAAAAAAATAAATACATAAATAAAAAGATGTTTAAGCATCATCAAAGAGTTTTCTAGATCCTAAAAGCACCTGATTTCTGACTCCTTAGCCAGCAGAACTTTTTTCAGTGACAGTTCAGAGATAGGCCTGGTGCTCTCCTAGCTGCAGTGACCCCCTCTGTGGGCTTTGAGTCCCAGCTGAGATCAGCCCTTCTGAGTCTTATGTGCCGAAAAGAGAGAGTGAAAATTAAGAAAGAGAAAATGTTGGTTTTTACTTCTTCCATTGTTCTGTAACAACTCTTTACGTCACCGATCATCCCTGAGTACCCCACCTGGCATCTTTTTCCAGAGTTCCCTCAGACCAAGCCTCTGAGTGCACAAATTCTACTTGACCTCAGGTCTCACTTCTGGGCCGTGTTCATCTAAGATCGAGTCCTCTCTCCTTTTGAAAAGCCCTTCCTCTTCCCTTACACAGCAGCCTTTACAGAAGTGCCCAATGTGCCTGCAGGATGGTTTTAAGTAAGATCTTGTTTCTTCAACAAGTTTAATTATCAGTTCAGTAGCCATTACCAGGGGCTCCTCTTACCAGCAGCTGCTCTGAGGACCGAGGATATACATGATGCATAGTGCACGTTTCCTTTATCTAAGACGTTTTGAGTAGAGAACCAGACAGCTGCTTTCGGGGGAAAGGTGTGTTGCAGATGTATCCCATCTGATTTCCCTGAATTTCTCTCAGTACTAGCCTTAAAAGACTGTCAAAATAGGTTAATAGCCCTTTTTCTTGTGTGGACCATGAAGTAGTCTGACTTTTTTAAATGAAAAGAGGTTTTGATTTTCTCTGTGACTAGTTTCATTTGATTGATCCTCTGACAAATGTTTCTAAGTCCCAAATGCTGTCTAAACCCGGTGTGATGTAAACGGCATGACCTGAGTTTAGGCACACACTTCAGACAAATGGCTTTTGTTAGACCTTCTTTATTCTGTCACCATCGTGTGGAGTTCAAAGAGCCATGGTACTCTATCAAGTTGTATTTTGGCAAATGAAGCTGTATTGTTTTTAACCTGGTGTAACTGAGCCAATGCACACTCATGGGGCAGAACAACTGTCTCATACAGAGGAAACAGAGTTTTTGGAGATTAAGTCTAAGTTGTCTGATAGCATTAGACTTTGCCCATTCACATGCCGAAGCTTCACCCACCTTTGTCCTGTGGCCATCCAAATCCTTCTTTGCATTTCAGGTTCTTATAGACATCATACTGCAGACTTTGCTATCTTATTCACAAGATTCCAGTCTTGATAGCCCTGTAGAACCTTATGAGGAGGACGGTGGAGGCAGGTTTTGATTTATCTTGGGTGGTCTGGAGAAGAGCTACTCCTATGCTAACCTAAGGCTTAGGTAGGTAAGGAGCATCTCCTTGTGGAGCCACAGCCTCCTCACGCCTTGATGTCTGAAATGCTAACACAAAAAGTTTGTACCAAGTTATGAACTAAAAACAGAACACAGCTGAATCTTGCTAAAGAAAGATACATTCAAATTTTTTTAGAAAAATGCCATTTCTTTGACACCCCCCCCCCCCAGCCCCTGGCTTTGGTAGGAAGTACTCCATATATTTAAAAAAGCAAAGATAGAAAGCTGATACTTTAATAAGTGTTTCAGGATCTACATGGTGGTCAGAAACTTGCAATAGAGTTATACTCGGTGACTTTTATCAGAATAGATTTTTTTCACCCGAGTTTATATCTCATACTCATTAATGATCAAATAACTAAGATATTTGAAAGAACTCTTGTTTAGTTAGGGAGTGGTATTTAAAAGCCTGATATAGTAGTACCTATGTTTGTTTGGCAGAAGAATGATATTATAATTCTGATTGGCCTACCAAAACCAAACAACCAGCCAAAAAGAAGACAAGCTAGAGTGGCACAGGGTCTGGGGTCTCTGTCATTGTGATGAACACCATGGCCAAGAGCAGCTGGGGAGCTTAGGTTAATTCTGCTTACACTCGAACATCACAGTCTCATCTTCAAAGAAACCTGGAGGTAGAAGCTGAAGAAGAGGCTATGGAGGAGTGCTACTGCCAGCTCCTCATGGCTTGCTCAGCCTGCTTTCTTATACACACCAGGACCACCTACCCAGAGGTGGCAGGCACGGCCTACAGTGAGCTGGGTCTTCCTACATCAAGTGCTAATTATCAAAGTTCACTACAGACTTTCTCACAGGTAAATTATGGAAACATTTTTCCCAAATGAGAGTCCCTCTTCCCAAATGACTCTAGCTTGTGTTAAATTGACATACAATTAGCCAGCACAACAGCATGAATAGTCAGTCCCACAAGGCAGAACTCTGTCCGAAGCACTCAGTATATTTACGTGTACCTTCTGTGTTTTTCTTTTTCTCCCTCATTTCTTTTTCTGACCAGACCTATATTTCTCAGCTGGGAAAATGCTAATATCTCATAGCTGGTTGATCCCATTGCAGACTCTTCTGTAATTTACATCCTTCACAGCACTGACTAACCACTTCAAATAACACTTTCCAACATCTTTTTCCCCTCTCAATTTTTATTTTAAATTTAAAATATAATTATATCACTTCCCTCTTCTTTTTTCTCCCGTCATCCCCTCGTCCTTTCTTCCAGTTCCTCCATGCCCGCCCTCATATTTATTATGATATATATTCGTGAGTATATAGTATACTATCTTATTACATTATTATGCTCACACCTTATTTCATTATTCTCTCAGAGCCAATGAACAGAGCTAATGAAGTATTGAAATTCTTTAGGTGGATTTCAAGGCCTTTAACCATCTAGTCAAAGCCTAATATCCAGTGCTATCTCCATTCCATATCTGGCATCAGAGATTGCAAGTTCTTGGCCCCTAGTCAGATACTTATCTACAGACCTGTTTCATTTTGGCTTATATGTTTCAAAAACTGTCCTTAACTAGTTGAATACGTATTTAAAATCAGGATGGAAATTTGAATTTCTGTCCTTACTTGAAAAATTGGTTGGCCTGAGTGTTTAAGCTTCTACATGGCAGCAGTAACCTACTATTTCTTAACTAAGCAGAGCTTCTGGCGCACTGTGACCTCTCCATGCCAGTTAGATTCTGGGAATAGTGCCACTTGCTGCTGCTAGCCATTGTTTTGCTGCTGTTTTGACTCTTATTTGACCCCTACCCTATGTCGTATTTAATCTTTAGTCCAGCCACAGTTGGCACTGCTGCATCCTGACATCACTGTGTGCTTCTGCCTTTGTGTTGCCATCGCCAGCCTGGTTGCTGCATTAGCAGCTGGATTCACCCTCATCCCTGAGAGGTTTTCTGCCTACTACAGGTCTCGCAGCCATCTCTGTACTCTAGGGGGTTCTTAAGTGGGTGATTTCATAGCTGCCACTCACATAGTGTATCATACTTTGTTGAAATACTTTCCCTGTTAGATAGTGGGTTACTGAAAATGAGGATCATGGCTCTTACTCAATACTGACCCTTGTCAGATGACTAGCAAGAATTCTTAGCTTAGTCCACTGTTCAGTACGGTCATAAATAGCTTTATCTTAAGCTTCCCTGTATATGGTCCTTGAATGTATTTTGGAAGGAGACTAACCAGTATATTATCTTGAATTTATTTAGTTTGGATGCATAGAAACCGTTCTCTGTCAGAGATAGTAGTAAAACCAGGACAAATCTCAGCAAACAAAGTGTATTGATTTAACCTCTGACTTCAGTAGTATCTGAATGTGCTTTTCTTGTTCCAGCTATAATTTAGCTACTTCCTGTGAATGATTTGCCCAGATTCACTTTCTGCCTGTGAGGTGATGATGGGTTAGTCATACACTGGAATGTGTATAGTAAGCATGTATTTATTGGCCTGTGTTTTATATTTGGAGAGAGGCCAGTTTGATTTCAAGAGTCTGTAGGACTTTTAGTAGCTCTTGACTTCTGTGTAAGGCTGTAGAAGAAATGGTTTGTAGCCAGTGAAATTTATAGTGTAAAGTCATTGCAGTCAACTGTTACTTACACATGTTTATGTTTGGAACTTGGTTCATCCTTCCTGTATGGGATAAAGCATTTGCCAAAAGTGTGCTCACATCTGCTTTGCTGGAAGATAGACTTGAAAAGTCAGAGCATCAGCAGTCTAAGGTTAAATGACTTAATCTCTTTCTTCCTTTGTTGTGGTTGGCCCAGTTCTTGTTTCTTACATTATATGCCACCCCCAACACCCCCCAAACACACACCCCACCCCCACTTGCCTTGGAACTGACTTCAGAATCAGGAAAGATGAGAAGTTCAAGAGGAAGGGTAAACCCTGGTTGTACTTAATTCCTAGACACCGCTGATGGTTGTCAAGGCTGCTGATGTCCACAGATATCAACATGGCTTCAAGGGCCATGATCTGAGCTCCCTCTGACTGTAAAGAGAAACGTGAATACTGAAAAATTCATTTTCAGTATGTTCATTAGCTCTGCCTATGCTGCTGTACAGAGGCTTCTTTCTCACTTTTACGGAATAGAAGTTGCATTAAACATATAAACAGAAGTAGCTCTTGTGGGGACTGAGAGCCAGTGTACTCAGAGTGGAACAGCTTTTGGAACAATTGCAGACATCAAAGAAACTCTACACCTTCCCTATCACATAGAAACCTTTCCATGTGCCATAAGTGCATGCTGGTACCGGGTACTGATAACTGTTTTGTCAGGTTAAGAATTTAGCCAGTTTTGGTGTAACACAATTTGCCTCTTTCTGCTGTAGTTGTCTGTGCTCTATAGTTCTCTGGCTTTCCCATACTTTGTTCGGTCTGCAGTGCTTTTACTATTGCACTCATTTGTAGTCCCCACGGGTATACTAGTAAGAACTAGTCAGGGCAGGAGCCAGACCTTCACCCACCTCCACCACTGTGATGAACAAGCATGTGATGGAGAGATGGAAAAGACAGAAAAACTGAGCAGTGTATGTGCTGTGGAGAGGACCAGGCTCATGTAAGTGGCCTGCCACCTGAGGCCATGGTGATGCCCAGGGTCATGTTACCTCTGAGGACCATGCCTGGGTCCAGGGTCCTACTAGTAGCAGCCTGGGTCTGTGTTGGTGTCCATGGCCTGTGTTACCACCAAAGGTCATGTGTATGTCTGTGCTTTGTGCTGCCACCTGCAGCCATGGTGATGTCCATGGTCTGGGCTGCCTCCAAGGGCTTTGTCTCGACCGGTAGTTGTACTGCAGTTGGGGCCTGAGTTTGTGATCTGTGCTGTCACCAGAACCACACAGAAGCTCATGATTCGTGCTCTTGCTGACTGTAAGGAGCTAGAGAGCTACGTTTGTGGTGATATCGATGAATGCAGACGCACAATGGATAAAGAGGGTATGGAAGGCTGTGGTGACAACCTCCACCTCAAACTCCATCTCTCCAACCCTACCTACCCCCAAGGTAGCAGCCTAAACAGGAAGCCATCAAAGAGAAATCTTACAAAGTGTGATAAGGTTGCTGAAGAGTAGCTCTTCACAATTGATGGCTCCTGGCGGAGGTGTGGGAGGGAAAGGACTCAGATCTGTTTAAGGGGCTGGCCACTGAGTTTGACCATGCTCCAGTGAGTATATACATGACACAAAGTGGGCTTGTTTTTTCTCTTTCTTTATCCCTTTCTTTCTTTTTTCCTTCCTTTCTTTCTTTTTCTTTTTTAATTTTTAATTTCTTTTATGGGAAAGATCACTAGGGTAGGGGACAGACATGGAAAGACTGGAAAAATGAGTGTGATAGGGTTGCATGATGTGAAATTTCCAAGAATCAACAAAAATATTATGTTAAAAAATAGAATTAGGCTTAGCTTTTTTGGACGGCCCCAAATGTAGTATATATCCCATGTTTGCCCTTCCTAGCAAGAAGATAACGTTATGAAGGATAAAATTGGGTCTTATCAGAATTACACCCATCCTTCAAGTGGTGACTCATTGTTGATACTTAGAATATTTGTGAAACTAAGTGGATAGTGATATAGAACATTATATTAGTTTCCTTGGTAAACATTAAATTCATGTCAAAAACCATTACAAATGAAAGAAAATGGAGATGAATTAGATTATACTTTATTTGTCCAACGCACTTGCATGTAGGAACTTGCAGTAGGGAAATGTGGGTCACAAGTCATCATGTATAGCCAGCTTCTCAGTGTTTGAGTGTCCAGAGGGATCAGTAGCAGCAGAAGCATAGGTGCCGAACAATTGTCATCTTCTCATTAACATTATGTGAGAATAATCAGTGGTTAACTGGGCCATTTTTAAGTGGTTGCATGAGATACTTATGTGTTTGCTCTTATGTTTGAAGTTTATCCAGTATTACTGAGAACATTTTATTTATCTGTTATAGACAGGCATTTTAGTTGCAGTGTAAGTGACATGCCAAAAGTGTCATGGTTAACCTTATCACAAATTAATTGATGAAAACTCTAAATATCAGGGCCGGAGAGATACTTCAGTGTATTAAGAGCACTGGCTGCTCTAATACACGCTTCAGTTCCCTGCACCTACATGGTGGCCCACAACGGCTGTAACTCCAGTTCCAGGGCTCCCAATGACCTCTGCCGGCACTAGGCACATGTGCATACATACATTCATAGGTGATATATAATATAGACAAAGCATCCATATACATAAAATGATCTTTACGAACTCCTTAAGTTTCATGATTCTTTTGTAAAGTTAAACAAAAGTAGCTTGGCTCAGGCCGACTGCGAGGCTGCAGTGAAGGAATGAGATTCTAGCTTCAGACCGTGCTGCTCCCAGCAGGGCCACATAAGCTGCATCAGCGACTCCTGTATTGTATACACTTGGCATTTAATACAGCTACTGCCCTTACCTACTCTAGCATTGTGTCTCTAGATTAACAATAGCAATTCTAAAACGATCTTCAATTTTAGAAACGACAAAATGTCTAGAATTGGCCAATTTTGTTCTTTTAAAAGCAGGCTTATGAAGTTTACCTGAATCCATTGGCATCTTATTAAGACCATGAGGAATATCTAGTATCTATAAATAGCAAGTCCTCAAAGAACTGCAAATAGTAAGCTAAAAGGAAGAGTGTTGTATGACTGAAGGTTAAGCGTGTAAGATTAAAACAGTAGAGTGTCGTTTTTCTTTTAAGCCATCACATTGATGTTTTAAAATATAATAGGTTAGACTCCGGAGAAAAGTAGTCACATTACTCTCTGGCAATATAAGATAGTCACAGTCCATTTAGAGGACAATCTGTAACACAGTAGGAGGCACATTGATTTTTGTATTGTTTTGCCACGGTGATTCTCTTTCAGGAAATATATCCAAAGAAAATAGACCATTACAAGTCTTTTTAACATGATTACTGTACTTTTATCATTGCTATTACTCTGTAAAATGTGTAGAAGGAAACTTTTTGCAGCAGAATGTAAATTAGATTATGGGTGATTTTCTTTTTCCTTGCCTCCCTTTGAAAATTAGTGTTTGAGACGTTGGTAGAACTAAAGGAATGGTGGTTTCAAAATTGTTATTTAGTGTAAATTACATTATTGCCAGATCTACTAAAAGAATGGAAGATTGATTATTCCTTATAGGCATATTGTAAACTTGTTAACTTTTAAAAGAATTATACAAATCACAAATAAAAGGAAATCTTGACGTCCTACAAAGGTCTGTCTGTCATTAAAACTCATATGGTCTGAGATACAGGTTATAATGAAAGAGAGTGAAGAGGACCTTCCAAGAAACCGGGCTTTGGTGGGCAGGACTGTGTTCTTATATGTCTCTCTTCATTTTAGAACTGATAGATGTCACCTGCACTCTGCTGCTTCTCAACCCAGACTTCACCACTGCATGGAATGTGAGGTATGTCATTTTCTTCAGTGGCAAAATGAAGTTTGTCCAGATTTCTGAAGACACATAACCCTATGAGTTTTAGCTGCTTAAAAAATGAAGTATAAATCAATTGCCCATAGCATCCTGTGTTTACTTCTTAGACAAATTCTTTATAATATCTCCATGACAGTTCTAATACATGTACTATGCCCCTTGTAACTGTCTATTTTCTATACACATTTTTCTCTTAAAATATAGGTTGTCCTGCTGAACTACAATATACTGTTTGATGCCTTCTTGTTTGGGGACAACAGGCACTTCGTGTGAGTGATTGGAGCACTAGGCATGGCTTGATAGTTTAGCTGCACTGGAGTGCCAGAGAATGTGTGGGAAGGGCATTTAGGGCCACAGGCCTTTAGTATAATCATTGTGATACTGTGAGCACTTGAATTATCTGACATTTGAGGGTTGGAAGAGAGATCACAATTGATTAATTCAGACAAAAACCATTTTTATTGAAGTTTTATTTTTCAGCTAAATGATTATTTCTGAAATTTACCATTTAAAATGTCCAAACCATGGTTGACTCTTGTCTTGGTCAAGTTTTTATTGCTGTGATAAAACACCATGACCCAAATTAACTCAGAGAGAAGATGGTTTATCTCAGCTTAGAAGTCTAAGGTCACATGACCCAAATCAACTCAGGGAGAAAAGGGTTTATCTCAGCTTAGAAGTCTTCGGTCACACACATGTCTGGTAAGGGAAGTCAGGGCAGGAGCTCAAGGAAGGAACCTGGAGACAGGAAAGGAAGCAAAAGTGGAAGAGCACAGCTTACTGGCTGGCTTCCCATGCTTACTGAGCCCACTTTCATATATAACTCAGGACCAAGGGTACCATAGCCCACAGTAGGCTGGGCCCTCCCATAGCAATGATTAATCAAGAAAATGCCCACAGACTTGCCCATCTACCAGTTTAATGCTGGTGTTCTTTCTCACTTTAGATTCCTCTTCCCAGATGACAAAGTTGACAAAAAACTTATCCAAGGTGATAATAAACTCTGAAGCAATAACTTTTAAGCTTTAATATGGTTCACTCACACCATTTCTGGTTTAGTTTCTCTGGGGTGAGACCTAGGGATTTGCATGTCTATTGTGTTACAGATGATGCCTATGTGGTGATCTGAGACCTAGCCCCAGTCCCCCTCCCCCTAGGCTTGAGGTTCAGTCTTCTGCTGTGGTGCCTGGTCTCTCTGTAGGTTCTGGGGATCAAACTCAAGCCCTCCACTCACACAGGAAGCACTTTGCTGACTGAACCCTTTCCTCGGCCTTTCTCTTTTGTTATCTATTCTTTAATAATTAATTCATGGTGATTCACCATGAATTTTATTAAAAGCAGTGAGGATGAATAGAAAAGTAACAGTTTTCTTTTTGTTACAGGAAAGAGCTCATCCTCTCTGGCACTTTAAGTCCAATTAAGGATCTACATCTGGGAAAATTGGCCTTAACTAAGTTTCCTAAGAGTCCAGAGACATGGATTCACAGGTGTGGTTGACAGTTTCGTATTCCTGTTCAGTATTTAAGATCGTAGCTTATGAAGCACGGTTGTTTGTTCAGAATTTGAATTCTAAAGTCACATTACACACGTTTGATTCTAAGAATTATCACTTGCTACCTGAGTGCCCATGGTAGGAAGTCCTTCCAAGCCTAAGTTTTCATATTTATAAAACAGGAGCAATACTTAAAACTGTTTCATAGAATTCATAGTTCAGTGCTCTTGAAATCTTGCATACAAGCACTGCTACAGTGCCTGGCACATAATAATTGCTCACTAATGCTGGCTGCTTTCACCCATCTGTTACCGTTTTTGGAGATTGAATTTAGATAGTTAACTATAATATATGGGCTTGTGTAAATGGATTATATATTCTAGCTAGTTCGTATAAAAGACACAAAATCCTGATGTTTTATTTACAAGCTGTGAGCCTAGATTCGGCAGATTCTATGCTGTTCTCACCTGTATCCAAATCATGCACCTTTTCTCGCCCGGGCTGGTTTGATCCATCAGTCTGTCCTCGGGGCATTTCTCTCAGCCACATGTTCCTGGTCCATCCCATCTCATGGAGACCTCCTGTTTTCTCCATCTTTCTCCTTCTCCCCATGGTCTCTCCCAGGACCCCTCACTTGGTTTCTCAGGTCCCACCTTTCTGTGCTGCCCAGTCACAGGCTCTTTCCTTATTTGAGGGTGTACCCCCTAACCAGATCTTTAGATTTTAGAATTTAGGATTTGTATACCTAACAACAGACCAACCCCCATAAGCTTGTGTTCCTGGTAAGCATGGTGGTCTAGTTGTTGAGATGATTGAAAGTAAATTTTAAAGAAGCTGAAGGTAACTGAGGTGATTGGTGTGTGGACTAAGTGAAAGCTATTAAAACCATGAATGCATGGAGCATCTTTAGGGTGGGAATCTGAGACAGCCAGGATACAAGTAAAGACCTGAAAACTCTGTTATTGGGAGACATGCTTTTCTGATGTCTCATGTAACTCCCCTCCCTTCTCCAAACTACAGTGGTGTGGCCTACTGGTTTGGAGAAGCTATCCAGGCAGTTTGTCCTCCTCACACCTCAGACATTTCTGTCATGAGCATTGTTGGGTTCTTGGACAGGTTTGAGGCGTCATGGCTGTAATCTTACCTTGGGCTAGCATTGTGAGTAGACTCTTACTAAACCAGTTAGCTGTATTTTCTTCCTAACAAAAAGTGGCGTGGTATGTCCCGGGGAGATGAGGGTGGGGCCGGTGCCAGAAGGAAACTATTAAATACATATCTCAGTTATTGGGGAGGAGGTCTGTAGTTTAAGAGCAAAACAGAGTTTTGTTGTGAAACTTCATTGTTTAACAATGAAATGAATGTTCTTACTCATTTTTCTGTACCTGTGGGTTTGAAATTTTTCAGTCTGAAAGTATGCTTCCATAAAATTATAAACCAATTAGGAACCTTTTCTGTTGCTTTTGACTGAAATGTATGCTGATGCAAAATATACATAGACAAAAGGAAAATCTGTGGTTAAGGACATCGCAGACCTTGATGCTTCAATATATTTTATTTTTTCCACATTTTATGCTGAAATGTAGAAATTTTGCTTAATGAAAGCTATCAGAACAGAGCCCTTTGTTTGCAAACAAATGCAGGAGAGACATACACACATGACCGACACACGAGTCAGCTGACTCCTCACCATGCCCTCAGCCCTGTGCCCAGCCCGCCACACACGGAGGTGTCCTGGCTCCCTTTGTATTTCTTGGTCAAGTTGTGTTTGGAAGTTGGCATTTTGGAACTGATAACTTCTTTCTGACAGATCTTATGTTCTAGAAAAGATTCCCTTTCCTGTCTGTCATTCTCATGTCCCCCTTCTGGCCCATACTGTTAAGTTAACTTGTATTCCAGAGCACAGTAGCAGCAGCCCCTTGGTATCCCCATATCCCAACTTATGGAGGATTTATTTTTATTACCTGTACATGGAAACCAGGAACCAGGGAAATGATTGTTTTCCTCTCTCCCCGTGTTCTTTCCTCTTCTTTCCTCCATGCTATATTAACAGGCGCTGGGTGCTGCAACAGCTAAGTCAGGAAACGTCCCTGCCTTCCTCTGTGGCCAAAGGAAGTTTAGGTGCAGTTCCTGCAGAGAGGACACAGCGGATAATACAGGAAGAGATGGAAGTCTGCAGTGAAGCAGCAGGGAGATACCCCAGCAACTATAATGCCTGGTCCCATCGCATCTGGGTTTTACAGAACGTGGCCAAGCTGGATCTAAAGGTAGGACTATTACTCTTTCTCCATGGCCAGTGCTGCCCATCCGCCCTTGAAATCTCTGTAGTAATTTATCCCTGAAAGTAATGTTCCAGCAGCCCCGGAGGATCAAGGCAGTTATGGGTTCCAAAGAAATCCTCATAATTACAGAAGGGTTTTCATCTCCCACTGGCACAGCTTAAGACACTGGTAAAGGAAATATGTTGGCAGACCAAAGGCATATAGAACCAAATAGAAAGGGTCAGTACAACTCATTAAGATTATTAAACTACTGAGAATTAAAATTATCTCATGGCATTCTCTGGACACATGTTAACGAACTGAAATAGCAGATTCGTACTCATATCCTTTGCTCTCGGAAAGGAAAGGAGAGGAGAGGAGAGGAGAGGAGAGGAGAGGAGAGGAGAGGAGAGGAGAGGAGAGGAGAGGAGAGGAGAGGAAAGGAAAGGAAAAAGGAAAGAAAAGGAAAGGAAAAAGGAAAGGAAAGAGCAGGGACAAACTTGTAAAAGAGCCTATAAATCACCTGGGTTCCCAGGGCCTCTGCAGGCCTATGGGATCAGAATCAGGTGACATCTGCTCACAAAGGTCTTTCCCATAGGGTCAGTGCGGCCCTCCCCTCTCACAGCATTTGTTTTCCTTTAGAAATGGGGAGATGGAAGTTTCTGGAGTATTTTGAGGCTTAGACTTAGCTGTAGTTGGATCATTTGGAACATTTAGTACTCATCCTTCAGAATGAGAGCCCCTATGTTTCTTTTTCTGTTACAAAATCATCTCCATTTTTCCTTTGTTGTTTATGGTGTTAGGATTCCATAATAGTGTATGGTTCTTTTCTAAATCTTCCTGGGGCTGGGGCAGCTGAAAGAGGTGAAGTCAAAGGTCAGTGTGCTCCAGGGGAGTTTCCTGTAGTTGTGGTTCACCAGCTGTGTTCTCTCTCTCTCTCTCTCTCTCTCTCTCTCTCTCTCTCTCTCTCTCTCTCTCTCTCCTTCCCTAGTCTTTCAGGGTAAATATAGGTTTTACTTCCAAGGGAACGTAAGCCAACAGAGGAGAGTAGACCCGAGCAGACAGAGCAGGTGCATCAGCCTGGTTCCTATTGACCCCGACATGGAAAGTAATCCTTTGAGATTTTATTTTTAAAATGAAGACTGCTGTCTATCTTGAAGTTAGTGTGAGGATTGCCTGGGTTACTGTGCTGAACTTTCTGGGTTTCTTTCACACAGGATTCTTTCTCTGTCTTCCCACTCAAAAGATTAGGTGGGATGAGCTGCAGCGGGCTTCATCTGCTTAGTGCAGTTTGTCATGAGAAACACTTCTGTATTGTCATTCCCAGCTGCTGGAACTAGACTGGTACTGTCTACCAGATGAACTCTTGTTGTGAGAGCCAACCACAGTTAGAAAGTAGCAACCATTTCTGGTGCTTCCAACGGGAGCTCTGCGTCCTGTTGGAAGCACCAGAAATGGTTCGCTGGGAAACAGCTGCTGAGAGTAGAGATGTACTGTCATGTGGTTGATGTCAGGGCTACTGAATACTGCAGCTCTTTATCTCTGCTCTATAGCATGATAGTAGAGTGGGGCCTGGGGGGTGAATTGGGACTGAAAGGTCAGTGAGATGAATTGTGACAGGAAACTTGCCTGCAAGCCCTGGACCCATTTAGGGCGCATTCTCATAACATAGAGGCAATGCACCAAGGAAAAATTCTTGGTTATTTGAGATCATCTTATGTTAAGTACATAGCTCACTGGGGAGATTTTGACTCAGCTCCCTGGATCTACTTCTGTGCTCACTCACATCTTGTCATCATTAACAAAGGAGACACATGCAAATCATAGCCATAGTAAGTGAAACACTGTTTTAAACCAACTAGAATGGCAATAGTAATGGCAGACAGTAGCAAATGTCACTGAGGATTCAAAAAGGGGTCCTTAATATGGCTGGTAGAAATATAATCTAGTGCCATCTTAAAAAAAAAAAAAAAAAAACTGTGGACTTGCTGTATGCGGAGGGATCAGGTATAGCTAAAACCAGTAGATTGTGCTCTTGGGAGAAAAGAATGGTTCTTTATGCCTCTGGAGAACTGTAGGTAAGTTTATATTAAAGCATGAGTGAGTGAGGGTGTTGAGAGACCCAGACTAATGACAACTCAGCTGCATAGCGAATGGGAAAAGCAAAGCCCGAGGTGATGTCTTAGTAAAATGGACTGCGACCATAATAAAGGAATGAAACTGGAACATTATGTGATGTAAGTGAATCTGAAAACGTGATTCAAAGTAACCCGATTCAGAATCTGACCATACAATCATTTTCCTGATGAGTGGGGGATGGAAAATGATGCCTCTGGTAATGGGGGTGGGGGGGCTTTTTGGCAGGTGTGTGTATATAAAAACATTGGAAATCAGTGAATTATGTTAACATGGTTCTGAATACGCAAAAAATAGAGGTTTATAACTTTGATTAGAAAAGAAAAGCTTACAAAATAGCTAAAAAATTAAACAGACACTATGGCATTAGGTATTCAATTATGTTAAGTAATTAAAAGACAGGACTTTTTAAAAAATAGACTAGGTAATGTTAAAAATATATAAACTCCAAATAATTCTTAGTAGATATAATTATGTGAAGATTCCATTAATGCTAAATATGACATGCTATATAGAAAAAAAGAATTTTTGCTCAGTTTGTGATAACTAAGTTAGATTTTTTAAAGGTATAAACTGAACTAAAATAGATTTTTAAAATCTGAGAAGAAAATCGAGACCTGGGGGATGGTATGCTAGGTAAAAATAAGCCATGTAAATGTTATATAATCTCACTTTTATGTGGAATCTAAAAACATTTGAACTCATTGGAAACCAAGTAGAATGATAGTTGGAAAAGTTGAGAAAGTGATAAAGAAAGGAGAGTTTACCTAGGTGGAATGGATAGTCACTAAAGACCTCATGCAGCTTAGTGTCCAGAATTATAATATCATATGTAGGGCACAAAGCGATTGCTTAGTGATCACTCAAGGGTTGAGCACTCTCTGCTCTAACAGAGGACTGGAGTTTGTTTCTCAGTACCCACGTGGTGCTCATAACTGCCTCTATCAGCAATTCCTAGGGATCTCACACCCTCCCCTAATCTCCACAGGCACAAGATACATGCATGCAAACAAATGACTCAGACACAAAAATCAGTACATTTAAAAAGAATAGTATCTTATGCATATAGCTAAAGCTTGCTGCAGGGATATCTTAAATAGTCTCATGATAAAAAAAAATGATAACTCTGTGAGGTGATTATCTTGGTTTTTATAATCCCAAAATGTATATACACTTATGATTACATTGTATATCACAAGTATATATATTTTTAATCAATTACTTGTAGGCTTAGATATTTCAAAACAATTCTTTTTCAACATTCCAACCTCCCTTTTAGCCTACCACCTACCAGAAGTAGGGGCAAAGAAAGGTTAATAAGTACGGAGGTTGTGGACCAGTTAAGAAATAGTTTTTTGGGGCGACTCCAATCTTCTTTGTCAGGAGCCCAGTCCATTAGCAAAGCACTAAATATAAATCAGCAGTGCCAGTCCAGTTTACTCACCAAACACCAAACACAAATCAGTAGCAAGCAGTAGCTCATCCAGAAGAAACCAGGAGGCTCTGCTGATCAGCACATGAGTCCATGGAAGCTACACAAAGCAGCTGGAATACCACCAGATGTTCTTTGGTGTGTTTCTCTGTATAAAGTCATGACAAATGAAGATCAGCAAAGAAAGCAAGGCAAACCAATGCAAGAGTGTAACAAAGCCCAGAATAGGCGAAGCCCAGTGAAGACCAGCAAAGAGCTACAAGGCAAACCAATGCAAAAGCATCATCTACTGGTCTTAGAATAGCAAAGAGTGGTAGGCAGAATTGCCAAAGATAAATAAACTTTGGCCTCTCCACAGATTCCATACCCCATCACTACCTTCCTCAAAGTACTGGTGCCAGGCTGGACTCTGGCAAAAAAGACAGCTTTATAAGACTGATGACAAATATTATAATGTGCATTCTTGGAAGGCTGTACAATTTATCTTCCTGAATAGGAGATTAGATATGCACATGGTTTTATGTGTAAGAATGTTACTCATATGTGAGTAGAAATAAGGGACTAGTTAGTCAAATGCTCATCTTGAGGATGAACTGCTGGGTGATAACGAAAGGTGCTGTTGCAGAGTGGTCATTGCAGTAGCAGTGTCCTATTGCCCACTCTCTTGTCACTGTGACCAAACACCTACAAGAAGAAACATGTTGGAGGAGGGTTTTGACTTACACTTCTGAGGGACCATGGTCCATCATGGCAGAAGGAGCATGAGGCAGCTGGCCACATTGAGTCTGCAGTCAGCAATAGAGCAAGGTGAATGCCGCTTCTCAGCCCACTTTCTTCCTAGCTCCAGAGCAAGCCCATGGGATGCTTCTACCTACATTGAGGATGAGTCTGCCCTTAGTTAAATCATTGTAGAAATTCCCACATAGACACACCCAGAAGTCTCTTTCCACATTGATTGTAGATCCAGCTAAGTTGACAGTGAAGATTAGCCATCACTTACGCACTTAAAATTTAAGCAGAATAGAATCAGTTCAAAAGTTATCTCCCAGTGGATTAATGTGCAATGTGGGTTTTTTTTTATTCTTCCTTATTATTACTGTTTCTATAATGATCATTTTGTTACCACTGTCTTAGTTAAAGTTCAGTTTATTTCATCTTATAACTCTCGGGTTATACTCTATCCCCAAAGGAAGTCAGGGCAGGAACTCAGGCGGACGCCATGGAGGAACTGCTACTGAGCCTGTTTTCTTAAGCCATATAGGACCACTTACCCAGAGGTGGTACTGCTTCCCATGGGATGGGACCCCCAACATCAATCATTAATCAAGACACGTACCCCTCTTGTCTATGGGCTAGTGTTATGGAGGAATTTCCTTAATTTAGATTCAATCTTAAGTGACTCTAGTTTGTATCACATTGACAAAACCTAATCAGGACAATCGCTTCTGTAATCAGAGGGAGAGTTACTAGAAAAGCATATGAGTGCTGGCATGAGTTTTCTCATACTTTGTTCTAGACCAGTCAACGCCTCTGTTGTATAGCCTGCTGCTATGTTTACTTAGTTTTCATTTTACATGGAAGTTGGAAAAGAGGAGGGACACTTAAGATATATTCTACAGAGGCACACATCTTGTCAGCACCTGACAGTGAAGCCATTCCTCTGTGTTTTTAAAGTCATCTAAAAGTAATTGCTGTCTTTTTTAAAAATCATTGCCTATATACCATTTTATTCTATTAAAAAAATACCCTAAAATAAGAAAATGCTTTGAAATGTCTGGTTTCTTTTATGACTTAATATGCATCTTACCCATAGAGAAAAGAATAGCATAGGTTTTGTTTCCTTAAGAAGTCTTAAACTGGGACGTATTTGTGCACATGTGTGTATGCAGAGGCCAGAGGTTGATTTGGGGGTCTTTCCACCTCCCCTCCAGTCCCCCGCCTCCCATGTTGTATGCATGCATGCCTGTGTACACCAGAGCAAACAGGCAAGCAGCTTTTTCTATTGCTTTTTCTCTTAATTACCTTGCTACATGATCTTTCACTGGACCAGAAACCCACCCTTCTGGTTAGCTGGCTAGCCAGTGAGTTCTTGGCACCTACCTATTACAGGCATATGCAGCCATGCCTGGCTTTCTTCATAGACACTGGGAATTTGAACTCAGGTCATCGTGCTCATGCAACAAATGCTTTTCCATTGAGACGTCTACCCAGCCCTCAGCTCTCTGAGATAAGTCTCACACTGGACCTGAGGTGTCTGGTCTTAACTGATCAACAAACCTCTGTCATCCTCCTGCCTTTATCTCCCTAACACAGGGGGTCTGTGCCCAGGTCTTCATGCTTGTGTGGCAAGTGCTTCACCAACCGAGTCATCTCCCTAGCCTGTTTAAGATTGTTTTTAAAATAATTAAATTGGTTTTATTGAAAAACATTCATCTATGTGTTGTATTTGCTTCAAAATTAAACAATAAATTAAACCTTTTTTAAAATAGAAAAAATATTTAGTCAGAAATAATGTAAAAGTTTTTCATGTTATATACATTCAGTTTAGATAGTTGTGGTATTATCAGTCTATATTGAGAAGCCACACTAAAAGAAAAAAGTTTCTAAAGACAACTAACTGTCCTATTAATAGTGGGCTGATTCTTAAAAATAATAATAATAGCCTTAACGATATTTTTCAGATAGATATTCAAGTAGAACTGGCTGTAAGTTTGCCAAATGTTTTTCTTGGAGATTGTCAGCTATAGCTTTGTAAATGAATGTAGTGGCAATGATTGAACTTGGGGATCCAGACCTCAAAGGCTAAAGCAGAAAGATCGTGTTGTAGGCCAGCCTGGACTATGGCACCAGACTGGTCCTGTCTCAACAAAGGTAAAATTAAAAAAAAAAACCTTGAAGATGATACGAAAAACATTTAACTGTATACTTTGCCCATGTAGGCCAGTAATCTTAGTGTTTTATACTTGCCCTTGGCTTTGTTAAATTTCTCATTTATTCATCAAGTCTTTGCAATCTACTCTAATGCTAGTGAATAGAAGAGAATGGAAACATCAATTGGACTGGATAAATACCCTGTACCAATTTGTTGTTTATTAAAAATGAAACATCCTTACAATTCAGTGATAATGAAGACACCTGCAACTGTTGTTTATGTGAAAATGTACAAGTACTGTGGAGGTTCCCAGGGAAAGATTGCTTCTGCAAAGGAGCAGATAAGTGAGGTATGAGAGGATCAGTCAGTACCAGAAAACCGTTGCCTGGAACCCTGAAGCAGGTCAAGTCATCTGGGGCTGCACAGGCGTGTGGTCCTTTCCTTAGCTTGTCTTGTACTAGAAACCAGGCATGATGGCGCTCATCTGTCACCTGTCACCACTTAGGAAGCTGAGGAAGGAGGACCCTGCAGGTCTGGGGCCATTCTGGGCTTGAAAACTTTCAGAAGACTAAGCTACAGAGTGAGACCCTGTCTCAAAACATAACAAAATAAAATAAAAACAAACAACACAGAACCAGGAAAACCAACTCCTAGTGGAAACTGTCAGGCCTGTGATGATACTTTTCATTTGTCTGCCACCAGTCCAGACCGATACTGAACAATACTTCTTCACAAATATTGTCCAAACCCATAGCATTCATGTAATACATTGCTTTGTAATACAATGTTTTAAATGCTTTAGAACTGAATTGGATCTCGCAGGTTCATTATCATCACCACTGAGAGGAGTCTGAGGCAAACAGTGACAATTGTGAGCTCTCAGCAGTTCTATTGTTTGTGCATCATAGTTTTTGCTTACCTTTAGAATTAACTGGTGGGACCAAACAGTCTCTGCTTTTATGGTGTTTATTGTGAAAAGTAGTTACTTTGAGTCTCTTACTGGAAGTATAGTGCATATTTGTACAAGTTGAATATAAGAAGTATTAAATGTAATAAGAATCAAAACTACCTCTGAATTTATATTGTGTATTTTGCCTTTTACAGTGGTATTACTTGTAAATAAATACCCTAAAAATTCATAAATTTGGGATTGGTGTTTTTGTTTGATTGGGTTTTCTTCTTGTTGTTTGTTAGTTTTTGTTTTTTGGTGGTGGTGATGGTTATCCACAATGTGATAAGGTGAAGGGAAAGAATAGCAAGTCTGTAAACTCTGTGCTCAAAAAAAAAAAATCCTTTTTTGCTTTTTAAAGTGAGAGGGAAGTTAGCTGGTTAGCTGCATTCTGCTTCTAAGAGAACATCATGCAGGATTTTGTACAATGTTGATGAAAAAGGAAAAGCCTTTGTGCATGTTCTTCTCACTTCCCTTTTTCCTCCTACAAGATCCTTCTTGATGAACTGTCTTCTACTAAACACTGGGCGTCCATGCATGTCTCAGACCACAGTGGATTTCACTATCGCCAGTTCTTGCTGAAGTCATTGATTAGCCAGACTACGATAGACAGTGCTGCACCACAGCACAATTCTTTGAAAAGTGAGCCAAAAGATGAAGCAGCAGCAGCTTCAACAGAGGAGCCAAGTGTGAATCTTCCCCAGCTCCTAGAAGAAGAAGTGGAATTCTGCACAGATCTTATTGATTCCTATCCAGGACATGAAACCCTTTGGTGTCACAGGTAAGAAAGAGAAAACACATTTCTTGTGATTAACTGGGTGTGTCCATATGAGACTGCAGAACCTGATGTATCTGACTTCTATCTGTGGACATACATGTGGTCGTCTGATTGTAGCGTTTCCTGGCTGAGTGAGGAAGGGCTTTTGTTCACCACCGTTGTCCTTGTTAATACACGATTTCTCACATCTCTGCCTGTGGTTTAGCTTCACCCCTAACTACACAACAGAATGACTTGTGTTACTTCCAACATAGTATAGAAACAATGGAAAACATAAACATGTTTTATAACTCTTTGAAGATCCTGACATTAGCATATCCTGGATAGAATGCTACCTTGTGTTTTTTAAAAAAATAAAACCTTCAGATCATCTTTGATGTAGGCAGGATTGAAACCAGTGCTTAGATGGTGGGACATAAGGTGAGCTTTATCTTGTCCCCCACTCTAATGATCTTCAAATTAATTATCTTACGTATAATAACAAATAGAAAAGCCAGCAATTTTATTAACCTGGATTTTGAGTACATTTGATATTATATAAAGTTCATGTTGAAATGAAGTCCAGGTGAGTTAACACATTGCTTCAGTTATATTGGATCTTAATTTGGAAGTATCTCAATCTTTACAAGTCCAAGATCTGCTTCAGGTCAGTTTAAAACTAAAGACTTGTCTTTGCTAGTCAAGAATACAGATTGTAAACACTGTATTTCTTAAGTTAACTGAGTCCTGACACCTTTCTCCAGTCTAATCTTTCTCATGGCTGCTTAGTCTGTTAACTGCTAATCCACACTAAGTACATTCAGAAGGCAGAAGTTATCTTTCATTTTTTTAGAACCTTCAAGAGTAGACAGTGGTCTTTTTATAGCAAAGAATTCTGATTGTATGTCTTTAAGACAGACAGGACGTGAGGCTCTTGTTCAGAGACTTGGCTGTTCTGCTGCATCTCCTCATCACAATAGCAAGGCCTCAGGGACTTAAAATGTTGATATTTAAGGCCTTGGCCCTTGAATGAATGATGAGGTATAACATCTTAGAACCTGTAATATGTCAGGTCATAGTTTGTGTAGCAGGTGCGCACCCTGGGAAAAACTGTTTGAGTATTATACAAAGCAATTTTTCATTTTAATAAGCAATTCCAGGCTGCTGCTCGATTGAAAATAGGAATAGTATCTTTTATGTGCATTGCTCAGAGCCCAGCACACCTCTGCTGAATACTGATGTGTAAGACTAAAGTGGAAGTTTGGGAGAAATCTTAAATAAGTCACCTTGGGTGTATTCTAATTTTAAAAAAAGACTAGGGACTGGCGGGCCAGCTCAGTGAGTAAAGACGCTTGCCAACTAACCTGATACCGCAAGGTCTATCCTCCCTTGAACTTAGCACATGGAACATGGTGAAAAGAGAAAACTGACTTCTGTATTCATACATCACACACACACACTCCTGAATTCATACATCACACACACACGCACACATATACTTCTGTATTCATAAATCACACACACACACAGACACGCACACATGCACATACGCACATATACGTGCTCGCACATAAACAACTGAATGAATGAATAAATGCAATAGACATATCCTCAGAAAGGACTAGGCAGAGGTTATGAACAGCATCTCTAGTCTGGAGGAACTGTTTACTGTGCCTTATTTTTAAATTACTTGTGAGATTCTAAATCGTTGGTATTTTGTTTTTTATAATAATTTATGGTGAATATTGAGCTTTGACTGTTTCTAATTCATGTTGGAGTTAGAGCTGAAAACTCAGTGTGATCCAAGTAAATGTTTATTGCAAAGCCTTAGAGCAATGCGGGTTTCTCACGCACCAGCCCGAATGAGGGGCAAAACCCTGAGATCTCTGTCAGTTTCTTTTCCCCCAAACAGTTTTGGGTTTTGAAATGGGTGTGGGCTAATACTGTATATTAGTTATCACCTTCTTTCACCTGAGAATTTTGAGTTTTGTCATGATTTTCTTTCTCTCCCTCTCCCCCCACCCCATCACAGGCGGCACGTTTTCTACCTTCAACATCACTTAAACGGCAGGTCTCCTCTCAGCTTGACTCACCCGTCACCTGCAGACTCTGGGGGGGCTTTGAATGACTCGCACCAGATTCCAACAAGCCCTCAGCTATCTCAGGCAATGGAAGTGGACGGACTGAGTGACTCTAGCAAGCAAGGCTATTCCCAAGAAACCAAGCGCCTGAAGCGGACCCCAGCTCCAGACTCCCTAGGCCTAGAGATGGAGCACAGATTTATTGATCAAGTATTGTCCACTTGTCGGAATGTAGAGCAAGCCAGGTATGCCAATGCATACAGGAAATGGCTGGTGACTTTGAGTCAGTGAAAGGGGTGGATTCATCCTAAGAAATTCCTTTTAGTGCAATATTGCTTTTCTTTCTCAACGCCATAGTTGCATGAACTGACTGGCTAATTGTATTCTTCATTGATAGCTTAAAAGTCTCTAAGAACCTTTTGTTTTATGTATTTTGTTACGAGCCGGCATTCCTTTGGGTATAAGATAATCGTATAGTTCCTTCCTGCTAAACGATGTCTTAATTCTTTTTTTTTTTTCCTCTTTGATCCATGGCGCTCTATGTCCATCCTTGGGCTTCTCATCTGTCTCTTGAGATTGGCTCACAGGCTTCACTCAGCTCAGTTCAGTTGCTACACAGGCAGTTTCTTTAAAAATTGAAAATTTATGTTGCAGTTCAGCTTAAGAATATTAATACATATGCAGAAGAACTTGCTCTAATTGCAATTTTGAGAATAAAATGGCTAGATGGGTGGATGTGAGAATGTCAGCCACTTCTTTCTCAAGCATGTTCTCCAGTTATCCACTCAGAACCAAAGCCAGGAGTGTTGGAATTTATATAGAAAAAATGCTTCCAATGTAATCTATTTTTTAAATGATTATTTAAAAGAAACTAAACTAATTTAAGAGCTTATGTAATTGTAGTACTGAAAAATTATTTTTATTACTAGTTTTGATAGATTGTTTTTACCTCATATTTGGTATATGCCAAAACAGCAAGTTAGCCCTTATAAAATAAATTCTTTTTTAAAAACTCTACAAATGCCATTTTTAGTTATTACTATTTTTTCCTTCTAAAGACACTCATGAAAGTGGGAAATAGAAATGTAGTCCTGTAAACCTTTTTTTTTAAATAAATAAATAAATAAATAGTAAGTTACTGAGGTTATACTGGATAAACTGCAAAGTTTTTTGTCAAGTGGCTAGTCAGAGTTTGCTGGCAAAACCTAGAGAGGAAGACTAGTTTTGAGCATTTAGTTCAATTTTTACTTTTAAAATGAAACAACGCTCTTTGATACTAAGTTCATCAGGGATAAGTACCAAAGTCCACACTATAGCTATATCTCAATAACAAGGGCTGTGTTTTTCAGGTTGGAGAAGTTGGGTGGGAATGGGTCCAGTCTCCTTTCTTATCACATCCACCCCTTCGGATGAGCTGTGATTCCTCTGTGTGTACACCTTCTCTTTATCTTGCTAGTCCATTCCGTACTTTACGTCACTCCCTGGCGCATAGTTTTTTCTCATGTTCTTTTTTCAGGGATGCCCACAGAAGCTATTATCACTGTTATAATAACTTAATGTTATAATAGCTTAATACCTATCTATAAACACAGAAAGTATGAATAAGAGGTGCCCCTCTCAAATTCCCTTTTAATGGTTGTCTTGGTTACGGTTTCTATTGCTGTAGTAAAATGTCATGACTAAAAGCAACTTGGAGAGAAAAGAGTTGATTTTGCTTACACTTGCAGGTAACAAATAGTCCATCACTGAGGGAATTCAGGGCAATAAATCAAGCAGGGCTGGAACCTAGAGGCAGGAGCTGATGCAGTGGCCATGGAGGAGTGCTGCTTACTGACTTGTTCTATGGCTTGCTCAGTCAGCTTTCTTGTTAGTACCCAGAACCACCAGCCCAAGGAGTAGCACCACTCACAGTGATCTGGGCCCTCTCCCATCAATCACTAATTAATCCACTATCGGCTTGTTTACAGCAGGATCTTGTGGAGCATTTTCTCAATGGAGGTCCTCTCATCTCAGATAACTCTAGCTAGGGTCAGATTGGCATAACACTAGCTGTCTCTTGTCCTGTATATATGAAAAATGCAAGGATGATTGCAGAAATCAACCCAGACATCGTGTTTGGCATGCTCTTTTTTCTCACGCTTGGTTATGTGCATTGCAGGTTGAGGGACAGAAGGGAAGGCAAACCTCTCCTGCCTTGCTTTGGTGGACACTTGTACTTGAGTTAGGCATACTGCATTAGGAGGAAAACAAACTTTTACTTGGGAATCATGGTCTTATTGGGTGGCAGATTGCTGAGCTGGGTGACACTTAGGAAACCAGGAAAGAAAATTTCTACTGGCCCCAGTAGATAGATCTTACTTTCTTGGGGCAAAGTTGTTTTCACTATCTTGTAATATTTAGATGATAATATACTTGCCATTGTGAACATAATTCCACAGCCTTCTATATACAAAGCATATTTTGAATTATTAAATACCTCAGGTTCTACATGGACCTCTATAGGGAAAACCATTACATGATGTGTAGGTCCTTTGAGATTGAGAATTGACACAAATGACATGTAGCTCCTGTGTCTGGACCCTGTCTTGACTCAGTCTCACCTTTTCTTCTCAGCATCCTTTTTAGTGTCCCAAGTAATAGGGCTTATCTTTGATATAGTATGTGTCAGGACATGAGCATAGGCTATGCCTTATGAACATCAGATACGTTTTTATAGCGCTTCATGCCTTTTTATATCTCCTCCTCAGCATCTTGATCATCTAGGTGTCAGCTGCCTTCTTTTGAGGCTCAGCCCACGCCTTTCTAAAGCCGTGGTGGAGTCCTCTAATATACTGTGGTTGCATCTTCCTAGTAAAGCTGGAAGTAGGTAGTAAAAATGCAAATCTCTAGAAGATCCCATTTCCATGTGGGTTTTGTATGCTACATTATTTCTGAAATTAGCATTTTCAAGTGTTCATTCACAGGACTTAAGATTTCCCTGGAACTTTTTCCTAAATGTCTGGCATTCACCCTCACTAGCAAGCTACTGTGTCTTTGACCAAATGAATTCATGCAGTAGAAAAAAAAAATGTCTAATTTAGGGGCTTATTTAGTCATATGCTTCTTCATCTATGTTGCTGTTAAAAGGAAAAGATGCTTTAGATGGACACATTGCATCTGATTTTCCTCCTGTGGATCAAGGAAACCACTGACGCACAACAAGCAGTAAGATCCGTGATCTTCACCGTAACCCCGCCCTACCTGGCTTTGTTTTTAAAGTCTGTCTATTTTGGTAATTATATAGTCTGATTATATCATATGCCTTGCATATCATAAGGACTTAGTAACTATCTATTAATGATTAATTAGCTTTTTGAAGAAGGGAAAGATTGGTCTTGCTCATGAATGGTGGAATAATGATCAGGAAATTAATGAGTTATACGTGAATAATTCTTAATTCTCTGTAATTCTTAAGGAGAGCTCACAGGTGTAAAATCAGTGAGATTTAGATTTGGTGTCTTCATTACCTTGTTTAGATTTGTTATCTCTCAGCTGTGAGATGGAGCTCTAGAATTCTCTTAGCTGTTCTTGGTCTCCATTAAAAATTCTCGGTCGGTAAGATCCACCCCATAGGAATATTGCTTTCTTTCACTAGATGGTGTTGGAGAGCAGATCTTGCATACAGCACCAGAGGCACATTTTGAGCAGCTGGGATTATTCTTGGGTTTTAAAGACTTGTTGATCTGTAATCATCCCGATCCCCAACTTGAACTATGACCTTGTAGGTTCTCCTTGACCCTGGGTCACTTTTTAAGCCCAAGGGTTTTATACCTTCTTAGAAGCTCTGTCACCTTTCTTACTCAAATGGCACAGCTCTCATTTAAGCTAAACAAGTCATTAGTTCTTTTCGTTTTCGCTGGTGCTGAGGCTCAAGCTCAGATTTATTTTCAGTCATAGAAGTAAATGTGTACAGATTATCACCAGAAGCCACTTATAGTTTCAAATAAGGGCTATGTAACATACAAAGTAGAAACAAGCTTTTGAGTTTATGTGCAGTGGTCTGTAGAAAGCATATGTGGTAGACAGTATTACTTCAGTAATGTTCCGCTCCTCTCAGTTCAGTGTGTGTTTGTGTGTGTGTGTGCACATGTGCGTGTACGTGTACAACTTGCTACAAATTGTCAGTCCTGAAGTTTTCTCCTACTTAGCACAAGGTGGTATGTGACATGGGCCACATACAACTTCAGAGTAGAACCGCAGGGAACATCTCAGTTGGCTCCCTGAGTTAGGAAAGATTCGGCTGTAAAATGAATAGTAAATAATCTATCCCCTTTTCTTCCCCCAAAAAGCTTTTTGGGTTTACTGTTGTTTTCCTACTCAAAAATTTTACCTTAAAAAATTTAAATGCTTTATCTAGAGGTTTTTAATATTGTAAAAATCATATCTTTATCTTAACTGAAACTGCAAACCCGAGCAAGCAATGTGTTTGTTCCGCCACCCCTGGCATGCAGAGTCTGTAATGAACTCCCACTTACTCGAGAAGCATGTTGGGGTTACCCGGAATTTTCAGCAAACTCAGTTTCATAGAAGCAGTGAGCAAGGAAAAAACGACCCAAGGATTCCACATACTGTCATACTGTCTTCTTTAAAATAACTACATTGTGCCTTTCTAACTTCAGTGTGTGGTACAAGGTTATCTTATACTAAACTCTTGTGTTTAGGGAGTAAAAAGTGTAGAAATTTTATCAGCTTATTGTATTGAAGTGAGATATACGGACTGGAGAAGATAGGATCTTTTGATTTATATTTTATTAATTGGCAATTTTTATGTACCCTACCAAGAATACCGAGAGTTAGAATTAATTCTCTGTCTCTCTGACAGCTAACAGTTTGAGTTTTGGAAGCATCATAATTACAGGGAAGTCTGTGCATAATTAAAGACACACAAAAGCCATGCAGCCTGTACTTGAAGAGAAGGAGGCACCCCATGCACTGCCAAAACAGAGAGCAGGTGTTATCCCAAGTGACCCTTTGCCTTAGTCTAAGAACCTGTCTTCCTCCCAAATTCAGCCATGGGGTAGGATAGTTAAAAGGGAAAGAATGGGACTAATACCAAAAGAGAAGGTAAATACTAAAATGAAATTTCAAGTTTTATGAATTTGTGTGTGGAAGGGGAGGGGAGCCCTGTCAGAGTTCATGATAGCATTTAGTTTTCATTATGATTTCTTAAGAATATATAGTAAATATTCCAAAGTGCTTTGCAGAGAATTCTTGAATAATACATCTCTATGTTGTGTCCATAATTGACATAGAAACCAGTGTCTTCTGTGTGGCTTTAGGGTGGGAGGGGAATTCTCAGGCTCCCTATGTCTCGACCCTCTCAGGCCATCCCCGTCACCACGGAACAACTAGAGGCTGTTCGTTTAAAAAGAAAAGGCAGTTAAGTTGATCTGCTGAAGAAACAGTATACTTCAAAGGATGTTAGCTGTATGTGGTTCATGCTTTCTGAACAAGAGCATGAGCCACAAAGCTGACCCTGACGTTTATTAGGCTATTGTTAATCTCAGGGTGTAGAAGATTTAATCAATTTAGAACAACATTTTATATTCTGTGGCCAAAAAGAAAAAGCAAACTATGCTAATTATATTGCTAGCTATTAGTGTGCAAAATCTAACATGGACCATCTTGCTTCTTGTCCTGTAGTTGTATTGAGACTGGTATAAATGTTGCCGTGAAAAGATTTTCTGTGTTATTTTTCCACTATGGGCAAGTGGAGGAGAGTATACATTGTTTCAGTTGATGTTCTCAGCCTTTAAAAATCATACTGAGGAAAATAGTCACTGTTGTTTTGCAAACCAACAGCTGTTTTGCTTCCTAAGACTTTGTTTTCTCTGCAAATGTGAGCCGCAAGACAGACAGGTTCAGGACATCACATAGTGCTGTGCATGTTGTTGGAAATTAACAAATCAAAACTGTTAAGTGCTGGAGAAGGAATATTATTAGCATATCTCTGTCTTAGCATTATCCACATTTGGGTGAACTATATAATTTTGTATGAAATATACATTATGTTTAAATATACAAGGCAAGATACACAATTGTATAACATTGCAACCAAAGCTGAGGTTCTTTTTAAGTATTGAAATGTGTGTGTGTATGTGCACACAGTATGCACATACATACATCTAACAAGATCTAGAGATTAGGCTTACATGGTTTTTTTTACACAAAAGATTTTATGCAGTGATTTTTTTATTTTCATATTTGCTCAAAGTATTTTAACTTAAAGCAGTTTTCTTGACAGACAACCTCCTCCAGTAAAGTTGGAAACTGACATGTGTCCATTTGCCCTATTTAAATATTTGTGTGAATAGAAAACTGATTATGGGTTTGGTGGTTTGTATGTTTATATGTTACTCTGTTTTTCTCCCATATTGTTAAGGATTCAGCCTTCATTTCATGCCTAACAGTCACTTTCCTAAAAGCACTGAGCAGCACGCAACAGATGCTCTGGTCGTGTTTATGAAGTGATGCATAACACACCTGAGGTTGGTGTGATGTGCCACGGGGATGAGTGCAAATGCTGACTCACAGGACACTCCAACACTCCCCTAGAAACAATCGTTTGTCCCCACACCCAGTGTCATGTATTTAAGGCAGGTGGCTTTCTGTTGGTTTAAGAAGTGGTGGGGATGGAGTATGGATATGAGCAGTTGTTCAGTGAGTACTTAGCTACTGCTCTAACATCAGACAAAGTTAGCTCTCACCAGGGAGACGGTTGCCATCTCTTCACTGAGGAATCTATTTGTAACATGATACGTTACACTGTGAAAAATGTTACTACATGACATGAATTATTATACCTGTTTGTTTAGGCTGGAATTAGAAACATAAGAAAGGTATTATTTAATAGAACCATGGCATGGAAACAGGAGTTGGAAAAAGTTTAAGCAGTATGAGGCACATTTAGTAAATGTCTCGAAGTGTCAGCAGCTGAAGAGCCATGCTGTCTTCCACAGCCCATTTATATATTGGCATATCCAGTACTTTGTAGCAGAGGTTTTTCATTTCTCTCTAATTCTCAGTTGCTTTGCTTTGTCTTAAAGGTGATAATGATAACACGGGAAGTTAGGCTGAGTAACTTCATATAATTTTCTCAGAGTATATTTGACATGAGGAAGAATTTTTTATCAATGGTATTGTAGCTATTCTGAGTTGACCTAATACAAAAGATTAGTCAGTTTGGAAACAGACATTCCTACCTGAACTGTGAGGGACCGAGTGTAGTGCAAGGGTAGTTAGGCTTTGCCTTCTGGTGCGCTCGCTGAAGCATGATCATGTATTGGTTGTAGTCAGCTTTGTATTGTTGCTGTATTTTGTTCTAGGAGAGTAACGGGGTGTACACTAGGCTAGATTACATTACTGTTTTTGAGCTGGAAACAATAAAAAAAATGAGGTGTCTTAAGTATGCCAAATATTTATATACTACTATAAAAACTAAGAGGAAGAAGACTATTAAAGGTACAGAAATGACTTTTTCTAAACTTTGTATGCTAGTTAATTGCGTAGTTTAACATTATAAAACTGAGGGACTTTCACTGAAGAGAAAGATCTCAGATACTATATTCTACTATCAGAATTTACCATCTGTGTCAGTTTACATTGTAGATTTTTCAAAAAGAGCATTCAGTGGGCTGTAGTTAACATTGGACACGTCAATGTAATCAGGGTACACTGTAAGATCCCAGATATGAAGTATTAGTGTGGCTAGCTTTTTTTTATTGGAAACAACTGTCTTCACTGATAGATACCACTTGCCTAGTGTGACAGTCTGTATTGAAGTTCCCTTAGCTCTTATATATATATAGCAATCCACAGTTTTAAAAGGATTAAATCTCATGAATTCTTTACACATAAAGTGTATATTATGGAGAGGAGTAAGAAAAACTTTTGTAAAATGGTATGTGCAAAGTACACTTGTGGTATTTTGGGGTTTAATACCCCAGGATGATTAAATTATGCTAAATTTTAAGGTTATCACTTGGACTTTTGGTGAGGATTAACTGTAAATTCTAAGATTAACATATCATGTATTGTCTGTAGCTGGTTTCACTGGGAATGTGATGTGAGCCCCAAAGGTATTACAGTTTTCTAGTAGCAATGGTTAAGACACATAATTAACTTTTAATATCATATCCTATTTAGCTTAATCTAGTAAAACACTCTTTCAACAATAATCACTGTAACAAAATTAAGGAGCCATCTCTCTCCTTTTTCCCTTTATATTAGTCTTCACAGTTCACTGTGTGGTTTGCACTCAGGCAGCCCTCCACTGCGGGCATGCTTTGTGCCCTCAGGGTCCACATGTGGCCACGAGCTGCAGCAGCAGCAGCAATGCAGATTTATAGGGTACGAATATGAATCTGTTTAAATTTGGAGGTGACAAATGGACATGAAATTTCAGTCCTTTAAGGATTGTTTAGAAAGAAATCTAATGAAGTTTTCCTTCATTTTAAGTTAACTTTGCTCTAGAAATTGGATCAACGTGATCCAGTTTGCCCAGCATAATTTGAAGAAGAAATTCCATGCCATGTAAAACACCACTGGGACTGTTGTAAAGGTACTGATGGTGGGACAGTGACTGTCTTCAGTCTGCACTGAAGTCGGTCTTGTTTCTTCAACATACTAGCTTGAGTTGCATGCTTACTGCATATCCATACCTGTTTGTTTCCCATAATTTTTGTTATATAATGATGTATATTAACCAGCAACCCTAGGATTCTAATCCTATGGAGCTGTCTGCCAGAACATAATGATGTACCTATTAAATTGTGGTAAGTGGCAGAGAAATAGCTTGAACCATTTTTTCCCATTAGATTTGTGTTTTTTTTAACATGTGGCCATGTACCAAACCAGCTGTAAATTACTGTATTTCTGTAGAATATGGAAACGGTATTGTCTTTGATGATGTCTAAGTAAATATTACCTCTCCTAAAACAATCGCTATGTGTGTTTTATCTCCATGCATGTTAAACTTGGCTGCATCTGTCAAGATGCCCAGCTGACTGCTTTGATTATGTTAGGTGGATGAACTATTGTCTGAACAAAATTGACAACTGGTTATCATATATATATACAAAGAATAGAACATTAAAAAATGAAACTCAGAGAAATTACATTGTTGTTTTTAAAATATATTAACAGTGACAGACTGATTTAGGGAAGTCATTGTGTCCAGATATACTCTATTTTTATGTATTCAAATGAAGGTATAAAGTGAGATGTTACTACTAGTGTGACACCGTGTCTTGTCTCTGTGTAATAAGCCAGAAATGGCAGAAACTTACACTTCATGAAGAAATCTATAGATGGACCCAGAAAAGTAGCCAGAAAAGTAAATACTGACTTCACTCAGAGTTTAGTACTTCTTGTTTGTGGAGAAGGCTTTGTTAACACCGGTTATGTTAGCAATGATGTGCTATTGTCTATGCATGTTTGTATAGGAAACAGGCTGTGCAGTTTATTTTTGCATCATTCCAAAGAGCGGGGTATTTGTTTGTTGTAACTAATGTGGTAGAGAAAGTAGTTTATTAAAGACAGTCTTCATTTAGACTAATAATCAGACAGTATAAATATGACAAAATGGGTATTAGAAAAATGTGTCCCTGGAAAACCATACTGTTTAACAGCATGCTTCCCCAAATGTGTGTTCATTACTAGTAACATGGCTGGCACACCGGCTGGCTGAATTAGGATGAGGATTACTTGCTGTTGGTCTGCACTGAGCAGACACAGCACTTTGTGCTGTAATTTCAGAGTTTTACCTTTAGCATTGCATTATGTTAAAAAGAAAAGCAAGTTCTTGTTTAAAAGACAAACAGCATAGCTCCTGTCTCCCAGGCATTCCTTCCCCAGGGTTGGGCATCAGCTTTAAGCCACAGTGTTCTTGCATGAGAGTCGCCATATCACGTCATGTGCAAGGATAGCAGAAAATGAAGGGCCGCTTGCTCGCTCTTCTAAGCCTCAGAGAAAACAATGATCAGCATATGTTCCTCCACAGAAAGATTCTTGAGTAATATTAGCTTCCAGGATAGACACAATTTAATGCTTTAAAATCTACATGTTCAGTATCAAAGTACTCGGAGTCACAAAAGCCTTCATATTCCCCTAGGAGTAACTACGCCCAGTGAAAGGTCTGCCTTCTATCTCAGGAGCTAGTGGGCTGTCATGCTTTGATGTTTTTTAAGTTGCTAGTGATCTAAGCAGACACAATTTTGAAAGAAAATCAGAAGATCATTTAATAAATGGGGTTGGTAAACCTATTATTCGCCCATTTGTTTTCTTTCCAAATAAATTTTGCTATTTTATTCTCTACTTTGGTCCCTGGGGTGGAAATATCCAGTTCTCTAAAGACATCTGATTTGTGTCCATTATATGATGTTTCTGTTAATTCAGTGATGCCATAGGGGGGGAAATGAAGGCATTCTGTACAGCACACACTGCAATAGAAAATCACAAAAAGCAACAATGGGTTGGGCAAACTGCTTTAAGAGCACCTAATTGTGTGGGAAATAGCCCACAATTCATTTAACTTTTGGAGTAAGTTGGAAAGCTGTATATAAAGTAAGGTCCTAGCTTTCTTAAAAACAAGTTTTAAAATGTTCTTTCCAGTCATTACAGAACTAACTTACTGAACAGAGTAAAATTATTGGGGGAAAAATAATTGCTTTTTAAAGTAGTGTAAGTAGGAGATCCTACTTAAACCAGAACACTGATGGAGAAGGACTTCAAAGTAGCTTTAAAAAAAAAAAAAAGGATTAGGCAAAAAAAGAAAAAAAAAAAAGAAAAAAACACTTTTGAACATGAACATTGAAATTATCCTTGTGGTAACAATTATAAGTAAAACATTTAGTTGAGAACTGTAGGTAAATACACACATGTACACCTACTAATGTGTGCAACTCTGTGCATGCACACAGTTTTACTCAGGTAAAGCCTTAAAATTAGATTCCTACATCTAAGAAGAGGGTAAAGAAGGAAGGGTCTGGAGAGGTGGCTCAGCAGCTGAGAGCTCACTGAACATGATTCCCAGGACCAACATAGGGCAGACCACAGCCAGCCCCACAGGATCCAAACCCCCCTTGTAGACTCTTTGCACAGAGACACTCATGTAAACATATCCTACAGACTTAAACATGTACATGTAATTAGAAATAAAATTTTAAAACCCTGAAGATAGTGGAACCCTGACCGAGACCAGAATAAGATAAGAAATGCAGAGGTTGCTGGCTGGGTTCTTTTTGGTTTTTGTTGTTGTTTTAAAACCTCTGCAGTGAAAATGTCTTCACATACACACAAGTACATGGGTAGCACTTCTCTGATTATTAAGTGAGAGAAAACTTTGAAAAAATTAAAGTACCCTATTCATGATTAGAAAATGACAGAAACTATTTTTTTATTGTTGATCTATAGACTCAATATCATGTCAACTCCAATGGATTTTCTTTCACAGACATTGGCAGGTTATATGGAAATATGGATATATTCACTATCTTGTGGTATTGGTTTCACAAATATATTTGTAAAGGCTTATTAACTGTTGTATATATGTTCAGCTTCATTTATTATATGTGAATTGTACTGTAAAGCTGGTAAAATGTAAATATTCTATTGATGATAGTTTGTGTAAAGTGGGTACTAAATAAACAATGTTTACAGAAGTATATAGCAATAAAAAGAATTTAGTATAGTTGTAACAATCCTTTAAGATTTTTATTTTATATGTGTGAGTGTTTTGCCTGCATATATGTAAGTGTACTACATGTATGCAGTGCCCCATAGTCAGCAGATTTGGGGAACTGGAATTTCAGATGGTTGCAAGCCACAACGTGGATGCTAGGAACTAAACCAAAGTCCTCTGGGAGAACAGCAAGTATTCTTGGCCATTGACTCATCTTTCCATCACGTAGCTGAAGCATTCTTGTTAAAGAGGTAGCTCACTGTAAAGCCACAACAATTAAACTAATGCGGCATAAGACTACTAGATAAACAGACCAGTGGACAAAACAGGAGTCCAGAAACAGGCCTGTAGACATTCTGTTACTTTTTGTCCTGCCCAAGGTACCACACCATTTCACTAGGCAAGTTAAATGATAGCTAATGATGTGTCCACATGGAGAGAGAAACTATAACGACCACCTCACAGAAAGACAACTTTAAATGAACCATGATGTGGACCAAGCAACCTAGTCCGTAAAACTATAAAGAAATAAGAGAACAGACTTATAATGAGGAAGGCAAACATTTTTGTTAGGAAAGAAACAAAGGGCACCAATAAGTGTGCAGTTCAAAAATAAAATTGTGAAACCCAGGTCATGTATGCACTGTATGGTTACACATGCATTCAAAGACCTGAGAGGAAGGCAGAGCTGGGAACCGTGCCTGAAGGGGCACAGGAAGTTTATCATGGAATGCAAAACGGGGGGTTATCAGTTCAAAGAACTGGCCAGCAGCCTCTGCACCATTGAAAGACTTCACTGGATACAATGAAAATGAGACCTCATGTTTCCAGAAAGGTATCTAACAACAATTTCACAGCTAACTTGGAATATAGTGGAGAAGCAGAGCTGGCTCATTTTTCAAAATACCCACCTTTCAACCAAACTCTTACAAAGCACAGATAGAAACAGTGTCTATGCCCAGGCTTAAAAGAAAAAATAGGTCCCAGACATGGTCTTAGAACAGCCAAACCATAGACTTACTCGGCAAGACATTAAAGTAGCTATTTTAAATAGGTGCTAAAGTGACCAGACTTAATTGAAGGAAACAGAATAACTATTAACAAAGAGAGGATTTAAAGTTCTGGCAACTTACACTGAAAATTTTCACTATGATAATAATCCCCCCCTCAAAAAAAAAAACGAGGCCTAAATTTTTATAAAAGCTTTTTATTTTATTTTTAATTATGTGTATTTGGAGGGAGAGGGATGCAGGTGTCCACAGAGGCCAGAGGAGGGCATTGGATTCGCTGGAGCTGGAGGTAACAGGTGGTTGGGAGCCTGCTGATGTGCTAGGAATGTAACTCTGAAGGGATGATGTGCTAGAGATGTAACTCTGAAGGGATGAAACTGCTGAGCCATCTCATCAGCACCTCATCCCTGAGAATAGATTAAGTAGGAAGAATAGCAAACTTGAAGAAAGTTCGGTTCCCAATAACCAAGTGGAGGAGCAGGGGAAGCAAATGGAAGACAAGTCAGCAGACCACTGGCATCTCCCCGGGCTTGCTGGCGAGAGAGCCACGGGTGAAGAAGAGAGGGAGCAAGGCAAAGGAATATTGGGGTTACAGTGGTTGCAAACACCCCCCAAATTTGATGAAAGATGAGATGTCTATGATACGGAGATGAGGATTTACTTTGGCTATCAGTTTTAGAAATGTCAGACAATAGTTGACTAGACTGTGGCTTTGAGGCTTGATGGGATTCCAAGTGGCAGTACTATGAAATATGTAATGGAGAAAAATGCTTACTTCCCGGTCAGAAAGCAAAACAGGTCCCACACACCCTCTTGAGGGTACACTGGCAAATTTGAGGATACAAATGAGGTGTTAACTCCTAAAAGTTCCACTGTCCTCCCAGAGTGCTTTTCTGGAGCCCAAGATTTGTCACACATGGGCTTTTAGGGGACATTCAAAATCCAAAGCACAACACCAATTTGCAAATCTGGAACCCTAACAAATGATGATATACCCAAAAAGCAACAACAACAACAAAAACAACAACCCACCTTTTTTTTAGAAAGTCAAAGCCAAAGGAACCCTTAAAAACAAGAAAGAAATAACTTTTTGTGTTGAATGAGATGTGCCATCCCCGCCCCCACCAGCCCCCAAGTCTTGGCCATTTGAATACTTGGTTCCCAGTTGGTGGCACTGTTTATGGAGGCTTAGAAAGTATGGGCTTGCTGGAGGAGGTATGTCACGGGGGTGTGTTACATAAGCCTCCACCTATTCCAGTTCACGCTGTCCGCCTCCCACTTAGAGTTCACGATGTGAGCAGTCAGCTTCCTGCTCCAACCGGCATACCTGCCATGATGACCTCTAACTCTCTGGAACTGCAAGTCCAAATAAACTCATTCCTCCATAAGCTGCCTTGGTCACAGTGTTTTACCACAGCAACAGTAGCTTGTACTGGACTGCACACTTGTAGCCCTTAAATTCACATGTGGGTTCTTAGACATGGAGGTTGGAATAAGCATATCTGTGCAAAGAAGCTTAGCTCCATTTCCGTGACCTCCAAACAAATGGCACCGTGGCTGCTGAAAAGCTCAAATCAAATACGTATCAAGGTCATTGGTTTGGGAAAAGACAAAGTTATCATGCATCTGCGTTCTCTGCAAGACATGGTTGTGTGGCAGGGGGTCATGTTGGGCTAGATGGTGATGACCTAGGTAGGGGTCCGTAGATTCAGAGACAATGAGCCCACTCCATATGAACTGAGAAATGAATGATTGGCTTTTCTTTAGGTTGCATCTGAGTGATTTAACAATTCTACTTACAGTTTTATGTATGACTCATCTCTTCATTCTAATTACTGCATCTTGCAGTGATTCTCAGCCTATAGCAATAGACACTGTGCTTTGGTTAAGTTAGGACAAGAACAACATAAATGGGATAGGAAAGAGCTACACAGAAGCAGATCTGTAACTGTTAGCAGTAAAGTGGTATGAGTCCTAATGAGATTGGCATAAATTAAGATGCTAATGATAGTTTTCAGGGTAACCAGTAAGAGGATAAAACATCTAATCACACAAGAAGTGACTAGAACTATACATTAGATAACCAAAAGGAGACTGCAGAAGAGTTAAGGAGGAAGAGAGAGTCATAGAAAGTAGTAAAATGATAGAATAGAGCCGACTTTATCAGAAACCAGGGGCATCAAACTCTCCCAGCCAATGGCCAGGGTTGAAAACATGAATTTCAAAAGGAGCAGATCCACAGTGGGTCATCATTAAGAGGTAGATTTATATGCAGTGACTTGTACAAATACACTGAAGGTAAAATAGAAGCAGAACTGTGCAAACAGGAGCCAGAAGAGCTCTAGGGGCTAAGTCCCTATCAGATAAAGTGAGACTTCAAGACAAGGACTGTTTTAGGAGATGGATTTTGCTGATGATAATAGGGCAGTTCATCAAGATGACAGCAATTACTGGTATATATTTAATAATTATATCTCCCCACAGTAATGTCAGAATTGAAAGGAAAGACAATATAGTAATAATAGTTAGAGGGCCATAGGAATAGCCAAAGATGCTTGCCTCAAAAGCCCAGCAACTAAATTCCCATAGCTTAAATAGTTAGGAGAGAAGAGAATAAACAAAGATGTCCTCTGACATCAGCATGCATGCACCTGCTTCAATACATACACACATAAGATAATAACAATTAGTTTTAAAGAACAATAAGTTGGAAATCTTAATACCCAACTTTCAATAGTAGCTAGAACAACTCCAGAAAATCAGGGGGAAAAAATAGGAATTCAACTAATAACACAGACACATAAAAATATAGAAATCATGGTAAAAAAAAAAAAAAAACAAATAGGCAGAGTATTCTTAATACCATAATGGTGGTTGATAAGTCACATATGTGTAATTCGGTTAAGAGACGAGACTATATTTAAAAGCAATGATAGCTATCACGATTTGTCAATGGATACACCATATAAAAAGATGTAAGTTGTTGCATCAAAAACAGACATCAGTTTAAGACATCAAACTAAGCTTTTACTTCCAGATGGATCACAACAAAGGTATTAAGAACACACCATGGGGGGGGGGGGAGGCATGATACTCTCCTTAATAAATTGTGCTGAGAAAGTGGATATCCATTCATCTGAAGAAGATTAAAGGGCATCAAAGCTTTACCTGATGCCACACACCAGGGTTTTCTCTCCCTGGAAATATTTATAGGAATATAGCAGTAGGTTTACAAAGCAACCACTCACTGATACATAATAGGTTTATTTCCCACAGTTCTCTGGTATATGTACAGTGTTTCCATTTATTAAAGATGAAAGCAAACTTGCATCTTAACAAGATGGGATGTGTTTACTTTTCATCAAGAATTAGATTTCATCTGAGTATTTGATACCAGGGTTAATAGATCATCTCCAATCTTTTTCCAGAGTTGATTGATATTTTGATTTTATAACCACCAGTGCTGAGAAATAAGCTACACAGTACAAAATAACATACAAAGGTTTAGGGTTATTTCAGAAGTAGTTGGACATTCCATCCCAACTCAAAGCAAATTTCATTTTTGGTAATTTTTTTTTCCAACATGGTTGACCAGAACTCCCTTTGTAGACCAGGCTGGCTTCAAATTCACAGAACCCTAGATGCCTATGCCCCACAAGTGCTAGGATTAAGGGTTTGTGACACCACACCCTACGTTCATTGAACAAATTGTTTTAAATGAACACACACACACACAATTTGGATATACTAATCTAAATTTGCATGCTGGAGAATGAAGATAAGGAAATATTAAACTCATTGTTTTCTGCAAATAAACTGTTGTTTCTAAAGAGCAGAAAACTGTTCCTGTAAGAATTACAGTGATTTCAATCTTGAGCTTCCATGCTTGAGGCTGTTGCGGGAGATATTTAAATCTCCATTCCGAATAGGACCGGTCAATGAAAACACAACTCAGTAATTATGAATATATTCTGTAAGCCTAGATTGGACAGATACCCCTACACTACTCCATTCCCCAGCTATGAGACCCTTATTACTTTAGGATTTTCCAGACCCTGAGTCTGTCCTTCTACCTCCTGCTTCCCAGTCGTCCTCTTCTTTGTCATCTTCCTCCTCCATTGTCTTCCTCCAGTCCTCCCCTCTGCTCTCTTCCCATCAACCTTTATTTCTCTACCTTCCCTTCCTCTGCCCAATCACTGGCTGCAGCCTTTATTTTACAGATTAAGATGGGCAGAAGGTTCACCAGAAATCACCTGTGTAATGACTCACACCTCCTCTGCAGCCCTTCACAGGAAAGGGGGATTAGTATCAAAATACAAGGCCAGGGCTGTCCACAACAGGTGGCAGGCCAGGTCAGGCAGCCCAGGTCAGGTCGGCTCTGTGTGCTGTGATGACCCCGCAGTGCAAAGCTATGATTCAGATCCTATTCAGATCCAAGTCTAGTGGACTTGTTTGATGAAACCCAGCCAAGCTTTGCCAGGAGCACAGGGTTCACTACTTGCTTGATTTAGATTTGGTTGTTGCACTTTCTGAACTTTACTCCCATATATGACTCCCATGTTCAGTTACATAAACCCATAAGGGATCAACACCCATATTAGAAGAAGTGGGGCTGTATACAAAGAGCAACTCAAACAATCTTAGGGACTTAAATGAATCACTTGGACACTAGTAAGACAAAGATCAGGTGAGAGCTCCTGGCAACTTTTTTCCTCCAAATAGAACCCTGAAGTCACAGAGAACAAAAGTAAAAACAGGCCAATGGGATTACATAGAAACTACAGTGCTTATCAGCAAAGGAACCAGCTGAGTAAGGAGACAGAATGCAGAATAAAAATGTCATGGAAAGCTCATCACCAAGATCATGGTATTACAAGGTAGGGCCTTCGAGAGAGAATTCTCATGAGTGCTTTACAGTTGTACTGTCATGATCAGTGCTAGCATGAACAGGCTTCAAGGAACCTGGTTGCTTTTACACCATAAGAAAGCACAGCAACACGGTGTCCTCTTTGAAGCAGAAAGAGACCCTTTACCACAGAATCTGATTCCTCCAAAATTATGAACAATATATTTGTGTGCCTTATAAATTGACCAATGTAAGGTGTTTTTTACCTGAGTGGATTAAAAACAAAAATATTTGTAAGCCTTGAAACTAATAATGGGCTGATATTCATAATGCGTAAGGAAGTCAATTCATAGTAGGAATTGAAATGATCCAATTAAAACTGGTCAAATAACTTAAGTTTCAATGATATGTAAATGGCCAATAGATAAATGTCAAAGTGTTAAGTGCCAAGTATCATAATCAAAATAAACTAAAGCCATAATGGTTTGTGCTAGCAGGACATATACTAAAATTGGAATGATACGGAGATTAGCATGGCCTGTATGTGAAGATGACTTGCAAATTCATGGTGTTTCCGTTTTAATGGCTTTTTCCATTAAAGAATAAAATGACATTTTTAAAAACACGGTCTTTCATTTCACAAACATTAGAATGGCTTTCAGGGGGAAAATGGTGGTAAACACATTTAAAAAAAATGCTTGTGTGCTATTGAAGGATGTAAGTAAGTATAACCATTATGAAAAATAATATGGAATTTCCTCAAAAAGAGTAAATAGAGCTAATGGAATTCCCATCAATCCCACTGACAGAATGAACCGAACCATGTGGGGAAAGCAGGGTCAGGGCTGGACAACAAAGTAAAAGTCAATGAGAAATGTAAAATAATGTATAAAGTGTGAGAGCTTTGGGACACCATGAAAATATGTAACCTTTGAATTATGAGCATAAAGAACACCTTAGCAAAGGCATAGAGAATATTTTTCAATAAAGTCATAGAACATTTCTCAAACCTAGAAAAAGAGATGGGATCCAATTAACAGAGGCTTATAGAACACCTAAAACATTAAAATCACAGTGTAAGGAACAGATATTAAAAGCTCCAGGAGAGAAAGTTACTTATAAAGTTAAGCCCATCAGAGTAACACCTTTTTTGTTTTTGTTTTTCTGACAGAAACTTTTAAAAGTAGAAGGCCTGAAAGATATATTCCAAGCTCTGACCTCAAATGATCCAGAGTTAGGGAATATTCCAACCAAGAAAAAAAAAACCCTTACAGGTGTACCCATATGCTTGGGTTTTAGTTAAAACTTATGTAGTCAAGTTGATGAGTAAGATTAGCAATTCCAAGTCCACTGCTTGTCAACACAATCATATTTTTATGTCATACTTAATTTCCACATGAAAACAATAACCAAGTCATAATTATGCCTAAGATTATGTAGCTATCCCATATATAATGCAATTATCCCACCTTGGGCCTCTAAGCAAGAATGCCACTCCCACTCCATTCCAAAGGGAAACTCTCCAGAGGGAAACTTTAGAGGAAACTAGCTACTATATGGTTTGATTAGTCTGTCAACCTTATATCAAGATCAGGTAAGGCTGCATATCAGGACCATTACAGACACCCACCAGAGGTTCCTCAGGTATCACCCTGCCCAGACATAGTTTACTGTCTTTCTGGTCCTAATGTGTATGCTCATGCTTTACCTCCCCTATATGGCAGATGAGACTTGTCAGTGTTGTGCCCTCAATGAACTGAAGAGGTCTCAGGACCCACCTCTGAAATATCACAAATGTCAACCTGTACTATTATACCCAGCAAAGGTATCCACTGACATTAGAAAAATAAAAACTTCCTATTATAAAAACAAATTAAGAGAATTTATAGCCATCAGCTCCACAGAGGATATTGGAAGTCTGAAAAGAAGGATAAGGATACCTAAGAGGTCACAGGGAGTAAATAATGTTACAACAATTAATGGAAAGAAATCTAAGAAGACACAAAAACAATTTATAAAATGATGTATACAAGTCTTTCAATATAACTCTAAATAGTAATAGACTCAATTCTTTAATAAAAAGTCACAAACTAGCAGATTAGATTAGAAAACAAGATTTTGTTCTAGTTGTTGTTGTTCAAACATAAAGCAAGTTTCAACAATTTAGGAAATGGAAGTAACATCTTGAATTCTCTCAGACCACAGTGGAACACAAGTAGATATCAATAAACACTAGAGAAAAGATACAAACTTGTTGATAACAAACAACAAACTACTGAATGATAATTAGGGGTGAAATAAAGAAAAAATTTAAATTTCTATAATTGAATGATAATTAGAGACTAATATATTCAAATCTATGGGACACAATGAAGGCAGTCTTAAGAGGAAAATTTATAACACTAATCTGAAATTAATGATTCAGTGATGCACTGAAGGCCTTAGAAAACAAAATTAAACCATACCCCCAAAAGCAGACAGGAAGATATCATCAAAATCAGGACTGAAGTTAATGAAATAGAAATGGAATAATAATGCAAGCAATCAATGAAAGAGTTGGCTCTTTGAAAAGATTAATTAATAATTAATTTGACAAGGTATAGCCAAATTAATCAAAAGAAGAAAATACAGTTAGAGATGAGAAATAAGAAATTACAACAAACAGAAAATTCAGAGAATTGGAAGGACATACTTAAAAAAAAAAATCTATATTCTAATCCCATAAAATCTAAATGAAATAAATGAATTTCTAGAAAATGTGACCTACCAAAGTTAAATCAAGATGAAGCAAAGCATTTAAATGGTCACATAATAACCAATAAGATAAAAGGACTATGAAAAAAAATCTCAAACCTAATAAAACTCTAGGGTCTGATGGATGTAACACAAGGTTCTATGACACCTTTAAGAACTAACAGCAATACTCTTCAACTCATTCCATAAAATAGAAAAGGAAGGAATACTTTCAAACCACTTTTAATGAAACCAGGAATACCTCCAATACTAAAGCCAGCAATAAAATACTAAGAAAATACTAATAAAAAATCAATAAAATTCTAAACTCAACAAAACAGTTATAAACCAATTTACTCAATGAAAATAGATGTAAAAAAATCAATAAAATTCTAAACTCAACAAAACAGTTACAAACCAATTTCCTCAATGAAAATAGATGTAAAAAAAAAATCAATAAAATTCCAGAACAAATCTGAAATATGATCCATTATAATCAAGTCTGTCTCATTCCAGAGATACAAGGATGGTGCAGCATATGTAAATCAATAAATGTAATTCACCACATAAACTCAAGGATATAAACCACATGATCATCTTACTAGATGAGGGAAAGGCTTTAACAAAATCCAACATCCCTTCATGATAAAAGTCTAGAGAATTTAGGGATGCAAGGGACATATCTCAACATACAGTCAATATACAAGACCATTATATGGGATAGATTACCAAATTTATTCTTAAACAAAACATATATCCAGAATCTTACATTGGTAAGAAATCTTTATAACCAATACAAAATTAAGTTATAATTTCTTACATTGATACAAAATTTATATATTTATATGTTGATACAGATTTAAGGTTTTCATTGATATTAATCTTTATATATTGATACAAGAATTAAAATATTATTACTCTTAGATAGGCATTGTGCCTATTCAACTCATTTAGAAATACAAGGCTTTGACTCAGTCCTTCTAATAGCTGCTATTACAAACTTTCAAGATGATTAAATAACACAAGTTAAGGGCCAGATTGTAAACTTATAGTTATATTAGATTCTAATTTAATTATAATTATTTTTCAATATTACTCAAATAGAAATGACTAAGAATCATTAAGGTTTAACAGTTCAGATACACTTTATGTAGTCTTCAAAAACATAAAAAATCTAAAAAATTGGGCTGGAGAGATGACTCAGTGGTTAAGAGCACCAACTACTCTTCCAGAGGTCCTGAGTTCAATTCCCAGCAACCTACATGGTGGCTCACAACCATTTGTAATGGGATCCAATGCCTTCTTCTGGTGTGTCTAAAGATAACTACAGTGTACTCATATAAGTAAAATAAATATTTTTTTAAAATCCACAAAACGTGACATTTAATATTGTTTCATTATTAAATATCATTTGGCAGTGAGACATATTTACTCCTGATAGCTTCTTCATTCCCCTTCAAAGAAAAAAATTAGATATCAAAATTTCCATATAGAGTTACTCCAGTTGTGACAAGATAGCTACTAGACAAAATTTGCCCTATTAATCTACAGACAAAAAATACTGTTCAAAAAAGACACACAATGCGAAATAGTTAACAGTTTATCTCTGCCAAGACAGAAAAAACTAGTCCTTCATAGTTTCTAATTCATTTCAACGTCTGTTAGATAGTTCTAGGCCAAAAAACTAAGGATAGATGTTCCAACGTTTTGAGAAATAAGAGACTCTCCAGATAGTCAACTGTCTCTACAAATTGTTAAATTTTAAAAACTATATTTTTACACTATGTCCTATATTTTCAGATAATAATTCATTCTCAAATTTCTGACAGGGTTAAAGACTAATTAGAGTCTCATAATCAAACTTGTTTAAAAGTTGTTTAACATTTTAAAAGATGATATAAATTAAAAAGATAGTTTTCCAATGATAATACAAGTTAAAGTCAAACCTAATTCAGATACAAAATAATTAACTCTTTTTTTTTTATTTATTGTATTTATTTATTTATTTATTTTAGTTAACTGCTCCTTAGGCTGTCCTCGGACCACCACAAATGCTCTGTAGCATATTCTTTATTTATTTATTTATTTATTTATTTATTTATTTATTTATTATATGTATATGAGTGCACTGTCACTATCTTCAGACACACCAGAAGAGGGCATTGGATCCTATTGCAGATGGTCTGAGCCACCATGTGGTTGCTGGGAATTGAACTCAGGACCTCTACAAGAGCAGTCGGTGCTCTTAACCACTGAGCCATCTCTCCAGCCCAATAATTAACTCTTTATGTCAAGATACATGATAGAATACTTTATCTAGATTAACAAAATTGATAGACTAGACACTTTTAGTATATATCATACCTCACAGTTTACTTGACTGTTATAATTATGTTCAATATACATCCAAAACAGGGCCCTTTAATGGACAAAAAAGGGGGGGAAATGTAGTCCATAGCTAGGATCATGATAGAGAGAGAAAAATTAAATCAGGAACAAGGTAAGGATGCCCACTCTCTCAACATCATTCAATATTGTGCTTGAAGTCTTAGCTAGAGTGGTAAAACAAGAGAAGCAGTCAAAGGAGACACAAGCAGGAAAGTAAGAAGTCAAAGTATGTCCAGGTATATAATTTTACGCATAAAGGACTCTAAAGGCACAACCAGTAAACAGCTGCAAGTGACAAATACATTCAGCACAGTAGCAGGATACAAAACACACAAAATTCAGTAGCCTTCCTGTATACCACCACCAAACATACCAAGAAAGAAATCAGGGAAAGGTCACATTCACAATGGCCTCAAATATATATGTGTGTGTGTGTGTGTGTGTGTGTGTGTGTGTGTGTGTGTACACACAAGATACATATATGTGTATATATATATATATATATATATATACATATATATATATAATCTTCAATGAATTATGCTGGTAGAACTTAATGGCTACATGTATGAGAATGAAACTTGATCTTTATCTCTTATCCATACAAAACAACTCCGTGTGGATCAAGGATCTCAACGTAAGATCTGAAAGCCTAAATTTGACATAACAAAAAATAGAATATGCTTCAAATTATAGGCACAGGGGAGACCTTCTGCACAGGACCCCAGTGGCACAGACACTGAGACCAATGATGCACAGAAGAGACCTCACGAAACTAAAAAGCTCGGGTACAGTCAAGGACTCTGTCACTGAGGGAAACGGCAACCTACAGAATGGAATAAAGTCTCTAGCAGCTCTTGTCTAGAATACACAAAGAACAGCAACAGTTTAAAAATGTTTAACCTCCGTAGGCTCGTCAGCAATCAGCCCGTCAAAACTGCTTTAGATTTTGTATTACTCCAGCCGGGATGGCTAAGAATATTTTTAAGAGACAATAAATGCTGGCAAGGATGTGGGGAAAGAACATTTATTCACTGTTGGTGGATTTGCAAAGTGCTGCAGCCGCTGTCGAAATCTGTGTGAAGGTTCTAGTTAAGCTGGGAAAAGACTTGCCGAGCGATCCAGCTACCGTGCTGTTGGACGTTTTTCCTTCGCTGTGCCCGAGCTTTCTGGTTTCATGAGGTCTCTCTTGTCCATCATTATTGGTCTTAGTGCCTGTGCTACTGGGGTCCTGTGCAGAAGCGATTCTGCATCCTACTTCAGAGATGCTGGCTGGCTCATCTTGTTCCTTGCTGCACTATTCACAGTGGCACAGAAATGAAAACAGCCTAACCTAAATGCCTGTCAACTGATGTGTGGCTATTGAAAATGTTGAGTATTCCGCAATGGAACAGTACCAAACTGTAAGAAAAAAACAATCTAAAATTTAGTTGAGGAAGAAAAGAAATCTTTAAATAAAACCATGATTCAGTATAATCTCTTAGTGGTAATTTCTTTGGTTTTGCTTTCTTTTTCAACGACTGTCTCCATGTAAGAATAATTAATACTTATTATAAAAGTTTCCAGCGTTATAACTATATAACAAAGAAAGTGACTGCTACCATGTTGGCTGGGCATATGATTCAACATTTTTTACATGCAGAATATTTAAAAATAGCAGTTGGATCGAGGCTAGGGAAATAGCTCAGTGGTTAAAGGGCTTGTCTCCCAAGTGTGAGGACCATTGAGTTTGACTACTTAAAGCCCGTGCAAATAAGGCTACATGTGTAGACGCATGCTTAACCCCAGTGAGGTTGAGACAGGCAAACCCCTGGGGCTCACTGGTCACCCACCCTAGCCTATTTGGCACGTTTCATGCTGGTGAGAAAACACATTTCCCAAAAATAAATATAATTGTGTTTGAGGAACGACACCAAAACTTGTTCTTTGGTCTCCACTTGTATGCACATGTGCAGGAACACGTGGACACATGTACCTACTCACAGTGTTTCCAGTGCACACCTGGCCTGGGAGAAGCCCTCATGCCTTATGGTTAAGTGGAAATAGTCAAACCTAAGTAACTTTCTTTTCAAAATACTTTATTAATTTAGACATTTTGACTTTAACTTGATTTTTTTAATTAACAGTATGTTGTCATCAGTTTTCATCGTAAGAATACATCAGTGTTAATTACTTATAGTACTCCTGTTTTATATATTAGACTTTGTCATTTGTGTCATCAATTCCTCATTGCCATTAAATACTACGTGGAATGTATGTTTGTGCCCTGTTGCTTGTGCAACAGATGTAAAATGTTTGAATATTTTATAATAAGTATGTTGCTCCTACCTGCCTTTACATACTTTCCTGGGAGGAATCTGGTGTTCTTAAGGGGGCTGACCTGTTGCTTATGTCAAGTACTCATGTCCCCTGTCCTCTGCAGTGTGGGAGATTATCAAGTTTCCTTTGGTTTGGACCAACTTAAAACACAACAATGCAGCAGTGGTTTTTGTTTTTGTTTTTGTTTTTTTTTTTCTTTTGTTTTGCTGGTATTTTGTCCCTGAAAAGGTTAAACGGGCATCTTTTCTTCAGCCTGCTGGTTAGGACCTGGCTGGCCATGGTCCTCTGGTATCTACATTTCTATATGCTTCTCTTTTTTTGCTGGCTGTTCTTTTTATGGGAAGGAATATAACACTCCACTATACTGAATATGCATAATTTTCTAAGATCTTCTTTTGACCTTTTGTTTTATTTTGATTAAAAAAAAGTCCTTTAATTTTAATGTAGTTAAAATATTTTCTAAATCTGGATTTGTATCATGTAAGAAAAGGCTTTTTCCATTTCAAGATCATAAGTAATATTCTCCCCCCCCTTTTTTTTTTTTTAACAAAAGTCTATTATTTCATTACCTTTATGTTGTTTGATTTTGGACACAGGGTGTTGTCACCTGGCCTCAAACTCGCTGTCCTCTTGGCTTGCCTGAATAGTGCTAAGATTACATGCTCACATCACCATTCTTGGCTTATGTTTTTCTTTTTGAAGCTCCTTGACCTTATGTGTAAGGATTAAGATAGAGATCTACCTAACCTTTTCACACGTGGCTGATTCGCTGGCTGTTGCCTCATACTCAGTAATATCCGCCTACTTCTTGCTAAGTGGAAATGTCATATTTGTACATATGGTGTACCGTATGCAGCTATCTACCTGTTGTTCCTGGAATCTATTTACCTCTGCTCTGGAACTAGATAGTGGCCATTTAAATAGTGTGTGTGTGTGTGTGTGTGTGTGTGTGTGTGTGTGCGCGTGCGTAAACATCATGTGTGTAAAGGAACCTTGAGGAGGCCAGAAGAAAGCATTGGATCTCCTGGAACTGAAGTTACAAAGGCAGTTTCACCATGTGGGTGCTGGGAACAAAAGCCAGGTCTCCCTACAAGAGCAGTTAAGTTCTCCAAACCTCTAAGCTCCGCCCCCCAAATCCCCACCCCTAAGTGAACACTTCCGGTAGAGAAACAAAATGCCTTTGTCCTGAAGTTGAACATCTCTGCATTACATGAGAAAACTCCTTCACTACTTTATTTTTTTTTTTTTTAATGAATCCTCAGTCATTGAAGATTTCTTAATACAGCTAGTAGTTCAATGGTCTTCTCAAGCCTGTGTAAACATTATCTACCATTCTTTACCCTGATTTCTTTCTTTTAATTAGTACTGTTTCTATCTCAATGTCCTTCATCATTGAATTCACCATGAGAGGTGACCAGAACCATGACCTGAGAGGGAGGCATATAATTCAGGATGGTCAAATCAATCTAAACTACACAACTTTTCAAAAGTACTCTAAGTACATATAGATGTACAAGTGAGAAAGGATCTCATTTTCCACACAGAGCATAGATTTGCAAGGAAAACATTCAATACAGAAAACAGAATTTCAGCTAAGGGAACCTGATGGACAGCGTTTCCACAGAGTCACTAATGTCCATGTTTCCTGCAGTCTACTTCCTGCCGATTGCATGTGTGAAAGACTATCCTGTGCTTTCTCTTAGATTAGCATGGAGCAAAGAAACGAGTCTGTCTCTCAGGATCTAAGGACTGCTGATGGGTCTATATTGTGCCTGTACAGACCCCGTTCTGTACATTTCTATGTTATTCACTCTGCCTTTAGAGATCTACCTAACCTTTTCACACATGGCTGATTACCTGGCCTGTTATCGCATACTCAGTAATAACCACCTACTTCTTGCTAAGTGGAAATGCCATATTTGTACATATGGTGTACATATGTCTCACCTGGCAATTAATGAACAGGATCCACGGGACTTTTAGGTTTTTTCGTATTTCTTATTAGTGGTGTGTGTTGGGAGGAGGGAGGAATGCACATGCCATGTCACAAATGTAGAGGTCAGAGGACTGGCAGGCTCCACTCTCTCCTTGCAGTGTGACCTCCTGGGATCTAACTTGGATCGTCAGGCCAACGCACAGTGTGGATCAGGACGAGCCACCAACCTGTTTTTAGTCCTCTTTAAATTAGAAGCAAAAAGAAAACAAAAATGTAGGCCAAATGAAATGTTTTATTATATAATACACTATATTCCTCATTACAAAACACATTCCTCATTACAGTATAAAACACACGATACAGCCTTGCCGAGCCCCCAGAATCATTCTTGCAGAGAGACACTGTGAAGTTCGGGAGACTCTCCCTGTCTATCTCCCCTTTCACAAAGAAAGCATCATAAAGCCCTACAAACTTTAGACCCAGACCTAGACAATTCAGTTGACCCCTAGAAGCTCCTTATTATTTGAAAAACTTTTCTTGTACGTAACTACTGTTCTTCCCTGGAACCAATGACCCATGAAAGGACCTGTAGGGAAAAAACTGATTTACCCCAAAGCATCCATAGAAAAAAATGTCTCAACTACAGTTTAAAAACAACATAAGAACCACAAGGGATTACTCTTTGTTCCTTGCAAAATAAAAATAAAAAATAAAATAAAATGGAACGCATACTTGCTGCTCCTTGAGAAACATGTTAACAACACAATACATATATACCACACATACATACAACGCACTCATACACACACAAATACACCATATCTCAATACACATAGAGCTGTCAGGAAAGCCTCACTGCTGCACAGGTTTGAGGTTTGTGCTACACAGCTCAGTGACAGTCATGTCAATTCTGTTTCCTCAGTCTGCTGTTGAGCACAGTGAAGATGAGATTTATTTCCAAATGGCAAGGATGGGTGAAAGCTGCTTTCCTGGTCCCATGACATGTGGTTCCTTAAGCCATCATTTTGTTATGAGTGCCTGGAA